>NC_073696.1:74416467-75105217 GCF_029784165.1 Wyeomyia smithii
GTTAGATATACAATAACAAAAGTCTGAAGTGATATTGGTTACACTGCAAGGGTTTTGTTTATCTTTTGGTGGCGCGTCAAAACCGCTCCGAATAAATATAGAAATCGTGCATATAATTTGAATAATAATTTGATCAAGTAATTTTAAGTTAGGTGTTAAATGCTACGACTACTGTACTATGGAAAAGCATTTTACAGGTACGTAGTGTTGTTATTAGATTGTGTAATGTCTTATGAAAAGACCAAGTGATAGTGATTGTCATTCTTGAACTCATGTTATTAAAAACATCTCCAAAATCAGAAAAAACTGATGAAAAACAACTTCAAACACAATATAATAACACACGTTTTCAATTGCGCTTGTAGTACACTTATATGACTACTTTCGTTGTTACTTATTTTCTAACATGTTTTGTGTGTTACTTGGGTATGAGGTATGAGAGTAAAGAGGGTGCATGAAGAGAGCTTCCCGACGTAATTCTTAACCGTCGTTTCTAGATTTGAGAAGCTTAAGTGTGTTCGGTTAAATTCAACCTCACCCCCTAAGCTCTCTCCTCAGGAGTCAGTCAGCAGATTTGTCCGGGCCCTTGCAAAAAAACCTCCTCTCAGATTGACTATATTCTGATTAACGATCGGCATTCCACATATATCATCAATATGCGGTGCATTCGAGGCCCAAAGGTGACCTTTAGCTGGCAGGCCAACGAATACAAGTTGAGTTATCCAGATATTGTCAGCTAAAGGAGTTGCTGCTGAGTACTTACAGTCGGAAGGTTGATGTGCGGTTTGGGAAGCTGGCTGGAGACTTGAACACTGGAGCTTGATGAGGTTAGAGAAGCTCGTAAAGAGCTAATCAACACAAATCCGTTAGAAAGAACGGTCTCCCAGGCAAATTTTTCAAAGTCAGGAGTGAGCAGCTATTGCGTGCAATCCATCGATTCATGCTAAAAGTTTAGGTCGAAGACAAACTACCAGCGGACTGGTTGGACGGACTCAATTACCCAGTTTATAAGAAGAGTCACACTCCTCAATTCAGCATAGAAAATTCTATCTTACATCCTGTTTCATAGACTGAGGCCGTTGCAAGAAGCTTTCGTTGGAGAGTATCAGTGAGAAACCGCACCGTGAAGGGCGATTTATGTAAACTTGCAGACTCATCATCGATTTATAGACTTCAAAGTGGCATGCGATTCAGTAACGCGCAAAGAGCTATGGCAGATCATGCTTGAACACGGTTTCCCAACAAAACTGGTTAAGCTGATTCGTGCCATCCTAGATTCATTATGCGTCAGGATAGCAAGCGTAATTTCGGACTCGATCATGACATGGGATGTTCTGGAGCAAGGTGATGGGGTCTCGGATCTATAATTTAATATTACTTTGGAAAGTATAGTACGGATAGTTGGCGTGCAACGAAGCGGTAATATTATCGCGAAATCTCATATGTTCCTTTGATAATGATCGTCGGTATTAATCGCAGAGCAGTGGAAGAGGCAAGCGAAGCAGCGAGAGTTGAACTCATCATCAATCCTGCCAAAACAAAGTACATGCTGGCTGGTAGACATTGTGGTAGTTCGTCGAGTGTAGGATCCTGAGTTAAAAACATGACGAAAAACTAAAGAATGAGGTTTGACGCAGGCGCCAACAAGTGTACCAAGAATACCAACACGAAGATAATAAAATACGACAGGCTACAGTAGGCTGGCTACTTGGCATGAATGTTGGAGGAGCGACTAGCGAATGTGATATTCAGCAGAGAATCCGTCAGAGGTCCTCGGTAGACCCAGTACTCGTTGGATTCGTGTTGTGAATGAGGACGCCCAATCGGCGCGTGTTAGGAGCGATTGGAGAAGGCTATTTCAAGATCGAGCGATGCGGAGACGTATTCTTGACTAGGCAGCGGGCGTCGTCTGTCGTCGTAAAAGTGGAGTAAAACAAGTAGATCATGTGATTTTACAGAATTCTAAGATTCTGAGTGTCGGGAAAATTTGATTTGGAGGCGATTGAGAAAGTCATTTTAGTTCTATTGTTGTCACCGGTTAGGTCTAGCGGCGATTTATTTGTATCTGTGCAATGGTGCTCTACAAGAAGATTTCGGCAGCTTTTGTGATTTGTAAGGAAAATATATAAACAAACTTTTGATGGTTGGCATGTCCTAGTGGTGATTTTTGTACCGGAGCGCTAACATTTTCGAACAGTAACAGCATGATTGAAATCCACTACTACACTTCACTCGCTTCATGGAGCTTGCCGTGTGTACTATTGGCCGTAAATGAAACCAAACCAATTATTTCATTGACCACTTCCTCAATTTCAGCAAATCATGAAAAAAACTTAACGTCATCCGTGAGCAGCATTCTCAAAATAATTTTCTACAGATAGAGGTGAATTAAAGTCTACCTTTTAATATTAATTTGCTAGCTTGGTAATTTCCGTCGTACACGCATACACGGTAGTACATACCTGGAAACCGGTACTTGGATCTCTCTTTTTGAATTAGTATGTAAAGAGCCAAAATAAAACTAAACTACGAATACAAAGTCTCGAAACGGTCTATGAAACTTCCAGCATTTGCTACAACGCAGTTTAAAATTCCAGTCAAATAGCAGACTACATTTTTTGTTGTGGCGAGTAATTTCACCATATACCTAACCTGTTCAAATTCGTTGCCAGCACAAGGAAACTCGAACGGTCGCTGTTGCTGGTTGCTGTTTCCGCAGAAATCCTGCAATTAAAATTTAGCACGAGACATAACTGGACGGGTACAACCTACCGTAATGTCCAAACTGATGTAGCATGACAGTGGCTGGCTTCTCGACATGCAACGTAGTTCATGATTACAAACCATTGCCACTGCTCGAATGGATGTCTGGCGTTGCGTCGAGTTCCGTTTCGTTAGACCTGGCAGCAGTGTATATTTCGTGGCTGAAAATTGCGCCAGGCAGCAGCGCCAATAACAGCTGTGTTCCCTGCCGCCGCCGCCGCCGCTGTTGCTGTTGTGGCGATGGCGACGTTGAGTGGCAGCTTTACTGTCTCCCTCACTCACACGAAGGTATACAAAACAACGGCCGCGATTTTGCCTTCATTCACTGGAATTGGAATGGCGAATACCGCATTTTGTTACGGCGTGGCCGCGTGGGCACTGGAGCGTTGTTCGCAGAAGTACAGCGCCATCAGCCATGTACAGATGATTTTGGACACCCGATGAAGGTAATCATCATTAGCTTCGCGCGAAAGGATGTTAGAAAATCCGCCATTTCTCCTGTTTTCGCAAGTTTGTGATGGGTGAAATGTTGTGCCAGCAGAGCACTCGTTGTTTGGGCGCTGATGCGAATGGTGCGAATAAATCCTGAGCTTATAGCCTAGGCTGCAACTCCCAGCCAGCAGAGCCTAATGGGGCTGAGATGTTAGCGCTAATGAAACAGTTGGAACTGTATTTAACCAGATGGACCATTCACATGGGGAAATTTAATAACGATGACTCGGGTGCATATGCATGATACCACTAAAATATATCGCAATTACAGCTTGAAATTTCGTTTAATTTAGAGAACTTTATTTCCGGCTTGGCTTAATGCACTGCTATGTTATGGGAAACAATTTCATTGCTTGGGAATGACTGCAACTAGATGATAGGCCAAGGGTATTGCAACGAATTGTATTTAATATTAGAATACGACAGGAAATTTACGATACTGTCTATGTCTATTAAATCTCCAGTTCATTCGAAGTCTTCTTTTCTCGACAGTCCCACAAGGTAACAATGCTCGTTGTTATCAGATTCTAAATCCTTCAAACGTGAAAGTTATGTGAAAGTGAAAATAGAATCTCAATTTGTGGGTCTCCAAATCATTCAATACTGATTATTTTTTTACGTAGAATTACGTCTTACTGTAACATTCTGAGATAGGGGTACACATTGAAAAATCCGTAAACATCGAGAGCGTCATGAAAACTGTCCACTTTCAAATATTCAAAACTCAGTCAGTTTTTAACCGATTTCCTTCATTCTTACTGCAATTGATTGTTGTTTTTATTTCAATAGTGACATTGCCAATAATATGAAGTGCGGAGTACAGAAAACACATGGGCAATATCACAATAGATCTAAAAAAATTGACGAACCTATTGATTACCTACAAAGATACTCCTCAAAAAATATATATTATAATATCAAATTCAAGTTGTTTAGTATATTTGAACGAAGTAATATCGCAAGTTTCGAAAGTGTCTAATTTTACTAAATCGTTTAGCATTCATTCATTTTTTTTTATTTGATGGCTGACTAATGATTAATATTGTAGACGAGGTTCAATATTATACTAATTTTATCATTTGCTTATTCTAGTTATGTTGTAACTGTTGAAATATTCGCTGTTTCTTGTTTTATTTTACTCCTACAACATACTTAGGATGAATTGATCGAAATATGGATCTAATACCTTATGAATTATTATTGAATTTTTTTTGTGCACGATGACCGAAGAATAAATTATGAAATCTTCGGCAAATGTCCTTTTGAACCATATAATATTACTTTTAATGTGGTTCTAAGGGTACTTTGAGACTTGTGAATCCATTTAAGAGTATTGAATCCACTTCTTCAGACAAGTATATCCGTCCTTTGTTTAGCTTTTCCATCCCATTCTAGAAATGTCAAAAGCCATTGTATAACAATATACATTTGAGAGACCTATAAGGCAAGTGCAGCAATCCAGCAAATACTTGCCTGAAGGGCAATAATACAATTACGGTGGATTCTGATAGAAAAAGAAATCAATTTCCTCCAGGCGATAGAAGGTGATCCCGAGAACACAATTTGTTGACCTCTTGATTCATTCTTCACTCGTTTGTCTCACCATTGCGACGGTGAATGCCACACACGTGTTGGCGAATCGACGTCAGCAGTGTACCAGCAACACATACAGGCAGGACGATGAAGCCTCCGATAATTCAATAACATCTGAACCCTCAATCTCACATGTGGCTCCCGGTATAACGTGACCGTAACCGGATATCAGACATCAGTCACACGAAAGTCGGTAATAGGTTTGACGATGGATGCCTTGTGGTGTTGAATTTACACTCACGTAACTGCCAACGATTGAATAATTGAACAATCTACTGGCAC
Organism: Wyeomyia smithii; assembly: GCF_029784165.1. NCBI lineage: Eukaryota > Metazoa > Arthropoda > Insecta > Diptera > Culicidae > Wyeomyia > Wyeomyia smithii. The sequence continues at coordinate 74,421,598 of NC_073696.1, forward strand.
CAACGAACGTCGGAGTGGAGCTTTTGTTCAACGCCGACAGCCTCATTTCTATTAAAATGCTATCAGAAAGCTGCACTTTGCGTGAAACTATTTTAAACTAGTTGGACGTCAAAAGACGAATGCTGGAAATTAAACTTTAATTCCAATAAGCCGTACTCACAGTGACCAAATCAAATCATTCCCCTAGCGAGTGTGTGATTAGATCACGCACATGCAGGATATATGGGTGGTTGCTGGGGTGGTAACTCGATATGCCCGAAAGTGGCGGAAGTCACTTGCGTTGTTGCAAGCCGTGTCGTGATCGTCGTACACCATCCAGAGGTGATGTGTGTTAGCGCATGGTGTGAGGCAGAATTAATTGAAAATCAAGTGTACTCAAAGCGGAGAATGAGGAAAACTATCGCGTTCGGGTAACAGAAGTTTATCAGCGTATCCCATCAGTATGTAGATAATAGGGATTCTTACCTAAACTGGTTTCCATCTGGTCGAAGTTTGGGATCATGTGTATTCAATGTTAAATAAGTTCTGACGTTGATTGAGAAGTTAATAAAGCACGTTAATTGATGGCTGGGAATGGGAAAAAAGCGAAACCAGGAGAAGAATCAGCAAATAAATCGTGCTATCAGATAGTGTGATATCGTTGAATGGGTGGAACTGCTGTGCAATCAACGGAAAGCTAATTGATGAAGAAATGGAAGTCAAATGCAGAGCAATTAGTTTTCATCGTTTGTTCCATATTGTGCCAGCCACAAAACTGTGGGATTATATAAACTAATTGAATTTGTTTTACTCGTTCATGCTTCATGCCTTCAAACATATCTAATTAAAATTTCGTTAGAATTGAAGAACATAAATCGGAATCATAACAACTTAGAGCACAAATTTTGAAATTTGAATCTATTGATTTACTTTGAATTCGATTATATAGAACGATAGTAGTGTTTGATAAAGTATTTCCCGGTTGTTTTTTTTTTTTTTTGACGTGAGACTACGTCTTTGTTTTCTATTCTGGTATGCATTCTGTAAAATTTGATAATAACAGCATAACCACATGATGGAGAACAACAACCAATATGTTGATGGATAAATAAAATGTTGAAAAATTTTGTATTACGATAGTTATCATTATTTTTTCATTGCAAAGCGGTAAAAATCGATAAAAAGTATCAAAAACAAATTTACGCGAACAATGAACCAATCACATGCGAGCATTCCTAGCACAGACGACATTAATAGACGCCAACTATTCTCTGTGATATTCTCTGTATCAATATCCAAAATAAAATTGACAGAGTCTCCCCGTCCCAATAGGTCAATTTATGTTTGCTTCCATGAACCTAGACTAATTTGATGTCTCGAAGGTAAAGGTTTTTCGAAAAGTTTGAAACAACCCTTTTTCTTGAACAATTTCTAAACCTGCTGTTAGAGTGTATTGAAAACTGATGTCTTGAAAGAAAACATGCAAGTAAAAGTAACAGTACCGTAGGTAGAGCATATGTGGAGCAGAACGCAGCTAGTTTCTCGTCGTTTATCATTGCAACGGGCACGACTTCTATTCGCGTGCAATCAAAACTGCAATGCTGCTAATGATGGTGATTGAAAGTTTATCTCATGAATATGGTTACCATAAAAGCCATAGATTACTCAACAAGAATTGAACATTTTTGCAACGGTTATAGGTTATTATATTTTTATTGAATTTTATATTTGATATTCACTAAATAATCGTGACCGACATAATAACGAACGAGTAAGTTCCTAAAAATACTAATTTATAGAAGAGTAAGAGCCGGCGAGTGCTTGTGAATTATTTGTCCATTTACTAAGATATATTCAGAATCTTTTTTTACATTTCAACATTGTTAGATGATATTTTTTTATTTTTAACTTTACAATAATATAATATAGGTACTTATATTAGCTGTCTTCGTAATTCGTGAATGTTGGCAAATGAAACAAACTTGTGAAGCAAAACTTTAACTTCGTTGTAATTGTTAAATGTTGTTTGCACACCAAATAAACATTACAGACACAATATCACCAAGTGTAAATAAAGTTCTTTCGAGCGTTGTTGAACGTATTTCTGAAAAAATTAAGGGGTCGCTGAGATTTAAAATACGTAAATCACTAAACAAACGAATTAATTCTATCTGTAATTACAGTAGTTACAGTGTTTAGTCCTACGTCACCATTTCATACAACCCTTGGGCTGTATACTTGTAGTATTTTTTTAATTGTTCTAATATCCCTGACAAGACTGGCAATAGCACAATAGTAACTAAATACAAAACAAATATTTTTTCCTTCAAATGGTTTTTGTTCTATAAATATAACATATTTTAGCAGTTCTTTAAGTTATGACTTTTGCAGCATCCCGGACTTAATTCCTGTCCTTTACACTTAAAATTTCTTGCCGATCCAATTTATTGCCGAAAACGGCACCACTCGGTTGGAAAAGTAATGACAGCTGTCACATTTTTCGTAAATTTCGGTTCACTCAACTGAAACTTCGGCACAAAATATCCGAAAACTCGGTAGTGATAGCTCGTTAATATTATGTGCCGATATTTCAGCTAGGTTGAAACGAGATTCACGTAAAAATATGACAGCTGTCATTTTTTTAATTCGAGCATTTAGTGGTGCCGTTCCCGGTTTTATATTACCGAGACCCGGCATAAAATTTTAATCGTGTTCAGTAGGATGCAGTACGAGCTCCTCGAGATATCTTCCACGTACCCATATGATGACAATTGTGCCAATTGAATCTGCATCTTAATTAGTCTGCTCGGTAAACTCACCGCTGTACAGCAGATCCAGGAACTGCTTCCTACACCGCGCGAAATGCATACACCGTTTGCTGTGTGCATTGGATGCTACATCGCGCAAGTCGAGCAAAAAGAACCGTGCTTTTCGCCGAAATAACCGTGCTTGGACTTTTGTTCAACTCTCAAAGTTATTTGCTTCTTTCGACTTTCATCGTTCACCTTTCTTAGATGGGTGAGGTCAGTTCCGATGTATGTGTGTATGTATATCTGATTATATACGGCTCACATATACACGGCTGAGTGTGGCAGCGTTTTCATGCACTCTATCGAATATTTATCTTCACTTCCAGGTTTAGGATATACCGAACGTTTCCGCCAGAGTACATTATTCCGAATAGGGTACAGCTGGCGCCAGCAAGAAACTGTTTCGTACGGGTTGGCACCCCCACTCGGGTGTCTTCTCCTTTATCGGTTCCTCCTACTCGTCCCACGGCACTGGCGACTGGCGAACAGTTTTTCTGTACAACCTAATTTGCTATCGCTGCTGGCTTTACTCCTTTGTCAGGAAGAAGGAAACGATGGTTTGTTCTTATCCGTGCGAATGTGAACGGCGTTAGCAAAAGCGGGCCAAGTTTTCTCGAGTAAAATATATGTATGGCTTGACGGCTTTTGACGGAAAAGGGTTCATAAAATGTTCTTAGGTGCAACTCTGTGTATGTTCTGATTTTAAATCAACTGACAGCGAATCTGCGATTTCATCTAATGATCCCCCAGTCTGCAAAGTATAGATTTCTGCACACTTCACACTAAGCGATGTTTGAAGCTCGTTCTTTAAGATTTTGATGTTGCAGTTAAAGCACGCTCAGAGATCAAAACTTTTTGGATAAAATAGACCTTTACCGCCTTAATTTCAGTTCAAGAAAATTGCAGAATATAAATGCTTTAAATGAACAGATGTGCAGTTTTCATGGCAAATTTATTTTAGTGCTGATAGAACAGCCGTGATAAAAAATGATAATAATGTTACATTTTGCCGTGCACAATTGTGGGTCAGTCCATATTTTGGCTATTTTATTACTTTTACATGATAATGCATCAAGACTCATTCCGCGTCGAACACTCGACAGAAACGGACGTGCAAAGTGGTCGTTCTATTACAATCCGGTCCGTGTGTACGAATAGCCAAACAAAAGAGTGTATTATTCGCGTTAAAGGCCAACTAGATTGTGAGTTGTGTCGATACGTTCTGTACCCGGCTCACAACTTTGGCTGTATTGGTGCAAATACCAGCTGCAGTTTTGATCTGTGCACCGTGAATAGATCTTTTTAATCCAAGCCCATCAGTTGACAGTCGAGTCCGTGTCGCTGTGCTGAGTGATCTCACACCCGGCTCACTGCTGGTGGCTGTATTGGTGCTGCTGTACTGGTCTGCTGGCTGCTTTGGGTGCAGCTTCGAACGATCGAACAACCACTGCTGGAAGGAAGAAGTAAAGAGGTACGTGTTCTAGTCGGCGCTAGTGCGCTAGTGCGCTACATTTAGCGCAATGGATATAGATCCCTCGCCTCCCGTGCCACCATCCCCGAACCCCTCTGACCCTGACCCTTCTGTTACCCCCTCCCCTGTTCATTCTCCAGTCCCCCCTCGCCCCAGGCTTTACCCGGACGGATCTCAACAGGGCAGCTATACTGTTTATTTTCGTCCAAAGGCAGGAGTGAATTCAAAGCGTTTAAACATACTGCAAATTGCTAAAGACCTGACGAAGGGGTACAAGGCCGTGACCGAAATTTCCAAGGTCCGACCTAACAAGCTCCGTGTCGTGGTCAGTGATCTGGCACAGGCCAATGCTATCGCTTGCTCTGAGCTCTTCACACGCGAGTATCGCGTCTACATACCCGCACGAGACGTGGAGATCGACGGTGTCATAACCGATTCGAGTCTGTCTGTCGAGTGTATCCTAAAAAGCGCAACCGGTTGCTTCAAAAATACCGAAACACAGGCGAAGATTTTGGATTGTAAGCAATTGCGGTCCATGTCTCTCGTCGGCGGTAAAAAAGTTTACACTCCGTCAGACTCGTTTCGCGTTACGTTTGCCGGATCTGCACTCCCTAGCCACGTCTCGATCGACCGGGTTCGTCTGCCTGTGCGATTGTATGTACCCCGTGTTATGAATTGCACCAATTGCAAGCAGTTAGGCCACACAGCCGCCTACTGCTGCAATAAGGCACGATGTAGCAAGTGTGGGGAGACTCATGCGGAAGATTCTTGCAGTGTTAATGCTGAAAAATGTATCCACTGTGGGGAAAACCAGCATGAGCTCTCCACATGCCCGGTGTACATGCAGCGCAGAGATAAAATCAAGCGGTCACTTAAGGAGCGTTCAAAGCGTTCTTACGCTGAGATGCTGAAGAAGACCGTGACCACTTCTACCATAACATCGAACCCCTTTGATCTGTTGCCCTCTGATGAAACCGATTCTGATGATTCATCAGCGGGAACATCTTATGCCAGTCCTGGGGAGTCTAGGAAGAGGAAAAATGTTTCTTCTCCTAAACTTCCCCTTAAAGGTCCTAAGATTTTCCAAAGTGTAATGAAAAGTACGAACAAACCAAACAGTGCTGCGGAAAAACCGAAGCAAACTCCTCCTGGGCTTGCAAATTTAAAGTCCCAGAAGGAGTTCCCAGCACTGCCAGGAACATCTTAAACCCCAGTTGTTCCTTTTGCACATCCAGTTGATGAAACAAACTCTGGATTAGTGAAATTTTCTGACATTGTGGACTGGATTTTTTAAAAATTTCAATGTACCCGATCCAATTAAAATTTTTCTTACAGCATTCCTCCCAACAGTTAGATCATTTTTGAAGCAGTTGACTGCCCAATGGCCCCTCCTTGCAGCGATTGTATCCTTCGATGCCTAATTCAACTGCGTATATGAAGAATTCTATCTCTGTCTTACAGTGGAATTGTAGAAGTATTTTACCAAAAATTGATTCGTTTAAAGTTTTGATAAATAAAAACAAATGCGATGCATTTTCCCTTTGTGAAACTTGGCTTACTTCAAATATTGATCTCAACTTCCATGATTTTAATATTATTCGCATTGATCGAGACACCCCATATGGAGGAGTACTTTTAGGGATTAAAAAGTGCTATTCTTTCTATCGTATTAACCTCCCCTCGATTCCAGGCATTGAAGTTGTCGCATGTCAAATGACAATACAAGGTAAAGAGCTTTGTATTGCCTCAATATATATTCCTCCCAGCGCACAGGTTGGGCAACGGCTGCTCTTTGATTTAATAGAACTTCTTCCCTCGCCACGTTTGATTTTGGGAGACTTCAACTCTCATGGCGTGGCTTGGGGTTCCCCATACAATGATAACCGCTCCTCTTTAATCTATAACCTTTGCGATGACTTCGACATGACTATTTTAAACAACGGTGAAATGACACGTATCCCGAAACCTCCAGCGCGCCCAAGCGCTTTGGATCTATCCTTATGTTCGACGTCGCTACGGTTGGATTGCACATGGAAGGTAATCCTTGATGCCTATTATTGCCTATTGCCTATTCTTATTTCAATTAATAACGGGTCAACTCGCATGCGACCAATTGACATTCCGTATGACGGAATGTCGATTGGAAGTTATACGAGGAAATGATTTCAAAAGCGGTCGAGTCGATTCAACATCATCCACCACTTGAAGAATACAACCTCCTCGCGGGCTTGATTCTCGACGCCGCGTTGCAAGCCCAAACAAAGAAATATCCCGGCGTAACGGTCAAAGAACGGCCTCCCACTCCGTGGTGGGACCAAAAGTGCTCCGATGTCTACACGCAAAGATCCGACGCGTATCTGACCTTCCGGGATACAGACGATGCCGACGACTTTAAACGTTATTCGGAGCTTGATACCAAGTTTAAAAGCTTGACTAAGGCAAAGAAACGCGGATATTGGCGTCGGTTCGTAAACGAGACGTCGAGGGAGACATCAATGAGCACTCTTTGGAACACAGCCCGAAGAATGCGGAATCGCGTAACGGTCAACGAAAGCGAGGAGTCTTCAAGTAGGTGGATATTTGATTTTGCCAGGAAAGTATGTCCGGACTCTGTTCCTGAGCAAAACATTGTTCGCGATGCGTCTCCGGGCCACGACGCGATTGAATCACCTTTTACGATGGCAGAATTTTCAGTTGCCCTCCTGTCCTGTAACAATAACGCGCCTGGGTTAGATAGAATCAAATTCAACTTGTTGAAGAATCTACCCGGCAATGCCAAGAGGCGCTTGTTGAACTTGTTCAATAAGTTCCTGGAGCAAAATATTGTACCGCAGGATTGGAGGCAAGTGAAGGTGATCGCCATCCAAAAACCAGGGAAACCAGCTTCTGATCACAACTCTTATAGGCCGATTGCAATGCTATCCTGTATCCGGAAATTGATGGAAAAAATGATACTCCGTCGTTTAGACCATTGGGTCGAATCAAATGGTCTACTATCAGATACTCAATTTGGCTTCCGCCGTGCCAAAGGGACGAATGATTGTCTTGCGTTGCTTTCAACAGATATTCAGCTGGCGTATGCTCGCAAAGAACAAATGGCGTCTGCGTTCTTGGACATTAAGGGGGCTTTTGATTCCGTTTCTATTGACATTCTTTCGGGTAAACTTCACCGACAAGGATTTTCTCCAATTTTGAACAATTTTTTGCACAATTTGTTGTCCGAAAAGCACATGCATTTTACGCACGGCGATTTGGCAACTTTTCGCATTAGCTACATGGGTCTTCCCCAGGGCTCATGTTTAAGCCCCCTTCTTTACAACTTTTATGTAAATGACATCGACGAATGTCTGGCAAACTCATGCACGATAAGACAACTTGCAGACGACAGTGTAATCTCTGTTACAGGAGCCAAAGCTGCCGATTTGCAAGGACCATTGCAAGATACCTTGGACAATTTGTCTGCTTGGGCTTTACAGCTAGGTATCGAATTCTCTCCGGAGAAGACTGAGATAGTAGTTTTTTCTAGGAAGCATGAACCTGCTCAGCTTCAAACACAATTAATGGGTAAAACGATTTCTCAGGTTTTGGTACACAAATATCTTGGTGTCTGGTTCGACTCTAAAGGCACCTGGGGTTGTCACGTGAGGTATCTGATGAAAAAATGTCAACAAAGAGTGAATTTTCTTCGTACAATAACCGGACAATGGTGGGGAGCCCACCCAGGAGACCTTATAAGGCTTTACCAAACAACGATATTGTCTGTTATTGAATACGGGTGTTTCTGCTTCCGCTCCGCAGCAAACACACATTTGATCAAACTGGAGCGAATACAATATCGTTGTTTGCGTATCGCCTTAGGTTGCATGCAGTCGACCCATACGATGAGTTTGGAGGTCTTAGCTGGAGTACTACCATTGAAAAACCGCTTCTGGAGCCTGTCTTCTCGTATTCTTATCAAATGTGAGGTCTTGAACCGTCCCGTGATTGAAAATTTTGAAAGGTTAATCGAACTTAATTCTCAAACCCGTTTTATGACATTGTATTTCAATCACATGTCCCAAAATATTAACCCTTCTTCGAATATTCCAAATCGTGTCGACTTATCAAATACTTCTGATTCTACTGTGTTTTTCGATACATCCATGATAGAAGAAACTCGTGGAATCCCGGATCATTTACGCGTGCAGCAGATCCCCAAAATTTTTTCCAATAAATATCGAAACATCAACTGCGACAATATGTACTACACTGACGGATCACTTCTTGATGGGTCCACTGGCTTCGGTATCTTCAATAACAATTTAACCGTCTCCCATAAGCTCGATAATCCTGATTCTGTTTACGTCGCAGAATTAGCTGCAATTCACTACACCCTAGGGATTATCGAAAAAATGCCCACGGACCATTATTTCATCTTTACGGACAGTCTCAGTTCCATTGAGGCTCTCCGATCGATGAAAGATGTTAAGCACTCTCCGTATTTCCTGGGGAAAATACGGGAACATCTGAGTGCTTTATCCGAAAAATCTACTCAGATTACCTTAGCGTGGGTCCCTTCTCACTGCTCGATACCGGGTAATGAGAAAGCGGACTTTTTGGCTAAGGTGGGCGCAACAAACGGTGATATTTATGAAAAACCAATTGCCTTTAATGAATTTTTCGCATTTGTACGTCAGAATACGATCATCAGTTGGCAAAATTCTTGGACCAAGGGGGTACTGGGAAGGTGGTTACATTCCATTATCCCCAAGGTATCGACGAACCCGTGGTTCAAGGGGTTGGATGTAGGTCGGGATTTCATTTGCGTGATGTCCCGGCTTATGTCCAATCACTATAGATTTGACGCGCATCTCCGTCGTGTTGGGCTCGGGGAGAGTGGTATCTGTGCCTTTGGTCATGCCCTGTACACCGTGACGCCAGGTCTAGATTAGTAGCTTCCCTGCAGGCCGAAGGTAGGCAGCCGGCTGTTCCTGTTCGTGATGTCTTGGCGAGCCGTGACCTATCCTACATGTCCCTTATATACGTTTTCCTGAAATCCATCCACGCCCCAGTTTAATCCTATTCCCTTCCGCCTACATCCAACCAAACGACAAGAACACGTTAAGACCCCGGATCCGGAAACAGCAACTAGACCCGCACGATACTCTCAGGCCCCGAGGGAGACAACCCAATATGCCAGTCCGTAATATCTTGGCCCAGCAGCGGAACATATTCAATATGCTGCTTACCTATGGCGATGGAAAACCATCAAACAACTATTCAGTGCTTTTCATGCAAAACATTCTAGCTTAAGTTAGATTTAGTTTCAGCTCGTAGTCGGCAGCGAGGATAAAAAATTTGCTTTTAGTTATTAAGATACTTTAGAAAGTAAGCTACCAGATATAATTGGCGCCGTTAATCATTAAATTGTATTTGTGCCGTGTCAAATAAACTATAGATGAGGAAAAAAAAAATGCATCAAGACTGAATAAAATAACTTATTATCAAGCTTTTACAACAGTAAGATAACTTACGTTATGTATTTTGACGATTTTATAAACTAAATGATTTCGAATGCCAAAAGTGACCCATAATTGTGTCTTTTGTCATGTAAGTGATGTTTTTCTTCCCAACTGATTTACTCGCATCAACTGCAGTGAAACAAATTGTTGATCGAAAGTACATATCAGAACACAGAGATAGATAGTAAAACATTCGTAGTTGATAACTTTTCCGATTATATATCCATTTTTGAACATTCAGACAACACGTTGACTGACCCATAATTGTAGAGGGACTGTACATATTATGTTACTACCGCTAAAACGACTTGATCGCGGGCAGCAGAGAGGACGGAGACCTGCCACTCCGAAAGATAGGCGGCTGAAGAACATCAAATTAACCAACAAAGCTGATGTCGGAGAGGAATTTATCAAGGGGGACAGGACACGAGGCATATGAATGCTAGGCATGTGGATGTTAGGCATAGTATGCTAGGTATACCGACGCGAGGCATACTGCCACAAAGCATAACGGACTCGAGACCGAATCACAGAACAGATATGCAACTTCGAACAAAACTCTGCAGTAAATCGGTGCTCAAGCTTTAGCATTCATTTTTTGTTGTTCCATCCTACATTGATTTTACAGTGCATCGTTCGAACAGTTCGCTCCAATAGTTTGAACATGCACCAAAAAACTATTTTTTTTGCTTTAATGACTAGGCAAAAAGGTGATCTTGAATAGTTGAATCTATCAAAATCAAGTAAAGACAGGATCGCATTCAAGAGATCTTTAAAGTGGAAATTCAGTAACATTTCACAATCAACGTCAATAAAACAAATTTAACTCAAATCTTTCAACCATTCAAACATTGTCCAACAAATTTTCTTGGATCGTACACCTCACGACTGTTACAACTATTTTAACCTGTTAGTTGATCTACTTGAATATTTTCGTTGGACTTGGAAACCGAATTTCTCGATCAACGACAATATTTTTTTCTCGTACCGTTTCTTATACCTAACATTGTTAGAAATGCATATCAGACGCGCTGTACCAGCACTGCTTATGACATTAGGTACAATGTAAAAAAATGATTGTCGTTAGTCAAGATATTTAGTTTTCAACTTGGGCAACGAAATTCATTAAAAATATATCTACATAAAAACCGTTGCACGTATGCGGGTGGTACTGTACGTTTAACATGAAAAGGCACCCTCGCTATACCAGTACCGGGGAGAACAAAGGATTCTCTCGATGAAATAGTGGCGAGAGCTCATACAGTCCTTTTGTTGAATGAATGGAATACAAGCGTAATGAAATTTCGAGTGTAAAATGCGTTCTCTCCACCGCTAGATGTCGATACTTAAAATAAAGAGATTTTGTCTCGTTTTTGGTTCTTCAGTTGAACAGATGTGACCGAATGGATGCGAGGCCGAATACGATGTTGTATGATCGCATTGTATGATTTGTAACACCCATTTCGCATCAGAATGTCTATTGAAAAATATGTCGCATGTTTGATGATTGAAAAAAAGCGTCATTCAATGAATTATATACTATACTCAGATATTTTTACTCTGCATATGTAGCTCAAATGTAAATATATTCCTAAAGAGTTTAGGTTGGGAATAATATTTTTTAAAATCATGGGGCGAAGACGCATAATCTAGGGCAAGGTATCGAGGCGGCACTAAGGTTTGTTCAACTTAGTATTTGGCCATTTCTTTTTATTTACTGCAGCGCCTCTAGTTGTTGTACCGAGAAACTAATGACAGCCTTTTGATCTGGAAGGTTTGTTTACTTAGTGGTATAAATTTCGTCAGGATTGGTACACGCGTTGAAAAGTTATTCAAGATGGAACGCGATAGACGAAATATTTGTGCACACCTACGTTGAAAACCCAACATGGTCAGGAGGAATAATCGCCAAGGCTCCCAAACTACCGAAATCGACTGTGAATACCGTGCTCAAACGTCACCGGGACACTTTGACGGTGGATCGCGTTAAACAAACCAAACGTAGAAGTGGAACATTGGACCGGAAACTAAGAGCGAAGGTCATCAGGGCATATCGAAATAATCCTGGGGTCACCCTTCGTGATTAGGCGAAAAGGTTTGATGCAGCACATAGTACAGTTCGTCAAATCTGTATCAGGCCTTTTAATCTTCATCTTCATGAGTGTCTCGTCAAGTGACGATGACGCATTTCAACTTCGTCTTCAACCAAGACTTTATATCAACTTCGTTTGGTTTCGCTCTCCCTCTCAATGAGCACAAAAAATCGTTTTTCACTCGGTGCCTTTTGTTTCGTCGTTTCATTTTCAGCATGTACGTAGCGTCACTTCAGATTGAACTGCTAGAACTGGGGCTTCAAGGATCTGTGGGGGGCTAGAACTGGGGCTTCAAGGGCTCTGTGGTTAGCGATGTCGATCGGCTAGCTCTCTCACACACGGTCATGCTGTCGGGTTCGATTCCCGATCAGGACGAAGATCTTTTCGAGCTGGGAATTTTCTCGACTCAGCACTGGGGCACGGTGTATCGTTGTACTTATCCTACAACATGCAAAATGTGCCAAAAACAATATCGATAACGAATTCTCTCAACTAATTTAGTTGTTCGAGACTGCTATTAGCCCTCCAGGCTAGCGTGCGATATTGTATTTTAACCGTAAGGGAAATGCTCAAGGTAGGTTCAGGCCATTTGTAGCTGTGGAAAGAAGACAAAAGTTTTCATCACTAGAGCAACTACGAATGAGCAAGTTTACAAGGGGAAGTGTCTTCAGGAGATAGTTTTGCCGTTAATCCAGTCACAGGAAGCCCCATCAAGTTCTGGCCCGATCCAGCTAGCTGCCACTACGCCCGGGATGTATTGGAATGGTACAAGCAGAATGAATTTGATGTTATCGAAAAAGAGAATTATTCCACCAGAATACCCACAGTTTCGTCTTATCGAAAGATATTGGGAAACAGTCAATCGTAAATTGAAGAAGTATGGCAAATCAATCAAAACATCATCTGATATGGTGGAGTGATGGAAAAAATAGCCGATACGGTTGATGTTGCCACTGTGCAGAAATTCATGAAAGGTATTCAACAAAAAGTTCGAGAATTCATTACAACAGGGATTGTTTTTAATTATTCTTGTAGTTTTCCCTTGAAGTTTAATAAAAACCCTGCAGAAACATATTTTTGCCAATTTTTTACATTATTTACTCATGAAGCAATCGGGAATTGTATGCGGCCAAATCCTAAATGAAAAAACCTTAAGCCGCCGTGGTTTCCGCAGTCCGAGCCGGCTGCTGACACGCCGTCGGAAGCAGCGGCCTCTCGCACGCAAACAACTGATCTACTAGTTTCCCAGGTATACTCAAACAGAGTTTCTTTCCCTTAGTTAAGTCTAAACGAGCGCTAGCGAGTAAGGACAGCATTCGCACTAACAGCGGGTCGACCAAAGGCCGTGAGTGTATTGCTTTTCACAGGACACTCTGATGCAAAATATATATTATTAAGAGAGCTGGGATGATGATGACGACCGTATTCCGCCTCATTTCCACTTGGCCTTGCGTTCATTCGACCTTGGGTCCATTCAGCCTCGCGTCCACATGCTTCGCGTCCGTATGCCTACCGTCCATTATGCCTCACGTCTGTATGCTAAACGGGGTTCCATCTTGAGTGTCTGCGTCTACTGATTGTTTATATTTGAGAAAACGAGCAGCCTCCGGAGGAGTGGAAGGATGGTGTTATGTGACATATCTAAAGAAAAAGCGACAAACTGGACTATGATAACTATCGTGTGATCACCATCTTGAATGCTGCCTACAAAGTGTTTTTCCAAGTCATCTTTTGTCGCCACTAGTGGATAGATTCGTGGGAAGTAATCAAGCTGGCTTCTTAGAAGAATCTGTACAACAACGGATGAGATTTTCATTTAGCGGCAGATTCTCCAAAAGTACCATGAGTACAAGGTACCCACGGGCCATCTATTCATCTATTAATTTTAAAGTCGCATATGATACAATTGAGTAAGAGCTATGGAAGATCGTGGATAGGAACGGCTTTTCCGGGAAGCTGATCCGATTGATTGAGGCTACGATGTGATGATTTCGAGTGAACTATCCGGTTGATACACGACGAAGAGAAGCGCATCGGCAAGGTAGTTAGACCTGGCAAGTATTGGATGCCCGCGGGATTGGAGAAACTCGGCTAGGAACCGAGTTGATTGGAGGAATTGTGTTCATCAGGCTATATCTTAATGAAGTTACGCCAAATAAAGGAAGTTAGTCTTCATCGAAGGGTAAAGATTACCCCATACATAATATAATTTGATTGTATTAGCTTACTCGATAAAAACTAGTTATCGGTTGGAGAAGCGAGGCATCGATCATCGTACCTTTCTTATACTTAGCGAGCGTTTTACAATCTGAGCTACATCCAAGTTGCCAACTTATCATGAATGAGAATAACAATGAATGAATATTCAAATACGAAAAAAATTAGTTGAAAGCGCAGCGACTACAAATCCCTCACTTTCTGTTCCCAATGTATTTTAGTCACATTTTGCAAGAGGCTTAACCTGTATGTAAGTGGCTCTGCCTTTTTTTTAAATGTCTCTACCTTTTTTAAATCTTCTCAACTCTAAGTGGCATAGTAATTCTCAAAGGTTTCAATGTGGATGTCGTAGTGATCCTCACAAGGTTCAATACGCTTCTCACATTTTTCAATGCGAGCTTCAATATGCACAGCTTGACTGCAAGGAATCGGATCCGGTCTTGAGCATATGTCAAATGAGGGGAGCACCTGGATAGGAAAGTAGATTGCGTTTTTTGTCGAAATTGCTTTACATTTCGAAACTGAAAAAAAATCCAGGCCTTACTCCGCATCACATTTTCCAACGGTAAAACTGAAGTAGGCTCTGATGCAGGCTTAGGAAAAAGACACATACAGCTACAGCTTACACAAGGCAACGAAACTGTTTTGTGTTGCACACGACAGCTCATTCTTGCGCATGTATTTTGTTCGTTCGGACATAATATTCTAGTTTGCTAATTTTGAGGATGTCCTGTTTGCTTGTCTTGCGCTGTTGACAGCCTCCTGATCGGCTACGGCTGTCATCGACTCGCACTTTTCGTTTCTCCTTTTTCATAGGCCTGAATTGGATACAAAGCAAAACGTTTCATATGTGTTTCCATTGTTGATATTATTCCCCACGTAAGAAAAAACGCACTTCGCGCCATCTCTCTTTCATTCTTTCATCGGCCTTACAGTCGTAAATCATAATAACCTGACATTACGATCGGATTCCTGCCCAAGGATGTTGAAGATAATAGGCTGTCATTTGAAATAGCTTGGAAGAACCAACAGACATAAAGAGATGAAAAATAACAGCCCGTTTAACATTGCGTGTGTCTGCTGTCATCAGTTACTGTCGGGTTATGTACCGAATGTACGGGGAGCAGGGAGAGCTGTGCAATGCAATGACAGCCAAATCAGTTGAAAACTTGCTGTCATGGATATGCAGCCTTTTCCAAAGGCCTGCTCTGATGCATTATCTTAATACAGTGCACTGCGGTGTATTTCTAGTTATGTATTCTTACTAGAGTGATTCACAACTCTTGTTTCGCTTGGCTGAAGTGTAGGTAGCAAAAAAGGAAAGCCTTGGTACTACATTCCGATACGGAACTCGCCCTTCTGTTTATTAAACACAGACTTCGCGGCCAACTGTTAAGTGTACAGGACAATTACGGGGCTAGCGCTACGATCCTACTGACACTAACAGTCTCTCCCGAGCCGAGACTCGAACATACGACAACTGGCTTGTTAGGCCAGCATCGTACCTCGAGACCAGCTGGGAGGGTGTAAGTAGCAAGTGATTTAGTTTTTTCTACGAACGGCAGAAGCACAGCACAAAGCAGAAGAGAGAAGTGCGGTGCAAAAAAAAAACCAAACACAGCGGAGCCTGAGCCGGAGAAAAAGTGTGAATTTTAACTCCGCTCTTCCACATATTGAGAAGCACAACAATGCATTCAAATGGATAAGACTGGTCTCAGATCGATCACGTACTGATCGACGATTGGCACTTTACGGATGTTACTGAAATCAGGGCTCATTGGGGTCCAAACATTGACTGTAACCATAATTTCGTCGTTGCATTGCTTCGTTGCGAGAAGACGATGCGTTTCAACATACTGAGCTGGAGCAACGGATCGCAGAACAGTAGGAGAAATGAGGTGAGGCCCATTTATATGGACTGTGGAATAATATTCACGGTGCCATTGCACTGTGGTTTCCATAGGTCATAAAGCCTAAAATCAAAATTCATAATTTTGGTATTTCTTCACCTCTTCTCAGCATCCTTCGTAGTCTGAAGTGAACTTTGGCATCAACTGTTGTATTGCATTACGACAGATTTGGTAATTGTGTTGTGCTCTTTTAAGCAACTGTAAAAAGTATGTTATTAGGTTTAGTGAAATTTCACCCCTTTCCAGTGAATTTATGTATTCTAAAGTGGTTTTTTGAGATGGAGGTCCAAAAACAAGAAATGTTGTGCCTTTTCTAGTGGTTTTAAGAACGTTGTATTGTGTTGTTAACGACTGAGCCAACGGTAAAATAGATACATTTTGATAAAAATAGATACCACCAATGTATTTTTATATGTCAATTCAACAATGTTCTTAAGAGAATTTACGTAAGTGCAATGCATCAAAATGTTCGTTAGGTATCGTTCATATGTCCAAAACATAATTTGGCTGTTTAGTCCTGCCAACTGCAGTGGTTTGTGAGAAGTGAATAGTTATTAGTCATTTTTCGGATGTCTCTTCGTTTTTGTTTTGTTTTTGAGTGTTTTCTTCTGCGGTGATATTCTGCAACCCCTTTTCGACTTTGCTTAGATGTACATTTCCCAAAATGCATATCTTTATAATTTGAGCTGGAAAATGTGGTAGGACTCATGAGAAGATACAAAATGTTCTAGAATCCATACACTCATCGCCATGGAATTATTATTACTTGAAGCTAGATGAATAGCAAGCTCGAATACATTATATTTGCACCCAATTATCAGTTCACTGGGAATAATCTAAGAGAATAAAAAGCAGCTGCAAAAAAGATATGCCATATGGCTGAATGGTGTAGAACAGATCGATCAATCATTATTGAACTATGATTACATCACCAAGGAGAGAACAGTAGCCCCGTTTGAAATAACTCAGAATCTAGTTAGTTTATGGAAAATATCAATTTCAAATCGTGATTTTTAGTGATCCGTTTTACAAATTCCGACTCAATTATTCGTACGCGCTCCGGTAGCAAGAAATATAAATTTTACTTTCTCTTATGATAAATATTGATATTTCAACTCAGTCAAATTCGACTAGTCAACGCAAAAAGTTTTATTAGTTTGATTTATTCTACTTTTCTTGACATACACCAAAATATTGCATTCACTCCAGACTGCAAATGCATGTTACAAATGAAATTTTATGACGTTCTAGCTTTTGAAAAGAATTTTCGCTTCAACTGAACATGTTTGAAAAGACTCAACTCACATTTCGTGAGTAATGTAAATGAACAGATACTGACTCGATTGATCAGAGCTACCATGGCGCAAGTGATGTGCTACGTGCGTGTTTCGGGGATACTCTAGAGTCCCTTTGAATCGCGCAGAGGGTTGAGACAAGGTGATGGACTTTCCTGTTTGCTGTTTAACATCGCCCTTGAGGGTGTGATCCGGAGGGCGGGCATCGACACGAGGGGCACAATTTTCACAAGGTCTGTTCAGCTTCTGGGCTTCGCGGATGACTTCGACATCATATCGCGTAACTTTGCGACGGCGGGGGAAACTTACGCCCGACTGAAACCCGAAGCTGGACGGATCGGATTGCGGATAAATGCGTCGAAAACAAATTACATGCGAGCGAGAGGCTCCAAGGAGAACAACATCAGCCTCCCAACTCAAGTCTCTGTGGACGGTGATGAGCTTGAGGTGGTCGATGAGCTCGTGTATCTGGGGTCACTGGTGACCGCCGACAATAACACCAGCAAAAAGATCCAGAGACGCATCCAGGCAGGAAATCGTGCCTACTTTTCACTCCGGAAGACACTTCGATCGAATCGAGTGCGACGTCGCACGAAGTTGACGCTGTACAAAACCCTGATAACACCGGTAGTCCTCTACGGGATCGAGACGACAACGCTTCTCGCGGAGGACCTTAACGCTCTTGGAGTTTTTGAACGGAAGGTGCTACGGACTATCTACGGTGGAGTACAGACGGACGACGGTGAATGGCGACGGCGCATGAACCACGAACTGCACGCGCTGCTTGGAGAGAATCCCATTGCACACCTGGCGAAAGTCAATAGGTTGCGGTGGGCCGGTCATGTCGTAAGGATGCCGGACGGCAACCCTTTAAAATCACTTCTCTTCAGCAACCCTGCCGGCACCAGAAATAGAGGGGCGCAGCGTGCACGATGGCTCGACCAGATCGAAGGAGACTTGCGGGTGATGAGACGCCTGGGGAACTGGCGAAACACAGCCCAAAACCGAGCAACATGGCGACAAATTCTTGATACAGCACGAGCCACCACGGCTCTCGTCTGATTGGTAAGGTAAGGTAAGGTAAATGAACAGATATGAAATTATACATAATTTCAAACTCATGAGATAACTATCATTTCATTGTTGTACCATTCATGCTCTATATACGAGCTTAACCCTCTAATGCCCAATGCCGCAATTTGGCGGGCTTCAGTCGAAGTTCCGAAAAGCTTCAATAAATGCTTAAAAAGTGTTTAAAATGGTTTATTGTGATTTTATCGAAGTCCGTTTAAAAATTAATTTGGGCACTAGAGGGATAAAAATAATCGAATGACCCTAAATAAACTCATGAAACAAACGATAACCCTGTCTACAAACCCATTTCCACCCGCCCTCAACATTCCCACCCGATCTGATTTTTCGCATTTTTTTTTCATCTGTCGCCGTTCTGTAGCTCACCTGAAAACGCGGGGAAAGGTTTGAAGTCAATATAGCTTAATTTTCAGCAGCACCGTCTCTTCATTGCCTTATAGCGCAAACAATCTCGCAAAAGGGTACTCTCGTTGTGCTGTTCACGGACGCACCACCTGTCAGAGCATGGGCCAGAGTGTGTCTGCCTGCTGGCTTTCCTGTCGGTATGATTATTATTGTGTATGGCAATGTGTATCTGAAGGGGGTGTCAAAGATACAAGCAGACTAGCCTTTGATGGCAGATGGGGCAGAAAGGATACGCGGTAAGAGCCTTTCGGAAAGCAAACTGAAACAGAGAAAAAGCATATTGATGTAACAGCAGCCACTGATGGCAATAACGACACGGTGCTTCTCGATGTCGTTTTCGGAAAATACGTCGCTAACAAGACGGATGTCGGACCCACGTGACAGGATAAAACAGAAAATATGGCGATGGCTTCGGGAGCAAGATGATGGGGCCCACGTGGGAACATCGCTGTTTTTACTTTCAAATAAAATGATATATTGCTGCTCAGCCAGGCTTTGACATGCACGCGATATTTATGTGGTTTGTTTTCGGTGAAAGGAATACAAATATTTCTTAATAGTCAAAATCATTTCTACGATGTATTGGAATGGTTTATGGAGTCATCCACAGGGAAATTTGTTGTGTTTACCAGATAATAGATAGTTCTTTTTAGTCATTGGAATCATCAACCTCGACTGTTTTAGTAAATTAATGTTCTAATGTTCTAATGACATATATCTTCTTGTAATAGTAGAAAATGAATAAATTTTGGTCGTGGTGCATGATTGCTCATATAAAAATATTAAATTTTGTTTATGAGTACATCAGTTGATTATAAAATATTTTCTCGCAGAGAGGTAAATACTTCTCACAATTTATCTTTTCTTTCATTCTCTAACAATCTCAATTACAATTTGTCTCAGAACAAGAGTCGTCATTGTTTACTGGCCTTTAAGTATCAAATATTCTTCCGTAAATAAAAAGTATTCTGCAGTTCTTACTATAGTAGCATTTTCATAATTTATGCAACTAATATTAGTTGAGAAAATGCAAAAATTAAGTGCAAAATAGTTTCCAAGCAGCCTCCTAAATTACACATAACCTATCCTAGATCATCAAGAGAGTGCCGTAAACGTTGCTGAAACATTGACTTGCGAATCCTATGCAATCCATTTGCCTCCCCTTTAGTATCTTTTTCTCCCCTAGCTTTTCCTCGGACCAGCTTCAAGATACACACCGCCAACACTAGGTATTACTTTGCTTAGCTCTGACAGGTCTATTGCCGGTGGCTAGGAGACACCGTGCGTACACACTGCGACATCGTTATCGCAGAAACAGACAACGAGAGTGAAATAAATGATCTCACCTGTTTTCTCCTTTACGACACTTTTTCTTCTGCTACCGGTTGCCAGTGCCACACTGCTATCTTATCTGCGTCCTGATGCACGCTTTTCCCGGCTACTGCTTTTTCTGGTGCTGCTGCTGATGTTGCTGCTACTACTGCTATCAGGAGACACGTTACAATACACCTTCCTGTTGTGTCACCTTCGAAAATACCTATGGGGCCGAACCGGTTTGATTACAATCTTCCCACGTCACTTCCCCGTTTCTGGTTTCTTCCCCTACGGTCTCCACCGGTAGGCTGAGTTAGGAGGTTTTATCAAAAATTACCACCGCAGCTTTTCGTGTTTGATTTTATTTTTTCTCTTCACGACTGCTGAGATTTACGAGACACTTGATTTTGTTTGCTTCTCAATTTCACGGCTATTTTTCGGCGCTCCGTTTATTTTGCTCCACAGACAATCAATTCGGCTCACCTTTCTAGACTTTAACCTACAAAGGTTCATTTCACCAGTGACTTTCTTGGGGTTGAAAGAATATTATACTATTTTCAAAAGCTGATATTCACCTACACTGCTACCGGAAACCGAGAATCGTTAGCAAGACCGATCACGGCATCCATCCATTTAAATTTATTCTCTCACTCTTGCGTCGGTACAGCAAACAACACATTTTCACCATCAATAAGAGCAAAAAACATATTTTTATTCGCTAATCACATTTCTATCCCCAATTGCGCAGTAAATTTCTTTGTCACTAAAGCCCGTCGGAAATCAGTTTAACAATCAGCACTCTTCTTGAGCTTAACCGCTTGCCATGCACTGCAGCTTAAAATTAATGCTTCTTTAATCTTTTAAAACACATTTTATTAAGTTACCCGTCCGGATATAACCAGTAACAACACACTCGTATACGCACCAACAGCTACCAAGGGACCACTTTTCGATTTCGTGTCCTCTACCGCACACACTGGAATCCCTTCGATTCTCTTCGCACGCCGATCAGATGACGGTGTCACTCTTTTCGCCCTCGTTCGTTCCCATCCTACGGAAAAATCCTGGCGGTCAGCGCTGCGGATAATGTTAGCGGTCGAATTCAATCGTTGTTGACACCGTTTATTTGCCTGCACTTCCTGTCCATTGGAATGATGGTAACCTTGGTTGCAATAGCAGCGGGGGACATAATCCAACCGGATAGATATCGGGGCAACTTTTCGCCCCTCGGTTGGAGGTTCCTTTTGCTTTATTGTTATTATGTTAATTATTATTAGTGTGAATAATATTTTACTATCGTTATTGTTATTTTATTGCTACCATATACTCCAATTGTATCACAACTTGACAACTATATGTAGAATTTTGGTCATCAATTAGCTAGTGAATCCGATATGCGGAAACGACTGTCGCGTTGCTTCTTTGGTTATTGCCTGTAATAAATAAGAGGATGACAATAATGAGTTTACGAATGCAAATAATTGATTAAAATATATGGCGATTTATCATCCGTGTGATGGCAGCAAAAAATATTATTGCGTATGTTGCGATTGTTGGAACTATACAAACAATGAGCAATTCCACGTAAACTATGCAATTCTAGCTGCTAAAAGCAGTGGATTTTGGGGCAATTGTCGTTTCTAGTAGCCTTTTAATAAAATCTTGATTATTAAAATGTTCATGGCAGTCCAAAATCATTCATTTAATGAGACAACATATTTCGGTTGAAATTCCTGGAGTGCATAGTAAACATCCGTAAGTATTGTAGTTTTTTTTTGAGTCCACAAAATGAAAAATGAGTCCTAAAATTGTGCAACCATATTTAATAGCAAGGGTGGTCATGGGATTTTAACCTGTGTTTAATATCGAACTAATTTTTATTAGCAGCTTTTGTATTTTTGTGAGCTTAGAATCTGTAGGTTATATATCTTTGATTGTATTTTTTTTCAGTGTTACAATTTACAAAACTTATAAGTATTAGTAAACTTTCCCTCTTGCGTTCTTCGACTGTATCCGTTTTCCTGTTTGGTCTCACTTTTCTTTCTGCCTTTTCGATTTACTTGATTTTCCACATTATTGCATGATTTTTTAATTTACAATTGTGACGTCACACCCTTCGCAGAAATACCTAATGTTCCGTCACGTAGAATTTTTGTTATACGATACATTTTGGCTTAGTCCGGAAGAAAGTAAGCCTTCTGCTGAATGTAATGAAAACAGGTAGAGTGTAAACCGGGACACGATCGTCTGTCGTTGCCCCCTAAAACAAGATCATTTGTAAAGAAAGCAGGAAAAGATCTTGAAGAAAGACCGCGAACGGTTCTGCTAAACAAACGTTGACGAAACATTTGGTTTCCTTCACAGAAGACCGCGAACGGATCTGTTAACATACTAGGTAAGAATGTATCAACAGATTATGCAATAGGTGGCGTAGAACTTCGCGCAGCATTCTGCTGTGCATCAGTCATGTAACTCAAATAGAATAAGGGTCATTCCATACGAAGTGACCACGGAAACGAATAAACTTGGACACGACCATCACGGATTTGGCTCAAAGCTGGGGAAATTATTCATCTAGGTTCACTATGAAAAAACCCCAATTTTGGTGTCGATTGGAATACCCCCCGCTCTGTGGGACCCCCCTCTTTGTGACAAAGTCAGGCAATTTTTGTTAAAAATTCCGTTTTTCTTTTTCTTACAATTCATAGATGTAGGACGTCCGCAAAATGCTGATAGATGATTTTTAAAGGAAATAAACCAAGGAATCCAAAAAAAATATAATTTTTGACTGGAAGTGCCAAATAGATTATTTTTGTATTTGAAAACTAAATTTACATTTTTCGGCAAATGCAGCCATTTTTATTTTTAATTTGATAATTTCATCGTGTTCCTTGGAAAATTTCACGTAAGAAGCAGCTATCATCCCGAGGTAATATGAGCCAATCTCGAGATATAACATTTTTACGAAAATAGTTGTAATTTTCGTAATTAATTTATTTTATAGTTCATAGCCGTAAGACACCCGAAAAATAGTGATAGGTGAATTTTGAAGAAAATAAACCAAGGAATCCAGAAAAAATATTATTTTGGACCGGAAATGTTGCCTCAAGATTTAGCATTTTTACAAAAATGGTTTTAAATTTCGTAATTAGTTTTTCGTAAAAATGCTGTATCTCGAGATTGGCTCATATTACCACGGGTTGATACGTGTTTCTTATGTAAAATTTTCCGAGAAATACGATAATACCTTCAAATTTAAAATAAACTCAGCTACATTTGCCGAAAAATGCAAATTTAGTTTTAAAATAGAAAAATAATCTATCTGGCAACACTTCCAGTCAAAAATAATATTTTTTCTGGATTCCTTGGTTTATTTTCTTCAAAATTCACTCATCACTATTTTTTGGGTAGATAAATTAATTACGAAAATTCCAACTACTTTCGTAAAAATGTTATATCTCGAGATTGGCTCATATTACCTCGGAATGATAGTTGTTTCTTACGTAAAATTTTCCAAGGAACACGATGAAATTATCAAATTTAAAATAAAAATGGCTGCATTTGCCGAAAAATGTAAATTTAGTTTTCAAATACAAAAATAATCTATTTGGCAACTCTTCCAGTCAAAAATTATATTTTTTTTTGAATTCCTTGGTTTATTTTCTTTAAAAATCATCTATCAGTATTTTGCGGACGTCCTACATCTATGAGCCTCGAGGCCAACTAGAATTGAATTTAATATCTCAATATCTAAAAATAGCTATGATCAAATGTTTTCATGATTTGCAGATTTGTTTTTCTCACCAGCTTCGAACTGACAGATGCTGTTCAGAGGCAGAAGCAGTAGGTACGCCAACCGACTTGTTGCGCATCGTTTTGTTAACATTCCCCTGACCGTAACATCCGATAATTTCTACGGAAGTTTCTTTAACCTGACTTCGAGCACCGCTGAACTGGCTACGGGTCACCAGTACACCTTGGTCGTCTTTCTTACCAATGTCTGCCGCACTCGTGCACCCGATCCCGAATACAGCTCTTAGATACCTAGAATTTAACCCTTCCGGATCTTGACTCCTACAATTAAGATCAGATCGTCCACCTTCAGGTTTCTGCTCTTCGAACGTCGGTTTATCATTGGAAGGTATTCTTTCAGTCATCTCTTTTATTTGTGATTTGCCAGGTTCTGAGGGCGCTTGCATGTAACTCGTGCGGTCTCTGCGGAGTTGACGGGTTGCACCACCCAATCCGCCGGAGTTACCGATCCACGGAAAAAGTGGTTCGGAGTGACAGATTCATCGCCAGCTGAGTCCTGCAGTATGTTCGTTAACGGCCTCTAATTGATCATGTTCTCCGCTTCACGTAGGCTCCATCTTTTCCATCTCCATCTATTCGCATATTCCGCCCATGCGCGACGCCGAGAGTGCATTGAACACTGTGGACACTGTGGATGAAGCAACAGAAAATGGTTCTATTGCCGAAGGCAGGGAAACTACCTGGGGAACCATAGCCATACAAACCCATTTGATTGCTCTACACTGCCGACAAGGTGCTTAAGAGGATTATCCTCATCTCATAGATACAAAACGTACAAAAAGTACAAAACGATCTGGCGAGTAACCAGTTTGACTTCCGGAAAGGAATGTTCACGCTGGATAATATTCTCTCACCTAAACGGGGAAGCTGGCAGTCCTGTGCAGGAGAATGGGCATTAGCTATTGAGCAATCATCACGGTTGACATGAATGCGTTCTATAGCACCAGCTAAGACTCCATAGTGCTCGCGCTTAGGAGCATCCATGTTCCGGTGTCAGTGCATAAGTTTTTGAAAAATTATTTCCGAAAGCGAATACAACATGTAAAATCACCAATCACCGCGAAATTACCACAAGGTTCCATCCTGGGTCCGGTGTTGTGGAATGTGATGTACGACGGAGTGCTAAGGCTAAAGTTCTTGACAGGTGTTGTAATCGTCGGCTTTGCGGACGACATAACGCTGGAAGTCTACGACAAGTCGATCGGAGAGGTCGAACGATGGTCGCGCACTGCAGACGCAAGATCGAGGACTGGATGTACTCCAGAAAGTTAGCAGCAACACAAGACGGAGGTCACGGCTGTGAATAAGCGTAAATCAGAACAACAGGCTTATTCCAGGGTCACCCGGATGGGTCGGGAAGCCCCAAGGTGAAGTGATCTTCTACCTGACAAAGATTCTGTCAGGCCATGGTTGCTTCAGGCAGAATCTACACAGGGGTCCACCCACCATATGTCCCCAGTGCGTGGGTATGTCAGAGTCCACTGAGCATGTCTTCGTATGCCCTCGTATTGCACGTGCGAGAAGCGACATAAGGGTAATGAGCGGGCTAAACACTACTCCGGACAACTTAGTTAAGAAGATGTGCGAAGACCAGAACAGTTTGTGCAGTTGCCTCTCAGATTGTCCTGGAGCTACAACGTGTGGCGCGGGTAAACCACCAACACGCCAGTAGAATCTTACTGCTTGTCTCCAGGTGGTTAACATTGGGGTATAGCACAGTCTTTGCTGACTTTCTTAAGCTCATTGTTGGCCCCTACGAAGCACGTCCAGTTGTCAGAACCTCGTTTGCAGCGAACCTCCATGTAGCCGTCAGGCAGGATTGCGTTGTCAGGATAGGCATCACTTACAGGTTATCTGCTCGCACGCCCGAACAAGTGAACCACACGATCCATCGCTTCTCTTTTCTGCGTCCAACTGTAACTTCTACCGGACCAAAGTAGTCGATACCCACCGAGCTGTAAACATTTTGCCGTTGTTTGCAGGGCCGGCGGTTGATGTGATAGTATGGGTAGTAGAACCCACTGGAAAAATATCCTTGTGGGTACTTACCCACACGGAATTATCGGACAAACCCAAAAAAAAAAAATAAAATGATTTCTATGTTCGCACATCATGTGCGAGCAACCGCTTTTTAATTGATACGAGTGAGAGTTTATAAAGCTACAGATTTCATTCATTTCTAAGCGATTTGCTGTCAAGAAAAGATTTCGATTTCAAAAACAAGAGTTCAAGTGAGACTTCCACTGATGTAATGGAAGCCTTACCAGAAGTCCACTTAAGTTCCAATTTTGGATGAAGACTTTTTTCGAGGAAACAAAACTGTTGAGCCTTAACATTTGCATTGAAAAAATGCGCAACAATTGTCGATTTCTCATGGGTTTACTTTTACACGCATTAACGATACACAACAAACAAATGAAGCATCAATCATAGTAACCCATAAGTCAGCAGAAAAAAAGTAACTCGAACTCTAACCGTGATGGCGAAAACAGTGAGTTACTTCATTCAGAAGTGTGCGCGTTCAAAGAACGGTACCCCGCCGCGTCAAAAACGGATATCGTACAACAGTTTGTAGACGCCGAATACGCCCATTTCGACATCTACAATATCTTGGCACTATTGGACAAGAAAATCCAGTTCTAAACGACCGATGACGTGATCGGGAGGTTCGTGCCACCGGCCAAACTGTTAATGTTATCTGGCGAACATGAATGGCAACTACTGGTAGGGCACTTCGTATTTTACTTTCTACACGAAGGAAGTAAGCTCCGAGGTGAAGTTCATTTGACACACCAAGTTCCCCAAGAAGTTGCAGCTGTGGCTGACAATCAATGAGAAGGGGATGTCAAAGCCGCTCTTCTTTCGCTCCGGACTAGCCATGAACGGGGAAATTTATAGTAAGAAGTGTCTGCCGGAACTTGCGTCGTTTATCAAAAAATACCATGAGGGCGAAAACGCGGTGTATTGGCTGGATCTGCGTAGGGCCACTCCTCGAAGCAATCATTAGAAGAGATGGAGCGTCCCCTAGCTGGCTTCATCGAGAATTTCTGGGCATCTAAACTGGAGCGTAAGATCTACTCCAACAGTTTTGCGCGAGAATTGATAAGTAAACCATAGAAAGAACTCAAAAACATGCCTATATGCATGTTTTCGTCCGCCATGGCGATTATTTTGGTTAACTGCCGGAAGGCCACCCATGAACCTTCCCTATTCCTTACTACCCACTCGGGAAAATAGTGTGACGCCGGCCCTGGTTGTTTGTCGGATCGCAGTACGAACGTTTGAGATCCAAAATCGTTCTAGAAGTTCGTTCATCATTGTTTCCCGGTTGGCATGACCGTATTTCTCGAAATACGACTGGATCATCTTTCCCATAGTCAGATGCTTTCGCGGCAAGGTGATCGGGAAGCTGCTATCGTAAGGCATGCTCTTCGCCCTCTCGATTCTTCTTTCAAAACGCAGCATGCCATCTTCGTCCAAAAACGGTGTCAGTCTGTAAAGCTAACTGTTTTTTTCACACCGTTGCGATGGTGAAATTTCACCCGGTCGTTGGTTCAGGTTTTTGGTGAGGGTGTTTATCTCATCCGGGAAGGCTTCGTATTAAGCGAGCTTCCACAGAATGATCTGCACTTGCCGGAACTCGTCTCGTACTAGGGGATGCTGCTTGTACTGGACTGGGACCAGAATGATCTAATGCCAACCCGTCGCCTGTGTGAGCTCAAGGAATTGCATGAATCTGTCCTCAGTATGCATCGGTCGATTTTCAGTGCATGCATTTCAGTCATCGTTTAGTTCATTTGCGCCCCAAGAATGACCACAATTAACACTAACCGCGGAATAGACTTGCGTTTCAATGGTGCCACTTCTGTTCGAAACATGGCCAAAGCGAATCGAACATCCTCATTGATGACTATTCGCCAATATGTTACACAAACGTACGCGTTTTCGCCGGCATACGAAAAGATGTGGATCTCGACGATGAGACGTCTCCGAGTTAGCAACATATACGGTTGTTCCCAACTTCTATAAATACGATAATCCTCCCGTGGAATGGAGAGAGAGAACCGCATTTCTCCAATGAGACACGGTAGATGTTTTTGGCGGTTCTGCATCAAGATTACTCATCTAGTTTAGGGTCCTAGATGATGTCAGTTGAACTTCAGTGATGTGGTCAGCAGGCACTAGTTATTGCTCACTGAAGCTTTGGATTTACGAAATTGGAACCTGTTACCGGACATTTGATTAAAATGAAACGGTAACGAATGTGGGTTTTTGTAAAATTAAATGATAGAGGTTAAATTTTAGTATGTAAGGTAGGTTAAGTAAAGTAGTTTTTTGTTGTTTTTCTGGCTCTTTTCTGTTAATTGTTATTAGTATTTTTGTTTGCTGAATCATTCTGTATTTTTGTTTGACATAGTGTAAGTGTACTAACCCGTAAACCAATTCCAACCGATAATTAGGCTTCGAAAAATTGCGGAAAAATATTAGATGTGAACGTTACCGTTTGAGGAAGTGACGGGGGCACTGTCTAAAATGCAACCCTGGGCCCTTAAAAGAGACCTTCCGTGTCCACCCCGGAACATCCAGACCAGGTGTTGGGGCTAAGCACGAAGGCATTAAAGCCTCCGTAGAACATAGCCCAGGGAAAGGACAGCCTTGCTCCTTAAACGGTAATAGCCCCAGATTTATCTATACATTTGTAACGGAAAGACCGCAACGATAAAAGACGGCAAAAAGTCCGCACTAAAATAACCCACCCCTTAAAACGATCCAGGGAGAAGTTTATACCACTTGTGCAACTGCACGAAAATTTGGTATCCGGTATGGAGATAGGAGAGTGAGAGAGAGGACAAGCGAGAGAGAGAGAGAGAGAGAGAGAGAGAGAGAGAGAGAGAGAGAGAGAGAGAGAGAGAGAGAGAGGACTGGACTGTATCGGGAAGGTGACAGATCGAGAATGGAGAGTCTGAAGATAGCCATCAAGACCAGTCGAAGAAAGTTGAAGTAGATGGAAAGGTGCTAAAAACTGGCAGAAGTTGTGACAAGTTCAGCCAGAGTCGGTGGTTGAACCGGAGTGTGATCCATCCCAGTGCTGAGGAACGACGTTCGTCATAGGGCGACTACCGAGGCCGTCATTCTCTTATTCGTTTAGCGCTACATCGATGATTGTTAATAAATAGTATAAAGCATGAATTCCCAATTTTTTCATATAAAGAGCCAGTTACCCTTCCCTTAACGTCTCTGAGACGTTCCGCTTCGCTAACGGCAAGTCGCCAGGCTGCATGAGTCCCCCTTAAGTCGGTTGCCGACACTTGAGATAATCCCATAAAGAGCTAGCTGGGTTGAGTGAGAACTGATCACTTATAAACCAAGTTCCTGATCTTGAAGCCTTCCTTCTGATGTATAAACTTAATTTCATTCGCACGTTTGATAGCCTCCTCAATGATATCGAAGCTGTCGAAGTAATCATCGACATAATGATGCTTTAAAATCGCCGCGTAACGATGCTTTAAAATTCCTGCATTATTTTAAGCGTTGTGATTCTTGATGTGATCTCCTAGATGGTCTCTAGGTACGATGCTGGTCCAACGAGCCAGTCGTCGTAAGTTCGAGTCTCTGCTCGGTAGAGACTGTTAGTGTCAATAGGATTCGTAGCGCCCTAGCCCCGCAATTGCCCTGTACACTTAACAGTTGGCTGCAAAGTCTATGTATAGGAAACAGAAGGTCGAGCTCCGAAACGAAATGTAGCACCAAGGTTTTGCTTTGCTTTGGTTCTTTAGCCTAGTTGTACCAAAGGTAGTAACATCCATAATGAACACGCGTAGAGACTCTTTGGGATCTTTCCGCAAGAGCAACTGTTGGAATCTTCCATCGGGAGTTGCCAGATAAGCAAAGTCGTTCACATCGTACTCGTCGATCTGCTACAAACGTTTGCCTGAAACGCGGGATTGTGGGAGCTCTGGATCATCCGTCTTTCATAGCGGGCAAGTTTCGAAGTGATGATTTGTTTCGTAGTCTTCTCGAAAATCTTGCGGGATCTTTTGTCCTTGGCACTCTCCAGCGCGTAGTAAATTTTCAGCAGCTTGTAAAGGTTGTTGCATAACGTTTGTATTTAAAAATTCACTTTTTTCGGGTGGTGATGAAAATAACTGAGAGAGATAATTGAGCCTTTAAATTTCCCATTGAAGGTAATTATATAGGTTTACTGGCAAAATAATTCTACGCCCTTGTGGGTGGCCTTCCGGCAGTTAACCGAAACATTCGCCATTGTGGACGAAAACATGTGCGTAGGCATGTTTTTCAGTTCTTTCTTCGTTTTTTTATGGATGATTTTATTTATGTTTTCACGGCCAAATTGTTGGAGTAGATCCTACGCTTCAGGTTTGCCCAGAACTTCTGGATATGACGCAGCTAGAAAACGTTGGGCGGGTTCGCCGATATTCAACCGCTCCATTTCCTCCAATGATCGATTCGATTGGCGGGTCGACATCAGATCCGGCCAGAACCCCATAATTTCGCCCTTTTGTAATTTCTTGATGGAAAACGCAACTTCCGGCAGGCACTCCGTACTAGAGATTTCCCCGTTCACAGCCTGTCCGAAGCGAAGGAAAAATGGCATGACATCCCCTTCTCGCTGATTGTCAGCCACAGCAGCACCTACTTGAGGAACTTGGTATGTGAAATGAAATTCACCTCGGAGATTACTTCCTTGGTGTGGGAAGTGAACACGAAGTCCCCTGCCAGTCGTTGCCATCCATCACCATCAAATCGACTTGATCAGTTTATTCAGCCGCAGCCCCTGCGTCATTTCCTGCAGCTCCGAGACCAGTAAATGGGAGTGACGCTTCTTGACATGTATGTCCATATTCGCCAAATATTTTTTCACTGTTTAGTTATTTACACCGACTTCCCGGCTAAGCACACGCAGCGATATAGTCACTTTTCGCTCGGTCTTCCTCCTTAGCATCCTTTCGAGTTTCTTGTCGCTCAGGGTCGTCAGCCGTCTGGAGCTGGGCTTTCTTTCGATGCTCTGATTGTTGTCCAAAAGTGCCAAGACGTTGTAAATGCCGGAACGGCCGTAACCGGTGTCCACAAAGTGCCACACAATATCCGTTTTCGACGCGGTTGTCTGTTGGCTCATGAGTTACTATGATTGATGCTGGGTAGTTTCGTCAGTGCGTGTGAAAGTAAGCTCATGAAAAATCGGCAATTTTTGTCCATTTTTTGTAATGCAATTTTACGCATCTCAGAAAACTACCCCGAGTCGTATATTGTTCATTGAAGCAATTGGTAGATTTTTTGTGAAATCATCAACAATTTTGCGGACTGTCTTTAAAAGCATTTCTTCATCTCTTCAACAGCTGATACCCACAGATTTATCCGTTTGGAATCTTTCACCACTCTTGCAATATCCACGACTCACTTGATCGTCAGATTCTGCAGAAATTCAGCGACGTCCAAGCGCTTTGCCGAGTTATTCCCTACTTGGATCATCGCCGATCCTTTGTCCAGGAGGGCTAGCACAGTGTTGGACTTTTCTCACGGTAAAGACTAACCGGAATCATACCAATTACATCTTCCAATAAATGAAGAAGTTGGTTATGTGGTTTTCTGCAGTTCAACTTGAATTTAGCATTTAGCAAACAGATTTTTCATTTAGCGAACTATACTATGCGCTGCATCGAACCTTTTCACCAAATCACGGGAGGAAACCTCAGGATTATTCAGGAGTGCCCTGGTGACCGTCGCTCGTAGTTTCAGTCCAATGTTCCACTTCTACGTTTGGTTTGCACGGTAGTCAATTTAGGTAGTTTGAGAGCCATGGCAATCATTCCTTCCGACCATGTTGGGTTTTCAACGTAGGTGTACACAATTTTTTCTCATCTCTCGTATTCCATCTTGGCGTGTACCAATCCTGACAAATTTGTTACCACTAAGTAAACAAATCTTCCAGATCAAAACGCTTTCATTAGTTTCTCGGTACGACCACTAGAGACGCTGCAGTAAATAGAAGGAAGCGGCCAAATGCTAAGTGGAACAAAACATAGCTTCCAATGGACGACAATTTTCATTCGGTCAGCATAGGACGAGTTTCTGAAGTCCTGGCAAAACCGTAACCGGTGATCTGTACACTGACTCACCATGCACGGGTATAGATTTCTTTTATCTACGCTATTGACTTGACTGTCAGCGTTGCTGTGATTGTACACTGCTCTCTTCTTCTTTGGCTTTCAGTATAGGCTGTTTTTTACGGTTTGCTATTTTATGCTGACGTTCGCTACGCAGACTTTCGCAACTATCTCGAAAAAGAAATTAGTAAATGTTCGGATATTTAATTTTTCACTCCTTACCTGAAGCTCACCCTTTCACGCTTGTCGTTGTCCGGTAGCTTTTCAACCAGCTCTTGAATGAGAGACGGTTTTAATAATCGTTGTTTTAGTTCTACCGCTTTCAAGTACTTGTACAATTGCTCGACTAGCGACTAGCGAAAGGATTGAATGTGGTACGGCCCTCGGGAGTTTCAACTTGAACTTTCTCCGGATGGCTCTGAAGAAGCTGTTCCAGATGGCTATACAACTAGGTAGAAGTATAGCTGTCCTCGAACCATCTCCAGGCAGTCTTGTAGCCGAACGAAGTTTTCGATATCCGAGTACTCACTGTCGTTGAACGCTTGATACATTACCGAAGAACAAAGGACATTCTTCCGGCTTTCCCGAAAAGGTTGTTCACTGTTTGCTTACTATATTTCGCGCTGCCAGCTGCGTCTTAGTCGGTCCGTCTCGCACCCGCCCCTGCTTGTATTGACTCGTTCATTCGACTTTTTACTTTACTGTTTACTTTTATTATATACTCGTATCCTGACTTTTCGCGAAACTTCATTTGATTCTCGAAACCACCCTACGCTGCATTGTTGGTCCCATCATTGAAATCTTATCTGCGACTTCGTGCGTTTTCCCGAGTCTATCTAAATTTTCTTTGATCAGTTTTTCCACCTTTGGTTTTCAGAAACTCCGTTACCGGCTTGGATGATACTCTTCGGGGTAGATTTCTTCAACCGCTCGATCGTTATATCCGTAGTTTTCATTTTGTCAGCAAATGACTTTCACTGCTTTTCCATCCGGTGCTCCTGTCACACTTGCGGAATGGCCTTTTGCATCTCCATATGCTTGTTTTCTTCTTTTTCGCGTAACTACTTTCCGATCAGTATTCGCTTAATCTCGATGGCTCGGCTAAACTCCATATCCTTCTTTTTTTAATTTGGATTTCTAGTCCAGCTCCTGCTCCATCTGTTTTAGCTTCTCCTCAACCGCCTTTGTCGTTATTCTCCTTACAAATTTAATTGCGCTCGTCACAGGGAGCCTCCGTGAGCTCCAAAGCGGAACTGTTGAGATCGGTTATGATGATTTGGCGGTGTCCGATTCTCGTCAATTCCTTTTGAGAATGTTCAGATACCAAACTAATTTCAAACTTCAACTCAAACTCTAGATAATACCTATGTTTTGAATTAAATAAAATTTTAACCTGCGAATCGTATTAACTACATCCATGTTAGAACACAATTTCAACATCCAGAGTCAGTCCGATTAGCACAAGTACTACTGTTACTATAGTTTCCAAAGCTCGTGTTTTTTCAAAGCTTGAACATTAACATTTACCACCACCACAGTTATTCTACTATAAGTCGAAAAGTATTCAAATACTCCAGCAGAAACCATTAGCCGTGTATCAGATGAAAAGAAAGATTCAATACGGCATCAGACATAAAAACGAAGCCAAAGACAGAGTCTGATTATATGAAATAAACGTGAATAGCGCTTGAAATGGGACAAACTACTTGTTACGTATCCATCAAGTAACTGGAATTAAATATTGCGCTTATTTCACAAACTTGTGATCTTTTAATACGGTTGCTAATGATTCTTTTCATCCTCCTGGCTTCATAATGAGTAAGTTCAAAGACTAGTTCAGCTACACCAGTCTCAACAGCAGCTTTTAGACAGCGTGCTTCAACTTTATCAGGTGAATATGATAAACTCTAACCATATTGTATGAAGAAAGCTCATAAATATAGTATGAGTAATTCAGCGCAACTGTCACGAGCTTATAATTGGCAGCTTGGAAAAAAACCCGTTGCCCTCTTTGCACGTCATGTTAGGCATTATCGCAGTTTCACCGGATAAATAATTTATCATATCATAAGTATCCCGGACGTGTGTGCAGGCTAGCTGCAAACCGAACAGAAACTCGAACAGATTACTCACATCGTCACGTTATCTATTCTGGTGTGGTATTCTAACTTGTTCGGAATGCGCAATTTGTGAACTATAACTATAGGCAGAGCTTGGGATTTATCGGTTTCAAGTGAAAAGCTTCCTGTAGCTTCGGGTTTTGTTACCACTCTTATTGGCGAAAATTTGAGGAACACCATGGAAATCTCGGGCAGAATGAATCGTTTCGGTACTGTAGTGTAGAATAATTTTTACATGTTACATGAATTCTAAGTTCATTGTAGTAAAATTAAGAAAAATATTGACGAAAACTTAAAAAGAAATATTGTAAGAAACTTTCAATCGACAAGCTTATAATGCTAGGTGGATGCTCAAAATAGGCTGTTCTCTGATTCAGTATACTTTCGAGAAAGGTTTTCCCACACGAGACGGATTTTTTTTCGTCTGTTGCATTATGTAGCTATGCCGGGTTTTTTTCCTGCCACAAGAATAGGTTCATCAGTCTGTTCCAGCTTTGGAAAGCGCTTTTTCCGCAGAAACTTTGTTCGACTGCCAGCCCAGGCAGCGGCGAACTTTTGAAGCAGTTTATACCCTCGAGAGCTTACCGCTGATTCGAGATAAGTTTGGTTTTGAACTACTTTGAGAGAAGGCAAACAAAAAAAAAAATACCTCCGATACACAAGACTGCTTTTTATGGGTTTTGCTATTTCCTTTGAGTGAAAAACCGGTTTCCGAACGAAACTGCTTGGTTGAGGAGAGAGTTCGACGGAAGATGACATTATGTATTGAGCAAGGTGCAATTTCTATTCAGGTTAGAGTATAGTGTGAGATGTTTTATTAATCCAATATCAATAATAGTACCACCAGCAAGAACCAATTTGTGAGCATTATCAGAATAATCGATTAGATAATGGATTGCATGTTTCTGCATTTCGAGTTTAAATAATGACCTGTTGATAATTTATGCGTTTGCTCGGTTTGCCATGAGCAATTTATTGATAAATCAATCAAATTTTGATTAATTACTTCCTTCGCTAAGGCTGACGCCTGCTGTACACAATTATTTAAAGAAGAAAAAAATGAAACAATCAACACCACGATGGAATTTCGATCATGTATTGGTATGCTTCTTTGCCGAACTTGTTTTTCCTTCGACTTGAATCGTAGGGTAGAGCGGGGCTAGTTGGTCATTTTTGGTCAAATTGTTCTGTAACTTTTTGTTGGAAATATTATGGCAAAAACTCATTTCATAGATATATTGTGTTAAGTCTATAGCATCAAGAAAAAATATAAACTGTACATAATAGTTTATGATTTTGCGGATATTCAATGCTTTTTGAGGGGATGTCAAATTGGCCAACTAGCCCCTCAGCTGGGGTAAGTTGGTCAGGGTGTGGGGTAAATTGATCATTTATATTTCGAAAGGACAATTCAGTTTTTCTTTCTCACTGCATTTGCGGCAACCTGCACCGTTTCAGCGGAGGTTGGAACGCGAGGTTGAAGGTCAACGGAGGTTGAAGCTTTCCGAAATCCCAAACCATGAGAAGAGTAACTCATAATTGCATGAAAAAAATCGTGTTAATCTTTCATACCTGACGAACAGTATATGTTGAAATCTCTCTAAAAGTTTCGTTGGGAAATAAATCAAAGACAATACGGGTTAAATTGAGAACAAGAGCCAAATTCTAGATTCGCATCTGCAATCACAAGCACAAAACTATAGCTAAATTAGTTTTTTTTTTGTTGAAAGCTTACTTTCGCCGAAATTTTCATCAGGTAGAAGGCATTTGTCGATGCTTTAGTGTACGTTATACTTATTTTAGTTCAATGGCTCAGCATTTATAGTGGGCAAGAATATATTCACCAAAACGACGATAACATGGAGATAACTTTTACGAAATAGTTTATAGTTCCAAATAAATGGTTTTACTAACAAGAGCACAAACTAACAAAAATGACTTTCGTAATACGTTGAGCCATGTTCATTTCAATTTGGCTAGCTTTGTTTAGACAAAAAGTTTCAACTTAAAAACCGAATAGAATTGATGGCCAATTTGGCACCAACCTGTATTGTACATACGTCCTAATTAAAACGGTACTTCATTTTGTCATTTAGTGTATCTGGTTATCTACTACGTACCACCCATATAACACGTTTTTTTTATACGTAGATTCGAAGATATTCTCATTGACCAACTTACCCCATAACCAACTAGCCCCGCTCTACCCTACTATAAATTCTACTATCAAGAGCTGACCTTGTGCGTGTTTATTGCTGCAAGCAATGCGTGCCATCCGAAGAACGGTCGCGCGCAAAATTTAGGCATTAGGCTCTGGTTATAGTGCACGCGAATAGCGGCGCGAGGCGATTCGCCTTGCCGTAGGTTAATGCAGAGCCGTAAGTAGAGTTATTCATTGAAGCCAGCAAGGTGAGTCGCCTCGCGTCGCTATTTTCGATCACTATAACCAAAGCCTTAGACGGGCGTCATGACTTGTGGTAGTGTACCAACTAGCAGCCCTTTGCTTGATTAGGCAAGCAATCGAAGTCGACACCGAAAATCGATAACCCATGATTCTATTTCCATCTGCACCACACTCGCTATTAATCTACAAACAACGGAACATGATCAACCGCCGGAGCCGACGTTGGTTGACTAATCCGCGATAGTATTTGTATGAAGCAAGAGTGTGCAGTGGAGCAATAAAATTACTAACAGCAACGTATTAATTTTTTTGTCGTAGCCGAAGTGAATGGAAACACTACCCTAGAATTAGAAGCTTTAGGGCATGGATGGTGCCTTCAACAGCTTTGCCGTTATACAACTTGTTCAGGTGAATCTATTTTGCACTATCAAAAAATAACGATTTCGATTTGTAAGTCTCCCCCTGAATATAACTAAAAAGTATGGGTGGACAGTCTTCTATATACCTTTTTTAATCTGTTTCATTTTTACATTGGCGGTGGTCCGAATTTCTATTTATTTCGTGAATCACCTTGCACTTTTGTGGTTTAAATGTTTTTCTTGTTATAGTGAAAACATACACATGCAGAAAAGGCAAATTTCTTCAAACAGAACTGGGTGGAATGTGTTCATATTTATCTTTCTAGGATGAAGACAAAAACAATCATATTTTAAAAATTTAAATCATTTATTATCAGCCAACACCATATCGAGACAAACAATTCACGGTTCACGGTTACTCCTTAGGGTGCAGCAGTGGTGTGAGCGTGTTTGGCATGGTGAGCTTTTGCACCAGCATGAGCATGGGCCTTAGCAGATGCCTTGGGTGCTTTAGTTGCAACGGTGGTTCCAACAACAGCCAGCAGCAAGGCTACGATGGTGAAAAGTAGTGAGAACTTCATTCTGGAGCTTAAATCTTCTTGTCAGTTTCAACGGAAGATGTATTGTGAATTATAATTACGCACGCTGGGAGTTTTTATATCTTTCCTACTCCAAGATCGAATTATTTGTTTAGGTGTGACACATCTGTGGATTTTTTTTTCCTGTGTCAGACGTGACGAAATGCAATCCTTCGAATTGCTTGTTTGTTGTAATGTTGTGTAGTTGAAAAAATGTAGACCGGGTGTAAATATTTATTTTAAATACGGAACATCTCTAGACATATACTTCGCCTTCGAAAAATCTTTCGACATTTCGTCTACGTCAACTTAAATTTCGTAGGATATAGACGTATTTACTTAATACGAGCTGAGTACCTGATTTAGCTCTAGATTCAATATCAACGTTTGTTGTTATGGTGGCTTAGAACTTACCAAGATGCGATTGATTGAATTCTAAAATTGATATTCTGTAAAATAAATCTCTTTTTGAGCTTCTTAGTAGAATGGAATTGAATATTGTGAATAGGTTATTTTTCCATTTAATTCTACTACAAAAAATCGAATACCCTCTAATCGAATACCGTCCGCAGATACGTATTTCGGCTGCTACATGCAACCATCATCAGTGCTTATTATAATATATATATAATATGGACTGTTGTAGAGCATAACTTAGTAACCCCTTTTTATATACGTGTAGGTAGACGGAAAATTCCTAAATTGAAGTTAGGTAGTCATATGTTGTGGTTGTTTTTGTCCTGTACTGGATCTAGGGTTTTTTGGTTAGTATTTTGAAAAGACATGAAAAATGATTACCTACGTCTTTATTGAGCAGTGTGGATGGATGTTGTTTGTAGATTTCTAAACTTTCAGATACGTCCAATTTCCATAAATTATTACCGGGGCGAAGCAGGTGAATGTTTTCCGAAGTTAGTGGATGTCCCTCATTAAATACATGTTCAGCCACTTTTGATTTGAAAAGGTGTGGTGGATCATTTTTGGAAACTTTGCATGCTTTGGTGACTTCTGCCATATGCTCTTTAAAACGGATTCCCAGGTTTCTTTTGGTTTGCTCAATATAAACCTGGCAACAAGCAACTTTATAAACCCCTGCTTTATTTAATCCATCAATTGAATCCTTAGTGCAGCCCAATATTGTTTGGAGTTGGGTATTCCTACTAGTGTAGACAATATCCATGCCAAATCTTTTGAATTTTGAGTGAAGTTGACGTGTTAAGGTCCCATCATATTCCGCAGCTATTCTTTTCAGGTCTTCTGTAATTGGGGTGAGTGTTGTAAAAGATTCTCTAAATTGAATTCGCTTCTTTTTGTTTATAATGGCTTGAATGGTGCTCTCATTATAACCATTTACCTTTACAACTTCGAAAATGTATTCCAATTCCTTTTTCCTGGCTATTTTACTGAGGGGTAGGGTTTCCATCCGATGTATCATGTGGTGGAAGGATGCCATTTTTTGCTGGAAGGAATAACTAGAAGTGGTGGGTATTACCCGTTTTGTGTTCGTGGGCTTCCTAAAAATCTCAATTTCTAAGTCCTTAGACTTTCTAACAACAACAACGTCCAGAAAGGGAAGACTATTGTTTGGTTCCTTTTCAATTGTACATTTTATATCTCTGTGAATATTATTAAGAGATGTAAAAAACGCTTCAAGTTCCGTCTCTTTCAAAATACAAAAAATATCATCCACATATCTCCACCACCGGATTGGTAAAAGGTTATTGGTTTCTAATTTGTTTTCTATGTTTGCCATAAATAGCTCACACAAGAAGGGAGAAAGAGGATTTCCCATTGGAGCTCCTTTTGTTTGTTTGTAAAATTTACCTCGAAAAGTGAAATAATTTTCTTTCATGAGGAATTAACCAATCCTCAAGAAGATTCAAGGTTTCATTCACTGGAACACTCGGAAACAAAGCCGTCACGTCAAACGAGACCATTATCTCATCCGCTTCAATGTTACCCGAAGATTTCAAATTTTCAACGAAAGCTTCCGTACTCATAACCGATAGACTTGGGAATTTACTGGGCATAGCTTGAAACTCTTTTACTAACCACTTTGCTATTTTTTCTGTTGGAGCCCCTACAGCTGAAATAATTTCGTTTCCTGGTTTATGGATTTTTGGTAGGCCTTTTATTCTCGAAAGAACTGGATTTGAAACTCGAAGATGTTGTAATGTATCGCCCAAAGTGGGTTTGCAGTCTTTCATTGTGTTCTCAACTCGTTTTACTATCTCAGCAAGTGGGTTAGTTCGTAGTTTAAAATATGGACCGTTATAATTTTTTTTGGTTATATGTTCATCATAGTCAGTTTTGATGACAGTTTTATTACCCTTGTCTGCTTTTAAGTAGAAAACTTGTTTGTCGCGCAACTCTTTAATGACCTTTGTATCAAGTGAACTTTCATGGCGTGGAATCGTTTCGGCAACATTTGAAAAAAATTGACGTACCTCACTAGCTTGTGTTGAAGAAAGTTTGCAACCATCGATACCTGTTTCAATGTCAATGATCGATTGTTCAATGTTCGGTTTCGCGGGAACTGAGTAATTGAGATCCATATTTAGAAGATTCTGTTGTTGTTGTGAAAAATCGTACGAAGACTTATTGACCACAAAGCCGTCAATAAGGTGTACTTTTGCCGCTTTTTTACCTTTGTTACCCTGTCGAAGTAATTGATTTAACTTTTTTATCCCTAATTTACGTTTTCGTTCACCCTCACATTTTTCCGCTACTTTTACTTTTGTCAAAAAATGTTGAAATGCGAAAGGAAAATCTTTAGCTAGTGAAATGAAGTGAATAACATTCCAACGTTATAGAGCTAAGTTTACTATAAAGAAACTTGATACTACTTTTCAAATATTCTCTTTCCATGCGTTTTACGATGGTGGGAGAAAAAGGACTCTTCACCTTTACCCTATGACTAGTAGGGGTCACATGGTGCTTTAGGCAATTTTTAAGAAAGGAAATTGATTTGTGTATACCCGCAATGTTCTTCTTTAACTTTAAAAACTTCGATGGCTCATTTGGCTTGGATGCCATCGTCAAATAAATTTCTTTTTGAGCGTCTTAGTAGAATGGAATTGAATATTGAGAATAGGTTATGTTTTCATTTAATTCTATTACAAAAAATCGAATACCTGTAGTAAAATCGAATTTTGTGTTGCAATTGAGTTTATGATTTTGAACAACATTGTGAGAAAGATCATTTTTCGTATGGGCCATATCGCCTAATACAAATCAAATATGATAATGAAAGTGTTTCTAGTTTCATCAAAAATAAAAACAACTGCTGGTTTATTCCCTTACACTCAATAAAGAAAGTTTTTTTTTCAACGCTTCAACTTTGAAAAAGTACAAGCACATTATTTAGTTATATCTGAAGATAGACCTTGAGATTTGTTTATAATCATGACGAATCGGATATTGAATTCGTCCAAGCTTAAAAGATAAATCGTTTGAAATGATTGGTTGCCTTTGAATATCGTTGCTCGTATTACATTGTTTTTAAAATGCTTTACTTCAAACCATTTCTTTGCATAATTTTGGTTGGTTCAGATCTCGAAGCATGATCTGTTGGATAGTTAGTTACTTCTTCGTAATTATTCTTACGAGCTACTGATTTATACATACAATATATTAAATTTGATGAATTTCGTTTCGAAAGATAGAATTCAAATTGACGACATCGTTGTTTTTTGCCACCAGGATTGCACGTGCATTCAATTATGGTTTACATGATTCTGAACGACATATAGAAGCACATTCGCTATGAGTTCCTCTTTCGCAGATATTAAGTGGCAAAAATATTGCGAAACCAAGATCAATCAAACAAAAATCTTAATTGGTATCACAAGTTTTTTGTAGTCGGACATTGAAACAGCGAAATCAAATAGCTCAAACAATCACATAATCTTGACAATTGATATGTTTTATCAAGCGAAAATTATAGAAATAGATTTTCCTGGTTGTTTCTATACATTAAAAACAAACAATACCAAAAAGCGATTTTTGTTATTCATAACAAGAAAATCAGAATGGTTGTGTACCAAGCCACGACCATAAGATTGACGTAGAACTACATGAGGCTGTTTGTTACTTTGAATGCAACAATGCTTTCAAAAGTGATCGTAAATGAAATGTTGAAATTTCGTTTGTCCCGTTCGTTCTCTCCTCTTCAATAAGTCTTTGAATTTAAGACGTCAATAGTACAATAGATCTTGTATAAATTTTTTTATGTTAATAACTTTTATCTAAAACTAATGCAATAATTTCTATTTTTAGCAACGGCTTTTTACCGTTAACACGCAAGTTCATTAAGCAGACAGTAGTACTTATTCTATTGCTCATCCCTAACTACACACACTGCTGTGCAAGCGTTATTTATAGACTGAAAGGAATGTCTCATCACACACAGAAGAGTCAGCAATAGAATAAGTCGGCAGCGGAATGTGATACGATATAGATTGTGGAACAGTACCACCGTCCCCCGTAGTTTAATTGGTCAAAACACCATGCCGTAGACAGGGAGATTGCGGGTTCAAGTCCCGTCGGGATGCGGTATATTTTTCCAAATTTGTATCATATTTCCAGTTCGCTTATTTTTCGTTCTCTCTACTTCATATACTGTCTGCTCAATGAACTAATGCAATAACTCTCAGAAAATAATATGTTGGCCCGAAATAGATACAAAATTGCACGTTGGGTAAACGTTTGGCTTCTGTACATTGTCTCGATTATGGGAATACCCATGTTGCCAAGTTTTCGGCCATTTCGGGCTGTTTTTCAAAAACCGGAAGTTGCTCAAAATCCGGGGTCAGTAAGCTTCTATACATCATTCAGATTACAAAAATACCCGTGTTTGGTAGTATTCGGTCATTTTGTGCAATTTTCAGAGAGCTGAACTCGCTATCTTAGAATTAAAGATGGTGTCTGGGGTCAATTTCTTGCTCCTGTGCATAATCTCAATTTCGGAAATACCTATGTATGGTGGTGTTTGCTTGGATTTTGAAATGGCATGTGGAGTCAGTTTCTAGCCTGTAGGCATTATTTTGATTCCCGAAATACCTGTATTAGGGGATATTCGGCTGTTTTCCTGAAACCGAAAGTTCGCATCTTGGAATTCAAAATGGTGTCTGGGATCTATTTTCGGCTTTCCCTTCCCAGAGTAGAGAGGGGTGTCAAACCATCATAGAAATATTTCTTGCCGACAAAAACCTCAACTTGCCAAATTTGGTTCTAATTTCTTCATTAGCTTCTGAGTTGTGTAGAAACATTGTGTTTCATTTATATGGGAGATCTACTTTCCAGAAGAGGGAGGGATGTCGAACTGCCATGGGAATATTCCTTATCTCAATAAAGCTCCAGCTGCCAAATTTGGCTCCATTTGTTTGATTAGTTCTTAAGTTGTGCTAACATTTGTGTCTTATTCGTATGGTAGTTATTCTTTCCAGGAGAGGGAGGGTCACCAAACTACAATGCAAAAAATTCTTACTC
This sequence comes from Wyeomyia smithii, assembly GCF_029784165.1. Lineage (NCBI taxonomy): Eukaryota > Metazoa > Arthropoda > Insecta > Diptera > Culicidae > Wyeomyia > Wyeomyia smithii. The sequence goes on from NC_073696.1 coordinate 74,464,575, forward strand.
CAAAAATCTCCACGCACCAAACTTGATTCCATTTCATTGATTAGTTTTCGGGCTGTGTAGAAATTTACGTTTCATTTGTATAAGAGCCCTCCCTTCTAGAAGAGGATTAAGGGGTCAAAAACTCTCTTAATCACCTTTCCCCAACCTCAAAAACCCTTGCATAAAAATAATCACGCCGATCGGTTCAGTACTTTCCAAGTCTATACTGCCCATAAAAGCATAAAAGTCCTATATGACTTTTAGGCTAATTTGAGTTTATGCTGTTGATGTATCTAATTTTGTTAAAATTTTCGTATGCCTTGATAAAATTTGAAAGTTAGATCTGAAAAACAGTGGAAAAATACAAAACCTTGTCTGTCCCATATTGAAAATATAAGCATACGAGTCACATCCTAAGTATATATTCAATTGTCCCATTAAAATAACATTTCTCATCTGCTATCAATTAAAAGAAAAGAGTTCACATAAAAATATCATTGACTTAAATAAATTAATACACAGTTAATGTTTGCAAAATTCAATTAAAAATAAGCTAGAGACATTAATCTGATTGAAAATAATGTGTATTCTCGAAGAATACGAAAGTTAAATTGAAGTTTTTTCTAGTAACTGTTTCCAGAAATCCTTCTGAGGATGAGTAGAATTAGAGTATTCAGGAGTGTGGTCCTTTAGGAATTTCATTGTAGGCTCTATGTCGAACGAGCTTTCGTCTATCAACTTTAGTTGCTTTTTGGTAAATAACATGCACCGGTTCATGTTGCAATCCGTTGAAAGCAATAGCGATTTGGTTTCAACGGATTGCATTTATTTGCAATTTAAATGATCCAAAAATGTTGGATTGAAATGAACTGCTCACATGACTGACACAATAAGGCATAATGATAAATGTCTTTGCCGTCTTAGAATGCGTGCAGACTGATATGCTTTTATTTTTTGTATATAGAGGAAAAATAAAGGCAAACAAGTCTCATCGTTTATTTCGAAACCAAGAACTCACGCAAACGTTCATAGAACTCATGGAAATATATAATGTTCCACCTCATGGGCATACAGTTGAATAAAACATACTTTTAGTAAAATCAATAGGGGTCATTCCATACGAAGTGACGAAAAAGCACAAACTTGGACACGACCATCACAGATTTTGCTCAAAGTTGGGAGAATTATTCATCCACTGTCACTTTAGAAATCCCAAATTTGGTGCCGACTGGAATAACCCCCGCTCTGTGGGACCCCCCTGTTTATTGCAATGTCACGCATTTTTTGTTCAAAATCTCTTTTTTCTCTTTCTTACAATTCATAGACGTAAGATGTCCAAAAAATACTGATAGATGATTTTTAAAGAAAATAAATCAAGGAATCCAGAAAAAATATAAGTTTTGACCGGAAGTGTTGCCAGATAAATTATTTTTGTATTGAAAACTAAATTTACATTTTTCGGCAAATGCAGCCGTTTTTATTTTTAATTTGATAGTTTCGTCGTGTTCCTTGGAGAATTTTACATAAGAAACAACTATCATCTCGAGGTAATATGAGCCAATCTCGAGACATAATATTTTTACGAAAAAAGTTGTAAATTTCGTAATTATTTTATTTTATAATTTATAGTCGTAAGACACCCGAAAAATAGTGATAGAACAATATTGAAGGAAATAAACCAAGGAATCCAGAAAACATATTATTTTCGACCGGAAGTATTGCCAGATGGATTATTTTTGTATTTTAAATCTAAATTTACATATTTCGGCCAATGCAGCCATTTTTATTTTAAGTTTGATAATTTCATCGTATTTCTTGGGAAATTTTACATAAGAAACAACTACACACAAACTATGAGTCAATCTCGAGATATAGCATTTTTACGAAAATAGTTCTGAATTTCGTAATAAATTTTTCTTAATACTGGACGCAATTTCCGGCAGGCACTTCGTACTATAAATTCCCCCGTTCACGGCTGGTCCGAAGCAAAAGAAAAGTGGCAGTACCTTTTTGGGCAACTTGGTGTGTGTAAGAAACATCACCTTGGTACTTACATTTTTCGTGGGGGAAGTAAAATACAAAGTGCCCTGCCAGTCGTTGCCATCCAGGTTGAGACAGGTTTCTTCGTCCATCACCACCACCACGTGGTGCTTTGCCGGTAAAATCGATTTTATTTTGCTGCTGCTTTACTGACATGTATGTTCACTGTTTGCCAGGCACTTTTTGCCGGGAGGCCGTTTGCACCGACCTCCTTTCCAAGCTCAAGCAGCGATCCAGCCACTTTTTTCTCGGTCTTCCTCTTTAGCATCCTTTGGAGCTGCTTGTCGCTCGGGGTCGTCGGCCGTCTGGAACCGGGCTTCTTTCAATACTCTGTTTGTTGTCAAATAGTGCCAAGATATTGAAGATGCCGCAACGGGCGTATCCAGTGTCCACGAACTGCTGCACGATGCCCTTTTTCGGCGCAACGTGGTACCGTTCTTTGAACGCGCACACTTCTGAATTAAGTTACTTCACTGTTTTTGCTATCACGGTTAGAATTTGACTAATAGAGCTTCCAATTTTTTTTTGCTGACTCATGAGTTAATATGATTGATGCTGCCTTCATAGTTTCGTCAGTGCGTGTAAAGGTAAACCCATTAAAAATCGGCAATTTTCGTCCATTTTTTGTTAGCGCAAACGTTACTCCACGAGTTCTGATGTGGGCACCTTGTTACAGAGCTAGCGCACAATGTAGAGCTTTAAAACAGTGGGAATCAGAAAAGTTTTTAACTATTTTCGGGATAAATCCCAATTGACGACTCGCTCTAGAAATAACCGCCAAATTGAAAAAACGGTTAAACGACAAGTTCGTATCTAGCAGGATGCCAAGGTCGTTTGCCTGATCTACACTCCTGAGTGCTACGCCAACAATTTCGTACGCAAACGTGATAGGCTTGCGAATACGGTGGAACGTAATTACTACACATTTGTCGATGCTATGACTCAGCTTATTCCTATGACACCAACTGGCAAAAAATATAAAGTAATGGTTGCGGACCTTCACAGTCCTCAACACTACGCACAATGAAATAAAGTTTTAGGTCGTCCGCATAGACTAACTTGCAGTAATTCTGATGTTCTGAAGAGCGGCATCATTAAAAAATAATATGAAGAGCAGTGGACCCAGGTTGCTACCTTGGAGAATTCCTGACGCGTTAGAAAATGGTTTCGAAGTCTAGGAACCAATTTTACCCCACAGTACTCTGTCCGAAAGGTACGTTGTGATCCCCGAAACTAGCTTACTTGAAACACTAAGTCGAGAGAGTTAACAGAGTAGCATTCGGTGGTCAATTTTGTCAAATGCGGTTTTCAAGTCGGTATAGGTATGTAACATTCATCTGAGCCTTTTGTTCCAGACTCGCAATACAGGTAGAAGTAAATTGGAGTAATTTCAGTAGCCACTGATCGGACGGGCATAAAACCATACTGGTCAAAGTAGATGTAATTTCCACTACGCTCTAAAAGTACTCCGCGCACTATAATCTCGAAAGAAATTTTGAGGCAGCAGAGAGATTCGTTATTCCGTGGTATTTTTTCACGTTTCTATGGTCGCTGGTTTTGTGAAATGGAAACATGAAGGACTGTTTCTACAATATAATAACTTAAATCTAAAACTAAATCCATGCAACATCCTAGACCTTGATATTTTTCCACCGGAAGTGAGTGAGGTTTTCAAAGATTTTCAAAGAGAATCAAATCTTCGACCAGTATGAAGGTACGGATGCATGATGTCAGTGGTTCATAAAAGCCGTACAATCCGTTGGAAACTGTTTGTAAGTAAATTTGAAGAAGTCAGCGTAATGGGCCATCCACATTCCCTCCACCTCCGTGGACAATTGCCCATAAATTTCTAGAAACTTTGCATGGATCGTGGACATTACACAGACTTTCCCCCTCCCTTACTGTGGCTTACTTAATCTTCCGACAGCTCTCCAGTGTATCCAGATCTAACAACTGACACCGGTCCTTCTAGCGAGGACGATTATTAGGTGTACTCCAGGGTAGATATCTCAGAGCGATACAAACGAATCTCCATTGAACGCGTTCTATTCTGCCTTTCCAGCATAAATAATGAGGATTCCATATCACATAACAACGGAAGATGTTATAACCACACATTTGACGATACTTATTGTTAGCTTGTTTCTATTATACCAATCAGCAAGAATGCCAACAGTGCTCGCAGACGATGGCAGACCTGGACAGATTCAACTTTAAGGTAGATCTTCAGAACGTCGGTATATACCAATACCCACCCGGCGCTCAGCAGAATGGCTAAGTCGTAAGCAACCAGCAAAGGACCTATGCTATTGCGTTGAGGGTCCCCCGAAGTGTTGCCAAATGCACGTGAAACTGTGGAATCCAGCTTGACGGACAAACTACTACCTGAAATATACAAGCTGAGCCATGAGACGTTGTCTCAGATACACCGAATTTAGTGAGGTTATGCAAAAGTATTCGATGAGCGCCCCGCCCTAATATTCGTATACAAAGCGTCAATTTGCTATCCAGCCTCCATCTGTAAGATAAAGGTTCTTATAAATTCGATCGTTTAGGTTAGTTTTTGAAAAATTTCTTGCACTTAGTATTTGGATGTTTCCTTTCATTTACTGCAGCGCCTCTAATCGTCGTACCGAGTAACTAATGACAGTGTTTTGATGTGGAAGGTTTGTTTACTTAGTGGTGAAAATTTCATCAGGATTAGTATATGCGTTGGAAAGTTATCCAAGATGGAACGCGAGAAACAAGAAAAAATTGTGCACACCTACGAAAACCCAACATGGTCAGGAGGAATGATCACCAACGCTCTTAAACTACCGAAATCGACTGTGAATACCATGCTCAAACGTTACCGGGACACTTAGACTGTGGATCACCCAAAACAAACAAAATGTAAAAGTGGAACTTTGGACCGGAAATTACGAGCGAAGGTCATCAAGGCATTCCGGAATAATTGTAGGGTTTCCCTGCGTAATTTGGCGAAAAGGTTCAATGCAGCACATAGTTCAGTTCGTCGAATGTGTATGCGTGAAGGTTTTACGGTCGTATCATGCCAGCAAACAACCTAAACAGGAAGCTGAAACAGAACCTAGCTGCCGAAACTCGAGCAATAAAACTATACGAGCGAAAAATCCTAACAGAGTACAACGGCCGTATTTTGATGGGCGATGAAACATCCCTTACTAACACGCAGAGAATCCTGAGTAAGAATCCCCAGGATACCGATTAACACGGTGACGAAATCGTGAAAGGAATCGCAAACACGATCCGGAGGATTCCCACTCACGATTCATATTCAACAATCCTAGAGCCATATACAGGGCATTCCTGATTCTTTTTTGAAGAATCCTTTTCAAGGACGCTCACGAATCCAATGTGAGGAATCTTAGAGAATCTATGCGAATCGTATGTGTTCGTCTGGGATGCGTCAAAATGGACTTTGGACAAATCCCGTGCCGAAAATTTCGCCTTGCTAACCGTAAGAGGAATGCTCCAGGTAGGTTTAAATTGGTTTTTGTTGATAAGTTCGCCCGCAAATTGATGATTTAGCAAGCCATCCATAGCTGTAAAAAGAAAACAAATATTCCATCACTGTAGTAAAAATGAATGGACAAGTTTACAAGGAGAAGTGTCTTCAGGAGATATTTTTGCCGTTCATCCTGTCACACGAAGGCCTCGTGAAGTTCTGGCCCGATCTAGCTAGCAGTCACTACGCCTGGGGTGTATTGGAATGGTACAAGCAGAATAATATCGAATATTATTGTTATTGAAAAAAAGGATAAATCCACCAAATTGCCTACAGTTTCATCCCATTGAAATATACTGGGCAATAGTGGAGCGTAAAGTATATATATTGAAAAAGTATGGCAAATCAATCAAAACATCATCTGATATGGCACAGTGCTGGAAAAAAGGGCCAATACGACTGATGTTGCCACTGTGCAGAATTCATCAGAACAGCAGACAAATAATTTTTCTTGTATTTTTTCCTTGAATTCTAGTAAAAAACTTGCAAAAACATATTTTTATTAACTTTGTACGTCATTTCCTCGTGGAAAAATCGGTAAATGTATGCGACCAAATTCTAAATGAAACAAACCTTAGGGGGTTGTTAGTAGGATAAGTATTTATTCAGTAACTTAAGCTTAAGTATTAATAATACTTCTTACACTGTTCGAAAGTTGTAGTTCTAAGTTTAAGGAATTGTTTGCTTTCGCAATCGGGACTTATCATTCGTAATGACTCAAACTAACTTGTCAGAAAACGAAAATAAACTTACAACTAACCTAATTGCTAGCTTATTGGTTGAGTTGAGTGTACAAACCAAAGAGGACGCTTCAAAATTATTTTCAGAATTTTATTCTGAATCTTTAGAAGTGTTGTTTTTCTTGTTAAACAACAACTTGACCAGATCGGTACAGCATAAAGCTGATGGTCTGAAAATTGGTTCGAAAATCAAAAGTTCATTCTTCACACCAAGTTTAAAATTTTTTATGAAAGGATATAAACATCCCGTATATTTTATGCACTTTGCTTGTATATGCTATTGAAAATAAGTTTTTCAGCGTTATTTGTCCCAAGTACTTAACCTTGTCAGACCAATTTAAAATAACACCATTAATATTGTTTGGTTTGAGAAATGAAGCTCGAGGCTTGTGAGGAAAAATTGTCAATTGAGTTTTAGTAGCATTGGGGGAAATTTTCCATTTTTGCAAATTGGAAGAGAAAATATCTAAACTGTTCTCGAATCGCATTCGTCTGCAAATGACACGATGACTTTTCTCTATTACAAAAATGCTTGTGGCATCGCAGAGCAATCTTTAAATTTTGAGGCACACCGGCTCTGATAGAAAATCTCAGATTTTTAATTCTAATAGACAACCTGCAGATTTCAATCGGTTATTTTTTTAATTTTGATTAGAAAAATTGGAAAATTTAAAGTTAGTAATTTCGCAATGGTTGGCGAATGGTTGGACACGTGTCACTCACTTGAGATCCTATTGTGGTCATTCACCTCTGTCCAGCAACTCCTATCCCAACCTCCACGTAACCTTAGCGGAGATCGGGTAACCAACCCCGGTGAAAAATTTGGTCCTATGCTGACTGGAAAGGGGGAACGTACGCGGCTGTTTCCCCATGTTAGGGGCGGCGTACAACAGCGTCTGATCCGGAGCGGGCGGCTGAATTATGAAACGCGGTGTCTCGCCAGCTTTATCAAAGACGGCAGCCCCGTCGCGAAACTAGGTATCGCAGCCCTAGTAAGGCAGCATACCGAATATTAAATACTACGAACAATCCAGATATAAATACGGAACGGAATAATCGGCATAGACCTAGGCGAACGAAAAAGGACAACGATTATTGGAAACTCGGTACTTGGAATGTAAGGACTCTACTCGAGCCGGCACGCGCAACTATCCTGGCTAGAGAGCTGCGGAAGGCAAATGTGGAGGTTGCAGCTATCCAAGTGGTGCGGTGACCAAAATCGGAAGAACACGAATTCAGAGCAGGAGATCCTCTTGCGGACACTTTATTTAAGTACCACATCTTCTATACCGGCGGCGTGGAAGTAGAAAGAGGAGTCGGTTTCGTGCTAATTGGAAAACAGATGAAGCGTGTCATTTAATGGAGGCCGATCAGTGACCGTATATGCGTGTTGAGAATTAAGGGCAAATTCTTAAACTACAGCCTAATAAATGTGTACGCACCGACCAACGAGAAACCCGATGACGAAAAGGAGGAGTTCTATGAGCTCCTGGAAAAGACATACAATGAGTGCCCAGGACACGATATAAAGATTGTCATCGGAGATGCAAATGCACAGGTCGGGCAGGAAGACTTCTTCCGCCCCGTAACTGGTAGGGAAAGCTTCCACTCTACTACGAACGACAATGGCCTGAGGCTTGTTAATTTCGCTGCAGCTAGGGGGATGGCTATCTGTAGCACTTATTTTGCACGCCGGAACATACGTAAGCACACCTGGATGCACCCGAATGGAGAGCTTTGCTCTAAAATTGACCACGTTCTGATTGATGGACGGCACTTTTCAGACGTTACAGACGTGAGGTCGTTCAGAGGACCGAACGTTGACTCGGATCACTATCTCGTAGTAACCAAGATCCGCGCCCGGCTGTCCAACGTGTTGAAATCCAAGGCAACGAGGAGGATGCAGTTGAACATACAGCGGCTATCAACTGAAGGAGTGGCTGCAGAGTACTCGCAGAAGTTTGATGAACGGATTGAGGAAAGTGTTGAAGGGAACCTGAATGAACAGTGGAGGCACATCCACAGTTCGATCAGCACTACAGCGCGAGATGTGTTGGGTACAACTGCAGCAGCTGCGTCCAATGAGTGGTTAGACGCTGAGTGCCAGCAAGTGACGGAGGAGAAGAACCGCGCCAGGGGTCACATGTTGGCCACGGCTGTGACTTGTCAGAGCATGGGTAAATATCGAGATGCTAGAGCCGCTGAAAAGAGACTCCATCGCCGGAAGAAACGACAGCATTGGGAGCGTATTCTTGTGGAGGCGGAAGGTTGCTTCTCCAGGCACGATGCGAGGAGCTTCTACAAGAAGGTCAACGGAATCAGGAATCGAAACGTGTCAGCCCCTGTCATGTGCAACGATAGGGAGGGGAACCTGATAACCGATAAAACCAAGGTGGCCAGGCGTTGGAAGGAACACTTCAGTGTGCTGTTGAACGCTGAGGGAAACAGTGGAGTCGAAAGGAGCAGGATGACAAAGTCGGGAGCAAACAGCTGTATCGTGCCATCAATCGGATCATGCTGAGAGTGTGGTCTGATGAAGAATTGCCCTCGGACTGGTTGGAGGGTCTTATATGCCCGATATTCAAAAAAGGTCATTGCCTGGACTGTAGCAATTATCGGGGCATAACTCTTCTCAATACCGTGTACAAAATTCTCCCCCGCATCCTGTTCCACAGACTGAGGCCGTTGCAGGAGACCTTTGTTGGGGGGGGGGGGGTTTGGGGGGTACGCTCCACGACGGACCAAATGTTTACCTTGCGACAAATCCTCGATAAATTTCGAGAATTCAACTTGCAGACGCACGATTTAGTTAAGAGAAATGAGTTATGGCAGATTATGATCGAACATGGCTTCCCAACAAAGCTGATTAGGCTGATACGTGCCACCCTTGAAGGTTCTACATCAAGCGTCAGGATAGCCGGTGAGATATCGGACTCGTTCGTGACGTTAGATGGTTTGAAGCAGGGTGACGGGCTGTCGAACTTATTGTTCAACATCGCATTGGAAGGTGCTATACGGAGGGCTGGTGTGCAGAAAAGCGGCACCATCATTACGAAGTCGCACATGCTTCTCGGTTTTGCGTTCGATATCGACATCAATGGTATCAACCGTAGAGCTGTGGAAGAGGCCTTCGGACCTCTCAGGAGGGAAACCGCGAGATTAGGGCTTGTCATAAACTCTGCCAAAACGAAATACATGGTGGCTGGCAGAGTGCGTGGTAGTCCGTCGGAGGTTGGTGCTGCGGTGGTACTAGATGGGGAAACATTTGAAGTAGTCGACGAATTTATTTACCTGGGAACATTAGTGACATGTGACAACGAGGTTAGCCGTGAGATAAAGAGGCCCGTAGTAGCCGCAAACAGGGCCAAATCCGTACTAAACTTGCACTCTATAAAACACTGATTCTTCCGGTGGCTCTCTACGGCCATGAATCATGGACGCTGAAAGAGACTGATCGTCGAGCTCTTGATGTTTTTGAGCGTAGAATTTTGCGTTCAATCCTTGGCGGCAAACTAGAAAATGGTGTTTGGTGCAGACGCATGAACCATGAAGTGTATCAGGCATACAAATCGGCGGAGATAGTCAAGCGGATAAAACACGGCAGGCTTCAGTGGGCTGGGCATGTAGCGAGAATGCCGGATGAGCGTCAAGCAAAGGCTATATTTAGCAGGAATCCCGAGAGAGGTCGTTGACTTCTGTGTAGACCCCGCACTCGTTAATTTATAAAATTCAATTTATTGTTACGAAACCAGGAATTTCATTGATTTATCAGTGATAATATGTCGTATGTCGTGTAAAGAGAAGGAACGCTATCTGTTGTTTTATTCTACCACTTTCGTGTAGTATGGCCGACAATACCGTAGCCCTAATTCGCTTTTTTAAGCCCTAATCAATGAATTACAGCTATCATGAAAATTTAATGTACTGATGTCGTTCTCCCAGATGGTCCCGAGCTACGATGTTGGCCTAACAAGCCAGTCGTCGTAGGTTCGAGTCTCGGCTCGGGAGAAGACTGTTAGTGTCAGTAGGATCGTAGCGCTAGCCTCACAATTGTCCTGTACACTAAACAGTTGGCTGCGAAGTCTGTGTATTAATAAACAGAAGGTCGAGTTCCGAATCGGAATGTAGCACCAAGGCTTTGCTTTGCTTTCACGTCGTTAAGAGCGAGAAATTTGAAAATTTTCAAACAAAAACCATCATCGAAAGTGATTTTGAGTTTATTATTTACACCATATTTAATAAATATGTGTACAATTTCCTACGTAATTTTAGTTGACGTAAGCGAAATGTTGGTAGAACAGATTTGTCAGAAATTCAGCTCATGTCTAGAGATATTTCGTTTCCCAAACAAATATTTGCACACAGTCTACTCTTCTCCAACAACACAAAAACAAAACAAACAATCAATTCGAAGGATTTTATTTCGTCACGTACTGATACAAAAACAAATTGCTCCACAGGTGTGTCACACCTAAACAAATAGTTCGATCTTCGACTATGAACTATAAAAACTCTCGACGTGCGGAATTATAACTCACAACACATCTTCCGTTGAAACTGACAAGAAGATTCAAGCTCCAAAATGAAATTCTCACTACTTTTCACCATCGTAGCCTTACTGCTGGCTGTTGTTGGAACCACCGTCGCAACCAAAGCACCCAAGGAATCTAAGACTCACGCTCATGCTAGCCGTAAAGCTCACCATGTCAAGCGCGTTCGCACCACGACTGCTGCACCCTAAGGAGTAACCGTGAACCTTGTGTTGTTTGTTTTGATCTGGCTGATAATAAATGATTTAAATTTGCAAAATATGCTTTTTTGTTGTTAATCTAAACTTCGAAACTTTACCAAATTTCCCCCAACATGATTTATGGTAGTCGCTCTTACGATTTTGTTCTAGCGCAAAAGGGGTGTTATACTTTCATTATTTACACCATTATTGTTACTATCCAAAATTCTTAAGCTTCAAATGACAATTTCAAGAAAGACAAAAAACAGAAAAAAAATGTTTTCGCAGCGAATGGTTACGTGACATGATCGTGTTTAATATCAAATTGAGTAACCAACTAAATAATATTAATAAGTATTCAAACAATTTCATTGACCCATATTCAGCAGACTACTTATGGCATTACCAGCAAATAAAACTCTTCGTAAGTGCAACGATTTTTTTTGCTTGAATACTGTATCAAGTTTAAAAACAGAGAAGTGAAAATACAAACGATAGCGCAATCAGCAAACTCTGTACATAGTAAATTAAATTTCCGATTTACTCTTCCTAGCTTTCCTGGCTCTTCCGACTCAAGTGAGTTCAAATTCATTGATAGTCTGTACCTAATAAACTCGGCAGAAAAAGTTTTTTCCAGAGTCTGATGAAAGGATGTTTGATTGAAAAGTTTCCTGGTGAGCTAATAAGCTATTTCATCTATATTTACTGTCGGCAGTACGGTTTGATTGAGCACTGAACTTCTGCAATCAAATAGTTCAGTTCAGACAAAAAACAATCACATTCTCTCTTCGATCACAGTTTCTCCATTGGTGGCATAAGAAACAGTTATTTCGATTGCTTAACTCGAATGAGTTTTTCAATTAATATGCTAGGATCGTTGTTTTGACGAATATTTCTAACACACAAAAAAATCAAATCATTTGTGTATTCTGATTGAACGTATAAGAAAATAGCAATAAATGTATATTGCCAGATCTGAATCATCGTTCGACTGTTGCAAAAAACCTATCAATTCTAATTAGTGTTCATTTTGCAAATATGCACACATGTCTGTTTAATTTCAGTTTTCAGCTTTTGTGGGGGTGGTCGTTTCTAGAAAACAGGAAACGAGAAGGAAACGGTTTTGCTTCCAAAAACAATAAACCGGCAAAACACCTGAGCAATGATGTTTCTGTGTTTGAACAACTGGTTGTATACCGCATTCGAGGAAATGAATCTGCTGTCATATTTTATTATGACAGAAAATGTTGTATTTACTTGCTAAGGAAGTGAGAACGGAGAGAAGTTATTTTTTTTTTCAGAAAGAAAAGCTTTAACATCGCTTTTTATTAGGGCTGCCAGAAAAACGTTAGCTAATTTAGAGCAGAACATAACAAAATGCCTGAATTCGTTGATGGTATATTGGCAACTACACATAATTGTATTTTCCAATGAACATGATTCACAAGCGTAAAAAATGTAACTTTTCAAAAGAGCGTTTTTTCATTGTTATAAGACTTATAAGACTCATTTATAATGAAAAATATCATGAGTAAAGTCGAGGCACTGAACGGATTCAATGTTTTATACTGTGACAATCCAGAAAATTATGTTTAACGGAATAATCGATACAGAATTTAGCAAAAAGGGATTGATCGAACAAGAGATGTGAATGCACCTATTCTGTTAGGTTGTTTGTCTATTTCCAATCTCAAGGTAACTGTTGTATGCATTGTGAGTCCGCAAAAGGGTTCTGCATTTGAAAATGTATCGCAATAATGTCCTTGAATCGAGTACACACATACTGATTTCATTTGTTAGTTGCAATACAAACTCGGACAATGTTTGAGGCGCATTTAAAAGCCTTCAGGCCTTTAGGTGATGTTTGAATATCTAGAAAAAATGCGAGTATTGACAAATCTATGTATACTTTCGATGCTGACGTTTATCATTTCATTATTGCATTTATTTCTGCTTGGTCATCTGTCGGCCATGATTTTTGGGTCAATACATGCTAGCATCTGTTTCGATTCCATTTTTTGAATCGTCATCTTGAATGGGAGATGTTAGATCACCATTCATCTCCGTGGCTGGTGCAACAGGTAGAAGTTTAGAGGCACTTAAGGTACCTTTTTTCATCTTTAAAGCTGAATGAATGAGTTTGAAGGTGTCTTATACTTTTGTGAGCTGTGCTTCATATTGCTCTTATTATTTAAATTATCAAAACGAGCGCTGCATTTTAAGAGGCTTTTCAATAGCACACAGTAAAAACTCTGAATATTACACGTCACGTTCATTATTCTCTCATTTAAATTTCAGTTGCTTCTGACGAAAACCACAATTTTTTCTGAAAATAATGTGGAATATCATTTAAATTTGCGTGAAATATCATGTAATTTTCTATTACAGGTCGGATTCGATTATCCGGATCATCAAAAAGAAATTCCTTCCGGATAATCGAATCACAGAAATAATATTGAAATTTGCGATTACCGAACATAAAATAAATATTTCCTTTTTTTTATTTTGCTTGTATGGCGTATTATTTCTGAGGCGAAAAGGGGTAAAATCTTGAGAAGCAAAAAAAATTAATTAATTAAATTAACATTGATTATTTTCGCCTAGTTCGAACATGTCCAAAACATGTCGGAGACGACAGAAATGGTAGCAATTCTGTCAGAAGGGATGGTAAAGGCAAAATTTCGGAATAAAAATTAAAAACGTTGGTGTTCGTTTTAAATTTTTATTCCGAAATTCCGGATAATCCGAAATAAAGTTCCGGATAATCAGATTCCGGGTAATCGAGTTTTCGGATAATCGAGTCCGACCTGTATAAGCGATGGAGGCAATTCTTTATTTGTGATACGGCATAATTTTTTAGCACTTTTTTTAACTGTGCTGTAGTTTCCTCAATATTAAATAACCATGCTTATAAAGTGTATGCAATCTAAGGTCGTAATAAGACATTGTAAACCCACAGAACCTTCTTTGATTTATGGATTCAAGTTTTTCAGTTTTCAGCTGCAGAATCGGTATTAGTACCATCAAAAAACAACGAATTAGATATTAATTTATTTCAGGCTGATACTTGTTCCTTAATCCATTATATCTTATTTTTTTTATTTTCAAGAGCATATTGGTTCCAGTTAGTTTCCTTAAAATCTCTACTTGTGACGATAAGCGACCTCCTAATTCACTGGAAAACAATATATATTTTTCCAGAAACTTCTGGATTACATAAAGACAAAATAAAGAATGCATTCTAAATTTTGTTCAACGAAAAAAATCTACAAGCTTCCTATAGCGATTATTTCGATTATTCTTATGTCGTTTTTATAACTGTAGACGCCTTAGGTTTTGTTTCACAACCCCTGGTTTGTTTTTAATCTACAAGTAAATTGACTTCGTGTGGATTTAAACTTACCTTTAAGTAAAGAAATCACAATACTGAACTACCAGCTTGCACAGATTCTTGAGATTTAGAAATTCATCACTAAGAGTCGCTATTTTACTAGGAGCCATACCAACATACACTTAGAAGTGCTAAATATCAATAACTGTAATACTTATATGTTTTTACTCTGCAGAATTTTTTCACGGAAATCATTATTTCGTACAAAATTTCCCCATTTCACCTATGTTTTTCAAATGGACTACGATTGCACATTAAGCTTCGGTGAACTCCTTTCCCAACTTCCACGAGGACGAGGTGCCGACCGGGATACGAGTAACCTTAGCGGAGATCGGGTAACCAATCTCCGATGGAAACTATGGTCGTATGCTGACTGGGAATGGAGTCGTACGCGGCTGTATCCCCATATTAGGGGCGGCGTACAACAGCGTCTAACCCGGAGCGGGCGGCTGAATTATGGAATGCTGTGTCCCGATAGCTACACATAAGATGGCAGCCCCATCAGCAGGATGTAGGTATCGCGACCCTGGTAAGGTAGCATACCGAAACCTTTCTTCAATCATGAACAACTGAATTAGAAATACGGAATGGATTAATCGGCAAAGACCTAAGCTACGAATGTCGGAAAAAAATTATGGTAAACGATTGGCAATTGGGTACTTAAAACGTCCGATCTCTCAATGAGTCGGCGCAAGCTGGCTTGCTTGCTCGATAACTACAGCGGCACGGGGTCGAAATCACAGCGATTCAGGAGGTTCGGTGGCCAAATTCCGGAGAAAGGTAATTCCGTGCAGTAGACCCTTATGCACGCTTTCCTTTAAAGTACCGCATCTACTACAGTGGCGGCAAAGCAGCGGAACTGGGCGTCGGTTTGGTAGCGCTGGGAAATCAGAAAACCAGAGTCATCCGGTGGAGGCCCGTAGATGACCGTATATGCGTATTGATGATTAGGGGCAAATTCTTCAACTACAGTTTAATCAACACCTACACACCGACAAACGACAAATCCGATGAAATCAAAGATGAGTTCTATGACAAGCTTGAGCGAATCTATGACGAGGGCCCAAAACACAACGTAAAAGTCGACATTGGAAACGCCAACGCACTGGTTGGGAAAGAGGATTTCTTCGGTCATTGGAAGACATAGCCTCCACTCGTTAACCAATGAAAACGACCTGAGGCTGATAAACTTTGCCGCGCTTTAAAAGCTGATGGCGTGGCAGCAGAATGAGCCAGAGAGCTGGATCAACGGATCGCAGAACAGCAGGAGGAAGGAGTGGAATACATAAATGGGCTGTGGAGCAGTTTCCACGGCGCCATCGAAACGACTGCGAGAAAGGCTGCGAGAGAGGTGGAAGACAGCGTAATGGCTGGTTCGATGCCGAGTGCCAGAGAGCGACAGATGAGAAGAACCGTGCCAGGAGTCGCATGCTCACTGCGGCTACGCGTCAGAACAGAGAAAGGTACAGGAGGGCAAGAGCTGCCGAAACTAGAACCTACCGTCGAAAGAAGCGCGAGTACGAGGAGCAGATGCTCGCCAGCGCAGAGGACAGCTATGCTCAAAACGACGTGCGGAGATTCTATAGAACTGTCAACAGAGTCAGAAGCAGAAATTTCCCTGTGCCGGTCATGTTTAACGACAAGGACGGCAACCTGCTTACTGAGAAACCGACGGTTGCAGCTAGGTAGAAAGAGCATTTTCAGGATGACGATTATGAGTGACGAACAAGCTGTGGAGCCACCAACACATGAGGAGCTGAAAAAAGCGATTAGTGAGCTGAAAAACGGCAAGCCCGCTGGGAAGGACGGTATCCTGACCGAACTTCTAAAAGCAGGAAACGAGCGGCTTTACTATGCGTTCCACCAGATAATACATGGGATCTAGGCGGATGGACAAATGCCGAATGACTGGTTGGAAGGCCTCATATGCCCTATCTATAAGAAGGGTCCGCATATAAAGTGCTCTCCCGTATCCTGCTCTTCAGATTGAGACCGTTAACGGAATCCTTTGTTGGCGAATACTAGGCTGGTTTTCGACAGGGGTGTTCCACGACGGATCAAATCTTCACCCTGCGACTTTAGGTTCCATTTGTCACAATCCACCCATAGTAGAGTACCTTTGGCAAAAATGTGTGTTTTGTGTGTCCTAACAATTCATCCGAACAATACTTTCGTCTAAAATGCAACTAACAAAAGTTAAGTACAAAAAACTAACTTTTAAGTAAGTTCCATGTAATATAATTTATAACTTTGTACCGAAAGAAGATAGGATTTTCATTCGTTCAACAAAGTTTCATATTTTTGAATCTTCTACAACTTTGCTGAATAAACTATTCTTCTATCTCTCAACACAAAAACGTTATTTTTTTAATTTTTAGTATAGTAAACTTTTCATACTTTTTGACAATTTGTGATTATGCGGGTCATTCATACAAACAATTGTTCCGAAGACACTATTAAGTTAGGGTGAAGGTAAAAGGCGCTATGGAATTAAGTTCCACTTTTTGCCTTATTGGACCACTGTGGGAGAGATCGATATCATGCGTGCGGATAGCTGGTGAGACATCAGCCGCATTCGTAACGTTGGATGGTCTGAAACAGGGGGATGCGCTCTCTAACTTACTGCTCAACATCGCCCTTAAAGGTGCAGTACGAAGAGCAAACGTGGAAAGAAACGGTACGGTCATTACGAAATCTCACATGCTTCTTGGTTTTGCGGACGACATCGATATCATCGGTAGCAACCGTAGGACTGTGGAGGAGGCCTTCGTACCTCTTAAGAGGGAAGCAGCGAGATTGGGACTTGTCATTAACTCTGCCAAAACGAAGTACATGGTAGCTGGGAGGGAGCGTGGGAGTCCCCGTGGAGTTGGTGCTGAAGTGGTTAAAGATGGGGAACGATTTGAAGTGGTTGACTAATTCGTTTATCTTGGTACGCTCATGACATGTGACAACGATATGAGCCGTGAAGTGAAACGACGAGTTGCAGCTGCGAACAGGGCCTTCTACGGACTACGTAACCAGCTAAGGTCCCGCAGTTTGCAAACTCGTACAAAACTAGCGCTGTATAGGACGCATGAAGCATGGACGCTAAAGGAAGCTGATCGACGAGTGCTCGGAGTTTTTGAGCGTAAAGTTTTTTGAGCGTACTTGGCGGTAAACTGGAAAATGGAGTGTGGCGCAGGCGCATGAATCACTAGTTGTACCAGGTATACAAACATGCTGATATTGTGAAGGTAATACAGCGGGGCAGGCTTCAGTGGGCTGGACATGTAGCCAGAATGCCTGACGAGAGAGCCGCCATAACTATCTTTAGTAGAGAACCAGGAAGAGGCCGTTGACTCCGTGGTACCCGAATAAAGTTGGACAGCAAAATGATAACATGATGTGATGCCTAGTTATCAAGTAAGCTAAATCCTATTGCTCGATTTCCTATATTTAGATAACAGAAGAAAACTGAATGATTTCAAAAATGCCAAGATGTGTTATTCAGATGCCCTGAGAGCTGTTATCTTACTTTACTCGGGTAGGGCTCGCACGCGGTGGATGTGCGTGGTAGAAGAAGATGCACGATCTGCTGGTGTACGAGGAGACTGGAGAACGGCTGCCCAAAACAGAATAAGCTGGACATCACTAATTCGTTCGGCCCTAGACCGGTGAACGGTCCGTTAGCCAACGAAGTAAAGTAAGGGGCACAAAAATTCATAGGAATGGTTGAATAGCTACTAGTTTGAGCTTTTGGAATGCAGTTTTTATCATTTGTCGACCAGTGTCATATAGCCTTCGCTGGTCATCGACGCACAGTCAGAAGAGACGGCCTTTTACATTCAATAAACTGGTCTTCTGGGATCCTAGGATTATTCATTCCTATGTTTACGTCCGAACGAACGTACAAAATGCACCCTGAGTTTTTAGCGTTAATCAGTTAAACGTTCTATGTTGAGCAGACATTAGTCTAAGCAAATATTTGCTTCGTCTAATGCCTGCTTTAGCTACTGCTTTTTTTATTTACCTACGTGTGGCCTGGCAGCTCTCTCGCTATTTGTAAAGTTTCAGTCTTTTTACCACGGAAACATATATTTTTATTTCGGTGAAAATTTCATAGATAGTTCCTATAATTTCCTCCAAGCTTTTCAACATTTACAGAACCAAATATTAAGCAATTCGTTGTCAAAAATATACAAAAAAAGTTATATTCAATTAATCAAACAGTCCAACCAAGCACTGAAACAGACTTTAAGTAGAAGCCGGAACACGTATTCACTAATGTATTAGTGAGAATTTAAAGTATGTATGTACTTGAAAAATTGTATTATTTAATAACAAAAAAAAAAAATCAGTCACATGAGTCCTGAACAAGTGCGATTTCTATAGATCGTTATGAACGTATTGGAAACGTATAAATTTGGTACAATAAATTTTAAAACATTTATTGATTATTCTTCAAATCTATTTTCGTTTCGACAATCTTGAATGTAAAGTTTAAACATTATCTTTCGCACTCAATCAGCATTTGTGGGGCTGAATAGCAGAGTTCTAGTATAACCATTGTTCATATAGTTTTCCGATAGAACGATAACGAAATCATTGAAAAAAAAAACCTCCGACACTTTTGTGTGCGAACACATTGATGCAGAGGCAGAGTTCCAATACGAACGATAAAATTCGAACCTTTCATTTCATCTCTAGTGTGATGCGGTAGACGAATCGCCGAGTGTCGGTTTCTAAAATGGAGTGAGATCACTTTTATGGCTACGTAAGTGAATTGCTTCCAATCCTCTCCTGGGTGGATATTCTTTGATTTCGTTGTCGGATTCCAATTTGTGATTACTGCTGCCGCTTCGACCGTCGAATCGCACTCGCCCTGACTGGCCGGTGCTAGACGAAGGCTGGAATTTCCAACCAAGCTTTTTGGCTTGGATGTTGAGGGGTGCTAGCTGTGTGCCCGAGTGCCTACGTGTGAAGCTTTGGGTGGCTTAAGGGGATAGGGATTTTCCTACTGGTGAGATCGAACAGTACCGTAGGCGGTTTTGGGCTCGCTCGAGACAATAGTCGGTGATGTTTTGAATATTTGAACAAGGCTTTAAAAGGGATGATTGTGCGCTGAGAGCAAAAGTGATATAAAATTAATGAACACTTTGAAAAGAACCTAATAATGGCTGTTTATTGATATTGGCAGAGTACGCTGCTCATAAATAAGTAAGAAGAAAAACCTGATAATGTGTTGCTTTAGTGTTGACTACTCTCGCGATGAAATATACAAAAGGTTTCGAAACTGAGTACACCCTTCAAATTTTTTTTAAGCGAGTACGAAATAAATCCAACATTATATTTTCATCGCGGTGTGAGCTACAGTATCAATTTGGCCAAACACAATCCAATTTCATCACTTTCGCTCGGAATAAAAATTTATTAGAGCATTTAGATTTTATAGTATTTGTGGTCAGTAGCACTCTTCATCAAACGGGAACAAATGCAGTTGATTCGCGATGGATGACTCATAACTTTATATAGGACTGCAGTAACGAAAGGAAACAAATAGCAAACTGCTGTAGTTCGGCTTTGCTAGCACATAAACGAATGGTATCCGATTTCAACGGTAATAAAGTAAGTAGACTATCGAAGCGATCACATAATCAGTCCAAAGCATTCCGCTTTGTCGTAAACATACATATAGCATAAACATAAACTTGTCAGTCGTCTGGTGCCAATCGGGACATTCGAAGATGCCAAGAATTGAGTTTGTTTTGTCGATCTGTTAAGTCTGAGAGTACCTACCTACCAAAACCACCAAAGATTGTACTAGACTAACTTTGTCACTAAGGTCAAACAGCGGACATTCGCTTCGGTTAGTTTTATTTTAGTCCATTGAAATCACTCTTGAAATTCATTGTGTAATTGTCAGCTCTACCATCTCTAGACTGTGAGCTCAATATATGATAGAAACATTTCTTATTGTTACCAAGTCTGCTTTAATTTATTTTCCCCTTAGCGAGAGTGGTTCGCTATTTGCTGCGTCTGTCACAGGGTACTAATTTTCTCTTGCGGACAAAGAATCCTCTGGCGAAACCAATCTAATTAGTTCGAGTTTGGCAATAATTTCGTGGCAATGTGAGAAATGTTAGTTCGACCGATTGCAGGACAGAGAGAAATCGAAATTTCTGCTTCTGCCACGTTCAGCAGTTCGTTCTGAGCAGTTCGAGTAAACGGGGCGGCGATTTCTTTCACCGCCATACCCCTCGTACAATCTCTTCTCGTATCGCCAAACAACTCTGGAAGAAATATTCGCCCAGATAAAAGAAAGTATTTCCCAAACGAACTTCGTTATACTTCCAACTGTGGTACAACGAGATGACATTCACCTATTCGGAATTGGGGATTTTCTGAATGAAAGGATAACGCGGATGATACTCATTGTCAGCACACGTTAACCTTTTCTTCCCACTCAGCAATAAAAAGCAATGTTGATCTCCCTAGAGAGTATCTTTTAATGTTTGATCTAACGTTAAGTTCAATTGAAAATAAAATGTAAATCAGATTAATCTTAAAATAGTTTTACCATTTTAATTCTGATGTTTTTTAAATAGCCACTTTAAAATACGTTAAGCTTAATAAAAATAGCCAAACGGAAGAAAATCAACTCCTATCCCTCCCTCTTCTGATATCAGACGACATATGAGAAACCAAGTGAAGCCCATGGTAACTAACACGTGGTGGAACCTCGGTCGTATGCTGTCAAGAAAGGAGAAAGGAAGCCGACCTACTCGGAGGAAATCCCAACTTTTCTGAGCACCTGTTTCGCAGGTTAGGGGCGGCTCACAACAGCGTCTGACCCAGAGCGGGCAGCTAAATGCGTTGTTTCGAACGCTATAGCCAAGTTGGCAGCTCCATCACGAGACTCGGTAGCGTGGCCCTAGCAAAGCAATCAATCTAAACAATTACAATAATAACAAACAAATAAATTTAACTCGGAACATTCGGCATGGACTTAAGCAATAAAAACGCACCACGAGTGGGAACTCAGTACCTGGAACTGTAAGTTGCAAGAGGATATGTTTGTTGATGATTAAAGGTCGTTTCTTCAATTGCAGCGTCATCAACGTGCACTGCCCGCCAAAGGTAGACCAGACAACGAGAAGAAATTATTAAATGCGTAGTTGAAGGCATTATCTCCCTGACGGTCTTGAGGTACGATGCTGGCCTAACAAGCCAGTCGTCGTGAGTTCAAGTCTCCGCTCGGGACAGACTGTTCGTGTCAGTAGGATCGTAGCACCAAGGCTTTACTTTTTAGTTGGAGGCAAAATACGACAGCTGCTTGCGACGGGTCGTCGAGGTCGTTTGAATTAAATTAAATTAACCAAGTTCTCATTAATGGCCGGTTTTCTCGAACATCATACGCTCCCTTCGGAGAGGATATAAACTCAGACCACCATCTAACATGTGTGCTCAAAACTATCTACGGTATTTCACACACACGGTATTTCAACCGTCATCCTCCGCCAAACATCCGGCAGTTGACGAGGTACTACCTTCCACAGAGGAACTATGTGCTTCGACTCTCGACGATGAATGAGGTAAACTGCACTCGCCCATCGGAGAGGCCTCAACCGCGGCACTAGGTGAGGTAACGTCCAGCCTACGAAATGACTCGTTTGACGGGTAATGCCAGCAAGTGATGAAGAGGAAACGTTATCTAAGCATCGCCACAAAAGAGAGAACGCGGTTAAATATTGACGAGAACAAAATAAGATGACCATGATTCTGGGGAGAAAGAAACGCCAGCAGGAGGACGGAGATCGTAAAGAGCTGGAGCAACTGTTTTGAACTAATGACACGCGCAAGTTTTACGTGGTGGTGAATCAATCCCGTGAGGGCTACACACTGGTTTCAGATATAATGTAGGAACGACCTGATCACGAGCGAACGCGAGGTAAAAAGGTTGAAACAGTTTTTCGATAAGCATCTTAAAAGCGGAGCAACGGGAGGAGGCAGTTGGGATGTTAACCTCAGAGAGCCTACAAACGATAACAGTGTCCCAGTTCCCTATCGAGAAATAAAGAACAAAAGAGCCGCAGGCAAAGATAGACTGCCGACAGGGCTTTATGAGCACGGCAAAGAGGTACTAGTAATAGTACTTCACTGTGTAATTTACGGGATTTGGGAAGAACAAAGACTACCGGAGTCAGTTATGTCGTCTGCCAAACTGACGATCACAGGTAACTTGAGTTTCAACACCCTGTCGTACATGACATTCCACAACACCGATCCCAGGATAGAACCTTGCGGAACTCCTGCGGTAATAGGGACGCATTTCTGACCCTTCTCCGTGTTGTAAACAAGTACTCGATTCTGTAAGTAATTTTCCACAATCTTGTACAACGGCACCGGTACATGAATGCTCCTGAGTGCAAGTATTATGGAGCCCCAACTGGCGCTGCTGAATGCATTTTTCACGTCGAGCATGACAATTGAGCAATAGCGTATGCCCCTTCTCTTGCGCTTGAGTGCTACCTCCGCCGTCTTGGTGGCGGACAGGATAGCATCCAGTGTAGACCTGCCGTTCCGGAATTCGAATTGGTTACTTGCCAGACCGTTTACATCCTCCGTGTACCTCACCAGTCTGTTGAGGATAATCCTCTCAAGCACCGTGCCCGCAGTGTCCAACAGGCAGATAGGCCTATGGGTCCCCTAGCGGTTTCCCAGCCTCCGGCAGTATGACCAATCTCTGCCTTTCCACCTCTCCGGGAAGAGGCAGTCATCCAGGCACCTCTGCATGACTGCTCGAAACAACTCGGGGACCGTTTTTATCGCCAATCTGATTGCCAGGTTTGGGAAGGTCTATCGGCTCCTAAACTAACACGACTTGTTTCTATGTGTTACGATTTGGGGATACTCTCGAATCTATTCGAAGCACGTAGAGGGGTGAGACAGAGGTATGGGGTATGCTGACATTGAAACGAGAAGAATGGTTTTCAGCAAAGGTAGTCAACTCATAAGCTTCGCAGACGACCTCAACGTTATTACAAGAATCTTTGCGACTATGCGACTGGAGGCAATTTTTGTCAGGAGTAGTAGATGGCTACATATATTTGGGATCTCTGGTAACCACCGACAATAACATCGGTAAGGATATTGAAGCTGGAAATCGGGCCTTCGCAGGACGCTTCGATCCAGGAGCAAACGGCACTGCACGAAACTGTCGATGTACAAAACCCTGATTAGACCAGTAGTTTTCTTTGGACTTGAAACAGTGAAGCCGGTCACGGAGGACATACGCGTACTGGTCCTATTTGAACGGAACGGGTTGGCGAACAAATGCGCAGGATCTATATGCGAAACATTAGCCTTTCAGTTACCAAACCCATACCTCCATGTTGGTGCCAACCGGGATGCGAGTAGCTAGTGAAAAGATCGGATAACCAAACCCATGAGGCTAACAATTACATACTGACAAGGTACGCAACTTCCTCGGAAGGAAGTTTCCGGGACATGCAACGCCACCACAAGCACCCTAGACGTCGCACATACTAGCGTTATGTCGAAGCTGTTCGGAACTGAAATAGAGTACTACGTCGGATCTTCTGCGAGAAAGTGGGGTTAGTCATGGGCCTTGCAAACCTGCACCACGAAAAACGCTATAACAGAAAATTTGAACCAGAATAATCGGCAAAGACCCAGGCGACGAAAACGGACTAACAATTGGATACTCGTGACATGCTGGATACTCGTAACTGCCGATCCCTCAATTTCTTAGGAACCACCCGTGTACTTTCCGAAGAATTGGAAATCTGCAAGTGAGCAATTCTCGCTGAAACCAGGCCACTAGGAGCACAAGGTCTTTCAAATTTGATATAAATGCAAATAGTTATTAGAAATAGATAAAAAATGGTAATTCCATTTTTGTTTGATCGAATTTGTTGACCCCTCGGTCTCCAAGTGGTATAGTTTCTAGAAAAGTGAAAATTTTAACAATTCTTAATGTTTTATTTGAGCTATAACATTGAAATTCGTTATGGAACCTACTACAAGTAACACTTTCCTGTAAAGAGAAATGATAGGGCTTTCATTTGGAGTGATCAGATATTGGATTATATCAGAAAAATTCAATTTTGGCCGTGTTCGCAACTACCGATTTTCGATCTGAGATCAACATTGGTAAGCTGAGAAAAAATTCTATGGGATGCAGGAAAAAAATTAGGTGAGCATCAGTGTTAACCTACCAATTGACCGAATTTTTCGAACGAAGTTTCAAAATACTCAATGCATTATATAGGGATGGACACTAGGGTGAGACAAAAAATAAATTCTAGCTCCCGTGAACTTTTCGTGTTCCTTATGGGTCCTATAACAACCGTGTAACTTTTCAAATCAATCGGTGGAACTATATTTTTGCGCCCGATTTTTAAAATTTCCATACAATTTTATATGAGAAAATCCAGTTTTTCAAAACTTATTCTCTAGAGATGTCCAGTTGGTTCTTAAAAATATATTGATACATGATATTTGTAGGGAACTTTCCTGGGAAAAACTTCAAAAATCACACTTTTAAGCCTAATTCCACGCGAAATTATTTCTCATCCATAAGCGAGTTTGCAATAGCAGCAAGCTATAGCAGTGTTGCTGGAAACATTTAATGGAGAGCCGTTCGTCAGACATTCAATTAATTTGGGACGAATAACTTTTTCTACAAGCATCGTAGCACCTTACGGTCTTCAGAAGAGTTTTTTCCAGAAAAATTTCCTACAAAAATCATGTATCGATATATTTTTTGGAGCCAACTGGACATCTCCAGAGAATAAGTTTAAAAAAAAAGGGATTTTCCCATATAAAATCGTATGGAAACTTTAAAAATCGGGCGCAAAAATATAGTTCCACCGATCGATCTGAAAAGTTACACGGTTGTTATAGGACCCATAAGAAACACGAAAAGTGGATGGGAGCGAAAAGATAACACCATCACTTTTTTCCCATATAACCGTGTCCCAGTATAATGAACACACCATCTACCAGAGTTGTGATGGCATACCTGAGCTGGGCACAGCATTTTTAGTGATGGGTGAGATGCAGAAGCGGGTAATTGGGTGGTGGCTGGTGAAGGTTAAGAATCAAAGCGCAGTGGGAAAGTGAATACGATCGCTTCCCAAAATATGATATCAAGATTGTCATCGGGAATAACAAGGCTCAGGTCGGTCAGGAGAAAGACGTAGGACCGGTAATTGGACGTTTCAGCGCACACCGGTAAATGAAAGAAAATGATCTGGAGATCACCTAACCCAACAGAAACTCAAATAGACCACGTTTTGATAGATGGTCGGCACTTGTCAGACGTTATCGACGTCAAAACACGTCGGGGCGCTAACATCTACTTTGACCACTACCTAGTGATGGTGAAGGTACGCCAAAAACTATCCGTTGTGAACAATACGGTATCGTAGCCCGCCAAGGTACAATCTCGCGTGGCCAGAAGTTACAAACAGAAGTCGCCGAAACTACGCGCTCTCTCTCATCTCGAAGCTGCACTGCCAGGAGAGTATGAGCTGGAAGAAGCCCCTCTAGAGGTGTGCTGGAATACCATCAAGTCAGCCATCAGCAGTGTAGCGGAGAACGTCTTAGGTTGCGAAATACCGAATCGACGTAAGGAATGTT
Organism: Wyeomyia smithii; assembly: GCF_029784165.1. Lineage (NCBI taxonomy): Eukaryota > Metazoa > Arthropoda > Insecta > Diptera > Culicidae > Wyeomyia > Wyeomyia smithii. The sequence continues at coordinate 74,490,626 of NC_073696.1, forward strand.
TGAGCATTTACGCAATTAACAGCGCTTCTGAACATTTTTAAGCGACATTGAACGTGAAGAATGATTGTAGGATCTATATAATGTATCTTTATGACGAAGTTTATTCAAAAATATCCTGACCTCATACTATTGAATTAAATTAAATTAAAAGTAATGGAACATGCTTTTTTGTCAAACAATCTTCTGCAAGTGCTTCATAGTGCATTCTACCCCAATTTTAATTTTGATCGTTTTTAGGTAAAAGTTGACGAAAGTTAGTGAAATAAATTGAAATATTCATTATCATTTCCAAAAAATGTAAAGGTCAGAGGAACCACAATTTTTTGTATTAGTTGCAAGTCAGTTAATCAGAAAAGCTTATATAAAATTCATCAATTTCGTCTTGAAAATTGTATATGTCACCGCGACCGCCGTATAGATCAACTGTTGTAGTAAAAGATAAATCTTCCATGAGTGCTTGTATATGTGGAGAATATTAAAATAGCGAGATAGAATCCCATATATTGGAAATGGAAAATAGTAGTAGCGAAAATGAGCTTTTTCTGCAACAATGGAAAATTAAGTAGGACGATCAAACGATCAGGTTGAAAAAATATACGAGACTACTCGTTGGCTACAGAAAAGTTTTCAGTCATTCTATTTGCAATAAAGTAACAAACTAAGAAAATATTTCGATTCCACCAATGGGTATCAATATCTTAAGAAATACGAGCATTCAATTTCCTGATGGATTTCCCATTGTATCGACCGGCCTACAATTCCGATTCATGTCCGACTGTATCCAGTAAGTCCCACATCAAAGCGCCGCTTCTTTTCGACTTTTCGATTTTTACATTCGTAACGAAGCCACCATCAAATATTTATCCGGCGCCGCAAGTAGGTACCTACTTTCCATTCATCCGGGCTTTCCGATCAATATTGAAAAGAACCTTCCACTCCGCCTAGCCGATTTAGTCGGGTTTTCCGCTGGAGAAAAAAGCCAAATATCTGGCAAGCACAGTGGGGGTTTTCCACATGGCCACGCGCCCGGAATTATCAAAGTTTTTAATTTCCCTGGATTTCGTTTTAATTTCGAGCATCGAAAAACAGGCACGAACTAATCCCCTAGCAAATAAATATTGTGGAATATGCTATCCCTGGCTATTTCTCGCGACCGGAAACGGTGCAGCGGAATAATTTGGCAGCAGGAATCGAGCTTGTCTAGTGTTGCATAATTAAAGATTCACCGCAAAAGAAAAAAGCTGTCGCTGAAAATTTGCTTTCACAGCACCAGCTGGAGGCAAGGAATGGGCGGCCGGTGTGACATAAGATAAGTAAAAGCGTCATTTACATATTATGCAATTTTTCATGCCCTGCACACAGGACATCCGCGACCGTTCGCCGTCTTCATTGGTACAGGACTTGATGATTTCGCCAGGATAGTTTGGTTGGTATAGTAGAAGCAGCAGTAGCTGGAGAGAGTGGCTCAACCGACGGCCACCGATCAACCGACTGCTGGAAGGCGGGTTGGCTCGAAACGCTTTCTTCGCTTCGCCAAGGGCGATAGAGACACCGAAGAAGAAGGAAATCCTCTTTCCAATTAGGAACTGCTACAAAAGAATTAAGATGCAGCAGATGGTACTAGCTGGGCTTAATTATTATCAATTCGTCTCTCGAAGCGTTCGCACCGCGGGATCGAAGTTTCGCGCTGATGGGACTTTGCGCAATTAAAATAAAAAATGGGCGGCCTGGTGACATTTCCCTTTCTGTAGCACGCACAGGCAGATGCCAACTTTTTCTACTAACGGGGGAGGTTTGATAATTTATTGGAGAATACTAATTGGATTTGGAACTTTCATTTCTTGTAATGTTTTAAAAAACAATGATTCATAAGGGGCCATCCACATACCACGTGGACAGCTTTGGGGGGGGGGGGCTTGGCTAATGTCCACGGTCCATACAATTTTTTTAGAATTTATATGGACAGTTGTCCACGGAGGGGGAGGGGGGGGTCAGAATCGTTAAAAATCTGTCCACGTGGTATGTGAATGGCCCCTAACTTAATTTCCTTGATCGTTAATCACAGGTTTAAAAGCATTTGATCTGGCAGCAGATGTTGAACTCCAAATGAACAGTTTTAATATTTAACAAAATGTGAGTAAAGTTAATAAAACAGAAAACTGATTACCTGTGCATAGACAATTTAACGGTTGCTTATGCAAAATTATGGTTCAGTTACCAACAGAAAGGTGCATCGTCGTCATTGCCAGTCTGATGACGAACAGTGCTGTTCTGCAGGGCAAAACTTTGGAATAAAGTTTGTCAAAATCTGGTTTTATTTCCCAAATCTAAATGGAAATTTTAGAGCAATAAATGAATCTTTTCAAAAGATGTTGCTTTTCAATTTCCAAATTCAAAGTTAGTATTATACCATTGTAATGTAGGGCGTTCGTTGCATCGTCGCCCTCATTGCCGACAGCAATCTGATTTAGACTCAACCGAGCGAATGCTGATTTCTAACAACATTAGCGAGAACACTGCATAAATACTTGCCCAGGTACAGTTCCTTTCGCGTTCGGCCGGTCGCGTGTGCACTAACCGAGAATCCGGTTGCATTTGCGTTGTTGTCGTCGTCGTCGATGGAAGGCCACCCAAGCTTTATGCATGGAATGAAACAATCCCCAGGGATCTGGTCGAACTGGTGCCAGCAAGTTCGGTATAATATTGAAATTTAATTCCAGCGCGAGGGTAAGCGCTTACTTCGGGCACAGTGCAGTGGTGATGTTTCATGGTCACTTGGAAATTGATTCGGTTTCCACCGTCCCATTGGAGACTTTTAACACGATATCAGCCTCGTTTCGGAATGGTGGTATAATTTCGTTAACAACTGCTGTCGGAGTTAGAGAGACGAAATTATCAGCCATTCAATTGTTGAATGGTTGGGTTTGAGCTTATAAATTGCATTGTTTTAGAGTTGGTTTAACCTTTTGAATTTAATTGAAATCTGGCCTATTTACATGTTCATTATGGCCGCGTGTCCTGAACTACGCGACAATGACATTGAAATGGTACACTTCTATTTAGTAAATGAAAACTACCGTACTTAACTTCTTCATACTGGTGAATAAAATTTTGTGCATACAATATTTTGATACTCTACTCTACTTCAGAAATAAGTTTAACTTTTTTCCAAAATAACATTTAATAGTTTTTTAAAAAATCGAGAGAAAACGATAAAGGAGAAAAGTTTGAAACTTGAAAACGCTCCAATATTTACTACATGTTTATACTGATACTGCCTTTGTGAACATGGCAAAAATTAGGCTTTGTTGTTATTTTTAGACGTAAAATTACGTCTTACGGCAACATAGAAGTGCGAATTGAAAAACCGAAAACATCGGAAGCGTCATGAACATTGTTCATTTTCAAATGCTCAAAACTTAATCAATTTCCAAATTTGACGCTTCCTACTGAACTATTGAAAAATGTAGAGCCTAACTTATTTCGAGCCTAGCTAAATAAGACCAACTAAAGCTAAAACCGAGGCCCGATATCAGGAAAGTGAATCGATCAGCAGCAAACACAGCTGCGGTAAGTCGAAACGCAGCAGGCGGCGATTTCAAAAACCATATTTGTATGGTTTTTGCTGCAACTCTCGCTTATTTGATTGTAGCCGCACTGGTGTTTGAAGATCATCATCCACGGCACTAGATTTTGGATCTCCCGTCTGTGTGGAAAGCACCGTCATACAGACATGTCTGTAGCTCTATTAAGCATGCACGGATATGTTAGTGAATCTGTACGGAGCTGGTGCGGTCACTTTCAGCCGTTTGGGCACTTCTAATAGTCAGTTGGCGTGTGTTCGCATGTAATCTGTGTTATTTGCTGGTTTGCAGTTGCAGGATATGAAGTAATAATAAGGGTACTAGAGTGATCCCAAGTCATCAGGAAATGATATGCAATGACGATAAATTAAATAAACTTGCCGATGTCACTCTTGTTGAATAACAATGGCACTATTTAACGACTCAAAATTATTCAATTGAAGTAGATATTATTTTTCTGCCACTTGCCAAAATTTTGCTAATAGTGTTATTTTTGGAACAATTTTCTTTTTCAAAGCAGAATTCAGTTTCATTGACACTTTTTCACATTTTGGGGTGTTAAAAAGTGACATTGCACAGTGGTCCAATGAGGCAAAAAGTGCAGCTTAATTCCATAGCGCCTTTCACCTTTATCTTAGCTTAATAGGGTTTTTTTCGAAAATTTTAAGGACTGTGCTCCGAACAACACTTACGTGTAAAATGCAATTAACAAAAGTAAAGTACAAAAAATAAATTTTAGTAAGTTCCGTATAATATTTTTCATAGCTTTGTACTTAATGAAGATAGGATTTTCATTTGTTCAACAAAGTTTCTTATTTTTTAATTTTCTTTAACTGGAACAAAAAAGTTAGCTTCTTCCATTTTTTGTATACTAAACTTTTAATAGTTTTTGACAATTTGCGATTATGCGGATCATTCATACCAAGGTTGTTAATACGATAGATTATCGTCGATAATCGTCATTGCCGTTATCGATAGCGTCTTCAAACATTAACGATATCGGCGATAACGATAGTCACTAGACGTTATCGGCTCACTAACGCCTTATGCCAGTTTTGTCTGCTGTGGTAGCGAATGGTGTACGACTTGATCGAAAAGCAGGCACGGGGTGAGGAAACGTTTTTTTCACTTCGTAGGGTTGGAGACGAAAAATCACTAGGAAACAGGAAGAAGCTTTTCCTTATTTGTTTATGTTTCGCTTCTCATCAGGAAAATAAATGTCTCAGTTTTGATTGTTTTAACTTATGAGGCGCTTTTTGAAGCACAAATTCGAATAGTAAGGTATGTAGCATTGTCAAATTTGCATTTAAAATGCATTTAAATGATACTTTTAATGAAGCAAAAGATGGTATTGCAGTGGTTGGTAATAAACAAACGTCATTGATTCGATACCGTCCAGTAGCTATCGTCATGGACAATGACGATAATGTCTGAAGACGTAAGCGTCTTCGTCGATAACGATAACAGACGGTATCGTTATCGGCGTTCACGATAAATTATCGATTAACAACCTTGATTCATACTAACAATTATTCCAAGACACTTTTTAGCTAGGATGAAGGTGAAAGGCGCTATGAAATTAAGTTGCTTTAAGTTTTTATCGCTTGCAATAAATGTAGAACTGCGGTCACATAGGGAAAGGTAGGTAAAGACGGACACTGCGGGTAAGATGGACACTTTCAATATTTCACAAACTAGAATGTATTATGATAGTTGAGTGATGCGAATACCTTCTTTATAGTGTGTTAATGATTTTGAGTTGCATTATCGGTTTTCAGCAAGCAAACTGTCAAATTTGTAAGTAAAACAAAGAATATTTTCGTGAACGCGCAATTTGATGTAATTTTTATTCCACGGAAAATAGTGAAAAACTCGTGAAACTTACGTGTTTTCATTTGTTCATAATGGTAAAGTGATTAATTAGTCTTTCTTCGGTTTTCTAGTGAAAATCCAGCAGATTTTCGTTGTTCCGATGAAGAGCTACGATCGTTTGAAAAATTCACAACCAGGTCGGGCAAGACGGACACACTAAGGTAGGGAAAGATGGACACACGGATTTTCCAAGAATTTTCACATGTAGCATCTGTTGTGTACTACACATGTTCACAAAGTACACCCGCGAGAGAAACCAGCAGATATTAATCACTTAGCAGCTAGAACAGGCCATATAGGCGGAAAATTTTCGCCTTCATGGAAACCCATCCTCTCAAACTGTTCACGTGATGTATAGATGGACTCTAATAACGTAGAGTAATGTATGGATAACACTTAACACATAAATCAAAAGAATACATAACGTACTACATCTTTTTTGTGAGTGTCCACCTTTACCTTCGTAGTGTCCATCTTACCCACCCCAAGTGTCCGTCTTTCCCAACCATGTCAAAAAACAGCAGTTTGTAGTCTTATTTTTGAAGACCCAAAACACATAAAACTTACAGGAAGTTCACTAATACCAAAAATGATTATGAAAACAAATGACCTTAAATTTCAATTTGTATGACTACTGCGATCTAAATAGCAATACCTAAGTAATTATTTAGATTAAACCTTAGGGTGTCCGTCTTTACCTACTTTCCCCTATTTAATAATTTCCAAGGTAAGAAAATTCAACATGGCTTCAAAATCGCGTTTGAGGCCATTAGAAGACCAACTGTAATTTGTACTTGGGAAAAGGAATAAAGCAATTTACTTCGAGCTAGTTAATGTTAACACAGTTGAATACGCACAGGCTTGTAAATGGTCACGGTAGAACTACTTTTCACTGCGATAATCGTCTCCTTTCTCCTCTACCGGTGGCAAGCGTCGCTGTTTAAATACATTCTTGAACAAACAAGTCAAACGAGTACTCGCCAGCATGACGTTTTTTTCCTTAAATTTATTTTGAGATTTTTCTAGAAACAATAACTAAGCACGTTGTGGGCGGAGATTTTGGAAATTACTTATATCATTGATCTCGTAATAATATTGCTCAACATAGGTAGAACGAAGTAGACAAAAATAGGCCGAAATAACATCTCCAAATAAAGACAGTGTGCATCTCTTTGATGCGCGAGTGTCGATTGACCATCCTGTTCTTTGTATGAGAGGCGATAGTTGTTTCATTTTAACGAGCGAAAGCCTACTGTAAAGCACGCTGAGGAAGCGAAATCAAATGAAAGTATTGATCGTTTACAAGCCTGCTACGCACACAACGTTCGTCTGTATACCTACAAACAGTCTTCAAGGCGATTGCCGTCCTTTTTTATCATTCCTTCATTTCATCACCTACACTGCGCCGCGCCGCGTTTCAAAGGCATGGGTTTTTTAATTTAATAGGTGACAATTTTGTTCATTGTCACATCGCTATTCTGTCCATTCGTGGCAGAGGAGACAAAGTCAGGGAAAAGACAAAGTCACGTTCATCTCATGCTAGATTTCAATTCTTAGTAGGTCTATTCCATCGTGCTTTGCAAAATGAAAATTATGCACGTTGGTGCTGGAGTACCTGGCAACTGTAATCGAATACTTTGCTGCAAAAATCTTGAAATTGGCGGGGAACAGTTCTAGAGATAATAAAACGAGAATCAGTTGGCAATCCGCAATGGTGATGAATTGAACAAGCTTTTATACGGCGTCACTATTGTCAAAGCAGGTGCTCTGTCGATTATTCAAGCTGTTCTGCTCCCAAAGAAAACAGGTTGGAAGGCACAATTCGATTAATTCTCTACATTGTAAGAAGCAAAACCAACCGCTCTTTTCAGGGCGACCATAAGCTTCGATTGAAGCAGTAAAAGTGAATTTTCGCCTCTAATTAAATCTTAAAATTAGACACAACGTTTTCGTCGAGCAGGATTCAGTTCCACCCACCTTGTGAAGTGGTACTCTACATACGAGCGTGTTTCAGCAACCTTTATTATAATCTTCGAGTGACTTCTAGTAAATTACACAACGTTTCTCTTTAAAGTTATCAATTATTTAATAAAAGAGAGTTAAAAGAGGATTATTACTGAATTTTACCGCTTAACACCTGATTATCCCAAATGTATTTCCAAACCTATTATAAGAAATACATTGACATAAGACAAGCTGTCGTAATTCTACGTCGACCCTTTCTCGGCGGAGAGACATCAGCTTTTACTTCAAATATAACTTTCAAACTCTTATTACTCATCAACTGTATACAAACTGTATTGTATATCAAAGATCAATCTGTTCTCTTACCGCATTGAGCAATTCTCGCTGAAACCGTCGCACTAGTGACATGAGGTCTTAAAAAAAATATTTGTGTGTCTAAATGTTTGAAAGTAGTCAAAAATGGGAAAACCACTTTTTTCATATTGATGTGACCCTCGACCACTAAGGGGTCAAACAGTTTTTAGAAAAGTTGTATTTTGAACAATTCTTGATCTCTTTATTAATCTATTTCTCTTGAATTTGTCATTAAATCCCCTACAACCGGCACGTCGTAGTAAAGAATAATGATAGAGCTTTCATTTGATATAGAAAAAAGTTGGTCGCCATCTTGGGTGTCGTCACCATATTGGATTTTATCAGAAAAACATGTTTCTGAGCAAGTTCGCAACCACCGATTTTAAATTTGACACATTGGAAAGCTGAGAAAAATTGCTTCAAGATACACCCAAAAAAATTAGGTGAGCATAGAGTTTACCTTGCAATTCAGATCCCTTTTCGAAATCGAGCTTCGAACAGTTCAACGCATGACGCGCGGCCAGTTTCAGTTTCATCATGCAAATTTCAAGTATAATTGTTAGGTTCAAATCATAGTTCAAACGTCAGGTGATGGCCTCACCGCCGGGAATGGGTTAAACATGCGGTCATACCTAAAAAACAGCTTCAACTATTTTCAAAGATTCAACTGCAACAAATATCAAAACTATACCACTTCATACCCAAAACGAATAAGAACAGTCAAAGCTATGAACTGAACGGGGACAACTACCTCCAAAAGAATGAAGACGGTGTTTTTTCTGTCATTGCTATGCATTCGGTATTCTGGGATGCGAGTGAGCAAGGTTTTTTGTTTCATAATTAATGTGGTGGTAGATTACCCAATAACGAAAAGGTGGAGTCTGCAGTTGACGACTATTCTGATTAACTCGACACTTCTTGCTATAAACATGGTATTGAAACCATTAAACGCTAGGAAAAGTGTATCAAGAGTGTCGAGGGGACTGTGTTGAGATAAAAGTATATAAATTAAAAGACGCAGACTTTATGACCAACTGATAGTGTACAGGACAATTATAAAACCAGTACTCGGTTTTCCAAGCTCGTTGCGGGATTTGTCCACTGATTCTTCTTTTGAGACATTCTGTGCTCACGAAAAGGGAACTCAATTATGTATCCACCTTAGACAGAGCGTATCCAATGTCTTCCTAGGACACCTCCGCTTGCTCAATAAATTTGTTCGGAAGGTTGATCGTTATCTACAGGCCGAGCGGGATGGTTCATTTTAGCGCATTTCAAACGGTAAGCCTTTTCACAATTCAAGGTTGACTGCTCGCTAGCACTCCCGGCTCGGTTATGTGAGATCCAGTACTAGTGCTCAAAATGTCCTCTAGATGAACGAGAACGATCATCCAGAGTATTACAGAATTCAAATATTCACCAGCTTAATCCCTGTTACAGAGGATAATCGTACTTCGAATCGTTGAATTAGGATCTTCTTCCTTGAGTTTATTCGCCTCGTCTGTTTCCGATCTAATAAAAGGTGTCCCACATCAGTTGGTTTTTCGAAAATTGGAAAAAAATGCCGCTACCCGAGAACTAACGTCGCGAATTGATTTTGCGCAAGCACCTGGGAAAGTGTCAACGCTCTCATCGGGACATCGGAAAACAACTCGGAATCGTGCAGTCAATGGTGAGTGCTGTAATTAAACGTTACTACGAAACTCTGAGCATCGAACGGAAGACGCTCAGAATGGATGTTCTATTGGTGTCCAGGATCACAAGTTTGTTTGTGAAAGCGTTTACGCGGAAACCCAATGCTTCGATCAGGGATGTGGCTGAGGACCGGGAGGGATAGCATACGTATGAAGTGCAGAAGGCTCCAAATCATGACGAACGGCCAAATGCGGTGGGAAACTCACAGGCCCGGAAACTGTACACCCTGATGCTAATGAAGCCTCATTGTCTGATAATAGATGATGTGACTTACGTCAAGGCGAACTTCCGGTAGCTTTCAGGGCGACTGTTAACTGATTTACCAAGCGATCTGCTCATGTGGTGAAAAGAGTGTGCCGTTAGTGACTACCGGAGCACGTCTTCTCCCTCTGTTGAACTAACACGATGAACTTACGATCTTCTGGCCAGTTCTAGCTTCATGTTACTATTCAAATTATTCATGTCGTGGAGTGGTACGAAGCCAAGGGAACACTCCCAATGCACCGGAACTAAGGCCCATCTTAAAATACTGGGCTATTATGAATCAGGTACAAGAAAATATTCCAAGGAGGTCAAATTTGAGGAGGATATGAATAAAAAGTGAGTTTCCGTTTAGAAAAAGCTGCAGCCAGATGTTGTATAAAACCTAAGGAGTGGAGTTAATAGATATGCCGAACGCTTACTTATGCGTTTTTTATCGTCTGAAAGTTTGAAAAGGATCGGTCAACTAGGTAAGTTTTTACAGCGTTTTTGCGTGATGCAATTTGATGTGGGACACCTTTTATAGTCTAGGTGCTTGGCATGACGGGTGATGCGTACCAGATCGTTTGTTAGAACGTAGGACACCAATGGCAATTTTTTACTGATACTCGGTACCAATTATCGCACCAAAGCCTGAATAAGTTCTTGCTTTCGTTAGTCGGTAACAAATTGTTGAAAATTGTCATGAGTCGCGAATCTGAAAGCCAGTTTCACGTCTTCCGAGTTTCTAATAATACCCTGTCTTAGCTTATTTCGGCGGTTTCGGAACGGTTTTCCGTTCTTCCGATTCATCGACTGACAAAATGTCAGATTGACATTACGATTTTCCCTCTTTTGTGAGTTTTAATCCCGTAAATCGAACAAAGCTTTTTTTTACTGCGATATTGCACTTCGGAAACTCTTTCGTTCGCTTCGAAGCTTTTGCTTGAAGGTGCTGTTCAGTAGAAGAGAATTATCGATTCGACACGTGAAAAATAAAGAAAAAGTAGATAACAAATCATTTCGTACCAAAATGTGAGAATAGAACAGAGGCGAAGAATGTGCACGACAAATCTTAACCCGAATCGTGACGTAATTATTTCCAAATGTTTTCATGTCAGTGTATTTTATCGGTGGTGCACCGAATAAGAAAATCATGCAGCTTTGATTACTTGTTTTAGGGATTTTAGGCAATTTTTAGCCAACTTTTTAGCTTCAATATCTCGCTTGACCAGTACCTAGAGTCCCAGACCAATTTGTACCTAGAGTCCCAGACGCTATTTTGAATTCGGTCCATGACCATTCCAAGAACGGTCAAATACCATTCAGTACGCGTATTTTCGGAACCTGGAAAGACGCCCAGAGGCCGGAAATCGACCCCAGACGCTATTTGAAAATCAAAGATGGCGACTTTTGATTCCTTGGATAACAGCTCAAAATAGCCAAATATAATTCAAAATGTATATTTCCAAAACCGGATCAACTCTAGAAAGCGTTTTTATTTTCCAAAATAGCGACTTTCGAATTATGAGAAAACCAGTCTAAAACGGCCAAATACAGTCCGATAAGGATTTTCCGGAACGGGAATGCTATGCTCAAGGCCGGATATCAACGCAAGACGCCAATTTGATATTCAAAATAACGACTTCCGCCTTCTAAGAAATAGCCTAAAATGGTCAAATACCAGTTAACATGAATATTATCGAAACTGGGATTGTTGGTCAATTCTCTTTGTTTAAAACCGTTAATTTAAATAATCACATTAATCATTACCTATCTATTATACTTAAAGTGCCATTATACTTTAGGTGCTTTAAGTTAACTATTATGCTTAAATAATACTTATTATCTATTGTACTTAAAGTGAATAACAGATATAGTCTAGTTACTACATAGTTTCCATCTTATAGACTGTTCCGATAATTATAAATAGGGGAACTGCTCCATTATTGATCTCAGCCCATTCACTGGAAACTGGGAAACTGCGGGGATTTATTACATGATTAGAGGCTTTTAACATAGTTCAATGATTAACAAATAGTTAGAGTCTAGCTGATTGTCTATGGTTATTGTGTCTGTGACTTACATATTATTTGGTCGTTCCTTGTCCCTGTTGTCCTTGTAGGATATGTCCTACCCCACTCAAATCCAAATTATTACCCATCAGTTCCCATCCGCCATCGCAATAGGTCCAGAGCAAACAGAGCTGTAAGCTAATTTGAAATATTGGTTTTTCAAAAATAATTCTATAAAAAAACTTTGTTACCTCCAAAACTATAGAATGTACCGACAATCGCCCCAATAAGTGTTGACGATAAACTTTAAAAAGCATCTTGACAAGGAACGAACAAATAATATGTAAGTCACAGACACAATAACCACAGACAATCAGCTAGACTCTAACTATTTGCTAATCATTAAACTATGTTAAAAGCCTCTAATCATGTAATAAATCCCCGCAGTTTCCCCTGAAGATGTCACTGACCAGTGACGAAACGTCGGATAGTATAAAATAAGTCGTTCTAATTTTTTGTGACTGCTCAGCCGAAAGTATAACATTAGTACACAAGATTCCAACAGTCGACAACTCAGCAAAATTTATGAAAACGTTAAATTATTCCGACATAATTGACATAAATCGACAGCACTGCAGTGGTTACGTAGGATACCAATTTTGCATGTAAACAACTACAACGGATATCTAGGTAACCTATTACGACGGGTTGCGGCTACGTTCATTCATGATAATGTGATTCATCCATGATTAACATTGTGATGAATATGGGGGCGTCGTAAGATGAATAATTGAGCAGTGATTCAAGTTTTAAGATGGATATGAAAGCGTTGTGAACAATGATTTGTTTTACAAAATTCAGGATAAATCCAGCTAAGTTTACTGAATATACAACACTGGGCGATTCTATAAGAACACGTGAGCGTATTTTGTTAATTTGTTCAATGATTTCGTGAAAATTTGGTGTTTAATCCGTGCATTCTTCGTGAATATCGGCCTAATGAGATGGATAATGGAGCCGTTCCCTTACACTAATAATTAACCGCCCACCCGGCGAAAGAATTAGGTATCTTATCAACTAACATTATGCGCGCCAAGGAAAGGATGGGCCTGCCGAAACGTCTACGGCAGAAGTAGCCAAAACGAAGTACCAAATAGGCTGAATCTGTGAAACCAAGGGTTAGAAAGCTTTATGACAAACTTTTGACTAAGAAATTGGGGTGTGTTATTGTGGATGACAAAACTTACGTGAAACTCGACTATAAAACTTTTCCAGGACCGAAATTTTATACCGCACCGAAGGAAATGTATGTTTCTTAATCAACCATTTACTTCGAAAAATTCGGCATGAAGGCTATGGTTTGACAGGCTATACGTGAATGCGACATTACCAATGATACAATAAATGGTAGAGTCTACATGAAAGTGTTTACAAAAAAGGTTGGTACCCTTGATTAAAAAGCATAACAATCGTATATTCATTTGGCCTAATTTTGCTTCCTGTCATTAGTCTAAGGATGCGCTAGAGTGGCATAGATTCAACAATATCTCATATGTTCCAAAGGGGATAAATCCGTCAAACTGCTCTGAAGCTCGTACAATCGAACCATTCTGGGTTTTGAAAAATATTGAAAAATCCAAGAAAGATTGGCAGGAGCTTATGATGGGTGTTAAGAAAAAAGTTTGCATAAACGTTTCTTCGGAGCACGGCACGTCTCGACTGGGGTAATGGCTCTGTAATTCAAGGACATTCCAATATGCATCTCCATAGCATTTGTCAAGCCAAAACAGGTTTTCGTCAATTTTTTGCTGTTAAAAATGTTTGAAATCTCTAAAATTTTCGCATAACATTGCAATCGTGTTTTATGAGTGGAGATTTTGTTTTTTGAGTCAACAAACAAACCTTAGTGTGCAGCAATTGCGAATAATATTAACTGATTCATTTGCTTGCACTTATGTTCTAGTTCAACCATAAGTAACAGAATTTCTATTCTTTATTTGTTTTGGTTGGTTTTTCTTGTCTCTAAGTATCTTTAACTTTTATAGTAAAATTTTATCGCTTTGATGGGCATAGAAAACTTATACTTTTATTGCTCATTTTATTTCAACATTTGCAGCATATGAGCAACCTGCAGGTTTCAGGTTTAGTTTGAAACAATTATCTTGACGATTTAACAAACTAACGAATAGGTTATCAATTATCAAAAACTCAAACCTTCGTTGGAAGCAGCAACAACACCCGCGACACTAGTTCCTATATATACCGAACGCTAAATTGTTCCTATACGGCAATTAGGTTGGCTGATTGCATGCCGGCCATTTCACTGCAGCGCAACAGTTGCCTCACGGAACTAGCTTAAGTAGTGGCAAGCAGTAGTTTCAGAGCAAACATTACGTGCTGCTAGGTGCGTCTAGTTGCACGTTAATTTGTACTTCATTGTTGAATTGGAACCGCTGCGTTGGCTGCCGGAGTCAGCTTGCTGAATAGTGAAAACTCGCCGCAATTGAGAAGATTATCAACAAGAGACTCATTAGAGTTGGCAGCTGACCACTCGGCCATAATTCAAGCTGAGCCCTGTAGATGCACGCTCATCCACATAAACTTTAAACTATTGTTGAGACAGTTGAAAGCTTGATTATGTTTGACTGTTCGTAGAGCAAGTTGATCAAACCGATTCGACAATATTAATTCTATCACAAAATTGGAAACGATGGAGTAGCTGTTTTGGCGCAAATTGTTACATTATTGAAAAATTGACAGTAACCATTGCGTCAGAACCAATTTTGTTAAAATCAGTTGAGTAGTTTCTGAGATAATGATGTTTCGTGATTTTCACATTTTTAAACATAACCTCTAAACTAAAAACCCGATTGCAATGAAATTCAATAGGGTCTTATGGGGCAACTAGACCTCTCATTTGCAATTAATTTCATTAAGATCGGTCCAGCCATCTCTGAGAAAATCGAGTGAGATTGGGAGAGCGTTACACACACACACACACACACACACACACACACACACACACACACACACATACGCACACACACACACATACGCACACACACACACACACACACACACACACACACACACACACACACACACACACACATACAGAAAATGCTCAGCTCGTCAAACTAAGTCGATTGATATACGAGATTCGACCCTTTGGAGCACTTTTAACCTTTGGTTTTTCCAGTGATTGCTATACCTTTCTAGGACCCTTGATGAACCTTGATTAAAAAGCATAACAATCGTATATTCATTTGGCCTAATTTTGCTTCCTGTCATTAGTCTAAGGATGCGCTAGAGTGGCATAGATTCAACAATATCTCATATGTTCCAAAGGGGATAAATCCGTCAAACTGCTCTCTCATTTGCAATTAATTTCATGAAGATCGGTCCAGCCATCTCTGAGAAAATCGAGTGAGATTGGGAGAGCGTTACACACACACACACACACACACACACACACACACACACACACATACGCACACACACACACACACACACACACTCACACACACATACAGAAAATGTTCAGCTCGTCGAACTAAGTCGAGTGATATACGACATTCGACCCATTTGAGCACTTTTATACCTTTAGTTTTTGCAGTGATTGCTATACCTTTCTAGGAGAAAGGCAAAAAGTGAAATGATAGAAATGACTTTTAATTTCAACTTCAATCCCGAGCAAGGCCGCTAACATTGAAATAGTACAATATCAAATTTAAATGATGTTGAGGCCACATATTTTGATAATAGCTGTAGTTTCAAACAGTCTGCGGGTTACGTTTCTTTCTATAACTTTCAAACCACATGTTTAAACATTATGAAATTCATTGTTTAAGGGTTTAAAAGCCCGTTAGTTTGAATTCAATTATGTTCATAGCTTCTGAGATATAAGAGCGATTTTCACATTCTGACGCAGCGCCAAAACTAAAAGTTTGATTACAATGAAATTCAATAGTAACCTAAGCGGCAAATAGATCCTTCATTTGACACCAAGATAGAAAGAATCGGTCAGACCATCTCTGAGAGAAGTGAGTGCGAAAAAAGGTGCACATACACATGTACACACCCACACTCACACACACATATAGAAAATGCTCGATTCGTCGAGCTGAGTCGAGTAGTATATGACATTCGGCCATTTGGATCAGTTTTCTACCTTTCAATTAGCCAGTGATCGTTAGGAGAATATCAATATATTTACTTTCATTATGTGATTTCACATTTTCATGAACAACGGACAAAGTTACAATCCGATTACAATGAAATTCAATAGCAACCTATGGGGCAACTAGACCTTTCATTTGACACTAATTTTGTGAAAATCGGTTCAGCCATTTCTGAGAAAAATGAGTGAGTTTAAACAACCTCAGGATAACTTTTCTTTAAATAACTTTTCAACCATATATTCGATCATAACGAAATTTAAAAGTTAAGGGTTTTGGAGACAGCCCGATCATTTGCAACCAGTTTTATTGAAATCGGTTGTGTGGTTTCTGAGATATTGATGTTTCGTGATTTTCACATTTTGATGCATAACCTCTAAACTAAAAATCCGATTACAATGAAATTCAATAGCAACCTATGGCGCAACTAGACCTTTCATTTTTAATTAATTTTATGAAAATCGATCCAGCCATCTCTGAGAAAAGTGAGTGAGAAAAAAAAGTTGCACATACACACACACATACACACACACACATACACACACACACACACACACACACATACATACACACATACATACATACATACAGAAAATGCTCAGTTCGTTGAAAGGGGTCGAGTGGTATATGACATTCGGCCATTGGGACCACTTTTACACCTTTGGTTTTTCCAGTGATTGCTATACCTTTCTAGGAGAAAGGCAAAAAAAGTTTTTACAATTCTAACTGAAACATCAAACAATAATGGTTTGTAATGTCATTATTTTGCTATTAACAAAGCGTGAAGTTGTTCTTTTTAAATTATATTGATGTAATTAGTAAAAATTCCAAGTTCAAGCTCGAATAAACGAAATAGTGAAAAAAGAAGCCAGCAGATCATTTTCGGCGAAATAAGTAATATTTTTTCTTAAATTCGTTTGTTTACAAGGGATTCGCACTGAGCAAAAAAATTAAAAATTAAGTGATCAAAACACCAACGTATTAAGTGCAAACGAGTTAAGTGCTCTCTGCTGACGGATAGACAAATAACGCACAGAAGATGCCTATTACAAAACTATGACTACGAAGGTTTTCAATATTTTCTGCTTCTAAGTGAAATAAAAACAGAAAAATAAATCTCACAGATTCTATGAGCTTCATACTTATTCGCTTCTAATTTCGCAATGATCGATGCAGTGGTAAGGAATTTCCGAATGTAAGCCTCGTATAAATGACAAGAGAAAATTTCATCGATTTCAGTGCATATGATGTGATGACTATTTCCTAACTTCATCTGTAAAACGTTTTGAAGTAATGCTAGCTCGAACTAACAGCCATATTTTGTGTGTTGTGCTGTGCTGAACAATAGAAGCTCGACGGCAAAAAAAAGTCCAGAGTTTGTTTTTCCCCTCTCGACTTGTTCAACCAGAGTGCAAACACTATTGATAGCCAGCCTGGGGAAAAATTTTCGTTTATGAAACGGTGCCAAATTCCTGCCAAAAAGTTGTTTTCTTCTCGCACGCTCACTTTTCATGGACTATTTTTTTCGCCAGGGTAAGTATGCATCGCATGACATTCGTGGCGTCGAGAAATCATTAGCGTTTTTTTTTTCTGCACTTGAATGTTAACTAACTAAGCCACAGAAAAACAAACATTTTTTATATGGACATAAGCGGGTTTTTCGAGTAATGCTCCTGAGCTTTGATTTTGGTGAATTTATAGGTTTGGTCTACGCTACTTATTTCGAGAAAAAAGAAAGATAACACAGCGGTTTGTTTGTCATATTCTCGTGTTTGACAACACTTTGAAACAGCTGAACATTAATTCTGCGTTCCGGTCAACAAGCATTGACTGCATTGTTTGTGCGGGGGCTCCTCATGCTTCAGCAAGTCATCTGCCAGCGGATAGTGGAAAAGTATTCTTTTATTATGACATAAAATGGCAACTTAGCTGCAATTTGCAGGATCTAGAGTTTGTGCAGCAGCAGAAAATACAGCTACAGAAATAGAGCAAATGTGACAGATGGCGAAAAAGTGGGAAAGAAAAAATGACCTACTAGAAAATAAATGAAACTGCTGCCGTTGCACCGTACCTATCGTAACAATAGGTAATATTGTGGAACATACATAACTTTCTATTGAATTGTCAACCACCCACAGAACAAATTAAACGTGCGCACATTGGAAAACTGCTCGACCTGGTTGACGGCAACGATGGCAACGACGACGACGACAACACCGTCAACCGGGCTGTCACATTCCAGCACATTTTCGCAGTTCAGTGAGTTGAATCCAACCCACGGGAGCGAGTGCACTGCTGGAGCTAGCTGAGTGGATGTGTCATGTCCTGGGTCATGGGCGGCGGCATTGAGTCTGACCAGCGCTGCTTCGATCGAACGTAAAACTTGTTGGATACATTGGCATGGTATGTGGCATTAGTACAGCATGACATGATTGTAAACAGAAAATGTGGGATATTCTGTGGTTTTCCTGCTAATTCATTCAACCGTTCATCCATTCGTCAGTCGGTTATTTATTGGTTCGTAAAGATCTGACTGCAGTTTTCAGGGAAACAATACTAAATTGATTGGTGTCCAAATATTTTTTTACGTTATTCGCCAAATTATTTTTCACGTTATTCGCCTTTTAAAATCAGGCTTCTGAACGTATTTGAAACCTACTAGGTTCATTGTATTCAAAACATTTTCTTCTGTTATACAGTAAATCTTTTACCATGACTCCTGCCTTGCTATTAGCGCGATTCATACAAGCAGGCTATTCGAGTTAACTAATTTCCGGCGGGTGATACCATATGACATCACCTGACATTTAAACTTTGATTTAAGTTTAACAATTATACTTAAAAACTCGCACGATGAAACTATTCAAAATGGTTAGAGAACAGATTGATCTTTAATATGAAATACAGTTTGTGTCAATCGTGTGTATAGTTAATGAGTAATAAAAATTTCATTTCATTTTTTGAGGTGAAAATTGATTTCTCTCCGCCGCCGGGAATGGGTTATTCAGGAAAGATGTAATTAAATAGAATAACCATGTGACTTCTGTCTGATGAAAGCTGTGGCAGTACTTACAACTGTGATAAAAATGTTGTAAAGGGTTGTGATAAAAGTATCGCACACACCTCTGTCCAAAACAAACCACAACGAGAGAGTCCCCACAATGCACCACAACACAGGGGTAAAATATGCCACTTGTTTCATACCAACCCACCATTACAACCCGGAACAGCGTGTACATTCTTAAAACAGGTTAAAACCCCGGCGGAATCACGTCCGGCGAGTTTTTTTTTCGACAGAAAAGATGAATGCAGATTTTCTTCGTGTCACTCCTAGGCCATGCAGGTTCATTTGCAAGACTTGTTTCACTAATTTCTCTTCTTGGACAGCAGGAAAAAGGGGAAAAAACTTTCCAGCGGCGAAAAACTTTGCGAAAGGTCCTTCTTCGCTGGAGCTGTCGATACCATGAGAGGGGTTATCTCGGAAACATGTAATTGGAGCCTCTTTCGGGCCATTTTATCTTTCCGCCAGTTCTTCCTGAGTAAAGCAGAGTCAAAACGACACTGTGCGTTTTACAAACATTTTGACATTTATCTATACCATATGGTAAATTGTTGAGAGGGAGAAATGAACACTACGCTCACAATTGATCGAAACAGAGGACATGCACTTTCGTCGTTTTTTGTTGATAGCGTGTAATTATTTTCTTGCTGTAACTTGAGCCTGACTTGAACAATGTTTTTAGTAACATTAGGAACATTAACACACATTTTTCGAGTCAGATTCTTTAGATTTTCAAGTTTAAATGTATTTGCGCGGGCTTTCTGAAAATTTGCACGAGAGCATAATCTGTGAGGCAGAGTTCTCGGGGTTCTAATCAGTTCTAAGTTCTAGGTTCTAAAAATTGTTGCAAAAATTTTATAATTTTTCTCTTCAATATTTTATGAATCGGAACTCCGTGAAGAAACGTATAGTTCAAAATTGTTACTAAACGACATGATCTGAGTAACAATAACACAGTGAGTATTCCGAATAAAGATTAATCACAAATATTGCTTACACGTTTAAACAACGTAAATAGAACTAGTAGCTTACCAAAGGACAGAAATATTATGTTCCCGCATGGACGAGGGAAAAATTTTTCTAAGCCTTAAAGTCACACCTTCTATTCCCGTTCATTTTCGCATCCTCGCAAACTGCATACATTGCCAGCTTTACTAAAACTTAAAATGTTTCAGAAAATATTGTTAATTTATAGCGTGCATGGATTCTATCATAACGAGTCCACGGTCAAGGAAAATTTAAGCATTCTTCCACGAAAAATATATTGATTGCTACATGAAACAGAAGTTGGCTAAGAGATTCCTAAAATTTTAAATAAAGCCAGGTCCAAGCCGTAAATCCAGAAAGCGCAAGCCTTGTAATCGAAGTACGCACATGGTTTTTACTGAAAGGTTATTATTTTTTTTTATTTTACGTAAAAATAAACCACAATATTGCGTGTTTGCATTCAATATGTTATCAAGCAACGCGATACTTTAGATACTTAAGTTATTACAATACTAATTACCAAAAGATGCTTTTTATCTCCTGAGCAGTTCCACAAATGTTCCAGTTTTAATTCCTTTTTTTAATTGTCATTTTTGATTTGGCTGAAACTTTGCATAGACGTTTCTTTAGGCAAAAGATGCCATTTTGTGCTATTTGTTCAATTTTTTGGGCCAAAACAATTTGTTTAATCGGTAGGACGTCTACGGCAAAGTTGTAGATAATAATTTTGTCTTTCAAAAAAAAAAAAAAAAATCAAAATTGTAGATAGTAATTTTGTACTGCCATATGTTACCGTTGAGGCACTTTGTTCATTTTGCTTGTCTAAAACGTATATGTTAAGTAGTTATTAAAACTTAAAAGCTTAAAGTAGTATAGTTTAAAATTAAATATACACTCCCGTAGAACAGTTAGAAACAAATCCACTCGATACGCAACCCTGATGCTGCTGAATAAAATGCACCACCTAAGGAGGCTGTCAGAAGAAATGTTCCCAACGATATAATGGGAAATTTATATTAAGGAAAAAGGGGAAATTTGGGCAAGCTACTGGGTCCAACGAATAGTAGAGTCCTTTTACACTTGTGCTACCATCAGAGAAAGGTCAAATATGCCAATAGTTAAGTGGCCTTGAAATAAAATTCAATTTAGTTAAAAATAAGAAGAAGATACTCCTCTTCAATTACGGCAGTGCAGCAAATTGTGCTAATTTTCGGAAAATTTTCGAATCAGGTATGCCAACGGACCTTAAATTAGAAACCCAGTAGCCCTAACCCTACAATGTCTAACCCCCAAAATTATCCCACGTGTTTGCACAACCAGAACCCGGAATTGTATCTTAGATACGGATCAGAAGTAAGCGGTTACCAGCAGCCGACTTGGCGGCACACACTCCCTTGGTCCGGTGTCACGGGACGGGTAGAGCTGATTAGGCCACTAGAGTCTTATCCCCCCAGGAAACGCACCGGAGACGGGACAGCGTGACCCCTAGCCCATTAGAGCGGGAATAAACCGTTTCCCAAGTATCCAGCAACAGCAGCAGAGTCCGATCAACGCCAGCGGCAGCGTTAACCGTTGCGTGAACGAGCCAAGCAGCATGAAAGTCCAGCAGCAACGAGCATCGCCAGCACCCGAAACAACAGAAGCAGCAGCGAAAGGCCCGGCCGGCATGATTGGGTAAGAACCCCAAAAATCGCCACCCCCCCATTTTTCGCCAATCAGTGAATCTTGTTAAATTTAAACTTATTGTAGTTACGGCTCATGATTATATTTAATACTATAAAAATTGGCAATGCTTTCTGTGCTTGAACGCACTAACAAAAATATTTTATTAGTACAAAATGTCTTCAAAAATTATGATCGAAATAACGTTGTCATGTAAAGAGCAAAATTTTCTGCCAAACCATAACAGATGGCAAAAAAACTTAGTGGAAAATGTGGCATAAAACATTAAGTTTATAGAAAACTTTGTGACAGTACTTTTAATCACACTGTTATTGCTTGGTTTTCATGTTCATATAATTCAAATTTCATGAAGCTACTGTAATTTTAAACCTAAATATAACTGGCGAAATTTGGATCCCATATTATGCGCTCGACCCTAAATTCGCCAGATGAACTGTCATACGGTGTTTTGATTTCACAAGTGAATTCAATTTTCGACTCGTGGTTAAATTGAAAACATATAAGAGTGTTTTGAAGGATTTCGAATTGAAAAATGGTAAGAATCTGCTGAAGTTCTTAACAATCATTGGTTCTATTAGTTTTCCTCATTCTATTCGCAGCAAAAAACTAAGAAATATCGGTGTAATTACTCCGAGGCTGAGATTTCCGCCGCTGTTCTCAAAGTACGTGGTAAGTAGATGGGAGCAAGTAAAGCTGCCAAACATTATGAAGTGCCTAGATCGTTGATCCGGTCTCGTTTGGAAATGCAGCAACGAAAAATCTGCCGTTCTGGCCGAATGTCAGTATTGACGCAGCAAGAGGAGGATGATTTAGATCAGTGGATTTATGACATGCAGCGTAGAGGTTTTCCCGTAACAAAAGACATGTTGCAAAATAACGTTAAACAGTTCCTTGATGAAAATCCCAGGGAAAATCCATTTATTGATAATCGCCCAGGTTTGTATTTCATAGTAAGGCCGTTACAAATTTTATTTTCATTTTATGTCACGAAATGCTAAAAATGGGACAACCGAAAAAATGTTCAATGCTAAGAGATGGCGCTGTAGTGGTAGTGGTAGTAAAATCGAAATTCCCACGAGCATTTTGCTTAGTGACCGGAAAAACTGCTATTAGTTACCATTTTTATAAGGAATCAGTGGTTGATGCCAAAATGCCCCAAAACAGCGCCCCTGACCCACTCAATCAGGCATTAAAGGATTACTTGAAGATGCCACCCACTCTTCAAAGAGAAAACAAAAGGGAATACAGGTCCAAACGGTATCACGTATTAACAACAGATGAATTTGTTCGTGAATATTCTCAGAAGGAGGAGGAGAAGAGACACCTCAAAGAAGAAAAGGAAGACAGGAAGCGAATTCGAGAGGAACGCAAACTCGAAAAGGATTTGAAAAAAGAGGAGCAAGTGAAGAAGAAGGAACAAAGGAAGAAAGAGAAGCAAGAAAAAAAGACAACATTGGCAAAAGTAAGACGTGTAGTTTCAAAGGAAAACTAATGTTCTTGAAAAATTTCCTTGCATCACATATTTTTGTTATCACAATACACACAATAAATTGACATGAAACGGCGTGTTCTATAAATTATCTTGTTGTAAAGTTTTATACAGATCGCCTCCTGGCTGACAAAATGATCTTCTTACAATCGAGTTTATAAATATAAGTTCAACATAAAATAGAATATTTTCAAAACCAAATTCCGAGTAAGGCTGGATACTCAGCTAATGTAAATAAATGCTTCTCATTGCTGACCAGTCAATTGCATAGCATCATCAATTTGTTTCTATTTTTTACATGTGTTGATTTGTTTCATTTTACAACTGTCTTATAACATTTAGGCAGCAACAGAGTTTTTTCAAATAGCTTAACGATCGAGTTTTATTTGCATTTCCGTCCTGTTTCGAAGGTGGCGAAAAATGGGTCTTTGGGTTGGCGAAATCAGGATTTCGGGTGGCGAATTTAGGGGCTTGGGCACCCATCAGGAAATTTCTATTTAACATGACTAGATAAGTTATCTTGGCTGTGATGCAACCCGAATATGTAACACAATGTTTATTGTGCAATATACAGTAAATACTGCACATTATCGAAGTAACACATTAAAATGTATCACGTTCAACTTGTTAGTCTTGAATAAAAGTGGCGATTTATGGGTCCGTTACTCTAGTTGCATTCGTGTAAGTGGATAGCAAAATAATATATAGTTAAATTGACGCATTGTACATTCATTAACCGAACATCCAATTCCTCGATCAGCCCTTCGCTGTCAGAGCCGACCCTGAGTGCGAGAAAGCAGCTCACGGCCGTGCTAGCCGTTTAAAAGAGGCTAGTGTTGCCTACCCTCACTAGATCGCCGATGGTGTTGCCCAGCGATTGAGGTTTAGCTTTGGTCGGTCCTCCACCGACCAAGTAATACATAGATATATACCCTGTAAAAAAAAAAAAAATTCAAAATATTATAACTTTTTTTCCTGATTTCTCCATGATCGGACCGGTTTCATTGTTCAGGTAATCTTTTGTAGTTTTTATAAAAAAAAATTATTTTCAAAAATTAGCTTTTTTTATATAATTATTTTTTATTTTAACACAATTAATTTTTATTTTCACAAAAAGAACTATTTTTTAAGGGTGTGTATTTTTTTCGGAAAGACAAAATTGTTATCTACAACTTCGCCGAAGACGACATACCGATCAAACAAACCGTTTTGGTCCCAAAAATATTTGTAATCATCGATACCTACCCAAAACAGCAGTTTTCAATAGCTTCTAAAAGAAGAGTCGTGTTCCAAAAAATAAATAAATAGCAAAAAATGGCATCTTTCACCTATAGAAACATCCATGCAAAGCTTCAGCAAAATCAAAAATGGTCGATTAAATTGGTTGCCCGTTTTGTTCTGTGGAACTGCCCTCCTGGGTCAAATTGACAGATCATGCTGGTTCCTTCCCAGGTCAAATTTATTGCTACACACTAGGGCGCCAATCATCGTATGGAAAAAAAGTGACCAGAAAATTTCTAAAAAAAACCCTATACAAAATGTTCACCTGCTCGAAAAAACACCCTGTGCAAAATTTCAGCACAATCGGACTTAAAATGGGGTGGCGCAAAGCGATTGAAGTTTGGCTTTTTTGAAAACCGAAAAATCACCCAAATTTCGGTTTTCGAAAATTTTTTTTGATGCCAAATGACTTAAAAACGCATGAAACGTCGAGAATTGGTGTCATATGAAAAAAAAATTTTTTGCAAAAATTTACTCTCTGGGACGTCGTTTTTCTAATTGTGGAAGGCGGAGTTCAAAATGTTTAGAATTTATCTTTTGAAATTGATCACTAGCCTCTCGAAATAACTTTTAAAATGATATACACTATAACTAGCATCGAATACATTATGTTTCATTAGGGTGGTTCATTTATTCGATATAGGGTGGTTCATAATATTTTGTAAAAATGAGTATAAAACGAAAAAAATCACTTTTCACTGAATACCAATAGAAAAATTCCTGAAAATATAATATTTGTTATATCATTGTCGTTAGGGTGGCAATGTTGAATTGAAAAAATTATAAGTAAAATGGCAAAATATTACAAAACAAATTTACAAAATGTATCAAACTACTCTGTGCAAAAAAAAAAAAATATCTCAACCAAAATTAAGATTGTGTCTCGTGGAAAATGTTGTATGCTTTCAGTTTTAATATTTGAAAAATGTTTTCGATTCCAAGTGTCTTAAACTTTTAAATGAAACGGTGGAAACTGATGGAATATGTTATATTACTTTGTTTGAAAAATCTACTCTCTAAGACACTTTCACTCGTTTTTCGAATGTTGTACCAGACCATTTATTCGTTTTATTTACCACAATAATGTCCTTTGCCAACACTTGATTGAACACACAGTGCTCTGGCTTATATAATCGGACAAAAAACTGTATCGATGTTATTCAGTGATAATGAGAGTATAAAGATCTCAATCAGACACGCAACAAAATTGACTCGTTGTTTCTGGGTTTGCGTCGTTTTGACAGTTCGACCATACATTTTCTGTGAAGTTTACTTCATCAGAACGTGAACGTGCCCATTGGCTGAAACTTTGCATAGACGTTTTTATAGGCAAAAGAAACCAACTCAATTTTGAAAAGCTATTGGAAAATGCTCTTTCGGATAGGTATTGATGATTAGAAAATTTTTTAGAGCCAACACGGTTCGTTTGAGCAGTGTGACATCTTCGGCAAAGTTGTAGATAATAGTTTTGTTTTTCAAAAAAAATATACACTCTAAAAACAAATTACTAATTTAAAAAAAAAATAAAAGAAAGTTATAAATTAATTATCGAAAACAGCCCATTAAAAAAAACTGTTTTTTTTTTCATAAAAACCTCGAAAGTTTACCTGAACAACGAACCCGGCCATGGAGAAATCGGAAAAACAAGTTATATATTTTGAATTTATTTTTTTTTCACAGGGTACATTTTTTTGGAGGATCGAATTTATTATTTACAACTTTGCCAGATACACTACGCCAATCAAATAAACCGTTTTGACTGTAGAAATATTCTTAATTCCTCATAGAGTGCTCTATTGGAAATTAAAAATATGTCTACAGTCGAAACGGCATAGTGTCTTCGGCAAAGTTGTAGATAATATTTTGTCCTTCCAAAAAAAATATGCCTTTGAAAAAAAATAGTTGAAAATATTTTTTTTCTTCAAAAAAAAATTTTTTTTTTCAAAAAATTATAACTTATTTTTTTATTAACTTCTGAATGAAAAATTTTTTGAGTGCAATTTTTTTGAAATGACAGAATTATTATCTACAGCTTTGTCGAAAATGTCACACCAATCAAACGAACCGAAGTGCTTTTTTTATTTTATACTTATTTTTCACAATATTATGAACCACCCTATGCCGAATAAATGAACCACCCTAATGAAACATAATGTATTCGATGCTAGTTATAGTGTATATCATTATACAAGCGATTTCGAGAGACTAGAGATCAATTTCAAAAGATAAATTCTAAAAATTTGGAACTCCGCCTTCCACAATTGAAAAAAACGACTAAGTCCCAGAGAGCAAATTTTTGCAAAAAAAAATTTTTTCAGATGACACAAATTATCGACGTTTCATGCGTTCCTAAGTCATTTGGCATCAAAAAAAAATTTCGAAAACCGAAATTTCACGTACCCCCCCCCCCCCCCCCTTGGGTGATTTTTCGGTTTTCAAAAAAGCCAAACTTCAATTTCTTTGCGCCACCCCATTTTAAGGCCGATTGAGCTGAAATTTTGCACAGGGTGTTTTTTGGAGCAGGTGAACATTTTGTATAGGGTTTTTTTTTTAATTCGAGATGACCATTTTGCCTGGCACCCTACTACACACATTACTGTGCACTGTAAGCGTGCTCCTAAGTGAATTCGGGATTGACACATTTTGTTTCAATTGTTTAAATAATCATTAAATCGAGTAACTTTACGTTAGCTGGTTGGTAAACGGCTGGGCAGCGCGTACTAGTAGTACACCCGTTCTAGTTGGCATAAAAAGACCCAAGTGTGGTCTAAGGCATAAACCTAGCAACGCCTATCCCTACTTTTATGTGGTACCGACTGGGACACGAGCGGGAAGGAAGAACTGTTCTCCTAGGAAGCTTGCCGGAGCGTCTATTCTTCATGTTAGGGGCGGCTCAAACAGCGTCTGATCCGGAACGGACGGCTGAATTATGAAATTCGGTGTCTCACCAGCTACACCCAAGACGGTAGCCCCGTCGCGAGACTAGGCATCCGCAGCCCTAAGGCAGCAGCTTTGTCGGAAAGGAGAGAAGGTACGAAGGATTTGTGGCCGCAGGGCACAGAACTGCCAGTGTGGTAGCACAACCAATGAACTGGGTAGGGGTACCGGCTTTATAGTGTCTGCACGGCATTATAGCAGAGCCACGTGATCAAGTGCAGGAAGACCAGCGACAGGTTGTGTTTGTGGAGAGTAAACGGCTGGTTTTACAAGTACACTATCCTCAATGTGCACTACCCTCACGAAGGAAGACCCGATGTAAAGAAGGAAGCGTTCTACGCACAGCTGGATAAACACTACGATAGCTGCTCGCGTAGAGTCATAGAAATCCTCATCGACATCCACAGAACCAGACTTGGTTTGCTCCTCCGGGCGACCGAAGAGCAAGGTGTATTTTTCACTTGCACTAGGTGGGAATCAAAGGACTCCGCGCGCGTGATTCATTTACACTACACCTGACAAGCAGCTGCTCAGTCCTATTCATTCTGCACGGGAAAAACGAATCGGTTACACTTCAGTAAATGAGAAAGCCGAAGTTCTACACCGAAAACCGAAGTTTTGCTCTGCAAAGCCGAACGATGGCACGCGGCGTCCGTCATATCATTGCCATGGCTAGTGTGATTGATTTTCAAAGCCAAGGTAATTTTGTCCACCGTTCAGAGAGAAGAACAAATGATTGT
Source organism: Wyeomyia smithii (assembly GCF_029784165.1). NCBI lineage: Eukaryota > Metazoa > Arthropoda > Insecta > Diptera > Culicidae > Wyeomyia > Wyeomyia smithii. The sequence continues at coordinate 74,518,707 of NC_073696.1, forward strand.
CTCAAGCATTTTTTCTGCCTGACAAGACGAGCCGACAGTGCAAAATGATTCCGGAGATTTCCTGAACAATAAATGTATATACACTGGGGTCGCTTTTTACGCGGGTTGTTTTTATGCGTTTTTTTGAACGGGATATTTTTACAACAACGCGGATTATTTTCACTCGATTCGGAAGATTATTTGTACGCGGTATTAAAAAAAAGCTTTGTATAAATATATCTAATCTAATCTTTTAAATGTGGTATAAGCAACCGCGTAAAAAGCGACCCCAGTGTATGACAAATGAGTACTGAACTCTAATTAGCCACTCTAGTTTTGCAGCTTTTTACAGCCTTTTGCAAACGACCGTAGCTTTTTATTGCCAGTTCTTACAACTCGTGACTTGTCAACCATCTCTTCTGGGTCAGAAGACTAGTTTTTCTTGGTTAAATATTGTAGGAAACTTATTCAAGAAAGTTTGGTCTTTTGATCGCCGTGGGATGGCTGACAAACAATGAGTTTGTATGGCACAATCTCACCCCCACTAGCACCATCTTACCGCGGCTTACGAAAGTCATAAATCAGCATCACTCATGTCTTGTTCCTTTGATCCAGGATACCACAAGCTGGAACATAGGTTTGTATTCCTCGGACCCTGAGGGTATCCAAAAATAACGATCTGGCGCCGCGGAGTTCAGCACTACCAAAACCGTATGCTAATTGTAATGATGGTTCAATCCACAAACGCAATGATTACTATACGTGAGCCCGATTCGCAGTAGATGTGCGTCTAACCCGTAGTGGAAGGACGAGGTCTGTTAGTTTAAAGGCGTACTCTGACGAGAAAATTGCAAAAACTCATTGTAGGCAATTGGTCTATCATGAATATCATCGTTTGTTGCGCCCACCTAAGTCAAATTGTCCATCTTTTTATTGCCCGGAATGGAACAATGAGAAGGGATCCACACTAAGGTAATCTGAGAAGATTTTTCAGATAAAACATTCTGATGTTCCCGTACGGAGAGTGCTTTGAAATTTTCATCGATGAAGAGCCTGAATAGAACTGAGACTGTTCGTAAAAATGAAATAATGGTCCGAGGGCATTTTTTGCGGCGTAAAATCTCTGTAATACTTTTGTTTCCTAGTCATTATCGCACAAAAATCAAGTACTCAACTTATGAGACTGAACTATTTTTAAAGCGTAGATTATTAGTTTTCTCGTTTGGTTTCATTCATCTACACGGTGCACCCGCCGTGTAGGGGTACTGGGGGTTAGCCCGGCACTGAGGGTAAGACCGTCACCCCTGGGATTTTACTAGAAAACGCCAATTAACTGTGTTTTGGAAAATGTGAAGTGTTGGTATTTAATATTTTAGACATTTTAAGACACATCGAAGCCACCGTGAAACGTCAAACGTCAAAATAATAGACAAAACATACGCTACTGCAGCTGATGCGTAAACGGATGTTATTTTTCGTGAGTGGAACTTAAGCTTTTTTTCATTTGAAAAGACTAAAATAATTTTTCGTTGCTCTACAATTTATTGCCTGTATTGTTAGAAATCACAGGAATTCGATCTGAGGTAAATTGAAGCGATAAATTTGTAGAAATACTCTTTTTAAAAAAATGTGTGCTGTCGGGGTAACACCGTCACCCAGTGAGTGGGGTAAGCCCGACATGGTCTGAGGCTAGTTGGATGTTACTGACACATATTTCTCACCTATTACCGATGTCTCGCTGATAAATATATTAATTAATCGACTAAGAACCATGCACTCAATCTCTTGTGTTAATTATGAATGATTCCAAAGGGTTATTAGAGGTGCCAAATGTACTGAATCAAGTCACAAAACTGACGGCTTTCCTGGTGGTATTTGAAATATGCTCCGGTGTGGTCAATGATCCTGGCTTCAATGAAACTAGTTAATAATATGATTTAAAGTGCCACATGATAGGCTTGCCGAGTATCCAATCTTTCATTGTTTATACATAATGTTCACCGGAACTTGTTCCGGCAATCTGCCCAGAACCAGCTAACCGACAACTAACAAATTCAACAGTAACATACAGAAATGTAAGATCTCTCATTCGGCGGTTTGCGAATTCAAATTAGTTCAGTTAATTCGAGTTAATTCATGAACAAACTTAGGTGCCGGTGTTACCCCCAAGGGGTGCCGGTTTCACCCGCACTGATTGCTAAACGTCGTTTTTATCTTAGTTTCAAAACTTCACTTCACTATTCCTTGTAAAATAACAGTTTGAAAGTACTGAAAACCTTCATATCTTGTAGAAAACATTCTGGGCAATGATTCTGTGAAAGAAATATAACAATATTCGCCATCAAGTGCTACTAAAGAATCATTTTACTTAGGGGGCCGGGCTTACCCCCAGTACCCCTACTCGAGAAATAACACGCGCGCACCACCAAACTAATGCGTGTTCAAGGCGTGCGAGAAAAATTCTCTTTGCGCGAATCGAGTAGTCTGCTCCTCGTGCGAGTTGACGGGTACACCTGGTGCAGAGAAAATCCAAGTCTGCACAGAACCATCACTTGACCAACGTATAGCAAACCAGATTTACCATGTTCGCACTGCCAAGTTGCGGTTTCTTTGCACTCAAAAATGTCGACCGTATACCAGCAGCTCCGGGACTCCCAGGCTGCGAAAGAATACGCGCAACAACTCATAGCGGTACTACCCACGACTGAGGAGCTTGACGCATCGCCACTCCTGGACGGCTGGTGTAGCATTCGCAGTTATCTGGGAGATCGCAACGGCGACACTAGGCGTAGAAGCACCGAGTGGTAAAAACGACTGGTATGACGGGGAATGCGAGGCAGCGGTGAATGAAGAGAACCGAACCTAAGCGATATACTTGGGCAGATCAACGAGAGAGAACAAGGCCAATTACAAACGCGTACAGAACGACATGACAACGATTCTCAGACGAAAGAAGTGCCAGAACCGAGACCTTGTGGAGGGGGAGTAGCTGTACCGTGCCAGTGATACGCCGAATTTCTATGAGAAGCTAAACCAGTCTTGCAGAGGCTCTATGCCGCAAGCCGACATTTGCAACGACGACGCGGATGGGAACCTTATCACGGGTGCCAGCGGGGTTGTTGACAAGTTGAACGGGCAGTTGAACTGTTGGGGACTAGGAAGGTTTCCTTAAAACGGTCTTCAGACAACGGTTTTGAATGACCTGAAGTTCGCGCAGATTCGATTTGCAGGTTTAACCCCAAATAGCAACCAAATATTGCAGCCGGGAGTGGATTAACGAAATATATGACTTCAATAGCCATTTTTGTGGAATAAACGAGGTCACTTTACGCAAAACACCACACAGGGAGCTCAGCTTCATCTTTAATCGATGGATGTGGGCGGACCAACTTAGAGTTGAGTCAAGTGTAAGCCACAGGAAAACATATTCTCGAACTTCTTCGACTTCTTGTACTTGAATTTTAAGCGGTAAATGAGGTGTGATCCGTCTCCATGGCGAATGCATAAACATATATTTTGTTTTCCGCAAGTTTAGGGACAGCACATTGGATCTGAAGTAATCGTGCAAAAGAACTAGGTCTTGTTCCATCTGCCGCTGAACAGCTGGCCTTTGCGTACCTTTGTAGAATATCGATGTATCGTCAGCAAACAAACAGAGGCTACCTTCCAAATTCAGTTTGCCGATATCGTTGATGAACAGAAGAAAAAGAATCGGGCCAAGGTTGCTACCCTGCGGTACACCGGTTCTAATGAACCGTTCATCACTGCAACTATTGCCCAATGCAACAAACTGCAAGCGATTAGTGAGATAACTTCCAATTAGAGAATTTGAAACTCCTCTAAAACCAAAAATCTCAAGCTTCCTAATAAGAAGTGCATGATTTATTGTATCGAACGCCTTTTTCAGGTCGATGAAAACCGCTCCTGCCAGCTTTTTGTTATCAAGAGAGTCATATACATCTTCCAGTAAGTCGCATGTAGCGCTTAACGTGCTTGATTCTTTTCTGAATCCATATTGGCGAGAGAAGATCAAGTTGTAGCGGTTAGCGTATGAAACTATCCGTGTAACTAATAATTTTTCCAAGATCTTGTCGAGAACAGATAAACAAGATATGGGTCTGTAGTTATTCAGTTCTTTTGGGTCACCGCCTTTGAAAACAGGTATCCCACGAGCAGTTTTCAAACAATCAGGAAAAATACCAGTGTTTATTATTTCATTGAAGACTTTAGTTAGCAGTTCAGCAAATAGTGGGTGATGATCTTTTACAAACATTGGTGGTATTTTATCGGGTCCTGCAGATTTTTTCGTGCTAAGACCATTTATCAATATTGTTGTTTCGTTAACCGTAGTTGGAGAGAGAAAAAATGAGGTTGGGTGCGGGATTAGAGTTGAAAACCGTTTAATATTCCTATCGCTTTTAATTGTGGCTGCCAGGCTAGCTCCGATATCACAGAAAAACTCGTTCTCAGGTTCTACATGATGTCAAAACTTGCTCATTACAAGATCTCCAGAACTTGGAGCAGTTTAAAGCGGTTATCCAGAAAATCTGGGACAAAATAGACAAAATAGATTCCATATCCATGCGTGCCGTCTGCGATAGCTTCGAAAAGCTTTTAAAGTTGATGGAGCTAACTAATGGAAGGGTTATTCCAAAACATCTGCTGTAGATGTTCACTATGAGAAGTACTTTCAATAAAAAAATTCTCAGGAACTAGTTGTATAATGTTTACATACTGTTATAAAATTTTGAAATTTTATCAGCATTTATCAAACACATGCGAAGCAAAGCGGACGTGAGGCATAAAGATAAAATATTAGATGATTACCTGAAATCAAATTATCTCAACTAGATATGGGTCATTCCATGTCAAGCGATCAGGCAAATGCAACGACCCCCTCCGATTCGCTTCAAAATTCATTAAATGACTTGTTTTAGGTCGAAACTGAAAAATGCAGAGTTTAAGGTCAATCGGACAACCCTCCTTCAATCGCGAAGCCCTCCATTTTTGTATTTTTCGTCAAAAAATCGTTTTCCGAATGACCCAAATCTCTGGAATTTTCAGTTTCAACCTACACAAGTCATTCAATTCGTTTTGAAGCGAATCGGAGAGGGTAGTTTCATTTGCCTTATCACTTGACATGGAATGACCCAAATGCTGGACTTGTATCATGTATTTCGCATTAGAATCTTTATTGGAAAATATATCACACGGTTTTTTATTACCAGAAAGCATTATACAATGAATTGCATAAAATATTCAGATATCTTGTACTCTGCGTGTGTAGCTCAAGTGTAAGTTAAATATACATCCTGTAGAATTTAAGAAGACGCTTAATCGAGGGCAAAGACCCGAGGCGGCTCTGCTCACTGTGACCAGAACCGTTGGTATATTGAGAGATATGCTCGGGTGTATGCTGTTTGACCCGTCACTTTTAATTAAATAGCTTTTGTATCATTCTCAAGCTCTTCGTGAGTCACATGAAAACTACTCAGAAGCTCTTGCTGTGATTTTCACAACTGAAGGGCTAGAAAATGATACAAATGCGTTTCAATCGAATAAGAAGATTATCACCATCTCTCTCACCTCACATGACGATTCTCAATTGAAAATGACAATGAGTGCTAACGGAGACAGGGGGCTTCCATACAGTATTTCGGGCAAATATATGGGAGAGGGAGAAAAGAAAACCGTGTCGATATGAAACGGAGTACACCAAAACCGGTTTCACAATCCGAAGTGGCTACGCAGCACCAGAGATCAACAGCGAAAAAAATTCCAAAATCTTGATCGGAACTTGCGTGACGCATTTATTGGATGCCATTGCCGTTTACACTGCGGCTTGCGGTATTAGAAAACTATCATCAAACGACGCGATGCGGTACTAGTTTCAATTAAGACGCTGAAGGAAATGAAAGAGTCTCTCTCTCCGTCACTTTCTTCGTCAATTGAAATAGTCATCAGTTCAATTTGAAGCGATCCGATGAACAACAGACGGGAAAGAGAGAAAGAAGTGATTCGATGAAAGCAGCCGGAAGGAATCAAGTGAAAATGAAACTGTTCGAATCGAAATGACAGTGCGAAATAATCAGTTTCATCGTTTTGAAACCCGAGAAGATTGTTTTGTTTCGAAAATGTTGAGCCCTGCTTCTAATATTAGTAGTATATACCGCTATTAAAAAGGGGCATGCTTGTTATTTTATCCGTGCTTGTTTGTAATATGATTTAACCCTTCTCTTACACGCCTACAGCTCCGCGAGCATTATTCCTTCTGCCAAATATCGCCAGTTATGATTCTCTGAAGGAATTTCATTGGGCATCCTTCTGTCCAGTTTTATAATGAGAGGGACTTATTTTGTCAAGAGGAAGTCACACCAACATGCACACATGCTACATGTAGCATTCAGGGTTGAAAAAGGGGAAAGTTTTGCAGGAGCCTGAAAATAAACCCATGCCTAAGTCCATTTTGATATCGAATAGTCTGATTCTACTAAGAATCAACAAATCCATGACCATCCGCTTGACAAAGTGAACTCTGTAACCTTACGACTACGCAGCTACCCTAGGCTCCCTTAACACAAGGTTGTCATGTTTCATGTTTTATGAAGCTTGCACTGATGACGATGGCTCTAGTGTTGACAATGGGGGTTAAAGCTCCTTTCATTGTACTCTATAATCTAAACTGGTTTATGAATATGGTACTGCTACCAAAAGGCTGTAGAATAATTTTTATAAGGAGATACTAATCGCATTTTATCAGTGGTTTTGATCATGAACACAACAAAAAATACAATAAAACTTCAATCAATACGAGGGAGTAACCAGCTGTAGAATTCAACGCGGTTTCTACCTTTTATTGGTCCACTTGACTAGCGCGACAAAAAATCTCAGAAATGTAGAATTGAAACGAATTAAACAAATTCACGTGATAGTGCTTGTTATGTATGAATTCACGCTAGTGCGGCGATATCGAAAAATAAGTGCCAGAATTTGAACCGCCCATGATACAAGGTACGAATGCAAACTTATTCAGTCTGATTTCTTCCTCACACCACGAAATAATCTGTCCAGCTAAGATTTGCACAATATTCTTCCAGCTAAGTAAAACAAAATATCACCATGCTTCTGCTGATGCCTTCGCTCTGCAGCTGGCCTGTAGCATAATGTTCATAAACGTCCGAGGCAAGGGAAGCTCGCCGCCAAAGGCTAATAGCTTCCCAAAAGATGACGCGGACGAGCGACAGACCAGACATCAGTTTGTGTATTAAATTGCCAGGCCAGTATCATTCACTACATCTTCCCTTGTTGTTAGATCATCGTTTATTCATCATAATGAGAATACTTCATACAACCCAACTTATCCTGCATAGGAAAACGAGCGGCCAGAGAAGCGAACGAAGAATTCGAAGCCTCGCAGCCTGTCAGGCTAGAGCTTTCGAAATGCGAGTCATAATGAAGAACGGTTTGACAGTTGAACTGGGGAGGGAGACTTTAATCTACTTGAAAGGCGTTAGCAGTGGAAGGAATCAACGCCGGAGAGGGAGGAACGATACAACGGGCAGTACCGACTTTCCTGTAAAACGGCGTGTAGAGGAGAGAAAACAAGATTTTGTCAACGTCCGCAGTACTTGACGGGGCCATCGCAGAGAGCAATATTTGGCCAAGTCAGGGCCAAATGATGACAAATTTGGTACGTTGAACTCGGGCAAAAGGTACTCCATCAATGAGAAATTATTTCGACCGAGAAAATGACAGATGAGACTGTAATTTTATAGAAGGTACTGAGCGGGAATATAACACTGGCAGGAGAACATGAGGTTAGAGTTTTCATGCAATCCATAATTGTTTAGGATGTTGCACATGTGACTGCGAATCCGATCTGAACTGGTTCAAGTAAAATTTAAAGAGTTGTTGCGTGTTGTTAATAAAATACAAACTAAAGATGAACTCTGTGACCAAATTCAAATCCATTTAAGCACAATTTCAATCTTGTGTAATACTTTTTTGGATACTTTTTCCGATTATTGACTGTACTCTACTTTCGCACAAATCTGTTTTGATTGAAAACAAGCATTATTTATTTTTTAAATTTACCATTATTCCTGTCTCTGGCCGCATCCGATTTTCATACGAAATCAAAAGTTCTCTGAAAGCTGAAAATGCTGCTATGCGACGCGAATACTGTGTTTCTAGAGCCTTTTTCCACTCTAGTGAAATTAATTATATTATGACCCATGCAGAAAAGTCTAAAACTTGTTCCACAAAACTCCACTAATTGGCTCTATAGTTACCATTCAATTATAAGCCTCACCGTACAGCAGGAGTGCCAAATCCTAAATGACCAAGCAGAAGACGTTCGAGATGGCCAGCGGAGTGAAGCTGGTGTCATATTGTTCCAACGACTTCCAACTTTGTCGCTTTGTCCGGTTCGGTCTGGCACTTTCCCGACAGACATATGGCTTAATTTGACCCATTCGCTCGTCATCAATCACTTTCCAGACCGACCACCAGCGGGATGTTGTAAATAAAAAAACAGAAAGATAATGCGCTGATCATTACTGTCATCCAGTGGGTCGAATAAGTGTGAACCTAATGACAAAGTTTCACGGTCGAAAGGAGAAATGGGCTTCACACAGACTTAATTATGGCGACTGATCTATCACAGATAGCCGTAATAATCGGTACGGATGTTTACGTTTATACTAATCTTCTCTTTTAACGTTAGATATCAGTTCGAAATTCATTTTTTGCGATCATTTTCTTCGCCAAATTGGATGAAATCTCATTTGAACAATCAGTATATCCGTGTGCTATCAATAGTTTTACAATTTCAACTGCGAAAATTTAAGTTCAGTTCTCTCGCGGACGCGTTCGTGAAATCGTCGCTACCGGTCAATAACAATAGCTGGCTTGCCATTACCAAGCGTCAATGTCTACTTTTCATAACGAAATGTAAATTTTATGTCAGCTCTTATTATATTGAACGACCAAATTCGTGTCCGTTCGGTAGAAAAGTCGGCGACGATAAAATCTTCCACTTTGATGATTTTGCGCTGCCAGCAATGCAGCAGTGATGCTACTTCGGAAAGCGGCGGTCCGCCCGTATTTTCTCGTCACTGATTCCCCGCTGTAGTGGAGTGTGCAGGCGTGTGCTGCTTCGAGCTACGTAAGTAGTATAAGCGCGGGAAATTATGCAATTTCCTTCGAGTGCCGTTGTTTTTTCAACGCATTAAAATGCGTTGAATTCCATTCCATTCGAAAATTAATGGTAGATTCTTCCATTACAGCCTGATCAATTTATAGGCAGCAAAAAACAACAAACCCGAAGACGCGAAAGAGGAGTTCTGTGGTATGAGCTTCTCGATTAAACGTTTGGAGAATGTTCAAATCACGATATATGAAGAAACGCACAGGTTGGACAGAAGCCGTTCTTCCATCCCATCATAGGTAGCATGGATTGGGAACTACGTTTATTGAATTGTCTGAGGATAGTGAACTCCGCCGCAGCTAGAAGTACACTGATCGAAATATAAATAGACAGGGTTTTTGGATTAACGTTTATCTGAAAGATTGACAACTTTCGAAAATTTTGTAATTCAACCATGAAAGAAATGACTGATATATAAGCGTTCAATTATTTATCAGTCATTTTTTATCAGAATATCGAGGATTCGGCATCAACCGATCAGAAATTCTTTTACGCTTGAGTTTTTGTATTATAAAAATGATATTTACGTGGATTGACTAAACGATACGCAGCAACCAATCACTACCTTTCTTCCCCAGCACAACCGACACTAAAATATACAACTAATCTGACTTTGTGAACGATTTGTTGTTGTTACTGGTTTTTTACTTGCTCCAGTTCACACGCCACGCCAACCGGAAATCTAACTCTTAGTAGTTATGTATCAAAACTCTAGCATGCAAACATTTAGTCTTCATTGTATAACCGATTACTGTAGCAAGAGGCCGGTTGACTGTTACTTAAAACTCAGCAAAGCAGCAGCTAGGCAGGCGACTCATTCGATCGCAGCGTTCCACAGCAGATATTTATTTCAGAGCAGCTTTAAATTCGCAAAAAAGTACGTTTCATTGACCGATGAGTAGAAAAACGTATTTTTTCTGATGAAAACAGTTTAACCTTGATGGAGCAGACAGGTGGCAGTACTTCTGGTACGCATTCTCAATATGTGGAAAGATCAGTGCGAATATTTGCCGCTCACTCTTGGCTCTGCATTTGCGCTGTGTGTAGCAATTTTTTGCATTCTGCTTTGTGCTGTATTTCTATCGCTCGCTGAAACTTTATACACTTGATGCTCACACCACAGCCGAGCAGAACAAGAGTGGTGAATCACTCTAGTGAAAATACTCAGAAGTACACCCCGGTACGCACTGCTGAGATAAATTCGCTAGCAATTCGCTAGCAACAGCGTAACGGGTGGCTGGATTTATTTAATTTTTTTCAGTTTCGAGATGCAAAGCAAACAACGCAATCTACTTTCTCACCTAGATGCTCCGCTTATCTGATATTTGCTTAAGGACACATAGTAGAAGCACAGCCGTGAGCTCTACTGAGCGTCATGCCCTTTCGTGCGAGAAAGCCCACATCAGTTCATTGTCTCTCTAGAGGAATATTTCAGATTCAACCGCGGTGTTTTTTTTGCAAACTCCTCAGATATAAACGGTTTGCTGCCCTATCGATCCCTTTTTACTATTGCGCTATGCTCCATGCACGTGTGTGTGGTTGATTGAGGCGTTTTGTGAAGGGTGATCGATATTGGTCTTGGGGAAAACTATTTTCCCAGTAGTTTAAATTGCGGCTTAGAGTCTCGCCTGAACGAGAGAAATTTTTTTAAGACTTTGTCCCACCCTCAGCCTGTGTTCATTTTCGCATCCTCGAAAAAAAAAAACAAAAACCTACATTACCTATTTAAGAAAACCTTGTTCTGAAGACGCATTTGAGCATGCAAAACACACGATTTTGTCGAAGACCTCACATTCTAAGGACTATTCCTTACAAAGTTATAGCATATTTTAGTTTATTTTTTCGATATCTTTAAGGACGTATAGGTTAAATAATGGGTGGATTGGAACATTTGGAACTTATAACAGTTTTGAATACTTGGGCTTAGCTTTGAGGAAAAGTCTTGACATCGTAATTTCACTTGCCTCTTTCCCCTTATACGTTTTTAAAATTATCGAATTAATAAGCTGAAATATACTTTACCTTTGTAAGGAAGAGTCCTAAAACTGTGCAGTCTACAACAAAAACCTTTCCCTATTTATATATGTTCTAAAACTTTGCCAAATAAACTATTCTTTTATCTCTTAACACAGAAAGTTAGTATTTTTAATATATGAAAACCGTCTGTAATTATATGCTCGCCGTACTCTAATATGGGTGGATTGGGACAAATGGAATCTACAAGTCATTTTAGTAATTCAGCTCAACTTCACGGAAAAGTATTGACATCTTGATTCCCTATACGTTTTTGAAGCTATTGAAAAAATAAGCTCAAATATGATATAAGTTTGTAAGGAAAAGCCCTGATGATGTATAGTCTTGGTAAAAGTGTGTGCTTTGTGTGCCTTAACAATTCCTTCGAACAACGTTTCTTGTAAAATGCAACTAACAAAAGTAAAGTACAAGAAACGAAATTTTAAACAACTTTTATATAATATACATCATATCTTTGTACCCAATTAAGATAGAATCTTCTTTTGTGCAGCAAAGTTTTATATTTTCAAATCTTCTGCAACTTTGTTGAATAAAACATTCATTTTTCTCTTGTTACAGATAAGTTAGTTTTTTATTTTTATTTTTAATGTAACAATTTTTTTGGTTGGTAAATGGCTGGGCACGTGTGACTTGAACTCCTATCTCAACCTCCGCGAGGTGCCGATCGGGATAGGAGTAACCTTAGCGGAGGTCGGGTAACCAACCCCCGGTGGAAATTATGGTCGTATGCCGACTGGAAAGAGGGATCCTACGCGGCTGTATCCCCGTGTTGGGGGCGGCGTACATTAGCGTCTGACTCGGAGCGGGCGGCTGAATTACGAAACGCGGTGCCTCGCCAGCTATATCTAAGACGGCAGCTCCGTCGCGAGACTAGGTATTGCAGCCCTAGTAAGGCAGCATACCGAAGGTAAAATACTACGAACAATCCAGATATAAATACGGAATGGAATAATCGGCACCCAAGTAACACACGTTGTTATAGAACAGTTGATATAACTCCTCTAATGCACCCTTCAGTTATAGATTTCAGTTGACATTACCTTTTCCATGACATCTCTATCACCAGAAAAGCGCAAAAATTTAAGGCTACTATAACAAGTACTGGTGCTATATGAAGTATTATATGACTTCATGAAAGCAAGCCAACTTGTTAGACTGAAGCTGCAAAACATATCTCGAGTACCAATACGGTAATAAAACGTTCAAAACAGGTTACTTTCAAGTTGTAATTGCAAACTAATCTGAGCAACGTTGACGCAAGTATAAAACTTCAAAATAAAAATATTGCAGGACGGCGCTGATTTATATTAGGAACAATAAAAAAATAGTGATTATGGCGTTTAGAATAATCACCGAAAAATAAGAAACAATATTAGATCAACCTCTCGATGCTTGTAATACAAAGTTCTACGTGCGCGTCAAATTTCTTGGCGAAACATTGTGTTTTACTTCTGAAAAAATCATGCGCCATTCATTGGATACCGTTTTCTATTTGTCAATCAGTGGAAAATAGATTATGCATTACAGAATGTTCGCTGATTTATTTAATTGCGAAAAGTCAATTCAGCCCACCACCGCATGGGCTTATTTCGTAAACAACTATCTGACATCTCTTTTTCTTACATGCGTAGTAAATCGCAATGTCGTTTCTATTTTATTGGGTAGATCTGCACTAACCCAGTAGAATAAAAAAATTCGCGTATTTGTGGGTCAGAATCCGCCACACCAAAGCGCATGCGCAAATGCGGTGCTATGACAACATTTACCCAGCGCATGCGCAAATGTGTTGTTATGCGCAGTGCAACTAGATCGACGATCGTCTCGTCGGTGGCACTTTCAATTAATTATAAGTTGATTATAAAAAGCAATGTACAACCTTTCAATATAGATTGTTTCTGTAGCTTGAATATTGAAATTATTTTCGTATAGTTTCAACGTTATCTAGACTTAAAATATAACAAACCTAGGAAACATTGTTAGATATACGGTAACAAAAAATGCAGTGATATTGGTTGCACTGCCAGGGATTTGTTTATCTTTTCATGGCACATTTTGACCCACCTCGAATAGTTTTATTGAAATCGTTCAAATAATTTTAATAACAATTTGACCAATTTAGCGTTGGCTGCTGAATACTAAGACCAACCATAAGAAAGCACTTTGCAAGTACGTAGTATTGTTTTTAGGTGTAATATCGAACAGGCGCGAATAGTGCAAACATCTGGAAGACAACTTCCATTCAAGTAATAGTTATTGTTCGTTTAACCCATGCTATTTGGCCATATAGTCACAGATACTGGGCCAAAACAAATGGAGCTGACAACTGTCAGCTCCGACCAGAAGAAGAAGAAGAAGAAGAACCCATGCTATTGAAAAACATCTCCAAAACCAGGAAAAAAACGAGCTTGTTTTCGAAATGTGGTTGAATCACTGATGAAAAACAACTTCTCGCAAATGATGTATTTTAAGTTGTTTTCTGTGCAGTTTTGATAACATCATAAACACAAGTTACAGACAAGCAGTGGCAGTTTATATTCAATAATCTATAAAATACAACTATGCTATAAAAGAACATCTCGAGTACAAGAATATAACAACACAAGTTTTCAATTGCGCTTATAGTACTCTTATATGACTACTGTCATTGTGAATTTTTTTCTAACATGTTTTGTGTGTTAGTTGGGCATGGAACTAGGCGAACGAATAAGGACAACGATTATTGGAAACTCGGTACTTGGAATGTAAGGACTCTACTCGAACCGGCACGTGCAGGTATCCTGGCTAGAGAGCTGCAGAAGGTGAATAAGGAGGTTGCTACCATACAGGAGATAAGGGCCCTTCATTTAATTACCACAAACACTACAGTTGCGGTGTAAAAGCGAAATGGGGAGTCGGTTTCGTGCTCATAGAGAAACAGATTTATCGTATCATTAGATGGAGGCCGATCAGAGACCGAATATCCGTGTTGAGGATTAAGGGCAAGTTTTTCACCTACAGCGTGATAGATGCTTACGCACCGACCAACGATAAACCCGATGAAGAGAAGGAGGAGTTTTATGTGCTCCAGGAGAAAAATGTATAATAGATGCCCAGGACACGACCTCAAGATCGTCACCGGAGATGCAAATGCGCAGGTCGGGCAGGAAAGCTTCTTTCACCCCGTGATTGGTAGAGATTGGAGAGGCCTGCTCTTAGATCGACCATGTTCTGATTGAAGGTCGGCACAGACGTGAGGTCGTTTAGTGGACCAAACGTTAACTCGGATCATTATCTCGTGGTAGCCAAGATTCGCGCGTCCATGGTGTCAAAATCCAGGACGACAAGAAGGATACATCGGCTATCAACTGGAGAAGTGGCTACTGAGTATCTGCAGAAGGTTGATGAGCGGATCGAGGATCAAGTTGGAGATAGCCTGGATAAACAGTGGAGGTATGTCCACAGTACAATCTGTACCACAGCGGGAGAAGTGTTGGGTACATCTGCGACAGCCGCGTGGTTTGACGCTGAGTGCCAGCGAGCGACGGATGGAGAGAACCGCGCCAGAGTTCACGCGTTAACCACGGCTGTGACTTGTCAGAGCGTAGGAAGATACTAGGGAGCTAGAGCTGCTGAAAAACGACTCAATCGCCGGAAGAAACGACAGCATTGGAAGCGTACTCTTGCAGAGGTGGAAGGTTAGTTCTCCAGGCACGATGCGAGAAGCTTCTACAAGAAAATTAACAGAATCAGGAACCGAAACGTGTCAGCCCCTGTCATGTGCAATGATGGCAGGTGAACGGAGGTGGCCAGGCGTTAGAAGAAACACTTTAGTGTGCTGTTGAATTATGAAGAAAACAGCCTAGTCGACAGGAGCAGCATGGTGATTGAGGATTATGGCAAAGATGTGGATCCACCATCCATGGACGAGAAAAGAAAACAGTGAACGAGCTGAAAAACTGCAAGGCAACTGATAAAGACGGCATTTCCGACAAACTCAAACTTAAAGTCGGGAGCGAATAGCTGTATCGTGTTTTACAGCGGATCATGCTGAGAGCGTGGTCCGATGAGGCCGTACATGGTGGCTGGTAGAGAGCGTGGTAGTCCGACGGATGCTGGTGCTGAGGAAGTGTTAGATGGGGAAACTTTTGAAGTAGTCGACGAATTTATTTACCTGGGTACATCAGTGACATGTGACAACAAGGTTAACCGTGAGATAAAAAGGTGGAAGGCAGCTGCAAACAGGGCCTTTTACTTACTTTACTTTACTTTATTGGCCGACGGACCGTTACCGGTCTAGGGCCGAACGAATTAGAGATGTCCAGCTTTTTCTATTTGGACAGCCGTTCTCCAATCACCTCGTACACCAGTAGAGCGTGCATCTTCTACCACCGCACACATCCACCGAAAGCGAGGCCTACCACGAAGTCGACGGCCTCTATGTTTTGGCGGCTCTTTCGTCTGGCATTCTGGCTACATGTCCAGCCCACTGAAGCCTTCCACGCTGTATTACCTTCACTGTATCAGCAAGTTCGTATACTTGGTACGTGATTCATGCGCCATCTTTTCATTTACCGCCAAGTATCGATCGGAGGACTTTACGCCCAAAAACTCCGATTACTCGTCGATCAGCTTGCTTCAGCGTCCATGCTTTATGTCCATAAAAGGGCCACCGGGAGTATCAGCGTCCTATACAGCGCTAGTTTTGTACGAGTTTGCAAACAACGGGACCTTAGCTGGTTACGTAGTCCGTAGAAGGCCCTGTTTGCAGCAGCAACTCTTCGTTTCACTTCACGGCTCATATCGTTGTCACAAGTCACAAGCGTACCAAGATAAACGAATTCGACAACCACTTTAAATCGTTCCCCATCTATCTCCACCTGAGCACCAACACCACGGGAACTCCCACGATCCCTGCCAGCTACCATGTACTTTGTTTTGGCAGAGTTTATGCTGAGTCCCAACCTCGCTGCTTCCTTCTTAAAAGCCCTGAAGGCCTCCTCCAAGGCCCTAAGGTCGATACCAATGATAACAATGTCGTCCGCAAAGCCAAGGAGCATGTGAGATTTCGTGATGATCGTACCGTTTCTTTCCACGTTTGCTCTTCGTACTGCACCTTCATGGGCGATGTTGAACAGTAGGTTAGAGAGCGCATCCCCCTGCTTTAGTCCATCTAACGTTACGAACGTGACTGATGTCTCGCCAGCTATCCGCACGCACGATTTCGATCCCTACAGCGTCATACGACTCAGCTTAATTAGTTTCCTCGGGAAACCGTGTTCCAGCATGATCTACCACAGCTCATTTCTTTTCACTGAGTCGTATGCCACCTTAAAATCCGTAAGGTGAGTCGGCCAGTTTTACTCTCGGAACCTATAGAGGATCTGGCGCAGTGTGAAAATTTGATCCGTCGTGGAACGCCCCTGCCGAAAACCAGCCCGGTATTAGCCGACAAAGTATTCCGTTAACGGTCTTAACCTGGAGAACAGGATACAGGAGAGCACTTTGTATGCGGAGTTGAGCAATGTAATGCTATCGAGACAATCCAGTCTGTGACCCTTTTTTAAGATTGGGCATATGAGTCGCTCGGCATTTGTTCGTCCGCCCAAATCTTAAGTATGGTCTGATGGATCGCGTAGTACAGCCGCTCGCTTCCCGCTTTAAGAAGTTCGGCCGGGATACAATCCTTCCCAGCGGCCTTGCCGTTTTTCAGCTCCCTAATCGCCTTTTGACGTAGGGCTACGTCTAACCGCACTATATTGAGATACATTTTTTGCTGCGTTTTTCAGCTCCCTAATCGCCTTTTGACGTAGGGCTACGTCTAACCGCACTATATTGAGATACATTCTGCGGAAAATAAAACCAAGTTGTAACGATGGAATTCAATCAATTTTAAATTTTCTGTGAATATACATTTTCGTCTAAAAACAATAATTCTTTTTGGTTTTTTTCACGAACTTGTAACTTCCGGAATTTTTTTATGTGACATTTTTGCTGCTTGACGATCGGCGAGTGGGGCATCATTTACAAGACAAATAAATACAGAAGAAAGTTAAAATTCTACTAAATTGTACTCAATTTAAAAGGTTGTCTTTTTGCGTATTGAAGGAAATTGACTGTATTATGATGAGAGGTATTCATCAATATTAAAGAGAATATTTTCTCTTCTAAAATAGAATGCTGCAATTGATTGATTGATTGATTTTTATTATAAAGCCTTTAACCTGAGGGGTCATTCAGCTCTTATGAGAGTGCTGCAAATTAATAATCGAAATACAGACCCCGTTCGATTTTGGCAACACGCCAGAATTTTTTCTGTTGCCAAAATCGAAACATGCCAAAAATGAACGGTTCTCTTTTCATGACGTTTTTTACATTTAAAGCGGCTAAAGACGACATTAACAGTAGATATGGTCACCAATAAACTAGTTTTAGTTACAAGTCGTTTGAGGTGTCGCTTGATGAATTTAGACTGACGACCTAGATACTTGATATTACCACCCGAGTAATTAGAGGGATAGTACTGCTTTGATCATGATCATTATATTACCGTTCCGGTCATTTCTCAGGCACCGTTTTAACGATTCCGGTCATCCGCTTCAGCAACATAAGGAACCAATATATCTTTCTTTTATTTATTTATTTATTTATTTATTCATTT
This sequence comes from Wyeomyia smithii, assembly GCF_029784165.1. Taxonomy (NCBI): domain Eukaryota; kingdom Metazoa; phylum Arthropoda; class Insecta; order Diptera; family Culicidae; genus Wyeomyia; species Wyeomyia smithii. The sequence goes on from NC_073696.1 coordinate 74,536,565, forward strand.
ATTTATTTATTTATTCATTTATTCTTCATCTGACTTTTTAGGTCTTAATGAAATGTGGCGGGGAAAAGCCCATTTGAGGCATTCCTTGCGAAACCCTCGAGTGCGCGTAGAAACCCCGCATCTTTTGATTTAACCCTCTAGTGCCCATGTTAATTTTTAGACGAGCTTCGGTAAAATCACTATGAACCATTATAAACACATTTTATGTATTTATTGAAGCTTTTTAGAACTTCGATTGAAGCCCGCCAAATGGCGGCATTGGGCACTAGAGGGTTAAACATTTACAAATCATGAATTAGGTCTTTTGGAGGATGTTGAGCTTAAATTGTTTAAAAAAAAATCAAGAGAACTAAAAAATGTGACGAAACATAATCGCTCGTTTTTACCACATGTTTGCCAAACTCGAACCTTGCCAAAAGTAAAAGGAGCTCAAATTAAACAGAGCCTCATAAGGTAATATAAAACTATTGTAGTCCTACGTCAACTATGCGGTCGTGTCTTGGATACCACCCTCCTCCTTTTTGACCTCCTCCTGTGTTGGTGACTCCACAGCTTGTTTGTCACTCTTAAACAGGGTCTCCTACGGATTACGTAACCAACTGAGGTCCTGTAGTCTGCAAACCCGTACTAAACATGCACTCTATATTCTACAAAACACTAATCCTTCCCGTGGCCCTCTACGGCCATGAAGCATGGACGTTGAAAAAGGCCTATCGTCGAGGTCTTGGTGTTCTTGAGCGTAGGATTTTGCGTTAAATCCTTCGGGTCCTGCGGGTCGTTCACACGAACAATTGTTTCAAAAAAACTATTAAGCTAGGATGAAGATGAAAGGCCTTATGTTTTGCCTTACTAGACCACTGTGCAGTGAGGTGCAAAGCGCTAGGTATTAATAGTTATCGTTGTAAACTGAAAGTACCTACAGGCTCATGTGCCTGGGTGTAGAGAATTCTAATCGGCACGCAATTTGGGTCTTTTTCGGCATGATGGCTATCAACATCGCTATTGGGTAAGATGAAGAGTGCTTCGAACAACGTTACACAGATGACATACAAAGTACCAGAAGATCATGCTCGGTGACCAGGTGCAAGCGAGAATGGTCCAATTCCGGGAAGCGTAGATGGAGAAGTGACCTTCCACCTAACACAGATCTGATCAGGCCATGTTTTCTTCATGCAGTATCTACATAGGGTCGAACACGTGGGATCTTCCATGCGTCCCGAATGTGTGAATGCGGAAGAGACTGCTGAGCATGTCTTCTTCGTATTATCTCGTTTCGTGCATGCGAGGAGTGACATGATGGTAATGAGCAGGCCACATAACAACTCCAGACAGCCAGGTCCGAAAGATGTATGAAGACCTGGACATCTGGTGTGCGGTCCGTGGAGCTGCGGTTCAGATCATCCTAGACCTACAAGGTCTGTTGTGAGTCAACCACCAACACCTCAGTGATAGCCAACCGCAAACAGCTCCCATTCCACTATACAGAATGTACAGAAGCCTCGTAGCTGAAAGGTTACAGAGTCCGCTTTGATAAGCGGGTGGTCATAGGCTAAAATCTTAGTAGAATCAAGCCATTCGATATCAAAGGCTTTAAGCATGGGTTTATTGTGAAGCTCCTTTTACACGATAACTTCTCTCCAGACGTTTATCCAAACTTTCGGAAATTTCATCCACCCATATTAGGGTGGCAGCGAAAATGTTCATGTCACCGACCATGTACGTTTTGTTTATTGACCTAATAAAATGATGTGTGTAAAATTTCAGCTCAATCAGACATGATTTAGGGGTGCCTCAATGTGTTCAAAATTTCAGTGTTTTGTCTGATTAAGCTGAAATTTTGCACAGGTTATTGTTTTGGGCAAATAAACAAAATGTACATGGTCAGTTCTCTAAATTCGATTTTTCCATGCCATGCTAACCCATAGCACCTTATACCTTTAGGTAACTTCTTTGAAAAGATTATAAGGACGATAGATAGAAGATGTAGAAGAGAATAGTAAGTCTGGGGGAATATAAGCACTATAACACGTAGCAAGTAACTTCTCAAAAAGTGACGCCGCAAAAACAAAAAGGGTGGACTGCAAAAAACGTTCGGACAATACCACAAATGATAAAAAATTGCAGGTCGCGTGGATCCCAAAGCAAAGTGAAGCCTTGGTGCTACATTTCGATTCGGGACTCGACCTTCTGTTCTATTTATACACAGACTTCGCAGCCAACTGTTTAGTGTACATAACAATTGCGAGGTTAGCGCTACGATCCTACTGACACTAACAGTCTGTCCCGAGCCGCGACTCGAACCTACGACGACTGGCTTGTTAAGCCAGCGTCATACCACGAGACCGTCTGGGTGGCTTGGACCCCACCATACAGAAAAAAAAACAAAATGAAAGTATTTGTCTCTTTTCCACTTAGAATTTCATCTAAAAAAGAATATTTTAAAACTTGATGATTTGATAAAAAGTAAAAACAATGACAAGCTTTTACTAATATCTGTAACAATTAGTTTTCTCCTCAACAAAATGTTTTCAAAAAATTTGGTGAAATTTTTTATTTCAAAGTTGAAACTGATGAACTTTCTAAAGCTCCAATTTAGTAAGTCGGAGTTCTTCTAGTATTAAAGTTTTAGACGAACAAAATTCTCTTCAGTAACCAAATGCCTGAAATATCTCGTAGGTTTCTACAATTCAAACAGCTAGCTCAGGCTTCGTTTCTCTATGACAATGAAAAATACCAACCATGAATACAGAACCTTGCATCAGTAACGTGTTTCGAGCAGGAGGTAGGTTCACAGTTCACCGCACCGCAATCTACTCTAAAGCAAAGCTTAAGCGGATTCGATTTTTTTCTTCTCTCGCCCAAAATCAATAAGCTGTCGAGTTCCCACAGTGAAAGCCTCTGGAAGCAGCAACAGACACGCTCGATTGATTTATAAATTTTGTTTCTCCGCCTTCAAACATTGCATTCGTCTTCCATATGCGCCGGCGATAACGCTAGGAAATGAGGCTGAGTTTTCCCCTAGGCCTATTTGTTTCGTGGTCTGGGCTCCGGAAAAGTCGATATGAAAGGAGACGAAAAACATCGACGCGAAAAACAAATTTAGGTCATTGATATATTTCAGGCAACAATAACGGGTTGCTTTGGCTGGAAATACTGCGATTGTATAAACAAATGTTCGCGGGAGAAGAGCTTGGCTGACCAAAAATTTCTGACTCTGAATTGAATTGCCTATCAACGGTAATCGGTCAGCCGAAACATTATTGCTCCAGCAGGCGGCAGCCGGGAGCCTACAAATACACACACACGCCCCTATATATGTTTAATCTGCCTTCTGGTCAGACGAATAAGGAAGCGAAAGAGCACTTGCAGCGGCAACGAAGGAATGCACATAAAACGCAATTTGAAAACTTTTTCTATCTCGAACCCGACTTGGAAAGGTCGTTAAGGAAGTCAAGGTTTGGATCGTTGCAATAGGTTGCTAGCTGATTAAGTGCCCTCCGGGTTACTTCACTAGTTGTTGGTGGCGAGTGTTCACTTTCATCTCTTATAGGAAATAAACGTACGGAAATGAGTAAAAGTTGAATCCAGCGAGAAGAGAACGAAATTTGCCAAACTGATCAACCTGCAGTGATTACGGTACCTATTTGTGCTGTTCGTGACTAACGAGTTGATAAGTGAATTTGAAAGGTGTATTCAGCCTTAACTGAAAACTTCGTTTTATGTGCATTAAAAAAGAAAATTCTTATACGAAATTTAAGTTGCAGTCGCATAATTAGAGAATGATAGTGTTGAACAACATTACATTTCATTTCATTCCCTGAGGAAGGTTGTAGGGGCTTTGTAATGGAATCGTGTGGATGCTCATATCAAACTCAGTTTCCGTGGATTTTACTTTATTTTAATGTAATCTATATGAATTTCACATTGATGAAGAAGTCTAGCAGAATCCGCCTATTAATTTTATTTTTCAATAATGGTTTCATCTGATTTGCAAAATCTTGGCGAGCACCCTCTATTAGTAGATGGTTTACAGTACTTACGCTTGTCTAATTCCCTCCCACAGAACAGATATTTTAGATACATCATTCGGTACGGGTAACGAACACTGACCCTCATTCGTTATTTTATATTAACTCTAGAAGGCTCCTAGAAGGCAGACGATAGATAGGTACATTTTTCGAATCATTCATCCTCTGTTGTTGCTGTGGTGTAATGTTTATCAAACCTTTCGACAAAAGTATACTACTCAATAATAAATCGTTTTTGAAACAAAAATATACAAGAAAAAACTTTCAGATTAGATTTAAATTTCAATTGAAGAGTCGCCTTTTTTTTTTAAAATGGAATTTTTCAAAGGTTTGCACGTACAGGTGCATAATAAGTGCCCTTTTACGAAAGGTTATGAAAAAGGTTTTTCCAAGACAAGTTGGACTTAAGTTCTGCTGCACGCCAATTGACTCGACGCCAGCCTCAGCCCTGTCTGCAAAAAATAGATATATTTTTTTAAATGTTAATTGTGTAGCAACAATCCTCAACTACTTATGAACGACAACAATCAATTTCGTGTATTTGTTGTTTGAGAAAAATCTTGGAAAACCTGTTACAAATAGTAGAGTTGCGGTTTTCATAAAAAGAAAGTTTCCATTTTTACTTGAAACTTGATATTAACCTCAGTTTTTTTGTTTAAAATTTCAAAGTGTCGTTCGAGTCGAGTTTACACAGCCATAATCTTCTGAGCTGCAATGCTCTAAAAAAGGGTTCGATTCATCGTTAAAGACGTAGATCATGGAGAATTTAGAAGAAAGCTTAAAATTTCTCGATTTGTTTTTGTTTGGGCGACATTTAATAAACCTAAACATCCAAAAGTGATTTCAAAAAGTTTTCAACGCCCAGATTATTCGCTTATCAGTAGAGACAGTGGTAATTCGCGGCAAAAAAATTGGGAATTCGCGGGTGGCAAAATAGAAAGTATTCAAAATTCGCGGTAATTTCGCGGCAACCTTCTTCTTCAGACAATAAGAAACAATTGGTTGCATGGTTGCATGTTGCTGGTTTTGATGAATTCCGCAGGTTTTAAATCGAAATGTTTCATGAATGACATAGGTCATAGAATGTTGCTATTTTTCATTACTTTCGCGGCATTTCGCGGGTTTTTGCAAATTTCGCGACTGATGCCGAATTTCGCCGAATTCGCGGCTTCCGCGAAATCGCGATTTTCCACTGTCCCTACTTATCAGTTACCAACAATGGTTCATTATTCAAAAATAAGTGAGTAGAATCAGGCTGAAAACGAAAAGTTATTTTGATACCTGCTGTGGATCGCGATTCATAAGTTTTCATATTTAGGAAGAACTAGAAACTAATCCTGCTCAAAAGTAAGCACATTGTCGGCAAACATCTAAATTGAGCAGGATCTAAATACTTTGAGTAAATCATCAATGATGAAAACAGCAAGGGTCCAACAATCGACCTTTGAGGTACTGTATAGATCATTCAGAAGATTTAAAACAAAAAATCAATCCGCAGTGAAAAACTCACCAGTCCTCAGTGTATAACTCAAGACCTAATCAAGTAAATGAATCCAAATTTGGCATGTGGAGGTTTTTGTAGCAAAAAATATTTCTCTTGGTTAAAAGACACCCCTCCCTCTTTAAAAAAAGGGCTCTCATACAAAAGGAACAAAATTTCTGCATAACTCAAGAACTAATCAAGCAACTAAAACAAAATTTGGGTTGTAAAAACGTTCGGGAGCAAGAATCATTTTTAGGTAGTTCGACACCCTTTCCTCTTTTATAAGGGAGTGCTCCTAAACAAATCAAACACAATTTTCTGCATAACTCGGGAACTAATCAAGCAAAAAGAACCAAATTTACAATGTGGATGTTTTAGGGGACAAGAAATGTTTCTATGGTGGTTCAACACCCCTTTATAGTCTGAAAGGAGAGGCGGCGGAGGAGGGGTCTTCCAATGCAAATGAAATAAATACTTCAACCAATCTTTCCAAAAAAAGCCTAACATGATCGGGATGATGCACAGCAGCCAAATACTGATTGCAGACGCCATTGGATTCAATCCAAGATGGAAACTTCTGGATTTTGGAAAACAGTCGAAAATTACCGAATACCACTCAATATCGATATTTCCGGAACCAAATTAATGCCAGGATGCCAGAAATAGGCTCTTGGCTATTTTGGAAAACATCCGAGAGTGTCCTAATGCCATGGGTATTTCCGGAATCGCAATGATGCACAGAAGCCAAAAATCGACCTAAGACATCGTTTTGAACTCTAAGATGACTTCTTATTTATAATAAAAAGCCCTAAATGACCGATTTCCGCCTCATTTGGGTATTTACGGAACCAAAAAGATACACAGAACCAAAATCGACCACAGACACCATTTTGAATTCTAAAATACCGACTTTCGGTTTCTGAAAATGACTGAAAATCACCCAACGTAAGTATTTCCGAAATCAGATTGAGGCTCAGGTGCCCGAAATTGAGTCCACATACCATTTTGAAATTCAAGATGACGACTTCCTGTTTCTAGAAAACAGCTGAAAATGACCGAACAAGTATGATGTATGGAAGCCAAAAAGCAAGGATGTTCTCATTCCGATGAAAGCAATTATTTTAAATTATTTGTCTTTTAAGTTTGAACGTATTTTTTTTATTTCAGTTAGAGGAAAAATTTGCTGCAAAACAGCTGAGAGACCAACCTCAGGTAGTGTGGGGTTTGACCCACTAAAAACCCTTCAGTCTCCAGACCATAATACTCCCCGGGACGATCGCTAAGTATTGCTACGGAAAGCGGCCTTTATGCTTGGTGCAACTTCCTGGCTCTATCAAGTCTCTTAGGTAATTTGCTATTAGCTGGAGACTGGCAGTTAGCTAACAATGGCGTGTCGGTGGTAAACCTGTCGCCTGCTTTGCAACTCTAGGACTATTTGAGAGGTGACTGCACAATCCGCCCTCCAGATGTTAGGGTCTTCACACATGCTCTGAGCTAGGTTGTCCGGAGTAGTGTCTGTCCTGCTCACTACCATCAAGTCGCTCCGACACACGCAAAACGAAGACATACGAAGAAGACATGCTCAGCAGTCTCTTCCGCATCCACGCACTCGGGGCACATGGGGGTCTCCGTATGTCCGAACCTGTGTAGGTACTGCCTGAAGGATCTGTCTTAGGTGGAAGTTATCTTCTACATGGCGCCTTCCGACCCATCCGGATACCACGCACCGGAATAAATCGGTGCGTCTACCTATCTTTCGTGGAATTGGACCATTGCTGCTGCCATCTGATCATCGATCTTCTGGTATCCGTCGAAGCATTCTATGTCCTCCCTAATGGCTATGCTGATAGGCATCATGCCGGACAGGACGCAGATTGCATCGTATGACACTGTATGAAACGCACTCGCAACCCTCAGGCACATGAGCCTGTAGGTACTTCCCAGTTTACCACGATAACTGTTAGTACCTAGCGCTTTGGACCACATTGGGCCTCCATACCTAAGTATGGACGAAACCACGCTGGCAAGAAGTTTACGCTTGCTGCCATTCATCACTGAGCTTTTCGACATCATTCGGTATAGTGCTGCAATAGCCGTTGATGCCCTCTTGCAAGCTATGGAGTCCCAACTGGCGCTATTGAACGCATTCCTCAAGTTTGAACGTTTCCTATATCTGATTCGTCATGCATTTGCAAACTATAAACAAATCAAGAGGTCTTTGGATGTATGGGGAATCAATTTAAAATATCAAAAATTATTAAAATACAGCAAAAGAGGACGGAACGCAGATTGCCGGATCAACTAGTTCCAAGTAAAATATCGTCATGAATTTTCATTAGTTCACTGCTGTTATTTTTGTGAAAGCCAGATTGGAAACTTAACACTGGAGATAATGACATGGAAAAGATAAGTAGGGCGATTGATCGTGATTAGCACCTTTCTCAGAGTTATTACTAAAATTGGCACTAAAATTTAAAATGAAAGGAAAGCAAAACCACAGACCTGAAGAAAAAATCTGATTTAAAGTAAAAAATAATAAATGCGGCATGGTGAATTTTCACGAAATCATTGAACAAATAAAAAAATACGCTTACATGCTCTTATGGAATCGCCCTGCATTGGAAATAAAGTAAACTTAGTTAAATTCATCCCAAATTTTGTAAAATAAACCATTCTTCACAATGCTTCCATATTCATCTCAAAACTTAAATCACTGCTCAATTACACAGTGCAACAATTTTTTTTGCCTTGGCTTCTATGTATGATTTTTTGATGAAGTTTGATGCGAAAATAAATTTCCCCGAGTTTGAACATATTTCAACTTAAGGGGCAACCATGGCGCCATTTTGAATTTTTGAGAAACTGGAAATTTTTGATGTTTTTTCGACGGCATTTTGTTTTAAAACCAATTTAAAATTCTAAGAGTTTGTCCACATATTAGCATCTTTAGAAAAAAACAGATCTTAAATCGGACAAAAACTGAGCTCAAAACGGTGATTCTACGAAACCGGTTTTGGCATAGTTTTAGTGTATTTCACAAAGCAAAATAATATCGATTATTTCTGAACATTATTGGTAATTCACTAATATCTTAAAGTGGTAGTCAAATATTATCTTATCTTGAGTAAAAAAGTCTCAGAAATCGAATAGTAGGTGTCCGATCTACGTAAAATGTCAGCAAAATGTCGATTTTGCCCCAATTCCCCTACAATACAAAAAAAGGGTTAACTGCTTACATTTTACGTAGACTTACCATTCGATTTCTGAGACTTTTTTACTCAAGATAAGATAATATTTGACTACCACTTTAAGATATTAGCGAATTACCATTAGGCCGTTACAAATTTTATTTTCATTTTATGTCACCCCCCCCCCTCCCTTCAAAAATCTTTAATTTTGGAAGGGGAAGAAAAAAAAAGCTCAAACCATTTTGTTCATTATATTGGTTTTCCGACAGCATAAATGCTTTATTTAGAAACAAACAAGTCCAGTGACAGCGAGAGTGTCGTCAAAAGGCAAGCGAAATAAATAATAATAATAATAAAGTGTTGTTTTTCAACATATATTTGAGTGCAAGTTACAAACGTCATAAGTTGCACACAAACTTTGATCAAAGATATTTCTTTTTTTTTCGTCTCGGTGTTATTTATTTTCTGCCACCCCCTTTGCTAACTGTGATAATCTTGGACATAAAAAGAATTCGAAATTTGTATCAGCCTTAATGTTCAGAAATAATCGTTATTATTTTGCTATGCGAAATATACAACCAATCTGTCACAGTTCTCTTCGTTGTGTTCTCGCTCAATGTACGCGGGAATGCAAGTGGATGCTGTGTACACGGACTTCAAGGCTGCGTTCGATCGTGTTAATCATGACATCCTTCTACGAAATCTGGATAAACTGGGGCTCTCCGCTATGCTCATGAAATGGTTTCGTTCGTACCTGACCGGCAGAGTTGTATGTGTCAGCCTTGGGTTGTCACATTCCGAGCCATTTACAACGTCTTCTGGAGTGCCGCAAGGGAGCAACCTGAGTCCACTTCTATTCTCACTGTTTATAAACAACGTTGCTACAATTTTACCGCGAGGTACACGACTCCTTTTCGCAGACGATGTAAAAATCTTTCGGATTATAGCCTGTCTTGGAGACTGTTTGGAACTACAAAAGTTGCTTGATGCCTTCAGTGATTGGAGCAACCGTAATCTTCTTACCCTGTGTGTAGAAAAATGTCATGTGATTACCTTCAGCAGAAAGCTTCAATCAATTAGCTTCCCATACAGCTTGTCTGGGCAAGCTCTTCAGCGGGTAAGCCAAGTTAAAGATCTTGGCGTAATTTTGGATAGTCAGCTTACATTCCGGGCACACTGCGAAGATGTCATTTTAAGAGTCAACAAGCAACTAGGATTTATTTTTAGAATTCCGGATGGATTCCGCGATCCACTGTGAATGGAAGCTTTGTACTGCGCCCTGGTAATATCCATGCTCGAATCAGCGGTTGTCGTTTGGTGTCCGTTCAACAAGGTCTGGATTGATCGCATGGAAGCTGTTCAGAAAAAAATCGTGCGTATGGCACTAAGGCAGCTTCCTTGGCATGACGCTACGAGGTTGCCCCCCTATGAGCACCGCTGCATGTTATTGGGGATTGAGACGTTGGAGAGAATAAGATCTGACGCACAAATTATCTTTGTTGCGAAGGTCCTGAAAAATGAAATTGATTCACCCGCTATTCTCGCAGAATTGAATCTCTACGCTCCAGAAAGTAATCTGCGGAGACGTCAGCTTTTGAACTTGGAAGCAAGGTTTAGTCGGTACGGCCAGCATGGTGCAATTAGGTTTATGTCTACGAGGTTGCAGAACTGTTCGACTTCAACGAACCCATCAACACTTTTTTACGTCGCCTGCGGATTCGCTAATTATTTATTGTTAATCGTCTCTAGTTGTTAATTTTATTCATTAAGACAAAAACTGTCAGATGGAATTTTTAAATATAACATAACATAACAAAACATACTTAAACCATGCCAAAACCGGTTTCGTAGAATCACCGTTTTGAGCTCAGTTTTTGTCCGATTTAAGATCTGTTTTTTTAAAAGATGGGTAAAAAGATGCTAATATGTGGACAAACTCTTAGAATTTTGATATTAGGTCTTAAAACAAAATGGCGTCGAAAAAAACATCAAAAATTACCGGTTTCTCAAAAATTCAAAATGGCGCCATTGTTGCCCCTTGAGTTGAAATATGTTCAAACTCGGGGAAATTTACTTTTGCATAAAAATATACAAAAAAATTATGTATAGAAGTCAAGGCAGAAAAAAAGTCAATTTTTGTTGCACTGCGTTATTCATCTCACGACGCCCCAATATTCCCCGCATAATCAATAACCATAAACGAACGATAATCCATATGGTTTAACGATAACCCATACAGTCGTGACTATATCCCAAACTAGTTGTTAGGCACGTTTTATGGTTATTGCGGGTTAATAATGTTAATAAATGAATCACACTTTCATTAATGAACGTATCTGCAAACCGTCGCAGTAGGTTACATAGGTATCCGCCGTAGTTGTTTACGTGCAAAATTGCTAAGCTAGGTAAACACTGCAGTGCTGTCGATTAATGTCAATTATGTCGGAATAATTCAACATTTTCAGTATGCTTTTTTGATATTGACAGAAACTGATTTGGCAATTTTTGATTATCTTCAACGCAGTGAAAACAGTTGAAAATACATACAGTTAAAAGGTTTTGTGAGGATTTGTGAAAATTCATCTCATACATTTCTGCTAATTAAAGCTTGTTTTAGGAAATTTGAGGTGAACATTTTGAAGATTAAAGTATTCTTAGTGTAGTGAGTGATTTTGTTTAATCATTAAAACAAGAAGTGGTGCACTAATGATGAAAAAAAACTTTGGTTGGCTGCTGAACGATTCCCGTTGTAGCCTTATAGAGCTATGCGCGGATTTTGTTTTCTAAAGAAGGGTTATTGAAATAAATAAGTTTTCAAGTGCAAGTGCCCGACTATAATATTAAATTTAGAGCTTTTAAGTGAGTTTTTGAGGATTCTACTTTATGAGATTTCTAAAGTGAACTAAAAAGAATCCATTCCATGGATTAGTAGATTGAAGTTTCGATAAGACTCCTTCCTCTTGACAAAATGAGTCCTTCTTATAATTAAACTGATCTCAGGAATATTTATCCTCTCTAGGAAATTGTAATTGGCGATATTGGTAGGATTGGCTTGAAACGAAAGGGTAAACTCTCACATATAAGCACGAATATAAATAAAAGCGTATCGTTTACTTCAATAGTGAAACTGCCAATAAACACCTGCGCAATATCACAGTAGGTCAAATGTCTCTGGTCGCAGTGATGAGTCGACACAGAAGAAAAAAAAACTATGTACTATTGGAACTATTTGAGAACCTGATTCTGCTTAAACTAATCATATTACAAGTGGATAGCGAATATAACAGTCCTAACTAAGCAGAAGCAGCAGTGGCAGCGCCAGTTGCGGTAAGTGCAGCGGCACTTCCTTTATCAAAATGTCAAAATCCTTTGTTCGGTATCGGCAGCATCAGTAGTAGGTATATCGGCCGGCACTTACTCCAGTGAAAAGCTGCCCTAGTTTAACAACACATCAGCGTTCTGGGATATTAGCAATCAAAACATGTGGGTTGTCGAATTTTCAGCGTGAAAACAGTTTTCCACTGAATTATCAGAAGAGTGTCTGATCCCCACTGTCAGGGATGGCACAGGGATGCGATCAGCATCATATCTAATATTAAATTAAACAACATTGAAACATTAAACAACAATTGTCCTTTTGAGAACAAATTAAATACTTTATTGGGTACCAGTAGCGGTAGTGGTGCGGTAGGTGCAGCAAATAACAGAAGGGTTGTGAGCAAAGCCACGACCACAAATTGATCTAAAACTATATAGGACTGTTTGTTACATTACTTGCATTGTTTGATTTTATAATGACAATAACTTTTAGCCAACGCTAATAAAATAACTCTGAAAATAAGTGTGGTGGCACTGAAAAGATTCAAAACGGCATCTGAAGTCGATTTACGGCCATTTAGATTCAACATGTTGACTACCGGTTCCTATGGGTATTTTCGAAGCCGGAAAGAGGATGCCCAGAAGCCGGAAATCGACTCCAGATGCCATTTTGAAATCCGAAGTGGCAACTTCGGATATGGAAAACATTTATAAATGATCAATAGGTGTATTTCCAGATTCAAGGTGATATTCATAAACCGTAAATCGAACCCAGATGCCACTTAGATTTTTTTTTCAGAGCGTTTTTTTATTGGTGCTGGAAAAAAAATTATCACCATCGATTTAACATACAGCATTATGTACTTCAACGTCAACGAACTCGGCTTTGAACGCAATCCTTGTGATTTTTTTCTAAAATATAGAGGAATCAATGTTTTGAAATTAATTTGAGGTTTTACATCATGGGCTATAATACTGAATCTTCAAATTTTTCTTGATCAAAATGTATAATATCGGTGAATGACAAATTATGCAAAGGTTTAATCACGAGATAGTTTCCTTTTTCTGTTATAGAGTATTGCGTCTCAGAAAAGTTGTCACCTTTCATTATTGACTTATCAACACAGTGCCTTTGACAGTTTACAATTAAAATCACAAGGTATTAAATTCGAAAAATTCCAGCAAAACCTGGTCGTAACCCACAATTCGATGTATAGAAAAGAGAAGAACGTGTCGAAACTCACGGTTTAGAACAGTATTACGCAAAAATACAAAGGCGTTTTCTTAGAATCCATCGTAAAAATCAACACAGAACATTACATTGCACGGATTTTGAAGAATTTTCTGCTTGAGGAAAGCAGCAATATTGCTTTCACTAAGATTCTGTTCCAGAATACAAGACACAGGCATAGTATATAAAAATTTGACCGATATAAATGAATGAGAAAATGAAATAAAAAAAAATGATGGCATTTAGCTGTTTTAGCTGCCTATTCAATCACATTTAACTTTAGTGACATCCATTTTGGGTAACATTATACATTAAGCAAACCAAACAAGTTGAACGTACTTTTGTTCAACTGTTTTGGAATCCTTCAACGAGTTTTAAATTCTAGTTCATATTTTCATTAGTGCAACAAATTGGAACATGGTGATTTTACATTATAGATCGAAACAAACAATTCTTACCTCTATTCACTAGACATATTGACGGAGTTGAAGGAATATTTTGTGTCTGCTACAGATAGTGTACGATGCGTTTTCTTCTACTTTGAAGCACTTGAAGCATTGGTAGTAACGAACACTTAATCCTTGCGTTTAATTCCTTGTTGATGATTTATCCTTACAATCTGCTACGTTTATCGGGTAGCCGCAGTGTTTTGATTACCTTAAACACTGTTTAGATAGATACACGACCACTTAGATGTAGAGATTTTTGGTGCAAATACGTACAGTGAAGAACAGTAATCAGCCACAGTTGTTTGTTTAAGTCTGTTTGAACAAACTCCGAATGCTGTAGAAAGAAGTTTCAGCACAGTATTCACGTAGTGGTTTTCTTTTTTCCTGTTTTTCTAATGTTGCTTTGAGAATACATAAAAAGCTCCACTTGTTTGTGTGAACATTTGCATACACTACAATAACGACAGCAACAACAATAGACACCGACGACACTCGCTATTCTTTTCAGCCTCGTTATAGACGATTATGCTGTTACGCGACGCTACGACACACTTGAAGGAACGATTAATGACTCTAGAATAAGAGGTCCTTTTCTATTCGTACATATGATGTACACATAGGATAAGATGGAAAGCAGTTAGCAGTGTGGGTGGAGACAGGGTACAATGTAGGATCGGACACCTTTCACTAAACACGGCGCAAGAACCATCGAAAGCTTTAAATTGTGTGGAATTATTTTTCCACTAGAGAATACACTACAGACTGGAGTGTCTACTGTAAGGTGCACTGAAAGGCCGTCGTCATTTTTTCCATCAATTGTTTCCACTGAACATACACGGCCCGACGGCACAGCGATCTTTTGTTACGGTTTCCGCTGTATTCCCCGCACTTTCATACCCGGCAGCGCCAGCTGCTATTCGGGAAAAAACCACCGGTGGTTTGATTGTTTATAAGATTCACTGTAGTTTCACCATAAACATAATAAATAGATATTAGCGTTGTTGATCGCAGGTATTCTTTCCGGCTATGGCACCCCTTGATCTTGGTAGGCAGCCAGCAAACGGTCACTAGAAATGGTCACAAACGGAAAGCCACAGAAGTAAATTCGCCTCGCAGAACACTTAGACCTCCGGAGTGCATACACTCGAAGGAAATGCTTCTACACAAACACAACTCATTGTGGCCACTTGGCTGGTGCGTTCAACGAAGACTACCACGATTATGTCATGTGTCTAGAACGTATAGAGCTTACAATTACTGACACGCCGCCAATTCCGTCAGGACCGACAGATAACGATAAGAAACACAGTTTCTCTTGCTCTGGGATATTCTTCTCATTCGCTCTTTTTTGAACTTTTCCTCGCGGTAAACTGTGTCCTCCCACGTGCGTCTGAACCTTTCCCGCGTCAGATGGCAGAAATGGTTTGTCCCTACACAGCAAGCAACGTGTTTTCTCCCACGCTCACACTGTCACCCCATGATACCACAAGACTAGGATTTATTGCCACTTCTAAATTTGTTTTGCCACGTTTCGGTTCTTGCCAGCGCGGTATCCTCCCGTTTATCGTTATAGTCTCTCAACTGTGATGACTACTACGAAAGCGACTCTCGCCTTCAGGATTACTCGCTGAGGTGTACAACAGTGTTCTCACCGAGAAATACCGATACACTCATTTACTGGCAACAAGGCTTCACCTCGATCCATCAAACTCTCCGCTGAACAATGACACACTACTTTTCAGAAACATTAAATAGAAAAAAATGTACGGGAGTCAACTTTTATGGAAGATAATCCGAACTTCGACACTTTTCAGCAGACCGTAATAAGTTACACTCGAGTGTCCTTTCGATGGTAAAACGGAAACATTAGACAACAGTAAGGCTGCACTGAAAAAGTATAAAAGTTGGAGAACGGAACAAACGGCACACTCCGATTGAATAACTGATCCAGAATTAAAGTCCTTTCTGGTTGCCTACTGGGACGCGTGTGTGTGCTTACTCCACGAGCGTCCACCTTCGACGGTAAAAGAACTGGCCGAAACACTCGACAGGTTTCCAGCGTGTGCGTGTCGTTGTGGGAGAATTCGCTCTTCGCCGTGCTCGGGAGCGCTCATCACTCTCCGCTAGAGCCAGCTAGACTGTAGGTACTGTGTGTTACTGTTGTCCACCCGCACCAGCCAAGCCAGCACCCGGCGGCGGCGGCGGCAGCGGTAATACCAGTGGAGCCGAACTTTACGCAAGGACGAATCCGGAGGCACAATGTGGCAAGGTTGGTCAAACTGTTGGCCGTTAACCGGGTGCAGTTCTGGCCGGTGGAAGTAATTGCATTGTGCTTGAGTTGCTACCAGATAGGGTGTAATGGAGACGCTCGGTACGCTGTGATTGTATGTTGAGAAAGCGCGACAGTTGAAACTAAAGCAGTGGAAGCGCTTGGTAGTTAACGAGGCGGTTAGTGCAAGGATGTAAAAAATCGTTCAAACGATAATTAATCAGTAGTCCAAACTAATTCTCTATCGCTTTCGATAATTTCAAATGGATATGTGGTGAAAAATTTTTACTCGCGATTACTTTGATTTGTTTGTTTCGTTTCGCGCTTTCGATTTTTTTTTTCACACGTGTAGATAGGTACAACACGCCCGAACCAAGCGAGAAGCTAATTTTCTTCTTTTGAAATATGTGAGCGAAAATGAAAGCTGGCTGTTCTACGATATGTTGTCTTCTAGAAATAGGAATTTAGATACTGGTATTGTGGCCGGGGTGCATCAAACAGATTTCCAGAAAGCATGTATTCAAGTATTTTACATGCAAGCTTTCATGTAATATAGGGCTTCGGAAGTGGTTTTCTTAGGCAGGTTCCTGCATTAGATCGCTGTAGAAAACCTGCCGAAGAAAACCACTGACGAAGCCGGTCGCTACCCTACATAAAGTACATGCAAGATTGAGATTTTTATTGCCTTATAGTTTGGAGGTTTCAACCAAGAAATACATTAGAGAATTATTGAGTGACTAGTTTGATACTTTCTATACTTCATACTTTATGAGTCCAATTTAACATCATTGTGAGACAAAACTTTAGAGCATGGCATCATTTTATGTCGTTGATTCAATGTTGAATGTATTGCAAAAATTGCAGCTTGAAAGTATTGAACTGAAAAAAAATCGGTGAAATAATTTTCGTCTTCAGGAAACGAAAATTATCAGTAGTGATTCTCCTGAAATTATCACTAACGATTCTTTTTCATTTCTGTAACTAAGCAGCCGTATCGTTGTTGATAAATGAAAGTCAACAAAACGATTCCATTCGATAAAAAATCGGAAGTGATTCTTCGAGTGAGTGATTTTTCCCATCCTTGGGTTAGTGTACATGGTACATGGATATCTGTAGTTTTTTTTAAATGACTGATTTTTTTTTTTTCAAAACATTTGTTTGACACGGCACAATACAAATGACTGATTTTGTAGTTAGCCATCAGACAGTCATGTTAAAAAGCATCCCACTTTTGTATGCAAATGGCAATATCTTGAATTAAACAATTTGCTTCCGGCTTCGTTGATATTTAAAGCTAGGTAAATTGTTTTAGGCAGCTTAAGGTGTTTTAAGAAGTTCGTTCAGTATCAAAAGTTTTTTGAAGTAGAATACTTCTCTCAGGAAGTTCGGCTACATAGGGATGTGAAATGAAAATCTAAAACCGAAAAAAGTGAAAAATATGTCCAATTTCAAATGCTAATAAACCGATTAGTATTCGATGGATTTCCTTCGTTCTTGCAGCAATAGATTGGAAAATCTTCTAAGATTCTTCCCAAAATAAGATAATTGTAATTTTATTATTCACACTATTGTACTATTGAAAATAGTCAAGCCTTGTCAAAACGAAAATTTCGACCCCTGATTGGTCGTTATATGCTTGCTTCCCAAGCACGGTCGACAGAATCATATACCTTGCAATTGAAAACATGCTATTTGGCCTATATAAGAGCCTGTTTCAGCCGGAGCCGCTCATAATAGTTCTGAACAGCGACGACAGCAGTCCTCCCTTAGCAGCAGTGGGTACCATCGATAGCGGAAGCGGCCACAACTGTGGCTTGGCTGTGGATAGGCCAGCGTATAGCGGCCACAACTGTGGCATAGCGTAGCATCAGACAGCGACAACAGCAGTCGTCCTTCCTCAGCAGCAGCACTAGCCCTGTGGTTGGTCACCACGTCTCAGGAGCAGCGCGGTTTTTCTCAGCGTGTGTCGCCAGACAGCCATTATTCCCCCCGTGTTGGGGCAGCATAATGATTGCCATCAGGAAATCCAGTTTCGGAAATCAAAATGCCTTTTTGAAGGCAAATAAACAAGTCATTGAAAGTTAATAATTTTTGTCAACGCAAGCAAGCATTCTGTGTTGCATCCCAGCAATTTAAATTTGTCGCACCCGTTTAATTTACTGAATGTGAAATAGCTTCCACAGTGCATGTTGTCCGTGTATCTTATTTCCCCCAATGTTAGGGCAGCTCAAAGGTTGTAATTAGCAACCGATTTTGAACCACACCATGCTTTTTTCAAGGCAAATAAAAAATAATTGAAGGTTAATAATTTTCTGGCATCAACACAAGCAGACATTCTGTGCGGGATGCAATCAAATTCTGTTGTAGTTGTCTAATTTTTACTTTCACTTTATTTAGTAAACCCCCCACTGTAGGGGCAGCGCAAAGGCTGCGATCAGCATAACCGACATTGAATAATAAATTTCCCTGTTAGTACGCCTTCACAAAAGCAGTTAGTCCGACTATGCAGAGCTAATATGAAGTCGATTCAATCAATCAGCATAAACAGAATTTCGTCATCTCCCAGCTGCCAAGTTGCAACATGATGCAACACGCAACAGCGAGCAAACGAAATCGCTTGATGTTACAAACCGCAATAAGATACGGGTTAAAACCGTTGCGTGTGTGAGAGCACCATCGGTGTTTATTCGCTGGATACACTATCTCTATACTGTCTACTGAACGCAATAATCTGCTTACATGCGACACGGGGACGGGAACATTTTCTTCAACCAAGCTGCACAACACGACACAAAACATGTTATTTTGTTGCTTCAATGAGAGTGCTATCGGTCCGGCTCGACAAGAAATCATTTTTGTGCATCCGTGCTACGAAACTGAGGAAAAACTTTAGAAACTGAAAAAAGAGGTGGAGCTTATCAAATGATCGCTATATCATTCCACCACGTACGTGAAATAATTCATTCCTATTTTCATCCCTATATAAGAGCCTGTTTTAGTCCAAGCCGCTCATAACAGTTCTGAACAGCGACGACAGCAGTCCTCCCTTAGCAGCAGTGGGTACCATCGATAGCGGAAGCGGCCACAACTGTGGCTTGGCTGTGGATAGGCCAGCGTATAGCGGCCACAACTGTGGCATAGCGTAGCATCAGACAGCGACAACAGCAGTCGTCCTTCCTCAGCAGCAGCACTAGCCCTGTGGTTGGTCACCACGTCTCAGGAGCAGCGCGGTTTTTCTCAGCGTGTGTCGCCAGACAGCCATTATTCCCCCCGTGTTGGGGCAGCATAATGATTGCCATCAGGAAATCCAGTTTCGGAAATCAAAATGCCTTTTTGAAGGCAAATAAACAAGTCATTGAAAGTTAATAATTTTTGTCAACGCAAGCAAGCATTCTGTGTTGCATCCCAGCAATTTAAATTTGTCGCACCCGTTTAATTTACTGAATGTGAAATAGCTTCCACAGTGCATGTTGTCCGTGTATCTTATTTCCCCCAATGTTAGGGCAGCTCAAAGGTTGTAATTAGCAACCGATTTTGAACCACACCATGCTTTTTTCAAGGCAAATAAAAAATAATTGAAGGTTAATAATTTTCTGGCATCAACACAAGCAGACATTCTGTGCGGGATGCAATCAAATTCTGTTGTAGTTGTCTAATTTTTACTTTCACTTTATTTAGTAAACCCCCCACTGTAGGGGCAGCGCAAAGGCTGCGATCAGCATAACCGACATTGAATAATAAATTTCCCTG
This sequence comes from Wyeomyia smithii, assembly GCF_029784165.1. Taxonomy (NCBI): domain Eukaryota; kingdom Metazoa; phylum Arthropoda; class Insecta; order Diptera; family Culicidae; genus Wyeomyia; species Wyeomyia smithii. Next base: position 74,556,281 of record NC_073696.1, read on the forward strand.
TTAGTACGCCTTCACAAAAGCAGTTAGTCCGACTATGCAGAGCTAATATGAAGTCGATTCAATCAATCAGCATAAACAGAATTTCGTCATCTCCCAGCTGCCAAGTTGCAACATGATGCAACACGCAACAGCGAGCAAACGAAATCGCTTGATGTTACAAACCGCAATAAGATACGGGTTAAAACCGTTGCGTGTGTGAGAGCACCATCGGTGTTTATTCGCTGGATACACTATCTCTATACTGTCTACTGAACGCAATAATCTGCTTACATGCGACACGGGGACGGGAACATTTTCTTCAACCAAGCTGCACAACACGACACAAAACATGTTATTTTGTTGCTTCAATGAGAGTGCTATCGGTCCGGCTCGACAAGAAATCATTTTTGTGCATCCGTGCTACGAAACTGAGGAAAAACTTTAGAAACTGAAAAAAGAGGTGGAGCTTATCAAATGATCGCTATATCATTCCACCACGTACGTGAAATAATTCATTCCTATTTTCATCCCTATATAAGAGCCTGTTTTAGTCCAAGCCGCTCATAACAGTTCTGAACAGCGACGACAGCAGTCCTCCCTTAGCAGCAGTGGGTACCATCGATAGCGGAAGCGGCCACAACTGTGGCTTGGCTGTGGATAGGCCAGCGTATAGCGGCCACAACTGTGGCATAGCGTAGCATCAGACAGCGACAACAGCAGTCGTCCTTCCTCAGCAGCAGCACTAGCCCTGTGGTTGGTCACCACGTCTCAGGAGCAGCGCGGTTTTTCTCAGCGTGTGTCGCCAGACAGCCATTATTCCCCCCGTGTTGGGGCAGCATGATGATTGCCATCAGGAAATCCAGTTTCGGAAATCAAAATGCCTTTTTGAAGGCAAATAAACAAGTCATTGAAAGTTAATAATTTTTGTCAACGCAAGCAAGCATTCTGTGTTGCATCCTAGCAATTTAAATTTGTCGCACCCGTTTAATTTACTGAATGTGAAATAGCTTCCACAGTGCATGTTGTCCGTGTATCTTAATTCCCCCAATGTTAGGGCAGCTCAAAGGTTGTAATTAGCAACCGATTTTGAACCACACCATGCTTTTTGAAGTAGAATACTTCTCTCAGGAAGTTCGGCTACATAGGGATGTGAAATGAAAATCTAAAACTGAAAAAAGTGAGAAATATGTCCAATTTCAAATGCTAATAAATCGGTTAGTTTTCGATGGATTTCCTTCGTTTTTGCAGCAATCGATTAGAAAATCTTCTAAGATTCCTACCAAATGCATGAAATTGCAATTTTATCATTCGAACTATTGTACTATTGAAAATTCTTAAGCCTTGTCAAAACACAAAATTCGACCTCTGATTGGTCGTTATACCGCGCTTTCCCAAGCACGGTCGGCAGAGTTACGGTCCTAGTAAATTGGGAATGCATCATTTGGCCTATATAAGAGCTTCATCAGATAATAAACAGACATTTCATCGGATATTAAATCGAACAACTGAAATTTGAAGAACACAAATGAATATTTGAAGAGTTAATATTTTCTCGTTTTGCGCTATAATCCAAAGTTAATTATCTTCATCTACATACTTACTCTGACTATTATTACGTGTTTGCGTCGCTTAGTGTTTGGCTACGGTCATGCAGAACGCAAACAACGGCGCGATGCGATTCGGCAAGACGAAATGTGTTGAAATGTATAGCTCTACTTCGCCTTAGAAAGAGCTGTACATTTCACCACGGTAAGGCGAATCGCATCGCGCCGGCATTCGCGTTCTGCACAACCGTAGCCTTTTTTCCGTTCCTGTTTAATGATGTCGTATTAAATGTGCATATTACAATTCGGCAGCACTTCAACTTCTCATTTGCACAAAATTTAAAAATATTCAATGAACTTCATTCAAAATATCAAACAAAAAGAAATTACAATACTGCCAATGAACGGTCAACGTTTATTTACTAGAAAAAATGACTGACACGCAAGCAGCTGGGTTATCTTTCTTGTAAAAGTATTCTACTTCAACCTTGCGGTCGTGGCTTTGCATACAACCTTCCTGTGATTTTTTTTTGGGTTTTAGCTACCGCGACCATAAAAAAAAACTATTGTAGCACCGAAAGTAATTGATTATAACGTGACTAGCAACACAACAGCTCAAATTTTTTTAAGTTTCAACGAATCTTTACTGATTTGTTGACTGTCAAATGTTTTTATTCAATGCTTTAGTTTTCCTCAAAAGTAATACAGAGCGCTTCCATGTCGAATATCGACCATTTTTAACGTAGGACTACGTCTAACCGTACTATATCGAGATACATTCTGCGGAAAACTAAAACCAAGGTGTAACGTTGGAATGAAAGATTTCAAACGGTAATACTGATGTAAGCACATGACGGATCATAGTAATCAATATGCCGTTGGAATGATAAAATGTTGGACAATTTTGTGATTCTTCATATATCATTGTTACTTGATTGTTAAACAGTGAAAATTGCTGAAAAGTTTCAAGGTCGTATTTTTACGAACAATGTACCTATCACATGCGAGCACGCCTGGCACAGACTTCATGAGTGGATACCAACTGCCTGCTATGACAATCTCTACATCAGTGACAAAAAAAAAATTGACAGAATCTCCCCGTCCCAACAGGTCAACTAATATTTGCTTCTATGAGCCTAGACTATTTTGATGTCTTGAAAGTGAAGCTTTTGCGGAAAGTTCGTAACAACCTCCTTTATCAGACAATTAAACTATTAAACGATCTGCTGTGAGAATGTTATTAAAACTGATGTCTTGAAGGAAAACATGCTGGCACAGGCAACAGTACTGCACCGAGCCATGTAGGAGAAGACGGTCGCTCGTCGTCAGTGCGGTAGCACTCAATTGCCATTTGTGTGCAGTGCAGTCAAGCCAAGTGGGAACAATGTAGCTGCTGTCGACGTACAGTGGTGCGTGTTCGCACACTACGCTGTGCGGCCGGGGATGAAATAATTCTGTACGCAAGAGTATATCACGATGTTGGATGTTGTATCCAATATGTGATTACAATTGAACAGATTTTTACCACCAATGCTTCATCAAACGACGAACGTTGCCAAAGCTTGTGATACAATAATTGGCATATCATTGAATAGTAGATTAGTAAAAAGTTCAGTTGAAATCCACTTTTTCTAGTTCAGTTTCGCAGCTTTCAACCAATCACGAGCTCGCTTTATATAGCTGCAACAGATGTTTTCTAATCGTTTTAAAGTGGTTATTGTATTACTACCCCTGAACAGATTTCAAACACCGAAAACGGCAGGTAGAATATTGCGAAAGATTGTAATATAATAATTAAAATATCTTTGCAACAAAAGTTGTGTTAAAAATCGAGCAGATGGCATTTGAACTGCAACAGTCGTGATTTTCATATCCATGTTTAATAATAAAAACTTCTTTCAAATTCCTCAAATTTGAAGTTGCATTGGGTTGCTGTCTTTTTGAATTCTACACTCTGGTTTTTCTCAGATATATTTTGAGAACATCCTCGCCTTTTGACTTTTGTAAATGAAAAGAATTTTTGTTTTGTAAAATTACCTTGAACATGGAAATACTCATTGAAGCTTTTGGTGATTCACTTCGTAAACAATCGGGGTATCTCGTAGACGCAAGGTTACACAGTTCGCTTTGACGGGCGGGTGGTCGTGGATTCGAATCTTAGTAGAATGGAGCCATTTGGTTGTCAAAGGACTTTAACATGGGTTTGCTGTCAGACTCTCCATTAGATTCCCTTCGTACAAACTAAGTTCTACATATCGTGATTATGATGCGATATTGGCTCGAAGAACTAGGTTTCGATTAAACTCCTTCCCCTTGACAATATATAAAGTCCCACTTATAACAAAACTCACGACACTGTCGGAAAAAATCCCTGTCATAGAGAAATACCAACCATTACACTCAATTTGGAGAATATATCTCAATTAAAATTTCGAAGCTATTATGTAGTAGGCAAATCGGGTTGTTTAAAACATCTGGCCCCATGATGGAGAGTATATGATGTTTTGATGACTGCAATAAAGCTGGGCCAGCTAGCTATAACACATGTTTATAGCTATAGATTGTTATAACCGCATGGTCGGCCTTGAAGGTTTTATATTTCAGTTGTATCATATACTAAACAACTTTGATATAACCAATTTTGTTACTTGGGTTAGCACTGGAAAGGAGGATTCGGAAAGACTTCTTCCTCTTGACATAAAAGTCCCTCTCAGAATAAACCTTGCCAAAGAGAAACTTCAGGTGAGGTCTCTTTCTTCAGGGAGCTGTTATTTGGTGAAATTGGTAGGTTGGAGGGACTCGGTATAGTTTGAGCTTGGAACGGAAGGGCAAATCCTCACACACAAGCACGGATATAAATGAAAAGCTTATCATTTACCTACTTCAATAGTGATACTGCCAATAATATGAAGTGTACAGAAAACACATGGCCAATATCACAATAGATCGAATGTCTCTGGTCGCAGTGATGAATTCACACAGCGGAAAAAAAACTTTTGAATGCATCCGTGTTTGAGATATTTTAATATAAAATTTGTTAAATTTCAGCCTTTTATGAGAATATGAACTAGGAGAATGGTTGGACACTTGTAACTTGAGACCTCATTGTGGTTATTCACCTTTGTGCAGCAACTCCTATCCCAACCTCCACGAGATGCTAACCGGAACACGAGTAACCTTAGCGGAGATCGGGTAATCAACCCCCGGTGGAAACTATGGTCGTATGCTGACTGGGAAGGAGATCGTACGCGACTGTATCCCCATGTTAAGGGCGGCGTCCAACAGCGTCTAACCCGGAGCGGGCGGCTGAATTATGGAATGCTGTATTCCGCCAGCTACACCAAAGATAGCAGCTCCATCAGCAGGATGTAGGTTCCGCGACCCTGGTAAGGTAGCATACCTTTCTTTCAACCATGAACAACTGAATTAGAAATACGGAACGAATTATCCGGCAAAGACCTACGCTACGAACACGGAAAAAGATTAAGTCAAACGATTGAAAATTGGGTACTTGGAACGTCCGATCTCTCTATGAACGGTCGCGGGCTGGCTTGCTTGCTCGAGAACTACAGCGGCAGGGAGTCGAATTGGCAGCTATTCAGGAGCTTCGGTGCCAAATTCGAGAGAAAGGAAATTCCGTGCAGTAGACCCTATTGCATGCACTTTGTTCAAGTACCCCATCTACTACAGTGACGGCAAAGCAACGGAACGGGGCGTAGGTTTCGTAGTGCTGGGAAATCGGAAAACAAAAGTCATCCGGTGGAGGCCCGTAGATGACCGTATATGCGTGTTGAAGATTAAAGACAAATATGATAAAGTCAAAGATGAGTTCTATGACAAGCGTGAGCGAATCTATGACGAGTGCCCAAAACACGACGTAAAAGCGTCATCGGAGACGCAAACTCACAGGTTGGGAGGAAGCAATTCTTCCGTCTGGTCATTGAAAGGCATAGCCTCCACTCGTCAACCAATGAAAAAGGCCCGTGGGTGATAAACTTTGCCGAAGCCAGAGAAATGGCCATATGTAGCTCCTATTTTCCTCATGCCAGAGAGCTGGATCAACGGATCGCAGAACAGCAGGAGGTGGAAGACATAAATGGGCTGTTGAGCAGTATCCACGACGCAATCGAAACGACTTCGAGAGAGGTGGTAGGTACGACTCGTGGAAGACAGCGTAATGGCTGATTCGATGCCGAGTGCCAGAGAGCGACAGATGAGAATAACCGTGCCAGGAGCCGCATGCTCACTACGGCTACGCGTCAGAACAGAGGGGCAAGAGCTGAAAATAGAACTCACCGTCGGAAGAAGCGCGAATACGAAGAGCAGGTGCTCGCCAGCGCACAGCTACAGGACAGCTATGCTCGAAACTACAGGACAGCTATGCTCGAAACGACGTGCGGAGATTCTATAGAACTGTCAACAGAGTCAGAAGCAGGAATTTCCCTGTGCCGGTCATGTGTATTGACAACGACGGCAACCTGCTTAATGATAAACCGACAGTTGCAACCAGGTGGAAGGAGCATTTTCAGACGCTTCTGAGCGGCGAGGAACCGGATGAGCAGAGCAGGAACAGGATGACGATTATGAGTGACGAACAAGCTGTGGAGTCACCGACACAGGAGGAGGTGAAAAAGGTGATTATTGAGCTGAAAAACAGCAAGGCCGCTGGGATGGACAGTATCCCGGTCGAACTTCTAATAGTAGGAAGCGAGCGGCTGTACTATGCGATCCACAAGATAATACTAAGGATCTGGGCGGATTAACACATGCCGAACGACTGGCTGGAAGGCCCCGTATGCTCTTATAGAAGGGTCATCGACTGGATTGTTGCAAGTAACTAGGCATTACGTTGCTCAACACCGCATATAAAGTGCTCTCCCGTATCCTGTTCTGCAGATTGAGACCGTTAACGGAATCCTTTGTTGGTGAATACCAGGCTGGTTTTCGACAGGGGCGTTCCACGACGGATCAAATCTTCACCCTGCGACAGATCCTCGATAAGTTCCGGGAGTAAAACTTACCGACTCACCTGTTTGTGGATTTCAATGCGGCATACGACTCAGTGAAAAGAAACGAGCTGTGGCAGAACATGCTGGAACACGGTTTCACGACAAAACTGATTAAGTTGAGTCGTATGACGCTGAAGGGATCAAAATCATGCATGCGGATAGCTGGTGAGACATCAGCCGCGTTCGTAACGTTGGATGGACTGTAGTAGGGGGATGCGCTCTCTTACTTACTATCCAACATCGCCCTTGAAGGTGCAATACGAGAAGCAAACGTGGAAAGAAACGGTACGATCATCACGAAATCTCACATGCTTCTTGGTTTTGCGGACGACATCGATATCATCGGTAGCAACCGTAGGGCTGTGGAGGAGGCCTTCGTACCTCTCAAGAGGGAAGCAGCGAAATTGGGACTTGTCATTAACTCTGCAAAACGAAATGCATGGTAGCTGGCAGGGAGCGTGGGAGTTCCCGCTGTGTTGGTGCTGTGGTGGAGAGGGATGAGGAACTATTTGAAGTGGTTGACGAATTCGTTTAACTTGGTACGCTTGTGACATGTGACAACGATATGAGCCGTGAAGTGAAACGACGAGTTGCAGCTACCAACAGACCCTTCTACGGACTACGTAACCAGCTAAGCTCCCATAGTTTGCAAACTATCACAAAACTAGCGCTGTATAGGACGCTGATACTCCCGGTGGCCCTTTACGGACATGAAGCATGGACGCTGAAGGAAGATGATCGACGAGTGCTCCGAGTTTTTGAGCGTAAAGTTCTGCGATCAATACTTGGCGGTAAACTGGAAGATGGAATGTGGCGCAGACGCATGAATCACGAGTTGTACCAGGTTTACAAACATGCTTATATAGTTAAGGTAATAATGCGGCCAGGCTGGACATGTAGCCAGAATGCCTGACGAGAGAGCCGCCAAAACTATCTACAGTAGAGAACCAGGAAGAGGCCGTCGACTCCGTGGTTGGCCTTGCACGTGGTAGATGTGCGCGGTGGAAGAAGATGCACGATCTGCTGGTGTACGAGGAGACTGGAGAATGGCTGCCCAAGACAGAAGAAGCTAAACATCTCTAATTCGTTCGGCTCTAGACCGGTGAACGGTCTGTTAGCCAACAAAGTAAAAGTAAGTATGAGAATATGAATTTCCAAAGGGACAGGTTTGAGAAAATTGTCTTGTTTGGCCAGAATTGTACCTCAAAACCTGCTAGGAATTAATCAAATGTTGATATGTTCTAATATTTCAAAGATGATTTTATAGGTTATAATGCTTCGCAGCAGGCTTGTCTTTTTTCCTCAGAGAAATAGTACCGTGTGGGAGATTATCTTTCACTGCAGTGCTTTTACGATGTATCTTTTAAGCATCTAGAGTAATTGTTCCGTTATTCATCTCATTAAGCCGATATTCACGAAGAATGCACGGATTTAACATCAAATTTTCACGAAATCATTGAACAAATAAACTAAATACGCTGACATGCTCTTATGGAATCGCCCAGTATTGGTAATTTAATAACCATAGCTTGATTTATCCTAAATTTCGTAAAACAAACCGTTTTTCACAACGCTTCCATATTCATCTCAAAACTTAAATCACTGCTCAATAATTCATCCTACGATGCCCCCATATTCATCACATTAATAATCATGTATTAATCATTCTTTCATGAATGAACGCAAACCGTCATAGTCAGTAACCTGGGTATCCGATGTAGTTGATTTCGTGCAAAATTGGTAACCCAGGTAACCACTGCAGTGCTGTCGATTTCTGTCAATTATGTCGGAATAATTCAACATTTTCAGTATGATATTTTCGTATTAACAGAAACTGATTTAGCAACTTTTCATTTTCTTCAACGCAGTGAAAACAGATGAAAATACATACAGTTGAAATTTAGGAGTTGTAAATATTCATCTCATATTTCAGCTAATTAAAATTTGTATTTAGAAATGTGAGGTGAACATTTTGAAGACTAAAGTTTTCTTGGTGTTGTGAGTGATTTTGTTTAGTGATTAAAATAAAAAGTTGTATCAAATTTAGAGCTTTTAAGTGAGTTTTTGAGGATTCTACTTTATGAGAAATCTAAAGTGAACTAAGAAGAATGCACTCCATGCATTCGTAGATTGGTTTAGTTGGAAAATATGCCTTTTTACTATTTTCAATTGTGGTTTCATGTTGTATAAGACGGATATATGGGCTGAGATGAATAATAGAACAGTTCCCCTACAAATGAGGGGAGCATTCAGGTAGAAAAGCAAAACTGTGTTGTTTCTTTGAATGACGAAACTTAAAATAAAATCTAACCGCTCGTAACACTTGTGTTCTCTTCGAACGTTATCGAATTTATCTCAGAGGTACGTGTTCTCATTACCACCCTTATTTCGATCAGCTGTGTTAATTTTCAACACAGCTTAAAAGAGAAAAAAAGTGGAGCGCATGAAACTGCTACAGGTAGCGCTCAGGCTGGACGAGGAATAAACTGAATATTCTCTCTGCTCTTCTCAAATATTAAGGAGAATACCAAGCATGTTTAGCAGTTTTGGGAAGAGTAAATATAGAGCTTTAAAATATATACAGGTTAGTATCAATTTCACCAAAATATGTTGGGTTATTTGAGCTAAAAACAATTTTTCATACTTTTTAATTTATTTTTTCAACCTAACTAGACATTTGCAACTTATTTTCGAACGAAAAATATTTCAAATACGCTGAAACTTTTGGAGTATATTCAATAACTAATCAAATAGAAGTTATTGTATGAGCATTGGCTGATATTCGGTGGAGATTTTTTTAGGAAAAACCGAATTACCATAGAAATGGCATATTTTTTTTTTTTTGGACTGTCTCTCACGGTGTGAAAATAAAGCTACTTCTTATGTGACCTGGTGTAGGTTACAATCAAGCGTTACTTGCGTCCTTACTTGAAGGTCTTCAAATACCTTTAAGGTGAAACCACATTGAATCCACAAATGGCCGACTTCGAGTCACCACTTCGAATTTTCAAAAGCACAAGATTCGGAAACACGTTCCGTATTGCGTTCCCTAAGAAAATGCTATTTTATGTTTGCTTCACCCCAGCAAACATAAAATAGCATTTTCACAGGGAACGTATTAACTATTTCCGAGTCATGTGCTTTTCGAAATTCGGGGTGGTGACTCGAAGTCGGCCATTTGTGGATTCAATGAGGTTTCACCTTAAAGTTTAAAATTATATTATAGCTCTCAGTTTTATTTTTAACTCTCTTTTCAGCCGATTATTTATATTAATAGTAGTTTCTACATCATAGTTGATTGCTGCGAACTATTCCGTCGTGATGGAATAGTAGGCTTTGACATTAGGAAATTCATAAGCGATGAAAACTTCCTGAAAACCTATGAACAAAATAAAAATGATAGCCCGGAAAAGTACGTTGCTTTGGGCGAATAATTTATAGGCAACAAGAGAAGCACGGGGGCCATCCACATACCACGTGGACAGATTTTAAACGATTTTGAACCCAAAATTCCCCCCACCCTCCCGTGGACAACTGCTCACATAAATTCTAAAAAAAATTGTTTGGACCGTGGACTTTACACATCCCCCCCCCCTCCAGAGCTGTCACATACCTTTACACATAACCCCCCCCCCCCCCCTCCAGAGCTGTCCATGGGGTATGTGGAACGGATTGTGTTAACCCATTCCCGGCGGGGAAAAATTATATTTTACCTCTAAAAATGACCTTCAAACTTTAATTACCCAACAACTACATGTACACCAATTGACACCAACTGGGTTGCCAAGTTTAGATGTTAGGTTATTCCATACGACATCACCCGCCGGGAATGAAGTGAGGTGGTGAACGAATTTCAGGACGCTTGCATAAATATGGACAGCCGAATGTCCATCAAAACTCATTCTCTTCAATCTCATTTGGAATCCTCCAATAAATAGCAACGATGAAACAGCGTTTTGAGGGTATTTGAGATCTGGCAGAAAGATAGGACAAAGCTGAAGAGAGCTTTGAATCCTCAAAACCATAAAATCAGAAAGATATCTTAGCAAAAAAGCACAAAACATTTTTTTGTGTTGAACTTTAGAAAAGATCAAATCAACGCAATATAATGAGTCTGAGGTGTACGTATGATGTGGAGAGTTAATATTCCTAGTAATAAGTGCACCGTTATTTCTGAATGGCCTTCTATCAATTGGCTGAGTTTCACCAGGTAGCAAACGTACACTTTTCGTCGATAAGAATTGGCTAAGGATAAAAAAAGTGATGGTTAAACTCTTATTTTATTTACGCTGGCATACACTTGAAGCAGACCTTGTCCAGATTCCTCAGAATATACTTGGCTCAGACTATACGTTGGGATATATTTCCCAAATTTGTTGATAGTAGTTTAATGAATGAAAACAACATTATTTACCAAGAGCAGATTAATTTGTTTCATTTATAAACACGTAAGAACTGTTCTTCGTACAGGGAACCAAACTTTGTTTTAGCAAAAGAGTAGTCGAAGAGCTCGCTTACAAATTAGGTAACGCTCAATGGGGAGAGAGGGAGCGTGAAACTGTTTTATTTATTGAAATGAACAATGTGAATAAAGTGAAAAGGGGTCAAAGATACGATTTTTTGCTTTACATAATTTGTGATCAGACCCAAAGTCAGTGGCAACAATCATACAACTGAGTAATATACACTACACACAGAGACACATCACAGGCTTAGCATATTGCGTTGATTTGATATTTGCCGCGCGATATGCGTTGACCTGTTCGAAGCTCGATTTCAAAACGCGATCTGAATGGCAAGGTAAACTCAATACTAACCTAATTTATTGAATGTATCTCAAGCCATTTTTTCTCAGCCTTTCAATGGTGGTTTCAAATTTATTCAAATCGGTGGTTGCGAACTTTCTCAAAAACACTTTTTCTGATAAAATCAAAGATGGCAACGAGATTCAAGATGGCGGCCAGTTTTTTCCTACCTTAAAAGAAAGCTCTATCATTCCTTTTTAAAACGTCTTGCTAGCTGTCTGGAGCTCAATGACAAATTTAAGAGAAATTAATCAATATCACGAATTGCACAAAATTCAACTTTTCTAAAAACCGTTTTACCGCTTTGTGCACGAGGGGTCTACAATATGAACTAACCAGAACGGTTTTCTTAATTTTTCGCTACATTTAGACACAAAAATATCCTTTTCAAAAACCTTAATACCCAGCGAGAATTGCTCACTAACTAAGTTATTCTAAGCTGAAACATACAGCTGCTTTGAGGCGTTTACTTTCTGTATCGCAACGAGGTTCTTAATAATTATTAGAGTGGAAGTATAGTTTTGAATCCATCGGACGCAAGATTATGATCTTCGGATGTATTCGATAGTATCGAAATGCGCATTGAAAATAGATTCCAAATTAACTTAACGTTCAAATTTATAGCAAAATGTTCGAAAAGTTTTTAAAATTGATTAGACTAACATGAACAAATTAAATTTGTACAAGCACTTGAATTGTTAGAACAACAAGTAAATGAGATGAAATTGGATACATATTTATCCAGAAATAACATTTTAAATACTTTCGCTTCCCTGCTTTTCTCCGGAACACTGGAAATGGGAATACTTCTCTTACTAGGAAAACCAATATTTTAATTTGAGTGCTCTTATCTGCCTCGCTTCCATTTAAACCCCCACAGCATACTGAACGTTTTCATCGAAAATTATCACGTGAAGTAATTCCAGCAATCAACTCAGGGACCAGCACTTTCCGCAAAAAGTTTTCCAATCATAATCACCAGTTGTGGCCAACCTTGCCGTTTACTGTTTTCACTGTGCGTTCGGAAAATTTTTATGTTGTTTTATGTTTCTCCTAGTCACCTCCGGGGTCTATCCTTGTAAACTCCGCAATCGAAAGGGAGAACCCACTAGAGCGAATCCAATGGCAGCAAAGAATTGTCGCAACACGTAGTTTCCACCGTACACTCCCACCGGGTGAGCAATTGAGTTTCCCCAATTAGTACTAGTGTTGCACCATGAATTACACCAACACGGATGAAAACTTGGACAATTGTTCTCCTGTGACCAGTTTCCTGGTGACTTTTTTTCTCTTTCCACCTTCTTTTGTACAACGGATATCCAAATCCAAATCGAAACTTTTTCGAGCAAATTAGCACAATCACAGGTCGCAGAGAAGTTCAACCGTTGGAATTGATTTATTTCTAGCGTCACGCATTTGTGGAATCAATTATTTTCCACCGCCGACCATACTGCTATAGCCTTTTATAATCGAGTTTAAACGACCAAGGAACATCCAAAGAATTCCGGCGATCGACGGTTGTTACGATTAAAGAACACACGACCGCTCTGCCTTCCGTACGCTCGCTCATCAGCAGATACGCCTAGTGACTGTCGAGAGGAAAACTCAAGCATAAGCTATCAGGTCCTTTTTCTATTTGCTAGCCGACCCCAATCCTGCTCCACTGTTTCCCATAGACAAGCTTCAGTGATAGCAGGCAACTGTGAGCGCATACGACGACGATGACTGACGAAGACGACGTGGATACGAGTGTGCGTGTTAAGGATATGCCTTCTAATCCGAACAAACAAACATCTGTCTCTCGGTTAGGGTTGCAGGATGTGTGTCGCGATGTAATGGTATGTGTAGCGGGAAAAAATCCTCCTCCCGCGCACCTTAGCTTGATATATGGGTAACGGTCAGGAAAATGTAAGAAGTAAAAACAACAACAAAACACCTACACCATCGAATGGTGTGTGGTAGGTTAGGCCACATCAACTCGACAGCCTGTGGGCTGCAGAGCGCTGAACCGAGAACCAGTTCTAAACGAATGGATGAATGGATGTTCATGCATGGAGGGAATGTTCCAATTTTTTATTCTCTTATTTGGTGAGGGATGCAATTCTTTATTGCTTGATATAACGTGCTTCGTAAATACAATTAAAGTGAAACATTTGCTTTTGCCGAAAATAATATAAAAAGGTAATAAAATGTGTAATATTTGTTACATAAAATAAACGTGTGAACGATAAGGCTCGATAACGATAAGTTGGTTTTTCTGTCTTCTCTTCTATCTATATCGCTCCACGTTCTAACGGGTAGCTCGACACAACATTAGTATCCGCGCAGTAGTTTCAGCGACGTTGATTTGCCTCAGTTGCGCGAGATTGTACCGTGGCGGGCGCCGGTATCGAGTGTTGTTCACAAAGAAGAGTTTTGATGTCATCTTCACCATCACTAGGTAGTGGTCCAATTCGATGTTGGCGCCTCGGTAGGTTCTGACGTCCAAGAAGTGCCGACCATCTATCAATACGTGGTCGATTAGCGATTCTGTCTGATTTTATGTACCGATATGGGAGGTTGTGCTAAAAAAAGGTACTACGTACGGCCTTATTCTTGGAGCCGGCGACGTCGATAAGCTTTAGTCTGTTTTCGTTGGTCAGCTGGTGCACGCTGAGCTTTACAATTACCGGTTTAAACTCCTCATCATGGCCAACCCGAACGTTGTAATCCCCGGTGATTATCTTGATAACATATGTTGGGCAACGGTCGTATTCGCACTCCAGCTGCGCGTAGAATTCATCTTTGTGAGCTGTGTACATTGATGCTGCTGACATTGAAAATTCGTTTTTTATTCCCCAATCGGCACATTCGGGAAGTGATCGGCCACCACCCAATCACCCGCTGTAGCTGTACTCAGCTCATATGTATTTCCAGAGCACTGGTAGATGGTATGACCATCCTGGAACTTACGTATCATAGAATCTTTCCAACAAACCTCCTGCGGCGCTATGATGTCGAACTTGCGACTCTTCAATTCATCAGCAAGTTCTCGAATGCTTCTGATGAAATTGAGAGATCAGCAGTTCCATGTTCCGAGGACTAACAAGACGATAGTTCTGCCGCTTCTAACATGGAGACCAGACGCTTTTTCGAGCCGCTCCTAAAATGGGGGTCCGACTTGAATTACCAACCCCGGTTCAACCAGAGGTCGACACAACTGGTTGGTGTATCCTGGGCAATGTTGTCGACAATAGCTAAGTGAGAAGGTGCGACTCCATCATTGGCGCGTCAATTATATCTTGGCGATGAAGGAAATGCTTCGCCAATCCGAGCGCCTGTTCACCAAGATGGTGCGGTTCAAAACAGTGTCTGTTCTCCATATTAGAGGCGGCTGATCAAAATCCTGGTGCGAGCGTAGGATTGTTAGATGGTGCAGGCTTGAAAAGCCAGCCGTAGAAACATTCAATACAGGAAGCATGTAGTGTTAATACGGACCGGAAAAATCGGCATACACCTAGACAACGGAAACGGACTAACGATTGGAAACTCAGATCATGGAACTGCAAGTCTCCTAATTTAGCGGAAGTATCCGCTTTCTTTCCGACTTATTGAAGGTCCGCAAATCCTACATTGTAGTGCTGCAGGAGGTATGCTGGATGGGAGTATCGGTATATACGTAGAGAGATACTAACAGCAATCTACCAGAGCGACTACATAATGTGCAAGTTGAGGATCAGAGACCGTTTTTTAACGTTAGCACAGCTCTCACTTAGGAAGTAGCGATGACGATAAGGACGCTTTTTACGCGCAGCTGGCGCGTGCACACGATAGCTGCCCAAAACGTGACGTTAATTACCTTACCTTACCTTACCAGTCAGCTCCAGGCCGAAGTGTCCCTTGCTGTTCGAAGAAGTCGTTTCCATTTAACTCGGTCCATGGCTGCAGCTCGCCAGCCATGTCGTCTGCGGAGGCCCCGCAGGTCGTCTTCCACTTGATCGAGCCACCTTGCTCGCTGCGCGCCCCGTCGCCTTGTTCCAGTCGGGTTGTTATCAAGAACCATTTTCACCGGGTTGTCGTCCGACATGCCCAGCCCACCGTAGTCTCCCGATTTTCGCCGTTTGAACGATGAGTGGTTCTCCCAGCAGCTAATGCAACTCGTGGGTCATCCGCCTCCGCCATGATCCATCTTCCATCTGCACTCCACCACAGATGGTACGCAACACCTCCGTCCTCCGGAGTCCTTCGGAGTCCAAAATAGGCACGATTTCCTGCCATAAGGCGTCGACGAATTTCTCTGCTGGTGTCGTTGTCAGCAGTCACCAGTGAGCCCAGGTACACGAACTCGTCTACCACCTCGATTTCATCACCGCTAATATGGATCCGTGGCGGGAGGTTAACACTGTCTTCTCTGGAACCTCTTCCTCTCATTACTTGGTCTTCGAAGCGTTTATGGCCAGTCCAATTCGTCCAGCTTCAGCCTTCAGTCTGATGTACGTCTCCGTCATCTTTTCAAGGGTTCGTGCTACAATATCAATGTCATCGGCGAAGCCAAAGAGCTGAACAGACCTTCTAAAAATCGTGCCACTCGTGTCGATACCAGCCCTACGTATCACACCTTCCAAAGCGATGTTGAATAGCAAGCACGATAATCCATCACCTTGCTGTAACCCTCTTCAAGATTCGAAGGGACTCGAGAGTGTCCCCGAAACTCGAACTGCGCACATCACCCGATCCATCGTAGACTTAACCAACCGTAACAGTTTATCCGGAAAGTTGTAATCGTGCATAATCTGCCATAGCTGTTCTCGAACGATTGTGTCGTATGCCGATTTAAAATCGATGAATGAGTGATGTGTGGGCACGTTATACTCAGAGCACTTCTGTAGGACCTGCCGTACCGCGAATATTTGGTCCGTGGTGGCGCGGGCACCCATAAATCCAGCTTGGTATTGCCCCACGAATTCCCTTGCAGACGGTGATAGTCGACGGCACAGATTTCGAGAGAGTACCTTGTAGGCGGCGTTCAGCAACGTGATTGCGCGGTAGTTGCAGCAATCCAACTTGTCACCTTTTTTGTAGATGGGGCACACTGTACCCTCCATCCACTTCTCCGGTACTACCTCCTCCTCCCAAATCTTGGCAATAACCCAGTGTAGCGCCTTAGCCAGTGATTCACCACCGTGTTTTAACAGCTCGCTGGGGAGTTGGTCAGCTCTAGCGGCTTTATTGTTTTTTAGCCGGCCGATCTCCCTCTAACCTCCTGGAGGTCAGGGGCTGGGATTCTGTCGTCATCTGCGCGTACCCCGAGATCTACTACCACTCCGTCGTCGTCCTCTGCTACATCGCCATTAAGGTGCTCATCGTAGTTCTGCTTCCACCTGTCAATCACCTCACACTTGTTCGTGAGAAGGTTGCCGCCCAGGTCCCTGCACACGCCGGCTTATGGCACATAGCCTTTGCGGGAACAGTTCAGCTTCTCGAAGAACTTTCGTGTGTCATTCGCACGGTACAGTTCCTCCATCGCCTCGCGATCTCGATCTTCCTCCTGACGCTTCTTTTTCCGTAAGACCGAGCTTTTCCTGTTCCGTGCGCGTCGGTAGCGCTCCACGTTCGCCCTCGTTTGGTGTTGCAGCATTCTTGTGCTGCATTCTTCTCTTCCACTAACTGTTTGCACTCATCGTCAAACCAGTCGTTTCTCCTGTTCGGAGCCATAGTACCAAGCGTCGCTACAGCAGTACTACCTATGGCTAATCGAATGTCCCTCCAGCCATCTTCAAGAGTAGCTGCGCCAAGCTGCTCTTCCGTTGGTAAAGCTGCTTCCAGCTGCTGCGCGTACTCCCGTGCAACCTCGGCGTCCCGTAGTTGCCCGATGTTTGGTCGCGGTGGGCGAAAGTTTTGAGCGCATGCATACTGCAACAACCCAAGCAGCAAAATTTGTTTCGATTATGAACTTTGTGCATCACAGCAACAAATTCTTATGCGAAATTAAGTTGCAGCTACATCTCAGTTTCTTATACAATGACAAAAGAAGCGCAGGAGGTGGAGCTAATTGCAACATTTTCGTGGTTTCAACACAAGTTTCAAGAATGAAACCGCAATGTGTATGAACTAATGCATGGAATTGGATAACAACATGGTAAATGCTGCATGGTAAAATTTCAGCTACGAACATGCATCGTAGCAGCAACTAGGGCGCAATAGAAACTTCATGGCGTTGTGGTAAGATTTTAAAATGGCAAATGGTCAGAATGGAAAGAGATTGTCCGTAGAGCGATTTATCTTCGATTATTTCCAGAAATTTGAGGATTCAACTCCAGTTACCAATTTCTATTCACTTTTCTCGTTTGTACTATTTACGTCATTTACTGTAAAAACCCCTTCAAGTTCATGGCCCAGTTTTAAATATTGTTTCCCT
Source organism: Wyeomyia smithii (assembly GCF_029784165.1). Taxonomy (NCBI): domain Eukaryota; kingdom Metazoa; phylum Arthropoda; class Insecta; order Diptera; family Culicidae; genus Wyeomyia; species Wyeomyia smithii. The sequence goes on from NC_073696.1 coordinate 74,574,015, forward strand.
TTTCATGTTAATGGTTATTACCAGTTTTAATTTTGCTTCTTCAATTCATCAGTACCTCAGCGTGATAATGAAATTCAAAGCAATTTATCACATTTCGTTTTAGAGACCCACACTTTTTGGACGACTTTTAGTTCAAGTACCCAAAAGTCACAACGCAGTAAATAACCTCATCTCAAAAACAAATATGAGGCGAACGATCGAACAAAAGTTGCTGTTACATGGCTTCAGAACATGACAGCAACTTTTAGAAGTATTTTCGTGTGTTTGTTTTTTGTATCTCGCAAGCATCACGTTGGCAACCTATATGCTCCACCCACTAGATCTATTCAGTGAAGGTGAGGTTTTCAAATGCCGTTTACACGTTTCAACAACAAATCCAACCTCGCGAATTACGTTGTTGGTGTGAAGATTTTTGAAGCAGCGATGCAACTTTAGTTGTTGCTTGTTTCTTTACAATTTCATCGTAGTAACAAAAAATGTTTCTTGAAACCTCGGAATTTCATTATTGCAACAAATAATCACAATTTATTTTTTCATTATTTTTCAATTGTTGCTTGGGAAGTCAATGGTCAGAATCAATATTCGCACTGCGGTAGGTGCGAACGTTGATGACGTCTGAGAAGAACTTACAATCGATTAGAACGTGGTCGATTTGGTTCTTCACTTGTGAGTCAGGTGATCTCCAGGTGGCTTTGTGGATGTCTTTTCGGGGGAAGAAGGTACTTCTGACTACCATACTGCGGGAGGCTGCAAAGTTCACACATCGTTTGCCGTTATCATTTGATGCGGCGGCAGGCTATTCGGCCCTATCACCGGTTTGTACATTGCCTCCCGTCCTATCTGAGCGTTCATATCATCGATGACGATCTTAACGTCCCGTTTCGGACAGCTATCATACACCTGCTCCAGCTGCGCATAGAACGCTTCTTTCTCATCGTCGGCTCTTCCTTCGTGTGGGCAGTGCACGTTGATGATGCTGTAGTTGAAGAACCGGCCCTTATTCTCAACTTACACATCCTCGCACTGATCGGCTGCCACCCGATCACGCGTTGGCGCATTCTACCCAGCACTATAAAGCCCGTCCCAAGCTCGTTGGTAGTGCCACAGCTCTGAGGTAGCCTCTCGATTTCCGCTTTCCCATAACTTCTGTCCCGACCAGCAAAGTTCCTGCAGTGCTACGATTTCGAAGTTGCGCGGATTTAGTTCATCATATATGATCCTGTCGCAGCCGTGAAAGCCTAACGATCTGCAGTTCCATGTACCGAGTTTCCAATCGTAGTCCTTATTTCGTCGCCTAGGTCTGTGCCTATTGTTCCGATCCGTATTAACTTATTCGATATTTGCAACGTTTGGTGTTTTTCGGGGCGGCTTGGTGGGCCTTCCCCAACCCCCTGTCTCGCCGGAGGGCCATCGTGTCAGCTCTGATCAGAGTCCTACGCTGACACGTGACGTCAAAATTGTTATTGGAGATCACAACGCTCAGGTTGGTCAGTAGTAGGAATTCAGACCGGTTATTAGAAAGTTAGCGCACATCGGCTGACCAACGAAAATGGCCTTCGACCATTGACTTCACCGGCTCCAAGAACATGGCTATACGTAGTACCTACTTCCAGCATGGTCTTCCATATCGGTACACTTGAAGACATGCTTGCCATCCTCCTCAGTATGTGGAAAGAACGGAGAAAAAATACACCGCGCACTTCTCTTTCAGTATGTGGCTGCGTGTAGCAAATGCTTTCACCCCACTGCTTCTTTCTCCACTCCAAAGTGTCTCAACCAACTTACAGAGAGACAAACACATTTCCAGCTCACCCCACATCTGATAGAAACAAGAGGGGTGAATCACTCTACAGAGAAAACACAGAAGTACACCACAGTGTTCACTGGCGAGTAGTCCGGAAAGTGAAGAAAACATACCGGGCAAAAGTGTAGTCCTCGTGTAGCTACACCGCGAAAACGAATTCGACCAGAGTAAACTCGATCGGCACGAGCAACGCAGTTTTTCTCTCCAAATCTCTTTTCCTCTTCTACCATGCTCTAGAAACAAACTGTAAAACGCACCGCAGATAGCTCTGCTATGTAATTATTGTGCGTGATGTCCATACATGTGAGAAAGTACACCATAGTTCATTGTCTCGCATGAGAGAGATATCAGATTTCACCACGGTGCCTTCAGGAAGCTCACCAGATGTAAATCGTCGGTCGTTCTCTTCTAGCATGTGCGTTGATTTGCTCTTTAACTGTGAGAGCAGTTGTTTTCGCGGTGCACTCTAGGTTTTTTGAGGAGAAAAGACAAGCATGCCGGGAGTTCACCATAACAGACAGAAACACAAATCGATAACGTTTTGATTGAAAGGAGGCACTTCTCAGATATTATCGACGCCCGAACCTATCGTGGCGCAAACGTCGATTCTGACCACTATCTCCTGATGGTCAAAATGCGCCAAAGACTTTCGATTGTCAACAAGATCCGCTACCGGCGACCACGACGGTATGATCTGGGGCGACCTCAACTCGTCGAAGTCGCTACTGAGTACGAGCAGAGTCTTGAGCCAGTGTTGCCGGATGAAGGAGAGCTTACCGAAACCCCTCTGGAGGACTTCTGGAGTACTGTGAAAGCAGTCATTAGCAACGCAACGGAAGGTGCTGTTTGATGCGTCGAGAGGAATCGACGTAACGGCTGGTTCCACGAGAAGTGTCAAACGATTCTAAACGAGAAGACTGCGGTGCGGGTATTGAGGCTGCGGCAAAGGACCCGTCATAGCGTGAGTCGATTGAGTGAGATTCCTACACATTCCAGCTCGCAGCACAAAACCTGCGCGGGATGCGTTGAGTTTCTTGTAGAATCTAAGTGTTTCTAGAGAACGATACAGCTGCTCAATTTTCATACACTACAGCTCTTCCAGGTGGCACTTTTCGTCCCAAAAAAGATGTCTCTGCTGCCTTCGTTTCTGTGTTCTGTACAAACAGAAACGAAGGCAGCAGAGACATCTTTTTTGGGACGAAAAGTGCCGCCTGGAAGAGCTGTAGTGTATGAAAATTGAGCAGCTGTATCGTTCTCTAGAAACACTTAGATTCTACAAGAAACTCAACGCATCCCGCGCAGGTTTTGTGCTGCGAGCTGGAATTAGTAGGAATCTTAACGGATGAACGTGAGGTGATCGACAGGTGGAAGGTTTGTGGGAAGTTATCAAGCCGATTTTATCGATGGGCGATCGACAAGGGACCAAATATTTACACTGTGGCAGATCCTCCAAAAGTGTCGCGAATACCAAGTCTGCGAAACTAACAAGACTGATTAAGGGCACGATGAATGGTGCACAGTGCTGTGTGAAGATTTCTGGTGCGTTAGCTCGTCTGAGACACAAGGCAAGGCGACGGTCTTTCCTGCCTTCTGTTTAACATTGCGCCTAAAGGTGTTATGAAACGTGCGGTCTTTAACATGCGGGGCACGATCTTCAATAATTCCAGCCAGTTCATCTGCTTTGCTGACGATGTAGACTTTGTCGGAAAGACGTTCCAAGCGATTGCGCACACTAAGCAGAAACGCAGAAAAGACTGGATTAAAGGTGAATACATTGAAGATCAAGTAAATTGTTAGTTTTTGATTTGTTAGATTGTCAAGTAAATTGTTAGTTTTTTACTGTAGATGATTTTGTCATATGACAAGTATTGTAGTGACAAGGGATTGACCATAAACCACGTTAATTGAGACATATCTCATTTTTTTCGAAACAAAAAAAACTCTTCAATGTATACAAATGAAAAATAATACTAACTTTTCGTATACTCAATGTGTTGTGGACCAAATTGGTGTGATATACGAATAATTTCGTTGATAAATCACCCAAAAGTACAAAATATACAGAGAAAATGAAAAAAATTCAATCATCTTTTTCTACAAAAACGCAAAATTTTCGCAAACTTTTAACATTGATTCTTAAAGGGCACAAACAGGGCTCTCAGGCGCACTATCAGGAGCTTAGCTTACACGTGCTTACATTTGATGTTTTTTAAAGTCAAAATTAGAAAAATTCCAAATATTTTCTAAGTGGCCTGCGGCAGACTCTGCAGGGTTCAAATCAAATACTCTTCCGGTTTTAGGAAGCCAATATGATAAGCTCTAACAAACCATAACAGCTATAGTGGCATTTTATATATTCCAAAATCTTCAGAAAACCTGTTTTCCTTCATTTTTGAAAGAGGTTACTTTAGAGGCATATTTCAACATGAACCGTTTCAATATTTCATTGATAAATTATGGAAATATAGATCAAAACGACGTGTGGTTAAGACGATCTTCTGCAGAGTATGTGAGGATGGCGTATGGAGGCAAAGAATCAACAAGTTGCGCCAGCTGGTAACTCTACGGCATGCTTAATATCTAGAAAAAGCTGGGAGAGTACGATGGGCGGGACATGTTGTTAGAATGCCGGACAACAATCCCGCAAAATGTTGTTCGTTTCGAGTCCGGCCGGTACAAGACGTAGAGGCGCACAACGATCTAAATGGTTGGACCAAATGGAGCAAGATCGCAAGTACGCTCAAGAAACTGGAGACAAGCTGCCATGGATCGAGTGCGTTGGCGTAACATTTTGACGCAAGTGGAATCCTGGGGGATGTTTCCAAGTCAGTAAGCATTATTATGCACATAAAAAACAGGGCCAAAATATGGAATAAACCACAATTGTGCACCGCAAAATGTAACATCATTACAATTATGTGTCACTTAGCTCAATACACAGAGCAAGACTATTATTTTTAATGACATTTACAAATTTAAATCATTTCAATCGTATGAATCAGGTTACAACTGCGTTGATAAAATATCACGGCTAATAAAAATTGTTCAGTTTCATGAAAATAGACGCATTTTCGCAAAAGTGACCTATAATTGTGGAGTGACTGTACATTAGAGTGGCCATTTTTGTAACATCATGCGATTTCGATGAGCGCCGGACGGAAAAAGTTTCCTTTTTACTCCAAAAATAAGCCATGAAAGTTTGAAGTTGATCCGAGTTCATTTAATGGACCCACAAAACGCTTATATTTAAAAAAATAGATAGAACTGTTGTTTTTTATCTCTTTTTGAAGTTTTTTGTCTTAGTTTTTTAAAATTGTTGTATATTTTGCGTCGAAATACTCTTCAATTATAAAATCATATCATTAGGGACATGCACATATTACGTAACGAGAGCATCAAACGAAATCAATTCATTCACAGCCAATCAACTCACTCACAGCTTCAATGGCCCAAAAGTTCTGACCATTGACCATAAATTGCATTCAAAACATGTTCCTGTTAATAGTCAAACTTCACATTCAGGTGTTTTTCGGATGTACGAATGCTGTCTAATGTATTAATCAAGTTATGAATTCTCTACGTGATTTTTTCGCTTATGCCGAATTTGATAGTCGTCTCAGACGCTATAACTGAAAAGATGGAGAGTCGCTTGTGGTATTTAAGCCCAGAATAAGTTGGTGGCCTAATATCCTGATTTGAAATTGAACAAAAAATGATCAGGCGATTAAAAGCGAATGGTCCTTAAGGTGAAACGGTATTGAAACCACAAACAGCCAATTTCGAATCATCACTTCGAATTTTTAGAAGCACAAGACTCGGAAATAGATAATGCATTCCATATGAAAACGCTATTTTATGTTTGCTTCACCGCAGCAAACATGAAATAGCGTTTTCACAGGTGACGCATTAACAATTACCGAGTCTTGGGCCTTTGAAAATTCAAAATGGTGTCTGGAAGTCGGCCATTATTGGTTTCAGTACATAATGTTCAATTTATGAAAAATTCTAACCGTGTTTCAACACATAATTAAGACGAATTTCAGTTTACATTGCATGCTGTTGATTTATACCGAAAAAATACACACCTCATTCAAAATACAAACTTTTTAACAAACACCAAAAGTTATAGATTTTTTTTAAACTTTAATCATGGTGATAGTACTACTTCATAAAACATGAAAATACAAGTGTATTTGAATATGTTTTGATGAAGGTACGGATAATTCATGTGATTTGTTCAAAATATCCGAAAACAAAACGATAAAACGGCATCGAAAACATTTCATCCAGTAACCTGCATTGAATTTTTCTGGGGGCATTCGAGGAAAATTTGCTCGAAAGCGGAATATTGATGAATACAGTGCTCGATCAGTAACAATTACTTTACCCTGTAGTGCGCAAGCTCTATAAATTTTAAATAAATATTTAAAAATGTTAACTAGAGCACTAATTTGTAACTGGTACGGATGATAAAATTTTTATGATTTCTAATGAACGAAACAATTTGAAGGATTTCTGTTATCTCTTTGACCTTTGTTTGTAGTGCTTTCTTGAATGTAAGCATATTATATCGCATTATTCGTTCTGATTTTTTTATAAAGGTTTTATTTACATATATAATCAGTTTGATAGTTAAAATATCAACCAAAAAATTGTCCAATACCTACACTTAATTTTAGGGACTTCATTTTTAATTTTATTATACATATACCGATATTGTTTTCAGCTGTTATAATCAATACACGACAGAATTCCAGACGGACAACGGAAAGAACGCCTGAAAAACCTCTATTCAGCAAGCACGAACGGAACAAGCAACAAGCGCGTAGACTGCCTGCTTCAAGGCGAATACTAGCTGCAATTGTATGAGCCATGAATCCCAAAGGTCTTGGTTTTATGGTTAAACACCACCCCCGCTGTATACAGCCCATAACAAACTCATCTTATCTCAAGCCGTTAAGAGTTTGAATGACTGAGTGTTGGTACTCATCCCCACCCCAATATAAAACCCAGAATCATCATCCCTAGTGATTCTCTAAAATTTCAAACCTAAAACACAATTTACGCGCAGCCGGCATGAAGGCGCTTTTCACAGCTGTGCTTGAATGGGGCAGCGAATGCAACAGGTGGCGTCCGCGCTTATTCATTGCCGCCTGCTTGACGGTTGCATTTCGACACGCCACCCATTTTGCCACCCAATTGCTCAGCGCCACGGCCGGCGGTATTTATTTTCCACTGGCACTAAACTGCTTCCATGGCATATTCATGCTCTAATGCAAGGGCTACCGTACCGTACTGATTTGATTTTCGGATAGTTTCAAACTAAGAGTATAATTTTATTTAAGGTCTAACAATGGAGCAGACAACTAAACGTGAACGCTAAGCTGTATGAAATATTTGCATTCTAATTTGAAATTTTCTGGGTGGTTGAGTAGTTGAAATTTAAACCAGAACGGTAAATTGTTTTGCGACCGAGACGTGCAAAATATTTGCACTACGTTTGTGCTGCTACAAGTCTGGCAAAAGCAATAATGGGCTGAGTGAGGGCTTTCAGGCTGCATCTACCAGCGATTCGTGTCGTTACATGTCAAATTCAAGGTAATCCGGTTGGCTAAGCTTCCACCAGCAGCAGTATGTCGATTGTCGATACGAGTAAGGCGAACGTTCATGTTCTATCATTTATTAGATTGCATTTTCGTTATCTTGAGCGCCCCGGGCGCTGTGCTGTATATGTTCGTTGTGATTGCTTTATTTTTATTCGAGGGAAGTTTTTATTAAATTCATTTTTGTTCTGTGCCCGTGTCAAAGTTAGGGTTTGGGTTGTCGCTTTTCCGGGTGTATTCTTATATTTTAATCATTCTGGAGAAACATTTCAGATATACCATAATTACAAACAATTACATGTAGGTTATAAATTTTTGTGTCTTGTCTTTTATCACTGATATTTCATACCCAACTTTTCTGCAAAATATTCAAAATATTAACTAATAAACTAACTTCAGCACATCGTTTGAGTCTGTGAAATCATCAAGACAATTTTTTAACTTAGAAATTAGTGATAGCCTTATATCGAGTAACTATTTACTAAACAGAAGCTGATAATTCAAGTACCGTTTTACTACATCCCACTTTTACTAAAATCTATGATGACCAAAGAAACCGTGATGACCATGATGAAAGTGGTGGTGATGTTTCTTATGTTTCCTGTGCTTCTTATGTTTTTTATGGCGGAACATATCCTCGGCGGAGTGCTCTCCAGCTTCGGCTTGTTTGTAGTCGTGTTCTTCTTCATGATGTGCTTCATAGAAGGACGGTTCGACTGGATGCGGATACGGGTGGGTGTCAGCTTGACAAGGCGCTAGATCTTTATGGGCATCGCAGGAAACGAGCAGATTGTGGTTGCACTTAACGGGGGGTACTTTTGCCGGATACGAATACTCTACGCTTGGTCCCGGTTGCACCGAATGTTGATCGCCGCCATAGTGGGCCGTGGTTGAACTCACAACCGTTGCTACGATCAAAGCAGCGAATCCAAATGCGGTCATAGCTCCGAATGATGAATTCGACAACAGGTTGCTAACTAACCTAGAGCAGCTCGAGTCACTGACTTAATCGAAATGTGCTGCTTGGTGCATATTTTATAGAGCATATTGTAACGGAGCTGTAATTTAAACCCACCAGCCGACCGCCACGCTGATGCCCTAGATTAATGTTACACGATTATACAGTGAACGCTGACGAACGTGCTTTCGAGTAAAGCTCGGGGAAAACATAAATATGTCAGAGTTTCTTCAATTCCTGGAACGCTATCATTTATGTAGAATGATTGTCATCGTTAGTAGCTATAAGCTCACACACTCTGCTGTGTTGTAAAGCTTAACGGCTTAATAAAACCGCTCCATTGTCACCTGGAGACAATGTGGGTCGTTTGTTTAAATATCCTACTGCCCACCACATCGTGAAGAATTCGATTATAGGAAAAGATAGAATCAATATTTGCACGAAAAATTCTGGTGAAATATAGTCGATTTAACTGAATTGTGATACGAAAACATACTGAAGAATTATGATTTTCAACCTCATTGTGATACGACAGCAATATGGATAATATATATGCGGTTCACTAGTAACTGTCATTGTAATAAAAATCTTCTCTTCGCTTCGTTGCAGGCTGATTCAGACTAATTTATGACGGCAGCTTTTATGTGCACTGTTTCCCTCCCTTTTGACCTATTTCATACGCTTTGGAGTGGTATAGTTTCAATCAGTAGATAAGTTACGGTTTGAGGCTGCTTCAACGTTTTAACCCCAATGTTTATTCTATACTCGACGAAAACTTTGTTGGTTTTCTCAAGACAAAAATACCTTTCACTTGCAACTTAGCCCATAATTCAATCGGCTGCGTATGAAAAATGATGCAAAATAGGTTAACATTTTTGCTCAGGACCATCAAGTTTATAATTCATCCTTAGAACAGTGTCAAAAAGCGATTATTTATTCGTTGGAATTTTTGAATACATAATAAAACGTTTAATTAGCTAAACTGTTACCGACAAAAAACAAGCAACTGATTGGCCATTATTTATTAAAATACAACTCGTAGTAGTTGTAGTTCGGTTTAGTTATTGCCTTGAAAATCGAGTCAGTTACCATGTATTCATAACCCATGTTTCTTCATACCTTGTCATTATAGTCTTCGATATAAAGAATACTCGAAAGGAATCAACTAGGTTTTGCCCTATTCACAGGTGCATCAATCGAAGTTTACTGACGAGTGACAACCAAAAATCTGGATTTTTTTTGGGGCTCTTTTACTCAACAACAAAAACGCTCAAATAGGAATGACAATATGTATATGAATGCTCTATCTTTCCTCTTTATGCCAGTTTTTTTGTTTTGTTTATGCATGCTCAGCTCGGTTCAAAATGGCGTCCAAACAAAGAACATTCCACAAGTGCATTGTACAAATCGCTATGAACTGCATAACAATTTTGGCAAAAAGTTCATGGTAAACCATCTTCAAAGCGAAAACCTTCCGGTTTCTATTGTATATGGCTTCCCACGAACCTCAACTATAACTATATAACTTCTCAAAATCTGTTCTCACCAGGTTAACCGAATGAATTATTAAGAATCTCTTTGAACTAGCATTTCAGCTTGCACTCCGTCGAGGCTTTGCACACAACCCGTTTGTTATCTTCCTACGTATTTTCTAAAAGAGCGTGTTTTGGCATTACTTTTGAGTAAAAAAATATTTCCACTCGCGGAAAACACTCAGTTCGCTGAGTCAGATATGTATGCAAACTTTCTTTCAAATCAAAAATGTTTGATATTCGACGATAGGTCATTTGACAAAACTCAGTCTCGTATTCATTAAAGACAGACAGTTTCTTATATAAACGAAAATTCTTTTTACTCGGATTTTAAAGTGTCTTTTCTTCGCGATTTCTAAAAAAAGTAAACTTTTTAATTTTTGTTTTTTCAGTATACTTTTATATTTTCTCTCAATAGATCAATAATTCTGGTCGCAGTGAGGAAGTCCATACAGAATAAAAATACTTTTATATTCAATATTCAATGGTTTTACGTCTCTGAGGAAGTTCGGCTATATAAAGGTGTGAAAAATAAAATGAAAATCTAAAAATGGAAAAAATGTCCAATTCCAAACACAAATTGTAACGTGATTATCCGAACTATTGTTCTATTGAAAATTATCAAGCCTTGTTGAAACGCAGATTTCAACCTCTGGTTGGTCTCCAAATGTTGCTTCCCCCAGCACGGTCGACAGAATTTTATATCTAGTAAACCTGAAATACACTCTTTGTGTTGTATAAGAGTCTGTTTCTGCTGAAACCAATCATTTGACTAGTAGATGGAGACTAGGACGGTCCTAATTGAGTAGCATCGGAAGGCAGTAGTAGCGGCATCGCATAGCAGCAGCGGCAGCGTGTGCCAGCAGCAGAATCATCAGCGGTAGTGGCACCAGCGTCAAAGGGAAGTGCAGCGGCACTCCCTCTATTAAAAAATTGCCTTTGTTTGGTAGCGGCAGCATCAGCATTAAGTACATCGGCCGGCATTTCTTCCAATGAAAAGCTGTCTCATTTCGACAACACACAAACATTTTGTGATGCTGGCAAACAAAATCTGATAGCCGTCGAATTTTCAGCGTGAAAACAGCTTTACACTGTTTTATAAGAAGAATGCCTTAGATCCACTGTCGGGGATAGCACATAGGTGCGATTATCATTCTAAAATAAAAAACTCAAATTAATCCACCTAGCGGTGAGACCCAGCCTTTCTTATTCGAACTTATTACTTGTTAAAATAGATTTACACGAACACTCTAATTTTTAGAAAAAAAAAACACTTTGATAATTTCTGCTGGACTTATTTTTCACTCTAAATCACGAATTTTCGATAACCAACAGCACAATTTTACTGAACATTTAAAGCTTAATATTCACACACATATGAACATATATTAACACATACACATGCAAATAACATGAAATAAATATGTTTCCAATATATGACGCGATTTTTTTTTTATCGTGGTATAATCGAAACGTCACTGTTCTTATATATAGATCGGACTCGATTATATATTTTTTCAAATTCCTCTATTTATGGTAGAATTTTTTTTATTTCAAATATAACCTATCTAAAGCTGAAACGTCGTAAGGAAATGTCCATTAAATTCATTTGAGAAGAGTTGCCTCCAATGCGAAAAAAATTGAGAATCTATACAAAAGAAGAGTGTTTCGAAAAAAATTATTTTTGTTCTGCGTAATCAATAGACGTTCCATAATAAATTCATAAAATATAAGAATGGAACCTAAAAAATTTTTTTTAATAAATTTGAAAAAAAAAAATAATAAAAACTAAAATATATCAAAATAAAAATATAACAAATAAAAAAATATCAGAAAAATAGATAAAAATTAAAAATATAAAATAATCAAAATATTTAAAAAAATCAAAATTGAGTATAAATTAATAAAAAAAACCTAAATTAATCCACCTAGCGGTCAGACTCAGCCTTTCTCATTCAAACTTATTATTTGTAAAAATAGATTTACATGAATGCTTAAATCCAATACATGTTTATCCACTCTTTGGGTTCTAAAATATTAATGTTGTAATTAAAGTATAAAATATGAAATTTGACGTAATGTTAGTACTTAAGAAATAGCGAAATAAAAGCAATAACTCTTAATTTCGAACAATTTAATCACGAGCGATGCCGGGAACGTTCAGATAATACGATACCACATTTAATTTCGCACATTTAATTTCGTTTATTTTCGTTGTGATTGCTTTATTTTTATTCGAGGGAAGTTTTTATTAAATTCATTTTTGTTCTGTGCCCGTGTCAAAGTTAGGGTTTGGGTTGTCGCTTTTCCGGGTGTATTCTTATATTTTAATCATTCTGGAGAAACATTTCAGATATACCATAATTACAAACAATTACATGTAGGTTATAAATTTTTGTGTCTTGTCTTTTATCACTGATATTTCATACCCAACTTTTCTGCAAAATATTCAAAATATTAACTAATAAACTAACTTCAGCACATCGTTTGAGTCTGTGAAATCATCAAGACAATTTTTTAACTTAGAAATTAGTGATAGCCTTATATCGAGTAACTATTTACTAAACAGAAGCTGATAATTCAAGTACCGTTTTACTACATCCCACTTTTACTAAAATCTATGATGACCAAAGAAACCGTGATGACCATGATGAAAGTGGTGGTGATGTTTCTTATGTTTCCTGTGCTTCTTATGTTTTTTATGGCGGAACATATCCTCGGCGGAGTGCTCTCCAGCTTCGGCTTGTTTGTAGTCGTGTTCTTCTTCATGATGTGCTTCATAGAAGGACGGTTCGACTGGATGCGGATACGGGTGGGTGTCAGCTTGACAAGGCGCTAGATCTTTATGGGCATCGCAGGAAACGAGCAGATTGTGGTTGCACTTAACGGGGGGTACTTTTGCCGGATACGAATACTCTACGCTTGGTCCCGGTTGCACCGAATGTTGATCGCCGCCATAGTGGGCCGTGGTTGAACTCACAACCGTTGCTACGATCAAAGCAGCGAATCCAAATGCGGTCATAGCTCCGAATGATGAATTCGACAACAGGTTGCTAACTAACCTAGAGCAGCTCGAGTCACTGACTTAATCGAAATGTGCTGCTTGGTGCATATTTTATAGAGCATATTGTAACGGAGCTGTAATTTAAACCCACCAGCCGACCGCCACGCTGATGCCCTAGATTAATGTTACACGATTATACAGTGAACGCTGACGAACGTGCTTTCGAGTAAAGCTCGGGGAAAACATAAATATGTCAGAGTTTCTTCAATTCCTGGAACGCTATCATTTATGTAGAATGATTGTCATCGTTAGTAGCTATAAGCTCACACACTCTGCTGTGTTGTAAAGCTTAACGGCTTAATAAAACCGCTCCATTGTCACCTGGAGACAATGTGGGTCGTTTGTTTAAATATCCTACTGCCCACCACATCGTGAAGAATTCGATTATAGGAAAAGATAGAATCAATCATAAAATAATTTTTAGAAAAAAAAAACACTTTGATAATTTCTGCTGGACTTATTTTTCACTCTAAATCACGAATTTTCGATAACCAACAGCACAATTTTACTGAACATTTAAAGCTTAATATTCACACACATATGAACATATATTAACACATACACATGCAAATAACATGAAATAAATATGTTTCCAATATATGACGCGATTTTTTTTTTATCGTGGTATAATCGAAACGTCACTGTTCTTATATATAGATCGGACTCGATTATATATTTTTTCAAATTCCTCTATTTATGGTAGAATTTTTTTTATTTCAAATATAACCTATCTAAAGCTGAAACGTCGTAAGGAAATGTCCATTAAATTCATTTGAGAAGAGTTGCCTCCAATGCGAAAAAAATTGAGAATCTATACAAAAGAAGAGTGTTTCGAAAAAAATTATTTTTGTTCTGCGTAATCAATAGACGTTCCATAATAAATTCATAAAATATAAGAATGGAACCTAAAAAATTTTTTTTAATAAATTTGAAAAAAAAATAATAAAAACTAAAATATATCAAAATAAAAATATAACAAATAAAAAAATATCAGAAAAATAGATAAAAATTAAAAATATAAAATAATCAAAATATTTAAAAAAATCAAAATTGAGTATAAATTAATAAAAAAAACCTAAATTAATCCACCTAGCGGTCAGACTCAGCCTTTCTCATTCAAACTTATTATTTGTAAAAATAGATTTACATGAATGCTTAAATCCAATACATGTTTATCCACTCTTTGGGTTCTAAAATATTAATGTTGTAATTAAAGTATAAAATATGAAATTTGACGTAATGTTAGTACTTAAGAAATAGCGAAATAAAAGCAATAACTCTTAATTTCGAACAATTTAATCACGAGCGATGCCGGGAACGTTCAGATAATACGATACCACATTTAAATCATGTTGAGGCCATATATATTGATCGAAGCAGGTAAAGTGTTGAATAGTCTTTGAATTTCTTTTCTTTCTAAAACTTTTAAACAGCATATCAAATTGTTATGAAGTTTGTTATTTGTAAGTTTGAGAGATGACTCATTTGTATGACACTAGTTATGTTCAAATAAGTCGTGTAATACTTGAGATAATAGACTTTCGTTGTTTTACAAATCAAAACATAACGCTTGCTTAAGTTCGATTACAATCAAATGAAAAGGGAACGTATGGGGCAGCCAAACTTTGAAACCACGTGTTCAATCATAATTCATCAGTTAACCCTTAACTAGCCCGTTCATCTGATATCAATATTGTTCAAATCGGTTGTGTAGTTTCTAAGATAATGAAGTTTCGTGATTTTCACATTTCGATACATTACAGACGAAGTTACAGTCCGATTACTGCAAAATTCAATAGGGAGTTATGAGGTAGGTAGACCTTTCATTTGATACTAATTCTGTGGAAATCGGGTCAACCATCTCTGAGAAATATGAGTGAGTCCAAGTAAGTTGTCTTGGAATATGTTTCTTTTCATAGCTGGATTTCACATTTTTAAACATAACAGGCAAAGTAATAATCCGTTTGAAAAAAAAATCATTAGGGTCTTATGGGGCAACAAGACCTTTCATATGACACTAATTTTATAAAAATCGGGCCAGCCATCTCTGAGAAACATGAGTGAGATTAAATAGTCTCCAGAACACGTTTCTTTCCATAACTTCTGAACCATATGTTCAATCTTCATAAAATTTCATAAAATTAAGGGTTTCTAAGGTAGCCCGTTCATTTGAAACTAATTTTAATCAAATCAGATGTGTGGTTTCTGAGATATTGATGTTTCGTGATTTTTACACTTTGATACATAACCTCTAAACTAGAAATCAGATTACAATAAAATTCAATAGTGTCTCATAGGGCAACTAGACCTTTCATTTGCAATTAATTTCATTGAAATCTGTTCGGTCAGACCATCTCTGAGAATAGTGAGTGCGAAAAAAGGTGCACATACACACGTACACACCCACACACACACCCACACACAAACATATACACCTATACATGCTTATATGCAGAAAATGCTCGATTCGTCTAACTGAGTCGAGTATTATATGACATTCGGCCATTTGGATCACTTTTCTACCTTTTAATTTACCAGTGATCGTTAGGAGGAAGTCAATATGTTGACTTTCATTATGTGATTTCACATTTTCATTAACATCGGACAAAGTTACAATCCGATTGCAATGAAACTCAATAGCAACCTATGGGGCAACTAGACCTTTCATTTGACACTAATTTTGTGAAAATCGGGCCAGCCATCTCTGAGAAAAATGAGTGAGTTTAAACAACCTCAGGATAACTTTTCTTTACATAACTTTTGAACCATATGTTCAATCATTACGAAATTCAAAAATTAAGGGTTCTGAAGACAGCCCAATCATTTGAAACCAATTTTATTAAAATCGGTTGTGTGGTTTCTGAGATATTGATGTTTCGTGATTTTTACATTTTGATACATAACCTCTAAACTAAAAATCCGTTTACAATGAAATTCAATAGCAACTTATGGCGCAACTAGACCTTTCATTTGCAATTAATTTTATGAAAATCGGTCCAGCCATCTCTAAGAAAAGTGAGTGAGAAAAAAAAGTTGCACATACATACACACACACACACACTTACACACACACATACACACACACACACACACACATACACACATACATACATACATACAGAAAATGCTCAGTTCGTCGAAAGGGGTCGAGTGGTATATGACATTCGGCCATTGGGGCCACTTTTATACCTTTGGTTTTTCCAGTGATTGCTATACCTTTCTAGGAGAAAGGCAAAAACAAGTTCACGCCTAGGGTTGAAAGTAAACATATAAATATACACTGGACAAATTCTTTCTATACGTTTGACTACAAAAAAACTACAGGACATAATTAATTTCTTGCAAGTAATTTATTTTATGACTTTCCTTATTAATTTGTTTAAATGATCTTGTATTAAAATATGAATTTTTTCAACGCAGTTGCTTTTATTAATAGTATTCCCTTCGTTCCTGAAATGCACTCGTGCACCATTTAATATGGGTTTTTAAAACCAGAATGTTACACAGAAGCCAGAATCCCACCTTAAACACCATTCTAAATCCAGATAACTACTTTTGGCTAGTACTAGTAGTAAGTAGTAAGTTTGTATTATGTCGAGACCACATATTTTGTATTATGTCGAGGCCACATATTTTGATCGATAAATTTCGTTTCTTTGCATAACATTTGAACCTCAAATTCTCAAATCTCAATAAAATTCAAAAGTTACTGGTTTTTTAGGAAGGCTCTTCATTTGAATCCAGTTTTGTTCAAATCGGTTGTGTAGTTTCTGAGATAATGATGTTTTGTGATTTTTACATTTTGATACATAACCTCTAAACTAAAAATCCGATAACAATGAAATTCAATAGGGTCTTATAGGGCAACTAGACCTTTTGTTTGCAATTATTTACATGAAAATCGGTCCAGCCATTTCTGAGAAAATCAAGTAAGATTGGGAGAGCGTTACACACACACATGCACGCACACACACATACAGAAAATGCTCAGCTCGTCGAAATGAGTCGAATGATATACGACATCCAGCCCTTTGGAGCACTTTAATACCTTTAGTTTTTACAGTAATTGCTATACCTTTCTAGGAGAAAAGGCAAAACAAATTGTCCTTTTGAGGACAAATTGAATACTTAATTCGAGCGTTAAAATCTTCTTGTTCATTCTTTACACTTCATTCAAAATGTTGAAACGTCTTCACAAAGACAGTTGTGAACTCGACTTCATCTCCAGATATCAGCACAAACCGAATTTCCGCAACGCAACGTCACCCAACAGTAGCATAATTGATTTCGGCATCTTCTATTTACTGCTTCCATACGACACCAAAACGCAGAATCAAGCCTCGAAAATTGTGAAAGCCTAATCATTCAAACACTGTTCTGTTGAAAAAGGTCAAATCTTGTTGAAACGCATATTTCAATCGATCTGATTGGTCGTTTGATGCTCGGTTTTCCTAACACGATCGACAGAATTATATACCTTTTTACCGGGTATGTACTATTTGGGCTATATAAGTGCCCGCTTCTGCTAGGACGGTCCTAACTAATTCGCAGCGGGTAGCGAGAAGCCGTATAGCGGCAAGGTTACAGAGTCCACTTTGTCAAGCGGATAGTCATGGGTTCGAATCCTACAAGAATCTGACCATTCGATGTCAAAAAGAACTTAACCATGGGTTCATTCTCAGGCTCCCCCACCACTTACCCTTCCCTTGCGTTAAATTCACAATGGTATTATTTTGTGTGACTCCCTCTCAACAAAAATAAATGGCTGGAGGAGCGAGGCTCAGTTATATAAGAGCCAGATAAACGCGTAAATTTTACTGTATTGTTCTTCGAAAAAAAAAAACTATTGAGAAAATAAGCTATAAAATATTTGGTACAACCAAATTTCCCCAATTTCGAATGAAGATGCGTTTAAGGGTTCTAGCAGCACCATACATCAGCTGTTGCTTGTTTTCTCTTCACTCATGCATTGAATAAAATCTTGTGCATTTTATTCGAAATGGAGCGTATCTTCACCAAAATACCAAACTTATTTTATTCACATTTCATTTGGTGAATAATATTTCTTAAGATGAAGATAATCGACTAGCTTTACTCAAAATTTTATATTAAATTATCAATGATGGCTTTTTGAGCGATTTGAATTTTGTGAAGATAAAAATACTACAAGGGGCTACCTCTATCAAACCTAATTGAGCACTTCGCTCAATAATACCCAATGACTCTTCAGCAAAAGGACAAGAAGAAAAAGATGTGAAGTGGTCAGTTGCATTTTTACTCGTAAGAAAAAATTAAAGACACTTCAGGGTGAATGTAATGTCCAACTAATATTCAAATGTTGTTCACCAATATTCAAAATGATAAAAAGCAAAAAACATTCAGAAAAAAAGGTTCCGTTTTTGACACTTTCGAGGAGCGTGTTGCCAAAAACGGAACTCACCTGCATCACCAATTATAATTCCCTGAAGAAGTTTCGTAGTGCGTCCTTCTGGCCAGTTTTATTAATAAGAGGGATTTATTTTTGTTAAGAGGAAGTCATGCAAAGGTATTGTAGATTTCAGCGTAAAGGAAGGGGAACTGGCGGGGAGCCTGAGAGTAAACCCATGTACAAGTTCTTTCTGACACCAACTGTCCTGATTCTACTAAGATTCTAACCCACGACCATCCGCTTATCAAAGCGGCCTCTGTAACTTTACGGCCACGAAGCCTATTACTTTGCTATCACAGCTTAGTATTGCAACTTCTCTTTTGCACTAAATTTTAATAATATTCTATACAAGTAATGTACCAAACAGCCTTATGTAGTTCTACGTCAACCTTACGGTCATGGCTTTGCATACAACTCTTCTATTATTATGATTTTCATCATGATTTGTAGATTTAGTATTTAGCAGACATCAATAAAATCTTGTTACAATAGATGTTTTTTTCGTGCATTTTAGAATTTTCATGAATTCCGGAGTTTACTCTTTTTTTTTTCAAGGAAATTAAGGAATCTATGAATTTGTTCCACGCGCTACGAATTCCTTACGTGAGATTGGATTTTCTCTTCAAACTTTGCTCTTTCTAAATTTCAACGAATCTTTCGCATATAGGATTTTTTACTAACTTTTGAAGCATAAATTTTTTATCTGGAAAATTTTGCCAATAAATATTATATGATTGTTTAGAAAAAATAATTTATTTTCGATTATAATCTTATTTAGTAATAAGATATAATGAGATATACATAGATATATTATAGGTTAGGTACAATCATTCAACTATCTTCCAGATGGTCTCGAGGTACGATGCTGGCCCAACAATTCAGTCGTCGTAGGTTCGAGTCTCGGCTCGGGAGAGACTGTTAGTGTCCGTAGGATCGTAGCGCTAGCCCCGCAATTGTCCTGGGTACACTAAACAGTCGGCTGCGAAGTCTGTGTATAAATAAACAGAAGGTCAAGTTCCGAATCTGAATGTAGCAACAAGGCCTTTTTACAATCATTCAACTTGAAAAATCGTTATTAGTTATGTTTATATAAAAGATTTTTTTGAATAATTCGATTCAATTGCACTTTTCGCGAAAGTTTTTTTTTTTCAAGGGGGGATTTGTAAGTAGCTTAAGTATTTATGATAAATATTAGTAAATAATGAGTATGTGTGTCCAATCACAAATGGTGACTTCTCAACACTGTTAGAAATTTTGTAATTTTAATTGTTAGGATTTGTTTGCTTTCGCAATTAGGACTTATCATTCGTAGGGATTTAAACCTACTTGTCAGAAAAGGGGAAGTAAACTTACAACTAACTTAATTGCTAACTTATTGGCTATAAAGAGAGCTTATCGTAGCAATTGAGGATTGCAACGATTTTTGTCGAAAATTGTTAATAATTTTATTTGACATAGTTTCTATTGGTTCAACACCAGTAAGTCTATGTAATTCGAATGTACCAAACCAAGGAGGACGCTTCAAAATCATTTTCAGAATTTTGTTCTAAGTCCTTTGGAGCGTTTTCTTCCTTGTTGAACAGCAACTTGACCAGATCGGTACAGCATAAAGCATTGCTGGTCTAAAAATTTGTTTGTAAATCAAAAGTTGGTTCTTTAAACAAAGTTTAGAATTCCTGTTAATGAGAGGATATAAACATCTCGTATATTTGATGCACTTGGCTTGTATACTCTCGATGTGCTCTTTGAAAATAAGTTTTTTATCATAAATTAGTCCCAAGTATTTAACCTTGTCGGACCAACTTAAAATAACCCCATTCATCTTGACAACGTGATTATTGTTTGGCTAGAGGAAAGAAGCCCTAGGCTTATGCGGAAAAATTATCATTTGAGTTTTAGAAGCATTGGGAGAGATTTTCCACTTTTGCAAGTAGGAAGAAAAAATATCTAAACTTTTCTGCAATCGACTGCATATGACACGAAGACTTTTTCCTTTTACGGAAATGCTTGTGTCATCGCAGAACAATGACTTTGTGCATCCTGGAGGCAAATCAGGGAGATCTGAAGTGAATATGTTGTACAGGACTGGACCCAAGACTGAACCTTGAGGTACACCTGCTCTGACAGGAAATCTATCAGATTTTGAATTCTGATAGACAACCTGCAGAGTTCGATTAGTAAGATAATTTTTTAAAATTTTGATTAGGAAAATTGGAAAATTAAAAGTTTGCAATTTCGCAATCAAACCTTTATGCCAAACACTGTCGAATGCTTTTTCTATGTCTAAAAAAGCAGCTCCAGTGGAATAACCTTCAGATTTGTTAGCTCGTATTATATTTGTAACTCTGAGCAATTGATGAGTTGTGGAATGCCCATGGCGAAATCCAAACTGTTCATTTGCAAAAATTGAATTTTCGTTGATGTGTGACGTCATTCTGTTAAGAATAACTCTCTCAAACAGTTTACTTATTGAAGAAAGCAAACTGATTGGTCGATAACTTGAAACTTCAGCTGGGTTCTTATCCGGTTTTAAAATGGGAGTAATTTTTGCATTTTTCCATAATTTGGGAAAATATGCAATTTTGAAGCAGCAATTGAAAATTTTCACTAAAAAATCCATTGTGCTCTCAGGGAGATGTTTGATTAGTATATTAAAGATTCCATCGTCACCAGGTGCTTTCATATTTTTGAAATTTTTAATAATTGATTTAATCTCATTCAAGTTAGTTTCAATTATTTCTGCAGGTAAAAAATTCTGGGAGGAAATTAAATCAAATTGACGTGTGACTTCATTTTCAATTGGACTCACAAAATTCAAATTTGAGTTATGAACACTCTCAAACTGCTGAGCAAGTCTTTGAGCCTTTTGTTCATTGGATACAAGAAAACGTTCACCATCTTTTAAAACTGGAATAGGCTTTGAAGGTTTCTTAAGAATCTTCGACAGCTTCCAAAATGGTTTTGAATATGGTTTCAATTTTTCAACTTTAGTCTCAAAATTTTGATTTCTCAGAAGAGTAAATCTATGTTTAATCTCTTTCTGTAAATCTTTATAAATAGTTTTAAAAACAGGGTCACGAGAACGTTGATATTGACGTCTGCGGACATTTTTCAAACGAATTAGAAGTTGAAGATTTTCGTCAATTATTGGTGAATCAAATTTCACTTGAGCCTTTGGAACAGAATAATTCCTGGCATCAACAATTGCACATTTTAATGCTTCCAAAGCGGAATCAATATTCACTTCGTTTTGCAAATCAAGCTCATTATTGAAATTTCTCTCAATATGAGTTTTGTATCTTTCCCAATTAGCCTTGTTATAATTAAAAACAGAGCTCATAGGGTTTAAAACTGATTCATGTGATAAAGAAAAAGTTATTGGAAGATGGTCAGAATCAAAGTCAGCATGTGTGATCAAATCACTACATACGTGACTTTGATCTGTTAGCACCAAATCAATTGTTGAAGGGTTTCTTACAGAAGAAAAGCATGTAGGACTATTCGGAGACAAAATAGAATAGTATCCTGAAGAACAATCATTGAATAAAATCTTGCCATTGGAATTACTTTGAGATCTATTCCATGAACGATGTTTAGCGTTAAAATCGCCGATTATAAAAAATTTCGAACGATTTCTGGTGAGTTTTTGTTAATCACCTTTAAAATAATTTTTGAGCTCGCGTGTGCATTGGAATGGTAAATATGCTGCGGCAATAAATAAAATCCCAAGTTCAGTTTGAACTTCAATTCCCAAAGTTTCAATAACTTTCGTCTCACGATGGGGAAGAGCACGATGTTTGATTCGGCGATGAATAACAATTGCAACTCCACCGCCGGAACCCTGAATCCTATCATATCTATGAACCACGTAATTGGGATCATATTTTAATTTTATGTTAGGTTTCAAAAATGTTTCGGTAATAATTGCAATATGCACATTATTTACTGTTAAAAAATTAAAAAGCTCATTCTCATTGGCCTTCAATGAGCGAGCATTCCAATTCAATATTTTAATTGTTTTATTTAAAATCATTGCTAAATTTTAAATTAGAAACAATTTTAATAGTAAAATTTGTGCCTATTTGAATGGCTTCAAACATTGATTTTGCCTGCAACATGGCGTTCATAAGATCGAACATTGCCTGTTGCAAAAAAGAAAGTTTACCTGTCGTAATAGGCCCCAGGCAGTTGACATTAGAAAAAATATTTTCGGCAGCAATATTAGCTGGAGTAACAGGTGTACAAATATTTTCTAGCGTGTTTTGCTTACCCATATTAACGGTCATTTTCGAACTACCAACACTAGGCGGTATAATGTTCGAACTACCTGTAACCTGTGCATAAGTTAAACGGGTATGCAAATGAGTAGGTAAACTATGCATCACTGGTACGCTTGGAGAATTTTGTTTTGAAGTTGGTTTTAATTGCGAAATTGAATTTTGCTTACTTTGCCTTGCCTTAACAATTGCTAAACGGACTGGGCATTGATAAAAATTTGACATATGGTTGCCGTTACAATTCGCACAGCGAAAATTTTTACTCTCTTCCACAGGACATGTGTCCTTTTTGTGAGAAGAGTCTCCACAATTAAGACATTTTTGGTCCACGTTACAGAATTTGGAACCATGGCCATAACGTTGGCAAGTACGGCATTGGGTGATATGCTTTTCACCTCCACCATACTTCCTATAAATTTCCCACTTTACACGCACATTATACAAAGCATGTGCTTTTTCAAAAAATTTTAAGTTGTTAACCTCATTGCGGTTAAAATGAATTAAATAATTAACAAGGGAAATTCCAGTTCTCTGACTGTTTTCGCCTCGTGATTTTTGTTTCATTAGAATTACTTGGGTAGGGGCTATGCCAAGTAATTCTGTTAAAGTAAGTTTGATCTCATCAACGGTTTGATCGTTGGTGAGACCTTTCAAGACAACCTTGAACGGCTTGGCGTTCTTGGTGTCATATGTAAAAAATTTGTACATCTTGTCAGTTAAATACTGAACAAGACGATCACGACCCTTTACTGAGTCGGCTAATAAGCGGTATTCACCTCTACGGCCAATTTGATAGGTAACTTTAACGTCAGAAACAAACGTTGGAAGTTCCTTTTTGAATATATTAAATTCAGAAGAAATAGTTACCACAATAGGTGGAACTTTCTCCTTTTTTAAAGATTTTATATTTTGTATAGTTTCATTATTGGTAACTTCCATTTCACCAGCTTCTTGCTCAGGCAAAATATCAAAAGGATTGTCACTACAGACACTCGATGTGTCAGAAAGAGATGCCTCTCTTTTCCTCCCCGCAGCGATGCGAGGTTTCTTTTTCCGTCCAGCCATTTCAGGTGATACGAAAAAAGTTAAAACAAATTTTAAATTCAAAAGTAGGTAGTCTTGAGAAAGACTGATGGGAAATAACTTTCAGGTAGTCTTTAAAAGACACACTGACAAAACACAAACTTTGAAGCTATAGGCAGTCAAAGACCAGTCCACAAGCAACCGAAAAAACGTCTGATCTGTAGGACAGTTCAAGACGCACAAATGTTTCCGTTCATTATCACGAATAAAAGCCCGACCTAAAACGGCATCGCAGGACACACAATATGCGGTTGTTCATTTTGAAGAGATGTTTTTTATGTTTTCAAATCCTCTGCAATAATGATGTTGGGCTGAAATTGTTATGGAATATTGTTACATGTTGTTTGTAATGTAATTGATTAGGAAATTATTGATTTGATGAAAGATCAAATACTTACTGCTAGCAAACGAATAAAAAGCGACACCAATTGTTCTTCGGAAACAGATAATATTGCTGTTGAAAACTTTTGACATATACATATACTCAGGGGTGAGTAAACATCATGGATAATAACTCAAAACTGAGTAAACATGGTAATTATGAAAATTTGGGTAAATGTTACTCAATTATCCAGTACCCGATAACTCACTTTATGACATTTTGCATAAGAATACCAAACTGAGTAGATCCTAATCAAATTAGAGTTAAAATAAAGCAGCGTGTAGGAACAAAAAAACGTACCGGGCACCTCTCCCCTCTCGTTCCGTAACGAGGGAGCGTTTCGCGCAAATTTGTTAAAAACACATTTTTTCAAAAATTGTTTTACAGCTGAAAAAACCATAGAAACTATTGATAATAACATATTCTAATATCTAACAGATGGCAACAGATGTTTTTGTACCATTTATCAATGTTCTCCAAGCATGTTTGTTTTTCACGCTGTAGTGTAGAACAACCAGGTAAAAATTCGGTTGTAGAAAGTCGAAAAAAAATATATTTTTTTTGATTACAACAATACAAGCCCGCATCATGAAAATCACGTTGGAGAAAAATCGGGATCTAGGTCCGATCCTTAGTGGGTTAAAAACAGTTTATATAGAGAAATAAAAATGAGCAAATTTTCAGTTCAGCAGCTCCAAAGTGTTTCTGATTTTACGAACCAATGTTGCAAAATATGATTCATTAGTATGTCCCATATCATAAGTAGGTACACTGAAAATCATTTCCAAACTATCGACAGAATACCGACCAGACTGTTATATAATAATTGACATTGTCTCTTTTAGCAACATTGCTGCAATCAATTTTACCGATTTACAACGCTTAACGTTTCTTCAATATTTATTTACGGTAGCTGAGTGCTGACGAAAAATTTCTAGGGGATTCCCCTTCTACATCACGAAGAAGTAAAATTATCATTCGTCAGGCCTCTGAAAATCGGAAAATCTAAAAAGGGGAATGTGCATTCGTGCAAATTTGTGTTCGAGTCTCGCGCAAACTTTCTTGAGATGTGTGCAGAATTTTACAAATTTTGGCCCGGGGGGCTCCCAATTTTATCAAATTTCAAGCAGTTTTTTCAGATTTCATGATAATATTTTTTCACTTTTAACTTTAACAAACAACACGAAAATTATAGTAAATCAACTAACTGAATGTCGAATGATTCCGGTTCTGCCCGTATACGAATGTTTTAAAAAATCCTTCAAAAGTGGAAATTTCACAGTTAGAGTTGATCGAGTTTCACAATTTGGAAAAATGAATAAACAACAATATTTGAGAGATGACTAGTTGAGCCAATAAATATATATTTGCCTATGTATTTGCGATTTCTTTGTCATAATTGTATGACTACACTGTACCAAGTCGCTGCCAAATTAGTATTTCTTAGCTTCATGATGCGCCTGGTGGTATGGCTTAGATTCGTGATGCTCGTGATGGCCACTGCACGGAACAACAGATTCATGTGGTTTGCAGTTGATCAGTAGATTGTGTCCGCACTTGACAGCTGGGCCCTCAGCAGGGTAAGTGTACTCCTTGGCCGGTCCAGGATGAACGGCGTGCTCCTTGTGTCCCCCGTAACTAGGATTGGGATTAGCTGCAACCATGGCGATGGTGATGGCAAGAACAACTGTGATGAAGACCTTCATGTTTGCTGGTAAAATTTGGTGGTTTACTTCTGAGTAGCACACTTTCACTGTTCCACTGCCTGTCGAAAGAGATATTTTATATGAGTTAAGCTGATCTTCGCTGACTGGTGGTTTGCGTTGGATGCCCTCAGTGGCTCGTGACTAGAAACGATAACATGTTTTTTTTCCGTCGCCGCAACGTAAGCAACGTGTTTGAAAATTGGTGCCAAGCTCATCAATTGCTGCACATTTTGAATAGATTGGTGAACGCATGAAAACCACAAAAAGCATGTTTGTTGTTCGTGTATTTGGGGGGTTAATTATCTAAACATGACCAACCAACCGAATACCAGAGTTCTAGCTTATGTTTTTAAAAATGCATCTAAAATCATCAAAGATCGAGAAACAATTTTTTATTGTCATATTATTCCTGGTAAGGATGCGTCTGTATACGAGGTTAGGTTATTATGTTCGCCTGCGTATGTAGGTATGTTTGCATGCTTGTATGTAGATCCATGCGCCGCTTGCACGACACCTCCACCACCGGTACCGACACTTTAACGCCGATGATATTGAGTCGGCGCGCCGCTGACGCGATGATTGTGTATGCCGATTTTTTTCCAGATTCTACAATTATCGCTAAAAGAATGTTAAAAAGAGTTTCTCTTTAAAATTTAACAAGTGATTCTTTGGAAAGATGAATAATGGCATAAAATGTGTATATGGAAATGTGTTTTCAAAATCAAATATCAGTTTCATGGTATCGAATGCGACGACATTTTAGACACACTGGAAAGGTGTCACAGTAATATATTTTATATAGAAATAAACATTTTGCGTATACATTATTCAGAGAGCGGAAAAAATAATTTCACTGATTTCAGATCTTCTTACCCCCATACTACTTTTTTTCTTTTAGGGATCAGCATTTTCTATTTTTTTTTTGTATTTTCTCTACATGTTTTTTATTTTTGTCACGCTCATTATTTTATAATAATGTTCATGTTTTATTCCAGTCATACTTTAATATTTTATAGTTATTGGTGGTCTAATGACTTAAAAAATACTTGTGTGATAGTTTTATTTCTAATCATTTCATTATAAAAAAATCCAAATTTCAAAAAATTCAACACCGATCAATGAAACTACAAGAGCTTCCATGTCATATTAATATTGTAAAAATTGGTCCAATCATCTCTGAGAGAAGGAAGTAAGATTGAAGTGCGTTCCATACACATATCGAGTAGCATGTGACTTACATTATGTTTCTTATACATTGTACTACCAAGATAGAAATTGGCTAGATCATCCTAAATGACCACTGATTGAAAAAGATTTTATTCTTTTCACAACTTCACTACAGGGAGAAAAATTTGGTATGCAGGTTTGGATAATTTATCAACCAAATACACGACAGCCACATTTTTTTTTTCATTTTGCGTTCACTGACCTTTTTCAAACGCGTAGCAAGTAATTTTCAAACATGTGGCTAGATGTTGCTACGCGTAAACCCATGACCATGCGTCGACGAAAAAAAACATGTTATGGTTTCAAGTCACAAGTCATTGCGGCATCCAACGCATACGCATGATTCATATAAAATATCCCTTCCTACAGAGCAATGGAACAGGGAAAGTGTGCTACTCAGAAGTAAACCACCAAATTTTACCAGCAAACATGAAGTTCTTCATCGCAATTGTTCTCGCCATCACCATCGCCATGGTGGCTGCTAATCCCGATCCTAGCTACGGGGGACACAAGGATCATGCCGTTCATCCTGGTCCGGCCAAGGAGTACACCTACCCTGCTAAGGGCCCAGCTGTCAAGTGAGGTCACAATCTGCTGATCAACTGCAAACCATATGAATCCGTTGTTCCGTGCAGTGGCCATCACGAGCATCACGAAGCTAAGAAATACTAATTTTGCAGCTACTCGGAACAGTACGGTTGTACAATTATGACAAACCAATCGCGAATACATCGATAAATAAATAATTATTGGCTCAACTAATCATCTCTCGGATGTAAAAGTTTATTTATTTTTACATTGCATAAAACTTGTGAAATTTCCACTTCTTGAAGGATTTTTTTTAAAGCATTTACTGTTCAAAAAAACTTAGCCATGGGGCCATAAACCACGTGAGAAAGACACGGAGGTTTTTCAAATGATCACGAAAGATCACGCTGGGGGTGGAGGACTAACCTTCATATTCTATCAAGAGTTATTATTATAGTTACAAAAAAACAATACATTTATGGTCGATTTATCTTTAGAGAGATGTATTAGAAAAGATTTTGAAATGCTTGAAGTTTTATTGAAGCGATTTTAAAGCGCTAAGTAATTTAAATCAATACAATGTTTTAGGTCGAAAATGATAAAAAAGGTAGATGAAATTGTTAGTGCATCGTAATTTGTTACATTTTTTGTGCCAGTATACTTTAATACTTGATAACTAGTTTACGGTAAATCTTGATGTTGATAACATTAGTTTCTACGATCTGATTGATCGATTGCGAAAGAGGTTAGGGGCCATCTACATACCACGTGGACCGATTTTGACCTCCCCCCCCCCCCCCCCCCGTGGACAACTGCCCATATAAATTCTAAAAATTTTGTATGGACCGTGGACATTACCCAGACCCCCCCCCCCCCCCCAAAACTGGCCACGTAATATGTTGATGGCCCCTTATGTTGAGCGGGCAATGTATGAGCTTTTACGAGGATTCGTAAAATGAACAAGTATAAAAGGAGTGACTTAGAGTAACATTTTCCTCATCCAGACAGGGCTCGAACCATGCAACCTCCGATGTCTTCTGCATGGTGTTATCGCCAAATAAACTACTGAAAAGATAATTATCCCTAATACTAATAATGAATCTAAATCGATACTAAAACTCAAAATAGTTTTCTGTACTTGTTAAGGAGTGAAGGTGCATTTTTGCCCCCATGCGACACACACATCAGAAAGGTTACCAAATATTTGCATTGTCTGCCGACGCCTACCCAGAGTCATAACTTACCTATGTTCGACTTCATCGTTAAATCAACTAATTCTCTTTGGCTCTAAAAATATTTTTATCGTTATAAGATAGTCAGCCCACGAAATACTCCCTAATTAATATTTTCCGTTAGCACAAGGAACATTGTGTGATATCCCGGACGAACACGTATATATCCGACATGGCTGACGTCCCGGTTAGAATACTTTTTTTTGTTTTAATAAGAAGGGATGTTTTGTGATGATTAATTATTTACTAATATTTTTTCAGAATTCATTTTGTGTGTTCTGCCACAAACGGTGACATATCAACACTATACATATATTTTGAATTTTATTTCATTAATAGATTGTAATTGCTTTTGCAGTTAAGTGAATATAATTGTAGGACAACTGTAAACCTACTTGTCAAGCAAAAAAAATGAATGTAAAATTAAACCTCAACCTAATCTTACAGCTATCTTACTGACTATAAAGTGAGCTAATCGTTGTAATTGAGGATTGCAACGATTTTTGACGGATCTTATTGATAATTTGGTTGACATATTTTCTAATGTTTCCACATTATCATTTTCAATATCATATTCAGAAGTTTATTTTGAATCCTTTGAAGCATCTTCTTTCTGGTTGTGCAACAACTTGTCCGGATGGGGACTTCCATGTATTATTGCTGGTCTAAATATTTGTTCGTAAATTAACAGTTTACTCTTGAGACAAAATCTACCCTCCCTAACACGCAGAGAATCCTGAGTAAGAATCCCCAGGATACCGATACCGAAAGGAACACGATCCGGAGGATTCCCACTCACGATTCTTATTCAAGAATCCTAGAGCCATATACAGGGCATTCCTGTGGATTCTTTTTTCAGGAATCCTTTCCAAGGACGCTCACGAATCCAATGTGAGGAATCCTAGAGAATCTATGCGAATCGTATGTGTTCGTCCGGGTAGAATTTCTGATGATAAGAGGATATAAAGATTTTATATATTTACTTCACTTTGTTTGAATATTCTCAATGTGCTCCTTCAAAGTAGAATTTTTATCATAAATTAGCCCTAAATATTTATTTTGATCAAACTAATTTAAGATTGTACTGTTCATCTTAACAACGTGATTAATGGTGGGTTTGAGAAACGAAACTCTTGGTTCATGAGGAAAAATAATTGTGTTTTTGATGCACTAGGAGAAATCTTCCATTTCTGCAAGTATGAAGAAAATATATCTAGAATTTTTCGCAGCCGACTGCATATGACAAGAAGGCTTTTTCCTTTTGCGGAAATGCTTATATCGTCACAAAACTGAGATTTCTCACAACCTTGTGGAAAATAAGGAAGATCGGAAATAAAAATATTTTAAAAGACTGGGCCCAAAATACTTCCTTGAGGTACATCAGCTTTAACAGGAAATCTATCAGATTCACCATTTAAACGGTTTGAACACGTAATGTTATCAGACCCGTAGCTACTCCGTTTTGCGTGGTGGAGCACAGAAATTTCACTGACGTTTTTTGTTAAAGAAGTAGTTTAAAAGTAATACATTTAGCTTAAATATACAAAAGCTAATCTAGAATATGTGAATATTTGAAATATTCGCTTTATTTATATGAATTAGAAAAATTTCACTAGGGGCATTACAAACACGTGGGGGGCTGAGCCCCCCCTAGCCCATCAGGTAGCTGAATGTTATCAAGTAGACGGCAATGTAAAATAGAAGAAGAGGTACAAAACCGACACCCTAAGCATTTTTGGTAAAAGAGAAACGGAAGCAAAGACTACAAACGACCACAATACCAGAAAATATTCTACATAGCTCACCTAATATCTGTAAAATATTAGATAACTGATTTTTTAACAATTGAACTACACACTTGAATAAACTGCCGAATCTCAGTAATTTATTGCCGAGAACGACAACACTGAGTTTGAAACACACGGTTTGAAAAATATTATATTATATTATATATTTTTTCGTGGATCTCGGTTCAACCTAACAAAATTTCGGTACAAAATATTACCAAGCAAAGCCTTGGTGCTACATTCCGATTCGGAACTTGACCTTATGTTTATTTATACACAGATTTCGCAGCTGACTGTTTAGTGTACAGGACAATTGCGCGGCTAGCGCTAGCCGAGACACGAACCTACTACGACTGGCTTGTTAGGCCACCTCGAGACCATCTGGGAGATTTTAATTACCAAGCCAATTCAGATATGTTTTGCAGAAATTGTAGTTAGATGAACCGAGATTTGCGAAAAATGTGACAACTGTATTGAAACAGCCGAAACTAACCAAATACCACCCAATATGAGCGTTTTTTAACCAGATTGACGCTCAGAGGCCAGAAATTGTTTCCAAATGCCATTTCAAAATTCAAGATGGCGACTTCCAGTTTTCGAAAAACTGCGGCAAATGACCAAATACCACCCAATATGCGTATTTCCGGCATTGTTATGATGCACTGAAGCCACAATCGACCCCAAACAAAATTTTGAATTGTAAGATGGCGACTTCCGGTGTCTGGAAAACAGCCGAAAATGACCAAATACCACCCAACATGAGTGTTTCTTCAACCAGAATGACACTCAGGGGTAAGAGGTTGTCTCCAAATGCCATTTTAAAATCCAAGATGGCGACTTCCGTTTTCTGAAAAATAGCCTGAAATGACCAAATACCACCCAATATGTGTATCACCAGAATGATGCAAGGGGCCAAAAATTGACCTCAGACACCATACTACATATAATACTACATATGTATATTTCCGTAATCGAAATGATGTATAGAAGCCCAGCATTGACCCTGGACACCATTTTGAATTCGAAGATGACCACTTTCAGTTTCTGATAAACAAAGAAAATAACTGAAATGCATTCAATATTTTTCCGGAATAAAGGTGATGTACAAAAGCCGAAAGTCGAGGATGTTGTCATACCGATTAAACCAATCATTTCAAACGATATAAACAAAACGCAAGGAATCAATGAATTTGAAATGTTTAAAATTATTAAATTAAACACTAAAATAGGCGGGACAAAGTTTGCCGGGTCAGCTAGTATATTATATATTCCTTGACGCCAATCTCGAAAGTCCCCAGGAAGTCGACTTTTTCGTAGAAATGTATATTTTTCATCGATCAAAAAGGGCGACGAGATAACGAAACTTTTGAGCACTATTTCTAAGCGAAATTCGAAGGTCAAATTTTTTTCATACAAGTCATTGCCGCCCTAATATGTATTTTCAATAAAAAAGTAATGTATGTACAATAAAAAATCATAATTAAGTTTTGATATAACTATGTGCAATAACAATTTTTAAGGGTTTTTCAAGGTTATTTCTTCTAAGCAGACAAGCTTTTCGGCTATCAATTATTTGTATCAACTTTATCCTTCAGTTTAATATCCGATTTTATCCCAGCACAATTTCGAACTGATTCGTATTACTGTCCATCCATGAAAGCCTAACTTTTCTCCGTTTATGAGTGTGTAAAATAGTCCCACACAACCTTGTAATGTCACTTTTCACATGAATGTTTTTATTAAAAAAAAAACACTAGAAAAAATGTTGACGAAAAATTGAATCCAAATTGGCAGCGACTAATGAGGTGTTTGTTTATGCGATTTATTTCGACGTTTCTCGCGTTGCAGCAGCACAGGTGGATCGAAAATGATCGATATATCAAAACGTAACCTGTAGCCAGAACAGACATGTTGGAACCTTTCAAGAATTCAGGTGAAATTAGGTGAAATTCAATCAAAATTTTGCTAGCGTATATGGCTTGAAAAGCTGAGAAATTTCTAATTTCCGTTTGAATATTTGAATTCTTCATTCCTCTCTTAAGTATTTTGTACTCCTTTAGAGCAATAACTAGGTACTTTAGAATGTATACCTAAAATATCTCTCACCTCAGATTAGAGATTGATGTTATGTGTTAATTAACTTTTAGAATAAGGAATATTGCTGAATGCACGTTAATACTCATTTAAAAATATGAAAAAATACTCAGTATGTCCTTGAATATTCAAAATATTTTCAAAAAAGTCGTCCCAACTTCCGGTATCAAAAATAATATGCAGAAATCAATTTTTTTTGTTTTAATTCAAGTAGCTCACTTCACAGTAGAATTCAGAATACATGTTAGATACAGCTGTTAGAAATTTAGTGAAAACTGCGGGCGGTACTTTCTGTGAACGTTCGATATGTACAATGCAATTTTACTAAAAAAAGCAGATAGTAACGTATGTTTTGCTATTTTATTGAAGGAAACAGAACTTTTGTGCTGTACATGCGTGGAAGAAATCCATTCGAATCGATTGCATCGTTTAAATTAAATCAATCAATTGACCAATTTTGTTAGGTGGTTGAAGATTGTTTTTGAATATGACAAAATTGTATAAAAATCATCTATCATCTCTTTTACGGAGATATATAGCCCTGTTTGAATGAATTGACATTTTTAACGATATTTTATACCTGATGGAGGAACTGGAAACTGAATCATCAGCAATGTTTTGATTTAGATTTGCCTCATACTCCAATAAAGTTTATATACAGTTTATTAGGGAAAAGGACACATTGCATAAGTGTGTGCAGATCTGTACACCGACAATATTTTCGTACTAAAGATTGCCACATTTGTCTACAGTTAGGTAATCATACTCTACAATATTTGCATTTCAAGGCATACATCGAAGATGAATAGCAAAATATGTTGGAAATATCCATCATTTTCAAAGCATGTAGTTCTATTAACAACGTTTTTTTATAATTCATTGTCGAATCGTGGGCTGCAAAGTCAAAACATTGATGTTTTTACTACTATACAGTAGAAAATAATAAACACATAACTCAACGTTTGATTACACTTATGATATAGCCTTCATCCGCCTCCATATGTGACCGCTGCAAAACACCAACATTCGTTTGCATTCTTCAGTAGACAAAAAAAATTATTTGGCACCGGCTTTCAACAATATTTTTGCACCCAAATGAAATGTTTACACCGCGGGTGCAAGCCCTTCAACTTCATGCATTTGTCTCTTGTGCGATGCGCTGCTATAAAACACCTAGCCTTGCACTCATCAAATCAGTAGCAACTTCAATTTCATCTTCACTGCACATCGCAAAACGCATTACGCGTCCACCTCCAAGTATACTTACCTGAGAAAATGAAATTCTTCTTTGCAATTGTTCTGGCCATCACCATCAGCTTGGCTGCCGCCCGTCCCGAGCCTAGCTACGGTGGCCACCACGATCATGCAGTGCATCCTGGCCCAGCAAAGGAATACACCTACCCAGCCAAGGCACCCGCCGTCAAGTGTAGCCACAATCTGCTGATCCAGTGCAACTCCCACAAGGACGTCGTTGCGTGCAAACCCCTTCATGAGGAGTCCAAAGGTTACCATCAAGAGCCCGCTAAGGGTTACTAAATTGATAGCGTAGCTACAGGTGAAAAGGAGTAGTCATCTCTGACTTACAGCTGTTAAATTATTTATTGAAATAAATTATTACTATTTGAATATTAAACTTATTTACCATTATTTAATTTCAAATGAATATCACTTTACCCAAAAAAGTATATTTTGAAAATTCTACTACTTGTAGTTGCCAAAATTATTTTCCATATACAAATTTGTAAAATTATTGCATTCGCAAATACTAGAATTGTTCAACGCAGCTAAAACAACCAAACCTAATATTGAAGAAAACCAAACATTCAGTCATTTTAATAACCAATTATATTTTCCGATTCCATAATAGAAATAATTGTCAAAGTGATTTGGTTGTTACTATGGAATATGGAATTGTCTAATCATTCTTTTCTATTTCTGTGTACTATCTACAAAAAAAAATTGAATAGTGAGAGTCGTATTTTAGCAATTCCGTACAATTTGCAGTGTAAATTTTAAATTTCTTGATCCTTGTTGGGTACACTTTTCGTATTAATCTTCTTTTTTTTGGGGGGTATCACATTGTAAGAAACATCCTCCCCCTCAGTCAGTGTTACCTAATGTAAGATCGTATCCCAACAGGTAAATAATCATGTTTTTCCTGAAACAAGAACTCAATTATCCGGATTGGTATAATTTCAAAATTGCAAGCAACGTCTCAAAGCAAAGGCAAATAGATAAAATAAATAAATAAATTGATAAAATTTGACAAAACACGACCGTAAGATCAACGTAGAATTACGATAGTCTGTCTTATGTCAACGTATTTATTGCAATAGGTTTGGGAGTACGATATGTTTATATGTTAACAACTCTATTGAAAGAAGATGAAAAGAAAGCGAAAAAAGTGATGTAGTGAAGCTCGAAATCGCTTCTTATTATTATAGCTCTTAAACCTTTCTTGTGAATGTCGGTGCCACTAGCGATTATCCAAACGCGTCAACTTATGTGAGAGTTCCCATAGTAATTATTCGCCCAGTTCGTCGCTTCAACGTTATGTTTACGAAACAGATATTTTCACTTTATTCCTATTCCTAAGACAGTACCATACAGGCGGTTGGGTCTGAAGGTGGCGGAGAAGGGAAAGCCAAAACTCCGTTCGTCTCGGGCCGGGCTCAATTCTCGGTAGCCCGAATTCATCGTCTATAGTGCGCAGAAAATTATTGTTATGCTGGAGCGCCCGTCTATCTGCTAGCTCCAATGGAATACTTAGTAGCTGATAAAGCTCTGAAAA
This sequence comes from Wyeomyia smithii, assembly GCF_029784165.1. Classification (NCBI taxonomy): domain Eukaryota; kingdom Metazoa; phylum Arthropoda; class Insecta; order Diptera; family Culicidae; genus Wyeomyia; species Wyeomyia smithii. The sequence continues at coordinate 74,609,511 of NC_073696.1, forward strand.
TGGTGGAAAATGCTACCGAGATAACAACAGAATGAGAATCATCTCACGTCGTATGCAAATGGCAATCTACAATCACGATAAAATAAACTAAATAGCTGGGTGTCACTATTGCGGCACACCAATGGCGCTTCTCAGCGCCCCAAAAACATTTGATTGTGAAATAGTTGAAAATTTTCTACCACTCGCCAAAGTATTGCGGGTAGGGGTAAAACAGAATTTTCCTACAGCGCTTCAACATGATATTATTTATTCGAATGGGTTGAAACTTGATTTTAATCTGCTTATTGCACGATAATGCTATTTATCATGCATGTTTTAAATTATTGTGGAAGTGTAAATTCCAATGCTGATTTTCTAACCGATTTTTCTAATAACTATGAGCTACGAGTTGTACCGGTTTTGAACGAAAACGACGATATCCAGTTTGTTCGATATTCGTTTTGTAGAGTGACTGCGACTTACAGCAGCTCTGCTTCAAGTTGGTCGATTTAGTTCCCAGTAAATAATCCCCTTACAGCAGTGATCGGATAGATAATGAAGACCAAATTTCTTCTATACGTGACTACTGTGAGATATACTTCCGGTGAGCGTGTCACTGTGTACTCGTAAGCGCACAACAACCAATCGTTCACAAAGTCAAATCGTTTGTTTACTTTAGTGTTGGATCAGCTGGAAGAGAAAGAGAGTGATTAGTTGTTTAGTTGAACTGTTCAGAGACAGAGAGTTTTGCTTGATATTTGGCCTTGTTTTCTGTTCTGATTGATCGAAATATGCAAAACATTGATTATACAGTGCATCATTCGAACAGTTTTTTTTTTGTTTCAAAAAGGTGATCTTGAATAGTTGAATCTATCAAAATTAAGTTAAGACAGGACCGCATTCAAGAGATTTTTGAAGCGGAAATTCAGTAACAATTCACAATAAATGTCAATAGAACAAATTAAACTAAAAACCTTTCAACCATTCAAACATTGTTTAACAAATTTTCTTGGATCGTACACCTCGCGACTGTTAAAACTATTTTAACCTGTTAGTTGATTTACTTGAATATTCTTGTTGGACTTGGAAACCGAATTTCTCGACCAACGGCAATATTGTTTTCTTGTACCGTTTTTGCCTTTCTCCTAGAAAGGTATAGCAATCACTGAAAAAACCAAAGGTAGCAAAGTGCTCCAAAGGGTTGAATCTCGTATATCAATCGACTTAGTTCGACGAGCTGAGCGTTTTCTGTATGTGTGTGTGTATGTATGTGTGTGTATGTATGTGTGTGTATGTATGTGTGTGTATGTATGTGTGTGTATGTATGTAACGGTCTCCCAATCTCACTCGATTTTCTCAGAGATGGCTGGACCGATTTTCATGAAACTAATTGCAAATGAAAGGTCTAGTTGCCTCATAAGACCCTATTGAATTTTATTGTAATCGGATTTTTGGTTTCAAGGTTATGTATCAAAATGTGAAAATCACAAAACTTCATTATCTCAGAAACTACATAACCGATTTGAACAAAATTGGTATCCAAAGAACGGGCTTGTTTTTTGAACCATTTGTGAAATAATTTTATAATGATTGGACATGTAGTTCAAAAGTTAAGCAAAGAAACGTGTTGTCACGTGTCAAACACTGTTTTATCTCACTCACTTTTCTCAGAGATGGCTGGACCGATTTTCACAAAATTAGTGTCATATGGAAGGTCTTGTTGCTCCATAAGACCCTATTGAATTTTATTGTTATTGGACTTTAACTTTGTCCGTTATGTATAATAATGTGAAATCAGGCTATGACGAGAAACATGTTTCTAGGACTGTTTGAACTCACCCACTTTTCTCAGAGATGGATGGACCGAGTTTCACAAAATAAGTTGCAATAGAAAAGTCTAGTTGCCTGATAAAACCCTATTGAATATTATTATAATCGGACTGTAACTTTGACTGTTATGTATCAAAATGTAAAAGTTATGAAACTCCAGTATCTCAGAAACCACACAACCGATTTTAACGAAATAGGTATCAAATGAACGGGCTGTCTTTAAAACCCCTAAATAACGAATTTTATGATGATTGAACATGTAGTTCGAAGGTTATGGAAAAAAAAACATGTGCAGCAAACTTTATCAAATTAACTCGTTTGCCAAAGACGGCATCACTGATGCCTCTCAGAAACGATTACATAATATATAATATAAACTGCGTTAAAGAATATCAATTTCACTGATAAAATCATTCAAATTAATGTATAAGAAACAACGTTTAATTACACATTATTCGAAATCTACTGACTAACGTTGACTTAAAGAATCTGAATATTTATAGGCAGTATATGAGTACAAATCGATTATACCACAATCAAAAACAAAATCGCATATAGTTGAAGGAATTTAATGTAATTATATTCATATCGTCGCTTTCGTGCAACACTGACACAACTCAAAAAACATAGTTTCGAGAAAAACGCATTTGAAAATTTGCGTCAAAAATTTATTTTTTTATTTTCAAGAAAACTTTGAAGTTTAAGATTACCAATCCTTATTAAACATAACGTGCTCACGTTGCTCAAGTTAAAACCTTATTTTTACTAACTTTATGGAGATATTTCGATATGTGTAGCAAAGGCACTTCTACTCATAACTCTGGAATTTTTGTGATTTTCGAAATGGGACTTCGTGTGATGAAACTTAACAGTATTTGGCATCGTTTGCCATCAAAAACTCAAAAATGCAAAATTTTTAGTTGTGCCAGTGTTGCACGAAGCCGATGATATGTTGAATTTTAAATGTTCGGTATAGTTGTGCTGTTGGCTACCAAAAATTTGTTGTTTAGAATGAATAACAAATCCAGCAGAAATAATCAAGGTGTATTTTTTAAGTGTTGGAGTAAATCTATTTTAACAAATTATAAGTTTGAAGGAGAAAGGCTTGGTCTCACCGCTAGGTGGATTAATTTAGGTTTTATACCTAACATTGCAAGTAATGCATATCAGACGAGCTATACACAGCACTGCTTACGACATTAGGTACAATGTAAAAAAATGATTGTCGTTAGTCAAGATATTCAGTTTTCAACTTGGGCAACAATGAAATTCATTAAAAATATATCTACATAAAAACCGTTGCACGTATGCGGGTGGTACTGTGCGATTATCATGAAAAGGCACCCTCGCTATACCAGTACCGGGGAGAACAAAGGATTCCCTCGGCGGAAAAGCGGCGAGAGCTCATACAGTCCTTTTGTTGAATGAATGGAATATAAGCGTAATAAAATTTCGAGTGAAAAATGCGTTCTCTCCACCGCTAGATGTCGATACTGAAAATAAAGAGATTTTGTCTCATTTTGCCTTTCTCCTAGAAAGGTATAGCAATCACTTGCAAAACCGAAAGTATAAAAGTGCTCCAAAGGGCCGAATGGCATATATAACTCGACTCAGCTCGACTAGCTGAGCATTTTCTGTATGTGTGTGTGTGTATGTGTGTGTGTGTGTGTATGTGTGTGTGTGTGTGTGTGTATGTGCAGATTTTTATTCTCACTCACTTTTCTTAGAGATGGCTGGACCGATTTTCATGAAATTAATTGCAAATGAAAGGTCTTGATGTCCCATAAGACCCTATTGAATTTCATTGTAATCGGATTTTTAGTTTAGAGGTTATGTTTCAAAATGTAAAAATCATGAAACATCATTATCTCGAAAACTACACAACCGATTTGAACAAAATTGATTCCAAATGAACGGGCTACCTGAAAAACTCTTCAATTTTAAATTTTATAAAGATTGAACTTGTGATTCAAAAGTTATGACAAGAAACGTGTTTTGAAGACTACTTAATCTCACTCATGTTTCTCAGAGATGGCTGTACCGATTCTCATAAAATCAGTGTCAAATGGAAGGTCTAGTTGCCCCATGAGACCTAATTGATTTGTTTTGCAATCGGACTATTACTTTGCCTGTTATGTTTAAAAATGTGAAATCCAGACTACTTGAACTCACTCACTTTTCTCAGAGATGGCTGACCCGATTTCCACAAAATTAGTGTTAACTAATAAGTCTAGCTGCCTCGTAACACCCTATTGAATTTTACTGCAATCGGACCGTAACTTCGTCTGTAATGTACTAAAATGTTAAAATCACGAAACTTCATTATTTCAAAAACTACACAACCGATTTGATCAATATTATTATCAAATGAGCGGGCTAGTTAAGGGTTAACTGATGAATTATGATTGAACACGTGGTTTCAAAATTTGGCTGCCCCATACGTTCCCATTTCATTTGATTATAATTGAATTAAGCCACCGTTATGTATTAAATTGTTAATAAAACAATGAAAGTCTATTATTTCACATGACTTATTTGAACATAACTAGAGTCATACGAACGAGTCATCTCTCAAACTTACAAATAACAAACTTCATAACAATTTGATATGTAGCTCAAAAGCTATGGAAAGAAAAGAAATTCAAAGACTATTCAAAACTATACCTGCTTTGATTGATATATTTATGTGGCCTCAACATAATTTCAATGTGGTTTTGTACTTTTTGAACGTTCCAAAGTCATTGATTCCTTGCGATGTGTTCAAAGTCTGCAAATGCACGACGAATCGGCCATAGATCATATCCTATAAAGTCAAAAGACAAATCGTTTGGTTTATCGGTTTTATTGGTTTTATCGAAATGACAACATCCTCGACTTTTGGCTTCTGTACATCGCCCTAATTCTGAATATATTCATATTGGGTGGTATTCGGTCATTTTCAGCAAATTTTCTGGCATCAATCTAACACCGGAAATACCCATATTGGGAGGTATTTAGTTATTTTGGTTGTTTTCCAGAAACTAACAGTGGTCGTCTTTAAATTCAAAATGGTGTCAAGGGTCAATGTTTGGTTTCTATGCATCTTGATTATCTCGATTACGGAAATATCCATGTTGAGTATTATTTGGTCATTTTCGACTGTTTCCTATAAGTTGCCATTTAGCGATTCAAAATGGTGTCTGAGGTCAATTGTTAGCTCCTTGCATCATTCTGGTTCCAGAGATACTCATATTGGATGGTATTTGGTTATTTTAGGCTGTTTTTCACAAACCGGAAGTCGCCATCTTGGATTTCAAAATGGTATTCAATATAATTTCTGGCCTCTGAGCGTCATTCTGGTTGAAAAAACACCCATATTGGGTGTAATTTGATCATTTTCGATTTCAGCTGCTGTGTATCATTCTAGATCCGGAGATACTCATGTTAGACGGAAATGGCCGATTTTTTGGCTGTTTTCCAGAAACCACAAGTTGCCATCCTACAATTCATAATGGTGTCTGAAGTCGATTTGTGGCTCCAGTGCATCATTACGATTCCGAAAATTACCATATTGGGTGGTATTTGGTCGTTTGCCGAGGGTTTTCCGTAGCCGGAAGTCGCCATATTAGAATTCAAAATGGTATCTGTGGTCGAATTTAGCTCCTGTGTATCTTTCTTGTGGTCCCCGTGGCTCTGTGGTTAGCGATGTCGAGGATCTTTTTGAACTGGAAATTTTCTCGACTCAGCACTGAGGCACGGTGTATCGTTGTACTTATCCTACACATGCAAAATGTGCCAAAAACAATATCCAAAATGTTGCCTGAGGTCGATTATGGAACATATTTGTTACCACTAAAAACATTCACCTGCCAAATATGGTTCCATTTAGTTGATTAGTTCGCGAGATGTGCAGAAATTTGTGCAGAAACATGTGCTTCCATAAGAGGAAGGGGCGTCGAACCATTATGGACATATTTATTACCCTTTAAAACATGCTAAATTCGGTTTCATTTGCTTGGTTTGTTCTTGAGTTGTGCAGAAATGTATGTTTCATTTGTATTGGACCCCTCCTTTCCAGAAGAGGGAGGGGTCTCAAACTATCATAGGAACCTTTATCGGGACCAAAAACCCCTACATACAAATTTTCACGTCGATCGGTTCGGTAGTTTTCGAGCCTATATGGATCAAACAGACAGACAGACCGGACTACATCTTTATATGTATAGATTACAACATCAATATTTTAGAACCTAAAAAGTGACATACATTTATTGGATTGAAGCGTTCTTGTAAATCTATTTTTACAAATAAAAGTTTGAATGAGAAAGGCTGGGTCTGACCGCTAGGAGGATTAATTTAGGTTTTTTCTTCTTCAGTTGAACAGATGTGCTATAAGCCTTTTCTACAGGGAGTCAATTCATTAATGTGGTTTCATCACCAAAGTTATTTGTTTTAAGCTGCCGATGTTTCAAAATAAAAAATTGAGGTGTACATGCTTATTGTGTCACAATTACTGCACGTAACACTTTACGGGCCTTCGAGGACATTTTAAATAGGAGAGTAGATAAATGTTTACGGTTCATAGATGATTGTTCACGGAGTAGTGGATCAATTCTATCAAAGATGCGATGATTCTGTCTCAAAGCTGGAGCGAAATTTTTATATTTTGACCGGTCCTTGCCAAAAATGAGACCCCTCCCCGCAAAAGGGGGAGGATCATGCCGAGTCAAGTTGTATTATATCTTTGAGTATCGCTTACACTCTTGATATTACATTAAACAGATTTCAAATAAGTTATCTTAACATCGAGATAAACCTATTTTAGTATTGTAGGGGAAATGGGGCAAAATCAACATGTTGTTGATATTATTGTGGATCAGACACCTATCAATCGACTTCTGAGACTTTTTACTCAATATAAGACAAAATTTGAATCAACTTTTTGATATTAGCGCATTGCCATTAATGCTCTACATACTCGATATTATTTTGCTTTGTGAAATATACTAAAACCACAAACAAACAGACGTGCCATAGACCAGAAAACTAACGATTATTTTGAAATTTTGCTTAGTGGGCAATAATGCCGCCTAGTGTCGCTATAAATAAACGTGCACATTCGTAATCAAAGACAAAAACCGCCAGTAATGCCGCTGGTGTTAATTTAAGCAAGCGTGCACACCCATTAGCAAAGACAAAAACCATCTTACGAAAATAAGTTAGTAGGCAATAAGCTCAAATGGTGGCGCACGAGTGTAACGTTTCGAATAAGGACGAAGATTTTTCAGGATTTTTCTTCGAAGTGGCCCGTCTGTTTGTCTGTGCTAAAATCATGCCAAAACCGTTTTCGTAGAATCACCGTTTTGAGCTCAGTTTTTGTCCGATTCGAGATCGTTTTTTTTAAAGATGGGTAAGAAGATGCTAATATGTGGACAAACTCTTAGAATTTTGATATTTGGCTTCAGAACAAAATGGCGTCGGAAAACATCGATTTCTCAAAAATTCAAAATGGTGCCATTGTTACCCCTCAAGGAAAATTGGTCTAATCTCGAGGAAATTTATTTTTGCACCAAGCACCAAGAAAAGGGAGAGAAAGAGAAATAGAGGGACAGAGAAACATAGAGACAGAAAGAGATAGAGAGTTATATATAAAGAGACAGAATGAGATAGAGATAGAGATAGAGATAGAGATAGAGATAGAGATAGAGATAGAGATAGAGATAGAGATAGAGATAGAGATAGAGATAGAGATAGAGATAGAGATAGAGATAGAGATAGAGATAGAGATAGAGATAGAGATAGAGATAGAGATAGAGATAGAGATAGAGATAGAGATAGAAAAAGAGATAGAGATAGAGATAGAGATAGAGATAGAGATAGAGATAGAGATAGAGATAGAGATAGAGATAGAGATAGAGATAGAGATAGAGATAGAGATAGAGATAGAGATAGAGATAGAGATAGAGATAGAGATAGAGATAGAGATAGAGATAGAGATAGAGATAGAGATAGAGATAGAGATAGATATAGAGATAGAGATAGAGATATAGATAGAGATAGAGATAGAGATAGAGATAGAGATAGAGATAGAGAGAGAGAGACAGAAAGAGATAGAGACAAAGAGAGTTAAAGGGAGAGAGGCGGAGAGAGAAGGGGATAAGGAGAGAGAGGGGGAGAGAGAGATAGAGGGGGAGAGAGAGATAGAGGGGGAGAGAGAGTGGGAGAGAGAGAAAAGAGTGAGAGACAGAGATAGAGAGAGAGATAGTGACAGAAAGTGATAAAGAAAGAGAAATAGAGAGAGATGGAAAGAGAGAGGGAGAAAAAGAGAGAGTGAGAGTGTGAAAGAGAGAGTGAGAGAGAGAGTGAGAGAGAGAAAGATAGAGAGAGAGATAGAGAGAGAGAGGGAGAGCGAGACAGGTGGTATGTCGAGCATAGATGGTCAGCGAGAAATGGAGAGATATAAGGAAGATGATCAAGAAAGGGGAAAAGAGAGAGAAAGGAGGGGGAGAGAGAGAGAAAGAAAGAGCATATTACCTAGAGAGAAGAGCATGTGGGAAGATAAAAAAAAGAGAAAAAAGAGGAGACGACGGTAGAAATGAAAGAAAAGGTTACAGGGAGAAAGAGAAGAATACAGAACGAAACGGGAAGATAAAAATAGAGAGAGAAGGATAGATGATTACTAAAAGGAATAGAAGTAAGGAGAGTATGATGGGAAACGGGAAAAAAATAATTAAGGAAGAGAGAGTAAATAATTGAGGAAAAGAGGAAATAACAAAGGTATAGTAAGAGAATAATAGGGGAAAAGATAGAAAAGCGTTCAGAGAGATGTAGAGATCAGTGATCCATAGTGCCACGTCTATTCAGTATTCTACAACGCTGCGAGACTAGATGTTAGTTAACTGAGAAGTGCTTAGTAAGATATCGCTGGTTACCAAGCGAAATTAGGAATACCAATCAAAAATATTTTCCATGCATTTTGATACTATAAATTATATAATTTAATACTACAATTAATACAGTAATCCGAAGAGAAACGCTTTTTGCATATTTTTGAAACTTATAGAACTAGCGTTTTTTAAACCTTCATAAAGAATTTAATGTTACTGAAGTTTTAACTGTAGTGCTAACTATGATAACTTTTGCGGAAAATTTCATATTCTGCCTACTTTGCTCTAAATATAGTCGCACGACAAAAATCTATGAATTAGTTCGTAAAGTTTAATATTACACATCTCACTTTGTAGTAAGAAGATGTTTTGGTGAACAGTTCAAAAGAAACAGGGTTAAATAATTGAAATAATAATTTGATATTGATGATTATTTGATGATTATCGTCTATAACTATATAATTTTTGATGACATAGATAACTTTACAGAAAAACGTTTTCGATGGTATTTTTAAATATATTTCAAATCCTTGTGTATACTGCTTTTTAAAAAACATCATTAGTACCTTAAAATTCATTCTTTTATAGTTTTTTATACACTTCAGAGGTATCTAAGAGTATTTTAAATAAAGTGTATGCTGAGATGCATATTTTTAGAAAATCACTCGAGAGCCGAAAAAATATCTTAACCCGTGGAAAATACTCAATTTACTAAGTCCATTCGCCACTTGCAGTTGGTCGATAGCTCATTTGACCTGAAATCTTCGAATAGGAAAGATCAACTTATTATGGATAAAAAGTATCTCGAATGAGATTGCAATTTTTCTGCCATCTCTGAAGTCATCTGCTGGTTCAGAAAAAGATGATGCGATATGAAATAGAGAAACACCTCTCAGCAATACACAAATTCTTAGCAATCATAGAAGTGTTGTTTTCAATTCAAAGGCGTTATTTTGCTTGACCAGTATTTATATAAAGTCGCCTCACTTTTCAAAATGTTCTCAACAACGACCAAGCCAGTTTAAGTCGTTCCAGTTGTGTTTTGGGATGTTTTGTTGCATAATTGTTGATGCGTTTCAATTTATATTCCTAAATTGAATCCTGCCATGGCTAAGCAAGTTCTAAAGTCCTTTTTTAACATATTATGGAAATATGCGGGTAGCCTTAATAACACCTCACAAAAATGAAGTTTTGAGAAAAATGGTTTTTACTTCTTTGATACTTGATTTTTTGTACAGAATTTTTATATTTTTTGTAATGTACGAAGATTTGAAAACTTCATTTCTATTTCGTCAGGATTATTTTTGGAAAATAGAATGTCATTAGATTATAAGGCTGCCAGTCATTACTCCGCTAGTTGGTTAAAATGCCCTAATGATAACAAACTAGGTAGGATTGTTAGAATGCTAGTCGATGAATACTAAAACAATTTCAAATCATTTTAATAAACATCATCGTACCATGACTGAATGAATAGAACATGCTATGCAGACATATGTTTTCCGGGATGTCATTGAGTTGCTTCTGAACAATACAACATTTGAAAACCATCGACTAGATTTAAAATTTGTCATCTTAGGCGAATGAACTGTCATCATTTCAATTATAATTGATAAATATAACTAACTTTTTTTTGAAAGGTTACTTTTATTCTATCGTAAATATTAAACAATCACACAATTTTGCACGGAAGTTGAACCAAATCTTTTTACAAACTCATTTCGCACTTACTCAACCAAAGCCCTCTTAGTTTTTTTTAGGTTCCTCGTAATGTCCATGTTAGTGGCCCTTGCAGGGGACTACTCCCTTGTGGGGGTTACAGGCGACCAGCAGATTGTGTCCGCACTTGACAGCTGGAGCCTTAGCCGGGTAGGTGTACTCCTTGGCCGGTCCAGGGTGAACTGCGTGGTCGTGTCCGCCGTAGCTGGGTTCGGGACGGGCTGCTGCCACAGCGATGACGATGGCGAAAACGAAAATAGCGACGTTCTTCATTGTGATAAGCTGAGTTCCTTTGGCGAATGATGCTGGCCGACTTGTCTTCTCACCGGCCAGAAGCTGTATCTTATACTAGTGCCGAAACTGGAAGTCCCGGCAAATATTTGGTTCTGGCCTGCTTGTTCAGAGTTTTGTTTTGAAAAACAACTTTTGTCGAAAAAGAAATTACGGCAAAAAGCCGAGCGTTGGATTGTTCGTTGCAAAAATACAATTGTTTGTCGTTTCTGTACTTTAGGCATAACAAACCGGCTGTTTTGCCTACATTTGTGTGCAGCATACAAATGTCACCTAAACTAACCGTTGCATTTTGGGTGAATGCAAAATGTTCAACGGTCGGTTGAATTATTTAGCAAACTGTTCAGAATTTTTTCATCAAAGGTATTCTGTACCTTTGATCGTCATTTATCAAACGTTTATTGTAAATAACAGTACGACGAAGAATCAAACTGCAAAAGTGTCTGCGAAGCGTAATAATTTCTCCAGTGCGTCATTACAAATCAAAATCAAACTGCAATCAAAACTGAACACAATCATCCCGAACATTGGGTCCCCGCATACGGTTACCGATTTACAGCGTTGAATTATGGCACATGAAAATGTCGAACGTATTTCACGTCAGCAACCTCTCCATCAGCAAATAGATCCAGTAGCGCTGCGCAAATAAAGCACACGAAAAAAAAAATCGCATAATTTGCAGAAAAATAGCAATCACTTCCATCGCCAGCATGATTTATGTTTTTTTGCGACTCCAGTGTTCAATATTTCCGCCGTCACAGCACCAACCGATGGTAAGCCAATAGTAGTATCGACGTCGCCGCTGCTGGTAGCATACGAGGAATTGAAATTGTAAATTTATGACAATCGCGTGTCTTCGCCAGTTGGAGATTTCGTCTGAATTTGAACTGTTTACGTGCATCGTCTTCGTTGAGATAGGGTAGCGTCGTGTGAAAATTATTACGACCCACATTTGCACCGTTTAAAGGTAATTTATGTGGGTGGTTCGCAGAATCCAAATATGCCATCGATGTGAACTATTGATGATGAACTAGCTTAAGTGTACTTTAAAAGAGCTGATAACTGCCAATCATCAATCAGTTCTTTAGTGTCCAGTGTGAGCAACTGTGTAGTAGAATCATGAATATCCTAGTAGTGTTGGTCGGATTAGTTCTGGTCCTTTGCGAAGGACGAATCGTGGCATATCGAAGACCCATCCATGATAGTGAAGAAAAAGAATCTTTGGAAGACTTCAACGATGACAGCACTGAGGAAATCTTCGAGGATCCGGTACGGGAAAGACAATCGAAATCTAGGAATTTGGAATCTTCGTACGGTTCCAGTGGCAATTTCAATAAAAGGTTTGAAAGTGAAAATGAATACAAAGCAAAAAAGCCACAGTATAGCAGCGGTCGCAGTCGCGGAAAATATTCAAGCTATGGAAAACCTCCACACAAAAGTTACGTGAAAGAATCACCTAGTAAACAAAATGCTTACAATGCTATTGTTGGAGATCGCAAAAAAGATCCAAGATCAATTCCACGTTACGAACCCTCATACCAACCGTACAGCGCTCCCATTTACAAGCCAGTGATTCATCATCGTCCACTTCCACCACCACCACCGCCGCCACCAAGCTATAAGCCAGCGGCCCCAAAACATTCCTGTCAGCAAAACCTTTTGATTGGATGTACACCAACAGTCACCAGAGTTCCGTGCAGTGGACACGCAAACGGCTATCACTCACCGCAACCGTTTTTTGGACCCGCAGGAACCTCATATCCGGAGCCAGCCCAGCATGCATCATACCAATCACACGCAGCTGCATCATACAACCCACCCGCACCACCTGCAGCGGCGCCTGCATATCAACCATACTACAAACCCCCCGTCTACCGGGCTACCAATAATCAGCCGTCCAAGCCAATCGTTCCGTCTTTCGCACATCCGGTGAAAGAGGACACGCAAGACACCGGCAAGCAACCATTCGTATCAGCCTTTCCCAAGACGACAACAGCCGAGCCGCAGCTCCCTACTGTTCCGGCCGATCGCGACCAGAACTTCCAGTTGGCAGAAAGCACCGCCAAGCCGCCTGCTGCTGGAAGCACAGCAGCTGCCGAAGAAACTCACAGTCACAAAGAAGCTTCCGGAGACGAACCCGAGCATACGTCACCAGCGCCAGCGCCGGAATCCGACGAGGAACAGTAGCAAAGCAGGAGTGAATATGTACAAGATATGATACTGTTTTTCATTAATTTATTCGCTAACCACGCGAGGAAACCAATAAAGTAGTGGCTTGAGACGGATGTTTTGAATTTTTTTTTCTGTGAATAATTGATCGTTACCATTCCGCTGTGAAAAAGTAGGTCTCACGTTGGTCTCTCAGAAAATGAATTGTAAGCTGTTAAGCATTAGTTAGTGTTAAATAGTTTCATTGAGATCTTTTGAAAACAAATCAAATGATTAAGATTACGAAACATTTAATCTTGAATCTCTAGGAAAATATAAGAGATTGTTAGTGTTGGGCAAAATTTTTCCATGGTTTCGAATATTTTTCATTTCCGCTTGTTCACATTTGGCTTCGTCTAAATAACTGTTGAGAAAATCTGTTTATACTCAGAATAAAAGTAACATTTTAATCAGTTGAATTAAAAATATTGAAATCGATGTGGTTTTCGACGGTAAAAATCCTTTCAATTACAATGATCAGCTACGATTTTTGCTTAGACACTGATAACTAAATAATTAACGCCGATAATCGCCTTTATATATATTTTTTCGCTCTAATGAGCGAATTGGCAACTTAACGGAATGTTTCCATTGTGTTTCAAAGATAACGATCCAAATTACCGTAAAGCGCCCTATTTCTGCGCGGTTCCTAATTCTGCGCACTTCACATTAAAACTTTAAAAATATATCAATTAAAAGCAAATTTTCAAAAATGATGTTTGAAAGTGATTTCCTATACATTAACTGTTAACTTTCTGCTTATGTTTCCTTTTTTACTAAACAGCATCAACATTTTGATACTAAGTGCGCCAATTTAATGTTTAACGGCGCCAATTATATCTGGTAGCTTACTTTCTAAAGTATCTTATTAACTAAAGGCAAATTTTTTATCCTCGCTGCCGACTACGAGCTGAAACTAAATGTAACTTAAAGCTATAATATTTTGCATTAAAAGCACTGGTTTACTGTATGATGGTTTTCATTGCCATAGGTAAGCACATGTTCCGCTGCTGGGCCAAGATATTACGGACTGGCATATTGGGTTGTCTCCCTCGGGACCTGAGAGTATCGTGCGGGTCTAGTTGCTGTTTCCGGATCCGGGGTCTTAACGTGTTCTTGTCGTTTGGTTGGATGTAGGCGGAAGGGAATAGGATTAAACTGGGGCGTGGATGGATTTCAGGAAAACGTATATAAGGGACATGTAGGATAGGTCACGGCTCGCCAAGACATCACGAACAGGAACAGCCGGCTGCCTTCTTTCGGCCTGCAGGGAAGCTATTAATTTAGACCTGGCGTCACGGTGTACAGGGCATGACCAAACAACGTGCTCTATGTCGTGATAACCTTCACCACAGGCACAGATACCACTTTCCCCGAGCCCAATACGACGGAGATGCGCGTCAAATCTATAGTGATTGGACATAAGCCGGGATATCACGCAAATGAAATCCCGACCTACATCCAACCCCCTGAAACCACGGGCTCGTCGATACCTTAGGGATGATGGAATGTTCCTTCCCAGTTCCCCTCTGGTCCAAGCATTTTGCCAACTGATGATCGTATTCTGACGTACAAATGAGAAAAATTCATTAAAGGCAATTGGTCTTTCATAAATTCCACCGTTTGTTGCGCCCACCTTAGCCAAAGAATCCGCTTTCTCATTGCCCGGTATCGAGCAGTGAGAAGGGACCCACGCTAAAATAATCTGATACGATTTTTCGGATAAAGCACTCAGAAGTTCCCGTATTTTCCCCAGGAAATACGGAGAGTGCTTAACATCTTTCATCGATCGGAGAGCCTCAATGGAACTGAGACTGTCCGTAAAGATGAAATAATGGTCCGTGGGCATTTTTACGATAATTCCTAGGGTGTACTGAATTGCAGCCAATTCTACGACGTAAACAGAAGCAGGATTATCAAGCTTATGGGAGACGGTTAAATTGTTATTGAAAATACCAAAGCCAGTGGACCCATCAAGAAGGGATTCGTCAGTGTAGAACATATTGTCGCAGTTGATGTTTCGATATTTATTGGAAAATAATTTGGGGATCTGCTGCACGCGTAAATGATCCGGGATTCCACGAGTTTCTTCTATCATGGATGTATCGAAAAACACAGTAGAATCAGAAGTATTTGATAAGTCGACACGATTTGGAATATTCGAAAAAGGGTTAATATTTTGGGACATGTGATTGAAATACAATGTCATAAAACGGGTTTGAGAATTAAGTTCGATTAACCTTTCAAAATTTTCAATCACAGGACGGTTCAAGACCTCACATTTGATAAGAATGCGAGAAGACAGGCTCCAGAAGCTGTTTTTCAATGGTAGTACACCAGCTAAGACCTCCAAACTCATCGTATGGGTCGACTGCATGCAACCCAAGGCGATACGCAAACAACGATATTGTATTCGCTCCAGTTTGATCAAATGTGTGTTTGCTGCGGAGCGGAAGCAGAAACACCCGTACTCAATGACAGACAATATCGTTGTTTGGTAAAGCCTTATAAGGTCTCCTGGGTGGGCTCCCCACCATTGTCCGGTTATTGTACGAAGAAAATTCACTCCTTGTTGACATTTTTTCATCAGATACCTAACGTGACAACTCCAGGTGCCTTTAGGGTCGAACCAGACACCAAGATATTTGTGTACCAAAACCTGAGAAATCGTTTTACCCATTAATTGTGTTTGAAGCTGAGCAGGTTCATGCTTCCCAGAAAAAACTACTATCTCAGTCTTCTCCGGAGAGAATTCGATACCTAGCTGTAAAGCCCAAGCAGACAAATTGTCCAAGGTATCTTGCAATGGTCTTTGCAAATCGGCAGCTTTGGCTCCTGTAACAGAGATTACACTGTCGTCTGCAAGTTGTCTTATCGTGCATGAATTTGCCAAACATTCGTCGATGTCATTTACATAAAAGTTGTAAAGAAGGGGGCTTAAACATGAGCCCTGGGGAAGACCCATGTAGCTAATGCGAAAAGTTGCCAAATCGCCGTGCGTAAAATGCATGTGCTTTTCGGACAGCAAATTGTGCAAAAAATTGTTCAAAATTGGAGAAAATCCTTGTCGGTGAAGTTTACCCGAAAGAATGTCAATAGAAACGGAATCAAAAGCCCCCTTAATGTCCAAGAACGCAGACGCTATTTGTTTTTTGCGAGCATACGCCAGCTGAATATCTGTTGAAAGCAACGCAAGACAATCATTCGTCCCTTTGGCACGGCGGAAGCCAAATTGAGTATCTGATAGTAGACCATTTGATTCGACCCAATGGTATAAACGACGGAGTATCATTTTTTCCATCAATTTCCGGATACAGGATAGCATTGCAATCGGCCTATAAGAGTTGTGATCAGAAGCTGGTCTCCCTGGTTTTTGGATGGCGATCACCTTC
This sequence comes from Wyeomyia smithii, assembly GCF_029784165.1. Taxonomy (NCBI): domain Eukaryota; kingdom Metazoa; phylum Arthropoda; class Insecta; order Diptera; family Culicidae; genus Wyeomyia; species Wyeomyia smithii. Next base: position 74,625,796 of record NC_073696.1, read on the forward strand.
ACTTGCCTCCAATCCTGCGGTACAATGTTTTGCTCCAGGAACTTATTGAACAAGTTCAACAAGCGCCTCTTGGCATTGCCTGGTAGATTCTTCAACAAGTTGAATTTGATTCTATCTAACCCAGGCGCGTTATTATTACAGGACAGGAGGGCAACTGAAAATTCTGCCATCGTAAAAGGTGATTCTATCGCGTCGTGGCCCGGAGACGCATCGCGAACAATGTTTTGCTCAGGAACAGACATACTTTCCTGGCAAAATCAAATATCCACCGACTTGAAGACTCCTCGCTTTCGTTGACCGTTACGCGATTCCGCATTCTTCGGACTGTGTTCCAAAGAGTGCTCATCGATGTCTCCCTCGACGTCTCGTTCACGAACCGACGCCAATATCCGCGTTTCTTTGCTTTAGCCAGGCTTTTAAGCTTGGTATTAAGCTCCGAATACCGTATATAGTCGTCGGGTATACCTCCCTTCTGGAAGGCCAAAAACGCGTCGGATCTTAGCGTGTAGTCATCGGAGCACTCTTTGTCCCACCACGGAGTTGGAGGCCGCTCTTTGATCGTTACGCCGGGATATTTCTTCGTTAGGGCTTGCAACGCGGCGTCGAGGATTAAGCCCGCGAGGAGGTTGTATTCTTCAAGTGGTGGGTGATGTTGAATCGACTCGACCGCTTTTGAAATCATTTCCTCGTATAACTTCCAATCGACATTCGGTGTGAGGTCATACGGAAGGTCAATTGGTCTCATGCGAGTTGAACCGTTAGTAATTGAAATAAGAATAGGCAGATGGTCGCTACCGTGAGGATCGAGGATTACCTTCCATGTGCAATCCAACCGTAGCGACGTCGAACATAAGGATAGATTCAAAGCGCTTGGGCGCGCTGGAGGTTTCGGGATACGTGTCATTTCACCGTTGTTCAAAATAGTCATGTCGAAGTCATCGCAAAGGTTATGGATTAAAGAGGAGCGGTTATCATTGTAGGGGGAACCCCAAGCCACACCATGAGAGTTGAAGTCTCCCAAAATCAAACGTGGCGAGGGAAGAAGTTCTAATAAATCAAAGAGCAGCCGTTGCCCAACCTGTGCTCTGGGAGGAATATATATTGAGGCAATACAAAGCTCTTTACCTTGTATTGTCATTTGACTTGCGACAACTTCGATGCCTTGAATCGAGGGGAGGTTAATACGATAGAAAGAATAGCACTTTTTAATCCCTAAAAGTACTCCTCTATATGGGGTGTCTCGATCAAGGCGAATAATATTAAAATCATGGAAGTTGAGATCAATATTTGAAGTAAGCCAACTTTCTCAAAGGGAAAATGCATCGCATTTGTTTCTATTTATTAAAACATTAAATGAATCCATTTTTGGTAAAATACTTCTACAATTCCACTGTAAGACAGGGATAGAATCCTTCGTATACGCAGATGAATTAGGCATCGAAGGATACAATCGCTGCAAGGAGGGGCCATTGGGCAGTCAACTGCTTCAAAAATGATCTAACTGTTGGGAGGAATGCTGTAAGAAAAATTTCAATTGGATCGGGTACATTGAAAGTTTCAAAAATCCAGTCCACAATGTCAGAAAATTTCACAAATCCAGTTTGTTTCATCAACTGGGAGTGCAAAAGGAACAACTGGGGTTTTAGATGTTCCTGGCAGTGCTGGGAACTCCTTCTGGGACTTTAAATTTGCTAGCCCAGGAGGAGTTTGCTTCAGTTTTTCCGCAGCACTGTTGGGTTTTTTTGTAACTTTCATTTCACTTTGGGAAATCTTAGGACCTTTTCGGGGAAGTTTAGGAGAGGAAATGTTTTTCCTCTTTCTAGACGCCCCAGGATTGGCATAAGTTGTTCCCGCTGGTGAATCATCAGAATCGGTTTCATCAGAGGACAACAGATCAAAGGGGTTCGATGTTATGGTAGAAGTGGTCACGGTCTTCTTCAGCATCTCAGCGTAAGATCGCTCTGAACGCTCCTTAAGTGACCGCTTGATTTTATTTCTGCACTGCATGTACACCGGGCATGTGGAGAGCTCATGCTGATTTTCCCCGCAGTGAATACATTTTTCAGCATTTACACTGCAAGAATCGTCCGCATGAGTTTCTCCACACTTGCTACATCGTGCCTTATTGCAGCAGTAGGCGGCTGTGTGGCCTAGCTGCTTGCAATTGGTGCAATTCATAACACGGGGTACATACAATCGCACAGGCAGACGAACCCGGTCGATCGAGACGTGGCTAGGGAGTGCAGATCCGGCAAACGTAACGCGAAACGAGTCTGACGGAGTGTACACTTTTGTGCCGCCGACGAGAGATACAGACCGCAATTGCTTGCAGTCGAGCACCTTCACATCGGGACATGTGCTATTCTTGAAGCACCCTTTAGCACTTTGCAAAATACACTCGACGGACAGACTCGAATCGGTTATGACACCGTCGATCTCCACGTCTCGTGCGGGTATATAAACGCGATGGTTTATATACCAAGTTCTGGTTTAGTGATGGGAAATATCGCCCAAAACGGACATCGATAACAATCGATAATTCCAGGGTTTTTATCGATATTATCGATAAGTATCGATAATTTGAAGGCTTACGTTTGCGGTAAAAAAAAAATTTCAGATGATGATGAAAAAACTATTTCAGATGGTGATGAAAAAAACTATTTCAGATGGTGATGAAAAAAAATAGGACAGATAATTGAGTTAGATAAATTTCCCATGGAAGGTTATCATGTTAGCTTCCTCGCAAAAAAAATATTACGTCCTTGCGTGCGGCCTTCCGGCAGTTAACCGGAACATTCGCCATGGCGGACGAAAACATGCGTGTAGCCATGTTTTTAAACTCTTTATCAATTCCTCCTCCGTTTTCGCGACAAAATTGTTGGAAAAGATCTTGCGCTTCAAGTTTGCCCAGAAATTCTCGATGAAAAGCAGGTGGGGGACATTGGGCGGATTCGCCGACTTCGGTACCACATCAATATTCAGCCGCTCCATTTCCTCCAACGATCGCTTCGAGTAGTTGGCCGACATCAAATCTGGCCAGAACACCGTGTCTTTGCGCTTATGGTATTTCTTGATGAACGACGCAACTTCTGTCAGGCACTTCGTACTATAAATTTCACAGCCAGCCCGGAGCGAAAGAAGAGCAACTTTGACATCCCTTTCTCGCTGATTGTCAACCACAGCCGCACCTTCTTGGGGAACTTGGTCTGTGAAATGAACTTTACCTCCCTGCCCTGCTAGTCGTTGCCATCCAGGGTGAGATAGGTCTAGTCGTCCATCACCACTGCCACGTCGCGATTCGCCGGGAAAATCGACTTGACCATCTTATTCAACCGCTGTTGCTGCGTCATTGCCTGCAGCTCCGAGACCAGTGGATGGGACTGCCGCTTCCTGCATGTATGTCCATGTTCTCCAGATACTTTTTCACTGTTTTAGAGCATGCACCAATCTCTCGGCCAAGGGCACGCAGCGATTTAGCCACTTTTCCCTCGGTATTCCTCTTCAGCATCCTTTGAAGCTTCTTGTCGCTCAGGGTCGTTGGCCGTCCGAAACCGGGCTTTCTTTCGATGCTCTGATCGTTGTCCAATAGTGTCAAAATGTTGTAGATGCCAGAACCGGCATACCCGGCGTCCACAAAGTGCCGCACGATATTCGTTTTTGACGCGGCGGGGTACCGTTCTTTGAACGCGCACACTTCTGAACGGAGTAGCTTCACTTTTTTCGCCATCACAGTTAGAGTTTGACTGATAAAGCTGTCAATTTTTTTAGGCTAACTCATGGGTAACTATGATTGATGATGCATGAGTAATTTCGTCAGTACGATTAAAGGTAAACCCATGAAAAATCGGCAATTTTTGTCCATTGTTTTTACCGCAAACGTTATTCGACAAATGCAATTTTGCTATATAAATTTGTTAAAAACAGAGACAGTGATGGCCCAAACAGAATGGATATGTTTGCGTTGCGTTGACGTCAATTTGATGTCAATTTGTATATGTATGGGCTAACTGTCAAATTGCCGCAAACGCAGCCGCAACGTATCCATTGTGTTAAGGCCTTGAATGACAAATCTTACGATACTGCGAATGAAAATTCAAATAACCGGACGAGTTAAACAGTTTGTTTTGGAAAGTCTTCGGGTTTTACGCCAAGAGTGCTTTCTACGGAGTAGTTTCAAGCCAAGGTTCATTTTGAAGGTTGTATAATAAAGGAAATAATTGAAGCAGGCAAAATTCTGTCAATTTTTAAATGGCCAAAACTTCACGAAAAATGAATCAATTCTGACAAAACAGGTTTCATTTTACTGGAAAACTGTCCTAGTATCCTAGTATTACTTGAGAACTGGACGTGACCAAGGGTCACTGGAAATGTTTCGGATTTCCGGAGTGTGTGTCAAAGTGTACATTTTTGCAACGCGTAGAACTTTTTCTGACATTCTGTTTCACTTAGGTTTATATGTTGTCAATAAATCAGAATTTATTTCGGGTTTATTGGTAGCCAAAGATTGACAATTCGCCAAGGAATCATCGAGGTATGAATTCATTAAGTATGGGTTTGGCGGATTTTCCCTGTTGGGTACTATATTTCTTTGAGCTTGCAGTACTCTAGCAGAATTCAATCGAACATTGTGGATGGGTAGGTCTTATTAAACCAAGCAACTTTGCAAACTTGCGTTTGAAAATTTATCTGGATTAACATTTAAAAAGGTCAGATTATTTTCACGCGGATTTTCTCTAAATGGTTATTTATGCAGATTTTCAAATTATCGTGGTATTTTGCGCGAATTTTTGAATTAAAGCGGTTTATCAAGCGGATTTCTGAATTAACATGGTTTTTTCACGAGGCATGTATCCCCCGCGTAAGAAAACCTAACTGTATTTGAACCTTTTTCTTATGAATCAATATATCTTAGTAAAAATTATCTGAACTATCCTTCAAAAATATAAAAAATGAGTTTGGAATCCTACTCCGACAAAAATATAATTGTAAAAACAAAAAATGTTTTTAGAAAATATCGGTGATCTCAGATTTTTTTGAATGAAGTATTTTAGATAGACAATTTAGTTGCCTAAAACGTTCCATGCGTTGAAAAAATGTACACTTTGACACACACTCTTGAAATCCGAAACATTTTCGGTGTAGGCTGGTCACACCAAGTTCCCAAGTAATACTAGTATAATACTATTCTCCAGTAAAATGAAACCGGTTATCAAAATTGATTCATTTTTCGTAAAGTTCTGGCCATTTAAAATTCGAGGGAATTTTTTTATCCCAATTATTTTGTCTACCCCCTGTATAAATTAGGATATTTTTTTGGCGCAACAATTTCGTTGATTTGGATTTTTAGTGGAACTAAAAATTGTTTGCTGGGTAACAGATACTTTAAACTTAAACAGTTCCAAGTTAAACTAAACAATTACCAGAGAAATACCAATAGACTGCCACTATGCATGTCCATCATATTATAAGAGTAAGCAAGCCAAAGAAAATGAATTTTATTACAATTTCGTACCATTGCTTTTTATGAGATGGTACAAAAAGCTTGTATGCAACTGAAAAAAGCTTCTTGTGCGCAGCTTACAAGCGCTTACGCAAGGATACAAGAGCTTTGCTGGTGAAACTTGCGCAATTGTGACTTGTGTGCGCACTAACACACAGTGGGCCAATTTACTAAAAACGATGAAAAAAAAAATATTTTTAAATATATAAATAAATTAATTCAAACATAATTTAAATTTAAAATTGAATTTAAGAAATAAATTGGTCTCACAATAAAACGGAAATTATTAAAATCAATCTTAAATAAGGTTGATAAAATGTCGCTGGAAAAATCTCTCGGTAATCAAACCGAACGAGATATATTTTCCAAAAATGCAATCTGCTAAGTTCCTACAAGTGAATCTCCACCACGCTAAAGGCGCATCGGCAGTCCTTAGTAGGAGATTCAAAAAGGAGGAGCTAGACATGGTTCTTATTCAAGAACCATGGTGCAATAAAGGTAAAATATTAGGGATTCAAATGAATTCTGGCAAACTATATTACGACGATTCACAGAGTTCGCCAAGAGCTGCAGTTCTAGTGAACAAAGCAGTAAAATGCTATCCTGTGACAGAATTTGTAAAACGAGATATTGTAGCGGTCATGGTTCAGGTGCCAACCACCAGGGGGAATACTGAGGTAATTGTTGCTTCGGCTTATTTTCTAGATGAAATAAATGAGGCGCCTCCTCCTGAGATTGCTTCGTTTGTCAAATTTTGCAAAGACAATAATAGGGCATTCATCATAGGCTGTGATGCCAACGCTCACCATATAGTTTGGGGGAGCAAGGGCGTTAATGGTCGTGGTGAGTGCCTATTGGAGTTTCTCTCGTCAAATAACATAGATATATGCAATAAAGGTAACAAACCAACATTTACAAACGCTATCAGAGGTGAAGTTTTGGATCTGACGCTATGCAGTCCAGCAATTTCTGAAAAAATTGCTAACTGGCATGTATCGGATGAAACGTCACTATCTGATCACAAGCACATTTTGTTTGAATGGATTGGTGGGAAACCATCATCTGTTACTTACAGAGATCCTAAAAAACAGACTGGGATCAATATGCACAATATTTGCGAAAAGATTCACCTTTAAATTGTAGCAGAATTGAAACAGTTTCAGAATTGGAATCTATGGCAATTCAGCTGAATGAAATGGTGATAAATGCATACAATAAAAGTTGTCCCGCCAAACAATCGTCCTCAAGTAGGGACGTGCCATGGTGGAACAAGAAGCTTGAAAGTCTTCGAAAAAATAGTCGGAAACTTTTTAATAAAGCAAAACGTACTTCAGACTGGGCTCAATATAGAAGAGCCTTAACTGAATATAGCAATGAAATCCGGAAATCTAAAAGGAGGTCTTGGGTTCAAATGTGTGAATCTATAGAAAAAACTCCAGTTGTTTCTAGATTACAAAAGACTCTTGCCAAAGATCATACCGTTGAGCTTGGCAATCTAAAGCGTCACGACGGAATCTATACTAGTGGTCCTCGTGATACCTTAAATCTAATGATGGAAACGCATTTTCCCGGTTCTATTGAAAAGACGGATTCAGCCATCTCTGATTTAGTTGAAATTTGTTCTACGCAGACTAGCTCTTGGTCTGCTAGAACGGAAAACACTGAATCAGATGTGGCGGATGAAATTTTTACGAGAACCAGGGTGGAAAGTGCTATGAGATCCTTTGAGCCTTTTAAGTCTGCAAGTGTAGATGGAATATTTCCAGCATTGCTTCTAAAAGGTGAAGCAATACTAATTCCTTCTCTCATTGAGATTTTCAAGGCCAGTTTAAGGTTGAATCATATTCCATCAAAATGAAGGGTAGTAAGAGTAATCTTTATACCTAAAACTGGGAAGCGTGATAAGACGCATCCTAAATCATTCAGACCCATTAGTCTTTCTTCGGTTTTGTTGAAGACAATGGAAAAAGTGCTGAATGATTTCATTCATACATCTTACATGCAAACAAAACCGCTTTCAAAGTTCCAGTTTGCCTATCAAACTGGAAAATCCACTATAACAGCGCTTCATACGCTGGTCATGAAAGTTGAAAAGTCACTTTCAGCTAAAGAAATTGCTCTGTGCTCTTTCTTGGATATTGAAGGTGCTTTTGATAATGCGTCCTATTCTTCAATGTCTAGTGCAATGAAGAACAAAGGATTTCACACGAGCATTGTTAACTGGATTCATACCATGCTTGCAAAAAGAGAAAACACTTCTGAGTTGGGAGGTTCGTCTATTACGGTAAGGGCAACGAAAGGATGTCCGCAAGGAGGTGTTCTTTCGCCACCTATGTGGTTTTTGGTGGTGGACGATCTTCTCAAAAGCTTAGAAGCAAAAGGTTTCGAATTTGTGGGCTTTGCAGATGACATAGTCACCTTGGTAAGAGGAAAGTTTGACAACATAGTTTCGGAAAGAATGCAGGAGGCTCTGGAGTATACCCAGTCTTGGTGTATAAAGGAGGGTCTCAGCATTAATCCGACAAAAGCTGTAATCGTACCTTTCACTAGAAAGAGGAATATCAATCTAAAAACTCTCAAGCTTGGAGGAGTAGAAATTCCATTCAGTGAACAGGTTAAATACTTAGGAGTTATCCTTGATGCCAAGCTAAACTGGAATGCACATCTTGACTATGCAATCAACAGGGCGGTCAGTGCATTATGGTTGTGCTCCAAAACCGTTGGGAGAAAGTGGGGCTTGAGACCGAAAATGGTGATGTGGATATTCACATCTATTATACGTCCAAAACTGACCTACGCTGCGTTAGTGTGGTGGCTAAAAACCAAAGAGTCCACCGCTAGAACAAAGCTAGATAAAGTTCAACGACTTGCGTGCATTGCTATAACAGGAGCAATGAAAAGCACCCCGTCAAAAGCTCTTGATGTAATTCTTCATCTGCTGCCGTTGTACGAATACGTGCAACTAGAAGCAGAAAAGAGTGCCTTGAAGCTAAAAAGAACAAAAACTATATTGTCAGGTGATCTTGTGGGTCACCTGACAATACTGGACTTTTTCAAAAGAGGGCCAGTGATGAGTATGAATGGAGACTGGATGGCACCTCAGGATAACCATGATATTCCCTACAAGGTATGCGAAACGTCGCGTGCAGACTGGGAAGTCGGAGTTCCTGATGTCCGTCCCGGTTCAACGATATTTTTCACAGATGGCTCAAAAATAGGTACCAAAACTGGTGCAGGAATCTTCGGCCCTGGAATTAATATTTCAGTGGCAATGGGACACTGGCCAACAGTGTTTCAAGCAGAGATTTTTGCAATCCTTAAATGTGCGAATGTATGTCTGACTAGGAAATACACACATGCAAATATTTGTATTTTCTCTGACAGTCAAGCAGCACTGAAAGCACTTGATGCTTATAAATGTACATCCAATATTGTCTGGGAATGTATTCTCACATTGCGACAGCTATGTCAAACAAACTCAGTAAATTTGTATTGGGTTCCAGGACATTGTGGCATTGGTGGGAATGAAAGGGCAGACGAACTTGCAAAACAAGGATCTAACTCACAGTTTATCGGCCCAGAACCTTTCTGCGGTATATCAAACTGTGCAGTAAAAAGGAGCTTAAACGCTGGGAGGAACAAAAGGTGATAACCAATTGGTTTGATGTCAAAAAGTGTTCCCAATCTAAAAGATTTATCACACCTAACGAGAATCATTCGAAAAAGCTCCTAGAGCTCAACAAAAGAGCTCTTTGTACATACGTCGGCCTAGTAACGGGGCACTGTCCGAGTAGATATCATTTAAAGAACATTGGCCGGGTTCAGGATGTTATCTGTCGCTTTTGTAATATGGAAAGCGAAACATCGGAACATCTGCTGTGCAGTTGTGGTGCATTATTTAAACGCAGATCAAGGTTTCTTGACAGTGGCTGTTTACAGCCCAAAGAGATTTGGTCTTTGAATCCTGGGAAGGTGATTGGCTTCATAAACCATATTTCACCTGACTGGGAGCGTGTCGGTGCAGGTACCTGATCACTCAACAATAGTGGTCATTGTATTTTGCAAGGGGACACGTATAGCAATTGACTGGGATATATATTACAAAAGTTCACATCAATGGACAACGTAATTCTAATTCCCCAACAAAAAAAAAATATATATAAACGCGATACTCGCGTGTGAAAAGCTCGGAGCGAGCAATAGCGTTGGCCTGTTCCAGGTCGCTGACCACGACACGGAGCTTGTTGGGTCTGACCTCGGAGATTTCGGTCACGGCCTTGTACCCCTCCGTCAGGTCTTTCGAAATCTGCAGGATGTTTAACGGTTTCGATTTCGGTCCTACTTTTGGCCGAAAGAAAACAGTTAAGCTGCCCTGAGATCCGTCCGGGTAAAGCCTGGGGCGAGGGGGGACTGGAGAATTAACAGAGGAAGGGTGGCAGGATGGACAGGGTCGGAGGGGTTCGGGGATGGTGGCACGGGAGGCGAGGGATCTACATCCATCGCGCTAAATCTAGCGCACTAGCGCCGACAGAACACGTACCTCTTTACTTCTCCTTTCAGCAGGGTTGGTTGTCCGAACGGTCGAAGCTGCAGCCGTTACAGCCAGCAGCACCAATACAGCAGCTCCAAACAGCCACCAGCAGCGAGCCGGGTGTGTGATCACTCAGCACAGCGACACAACTCGCTGTCAACTGTTGGCTTCTTCTTTTGCCTCCTTTGTGTTGAGATTCTCGTCCACTGCTGTAGCACAAATCACTTAGCAGCCAAATCGGCTTACGCACCAGCAAACAGCCACGATGCGAAACAGTTGCACAAAGGCGGGCGACCTTGAACCTTCACTCGACCAGGCAAACAATGCCAACACTTGCTCGCGCGTCTTTTGTTTTATATTCTATCGGAGCGATCACCAAACACGTCCTATACTGATGCGTGTTCGGCACAGAATGACTACACTTTGTCCTATAACTTTTTTTCCATTTTCCGGACTACCCCGGACTACCCTTTTTCTGTCCCGGACAGTCCGCGAAAGAAACAGAGTGCAGTTTTGAAGACACCAACACATTCACACGTATGTGTCAAAATCTAAAAAAAATGTGTCAGAATCGATTTGCTTCAGGGGGGACTATAAACGTCAACATTTTCTCTATCAATTATAAATTGATCACGGCGTCAAAATTTTATTTCAAATGCTCACAAAACTTTTGTTATTCATTGAAAAAGTACATTGTACTAAAAACAAACGTTGAGTTCTTGTTTTTTCATCTAAAACGATATTTATTCGAGAATAAATCTACCGTCAATTATGGGAGGTTTACTCTATTTCATTTATTTTAGTGCAAACCAACCAAAAAGTGGGTACCAGAAACGCTGGTACCAGAATCAATGAGTGGTAGATAGAAAATGTATGGAGTTTGACAGCCACACGAGCCTCTTGATTTGCTTTGATTATCGTTCTTCGCGTGTCAAACATCAAGTAGGATTTTATTTTGTCAAAACATTTGCGAAATGGAGGAAATTTTTGAGCTTTTGGAATCATCATCGTCCGAATCCGTACAGTAGCACAAACGCGTCAAAAAGACAATGGCGATAATGACCAAAACAAAACAATGTGACAGCTACCTCTGGTATTACGCACACCATTGCAACTGCTCGGAAAGTGTTTTTTTTTTCAGCTGCAAAGTGTAGTCCGGGACGGTATAGTCCTGCCGCAAAAACGAATTCGACAATAGTAAATAAATTTCGTGGTATTAAGACAGTTCCGATAATTGTAAATACACTAACGATCACCGCCTTTTCAAACAACGTGAAGAATTCAGATAAACTTTGGCTGCGTACTGTTGTTTATACCCAAATGAAACAGATGTTGTCATTTTTCTAACTTTTAGCGCGGAAGCTTAAAAATATGTGACTTTTCTCCCGACCAAAGAAAACCAATTGTGTACAAACAAGGCAACGTAAGATGTATTCCGATCAGAAAATAAGCCATCAGAAAATAAGCCAATGGAATAAGGCGTGAGTGTAGGAGCAGTTCATACTGCATTGCGAAAGTATGGCGAAGAAAATACGTTTACAGATACCCCGAGACGTGGTAAAAACCCAAACCTGGTGACCCCACAATAAACAGGATGACAAAAGATCACTACAAGCTTTACTATGGATGACGAAATTTACATGAAATTAGACTAACGTTTGCGCTAAAAATATGGACAAAAATTGCCGATTTTTTATGGGTTTACCTTTAAATGCAGTGACAAAACTACGCATGCAGTATCAATCATATTAACCAATGAGTCAACAGAAAAAAATTGATAGATCTGTCAGTCGAGTAGCTTCACTGTTTTCGTCAGTGTGATGACGAAAACAGTGAAGCTACTCCGTTCAGATGTGTCCACGTTTAAATAACAGTACCCCGCCGTGTCGAAAATGGAAATCGTGCGGCAGTTCGTGGACACCGGATACGCCCGTTCTGGTATCTACAACATCTTGGCACTATTGGACAACAATCAAAGCATTGCAAGAAAGTCCGGTTCCGGACGACCGACGACCCTGAGCGACAAGAAGCTCCAAAGGATGCTGAAGAGGGAGACCGAGGGAAAAGTGGCTACATCGCTGTGTGCGCTTGGCCGTGAGGTCCATGCAGCCGGCCAAACAGTGAAAAAGTGCCTAGCGAACATGAACATACTTATCAGAAAGCAGCAGTCCCGTTCACTAGTCTTGCTGCAGGCAATGACGCAGCAGCAGCGCTTGAATAAAATAATTAAATCGTATTTCCCGGCGTATCACGGCGTGGCGGTGGTGATGGACCACAAGACCTGTCTCACTCTGGATGGCAACGTCTGGCAGGGCACTTTGTATTTTACTTCCCCCACGAAGGAAGTAAGCACCAAGGTAAAGTTTCTTTTACACACCAAGTTCCCCCAGAAGGTGCTGCTGTGGCTGTTAATCAGCGAGAAGCGGATGTCAAAGTTGCTCTTCTTTCGCTCCGGGTTGGCCGTGAACGGGGAAATTTAAAGTACCAAGTGCCTGCCGGAAGTTACGTCGTTCACCAAAAAATACCATAAGGCCGAAGACGCGGTGTTTCAACCGGATCTTGCGTCAGCCAACTACTCGAAGCGATCGTTGGAGGAGATGGAGCGGCTGAATATCGAAGTGGTACCCAAGTTGGTGAACCCGCCCAACGTCCCCAAGTTGCATCCCATCGAAGATTTCTAGGCAAGCCTGAAGCGTAGGATCTACTCCAACAGTTTTGTCGCGAATACTGAGAAGAAATTGATAAATAAAAAGAAAAAAAGAATTAAAAAACATTCCTTAACATCCTAAAATTACGTAACACTGAACAACCTGACCCCGCTCTGAATTTACAATTTTGAGCAAACATCACAGTTACGTAACTGTCTTAACTACCCCTCCTCCTCCCCCTATGTAACAGTAAGTATCGCAAGCTCAACCCTCCTCCCTCCCTTCATGAGTAACGTAATTTGTGTACGACGTCAAAGCCGTGAAAACGGTCGGAGAAAGCACTGTACAGAAGCTTACGAGTAGTGTCAAGAAAAAAGTTGGAGTTCTCGCGTACCCTACCAAAAATACTATAATGTCTGATTCTGAGCCAAGTAATCGGCATTTTTGAGAAGTGTTACTTCTCTCATTCCATTTAAAACATGGAGAGTGGAGCGCATCGATAAAACAAAAAAGTTTACGAAAATGCTGCTCTAACTGAAACAACGTGCCGTGATTGGTTCAGTCGCTTTAAATACGGTAATTTCAATGTTGACCCCGTGAAGGAAGGCCAACAATCTTCGAAGATGCTGATTTTGCTGTGTAGATGTTTGTTGGGACCAGGTCGATGTTATTTATTACAAATTATTGAGACCGAACAAAATCCTCACTAGGGAACGGTATCGATAGCTGATTCGAATTAGCCGAGCACAGCGCAAAAAACGGCCACAATACGTTCAGAGGCACGAAAAAGGGATTCTACTGCATGGCAACGCTCGGTCTCATACTGTCAACGTCGTAAAACTTTTATAGAAACGCTCGAATGGGAATGCCCATTTCACCCGAAATATTACCCAGATTTCGTGTCGTACAATTTTTACTTGTTTCGTTCGTTACTATTACTTGTTCTGACTAATTAGCAGCTCTGCTCATGCAAAGGCGTCGAAAAACGGTTTCGATTCGTGGGGGAGGGGAGGTTGATAACAAATGTGAATTTTCAGAATATTGAAGAGAGTGTACACAATTCCAATAAATGAAATTTGAAACTAACATAAATAAAAACACATAACAGTTTCATAATCGTTTTTGATCATGTAAATTTGTACGGTTAGTAATTTAAACTTAAATCGATAAACAGATAGGGTAATCGCTCCATTATTCATCTCAACAGCTTGGTGCACCTATATTCATCTTATTTCTCTCATTTGTCCAATTTACCGTCAAATTTCTACAAATTTTTGAACGTAAATCTATTTGCTTCTCGATTTTCTCAAGTGGATGAAAGTTTACTTTGAAAAAATGGTAAAATTTGACGATAAATTGATCAAAAATGCGTGATGCGATGAATATAGGTACTGAGATGAATATAGGAGCGGTTACCCTATATGCATTCAAATCAATGTCTATCATGTTACATGATACATGATTCATGTAGCAAAATGGGGTAAAAGAAACAATTGGCTTGGTGTACTTCCATTACTCACTTTAATACGTGTTGCATTGTAGTAGTGATATAAGTGCAGAGAAATATCGAAGAGAGAAAATAAGAGAGAGCAACGTAAAAAATTATGTGTTTTCTTGCTATCTTGAGCGATACCGCTTAGAGCAAGCGCACCGGTGAGTTGCCATTTGAGTTGCTATTTTCACAACGCTGGCCGTTGCTATTTTGGATAGCAACCGATTTTCGCACCGGTCGTTGCTAATGGGGATTACCAATTCCACTATTTCTTTTTCACACCGGCAGTTGCCAATTTCTGAAGACCGTCACTAGCCAGCGTTGGCAAAATGTTTGTTTGTGATTTATTTCGATTATTTTTTGCGGATCTAGTAATAACCAACTTATCCGTCAGTCAATCGTTTCCGGAATGATCTACGTTCTTCCTACTTCATAAAATGTTCCCTCCATTTCACATAACTTTGTTTCCGTTCTCCCAAGTTATCGATAACATAATTCTTTTGCAGATTTTTTACTTGTGCGTACATAAATTTTTTCATCCTTATATGTTTATTTAAAGAAATTCCGTAAAACTGGGCACGTTCCGCAACGTTGGCTCAAATGACTATTCTACTGAAAGCTGGCGAACTGTCATTAGTTGTATTCTGTATCTCATGCTTTCTCGGTTCCCACAGTTTGCTATTATTATTTGAAAATTTGCCGCCAAAAAGAAATTAAATATAGAACGCGTAAATAGTTTTTGATTATTTGATTGATTCTAGTGATGAAGAAAGTGATTTCGCAAAACAAATTTCCTTATACGCGATTAAGAAAATGGTTTTTGGAAAGATTCGGGGCGACCCTCAGCCTAGTGAATACCCAAAAAAAACGCCAAAACAACCGAACTAAACGGGAAAATAGTTGGTAATACTCCCGAGCAGATTTGCTTAAACCTTCCAGGTTTATTGAATAATATTGGCCAATCTTGTGAGGATTTGAGCTTTCCGCATCGTTTAGGTTGCAGACCATACGATTCGTCTTCCGAGGCCGACCAATTGAGTCCGCATTCAAAACACTCATCATCTTCGTAATAAATATTATTACGAACATTCACTATCGAGCACAAAAAAAACAACAGTTTGACATTTCATCAAATAGCAACGATTCGGCTCGTTGCTATCGCGTTGCCAAATTTAATAACTCGCTACTACTCGAGGTGGGGATTGCTTAGCAATACTCAGAGATATGCGAAGAGAGTGTTGTGAGCCAAACGAACATGCCAACATTCGCGCCAAACGAACAAGAAAGGTAACACATTGAAAGGTATTGCAATAAGGTTCAATAAAGAGTATATTTATTTTTACACGTTTTTCATGTTTTAATGCTAAAACATGAATTCAGAATGCTCCAAAGTAGCTTCATCACAGTGATTTTTACCTGGTGGTTCACAAACCCGTTGTATGGTCTACAGAATAATGATGAAAGTATATAAAATTACACATAAACATAAAATTTAACACCTTCACGGTTTTCACGGATGCACTTTATTATTCCCCAGGACTTCCACCGTCACCATCAGTTATACGAGCCGAATAAAAAGTTAGTGAACATTGCGCTTTGAGAAGATATCTGGCACCTCTAATATGTGAAACCTAGTTGCCAAATCAGCGGTTTTTTTCATCGCTTATCTCTCCCTCTGAGGATCTCTAGGATTGCTATTTCCCAAACCAACATAGCAACGCCCGGTGCGGTTGCCGCGTTATGGTGGGAGTTGCCAAACTAGCTTTAGAAACTTCAATTTAGCCACTGGTGGGCTTGCTCTTACCGTGTAACGTGCGTGCTGTTGAAATAAACAATTGCGTAGTTCAGTCAATGGTCAATTGGATAACAACATTTGGATTATTCTTTATCGCATGCCATAAACAGTACGATGTCAATGGAAATGAACTTTTCGAATTTTTTTTAGCGGTAGGTGTCAAAAGTTATGTGTTCTCTAAAAAAGTCTCCATGAAAATTAGATCGTACAGCAGCCGTATAGTAGCCTCCAATTCCATTCCCACCGAAAGATAGACATTCGAAGCAGCCTTCTGTTGTATAGTCTGAAAGTATATTTTTTCGAAATTTCTTCGCCGGAATACTGCTGATACTAGACACCTTGTTTCCCGATTTCTGATATCGATTTTGAAGTAGAACTACGTCTCTCAGAAAGTTCGGCTACATACTCGGCTACATAGGGATGTAAAATGAAAATCTAAAACCGGAAAAAGTGGAAAATATGTCCAATTTCAAATGCTAATAAATCGGTTAGTTTTCGATGGATTTCCTTCGTTTTGCACCAATAGGTTGGAAAATCTTCTAAGATTCCTTCCAAATGCAGAAAATTGAAATTTTATTATTCAAACTATTGTACTATTGAAAATTGTCAAGCCTCATCAAAACGAAAAATTCGAAAAAATTACATTCAATGTGCATCACACCATCTGCTGTAGAGAGAGCGTAGAGTAATAGTTTCTCTGACGAAAAAACGCTCCTAATTCGACAGAGCAAAAATCCAGTGATACACTTGTAAATTGCACATCCGCGCACGCAAGAAAAATGAAATGAATTGCTCGGCGAACAACTGAGCATTGCGTTTACCGTTTTCATCGCTTTGGGGTGCGGCAAAAACAGTATAAAATCGAATTTTCTGCAAAATACGCACCCATGTTGAGTTGTTAATTTTCCTATAATATTAAATTCGAAAACGGTTAGGATGTGGCTTCAATGTGAATCTAAATGTTTTGATATTTGGCCAACTTCTCTTCTAGTAAAGGAAAAGCTAGCGAAAACTACCCCCTTTTAAACTGAGAGAGCAAATAAATGTTTATCCCTAACACGCGATGATAAAGAGTGAAAAGTAACTCTGCGACTGAAATACTCTTCGCCTAAATGTGGATAATTACTCACTCTGTGTGAGAGAAAGTCTAGTTCTCCAAGGGGTTTGGCAGGCAAAAGGAAATTTGAGCAAAAATCAAGAGAACGAAAAAAGCCTCTGATTGGTCGTTATATGATTGCTTCCCAAGCACGGTTGACAGAATTATAGACCTAGTAGTACGGAATGTACTACTTGGCCTATATAAGAGCCTGTTTCAGCCGAAACTAGGGTGGTTTACCGGTAAAACAAAAACCGGTAAAACTGGTAAAACCGATATTTTTTTCAGTACCGAAATACCGGTATTGGAGAGGCGAAAAAAACGGTATTTTCGGTATTTTTCTTTATATTGAAAAAAAAAACTTCACAATTTTCATAAACCATTGTTAGGCTAATGAATGCTACTCACTTAGGTAAGCGTTACAAATCACATGATGATGTATACAGGGTGTTAGCTCACTTTTATTCAAATCCTTTAAGGGGTGATTGAGGACCCTATTTGATGAAAAAAATCTTTTTGCGCATATGGTTAAAATTTAACTACTGAAGAGTTATTCTCTTCTTCCAGTTTTCGGCTATGTTCACCTTAAACGAGGTCTATCACAAGAAGTATGATAGCTAGCTCAGTTCTGTTGGTTCTCTAGGAGAGCTGAGAAAATTTCGTAATCAATAGTGTCTCAAAAATTCACAATTTTCGGCTCGTTAAAGGCAAACATAACCGAAAACTGAAAATAGTGAATAACTCTGCAGTAGTTGACTTTTGGTCATATGCGTAGAAGGATTTTTTTTCAACAAATATGATCCTTTATCGCCCCTCGAAGGATTTTATGTGAGCTCCCTAGCACCCTGTATAATAAATACATTTAGACAGAAGCAACATTAAATATTAATTTATCCTTATTAATCTACCCTTATATGTCAAAAAACTTCATATCAACAAAGCAAAACATTTATTGTTCAAGTAGAACAGCTAATCTCCTTACACACTCATACTCACAGAGGCAACGCGTAGGCTTTGAACCTACCAGTTTAACTACAAATTAGAAAATCATAGTTTGTGGCAAAAATCACAATCATGTCAGCGAAAATACGCAAGTCATTATTCATTTTGTGCTATTTAAAAGTAAAACTAAAAAAAATATAATTAAATATAAATTTGGAATAGGAATTTATTTTTTGTTAATACAAAGTGTTCACAGGATGAAATAATCAACCAATGAAGAATTTCATCCTAAAAATTACTGCTCCTTGAAAAAGTAAAATTTAAATAGCTGTAGCATGGTCGAAGCTTCGTCGCCCGTACCGCAGCGGGCTTTTATTAGCAACTCGCTGAATGTACCCAGGCTCACTCGTGTAAAAGTTTATGCCTTTTCTATCATTTTCTATATTTTTATATATTTTTTACCAACCTCTCATTTCAAATATTTGTTTCGATTTCAGTTACAAACTTGTTCATATGCCACATTTTTCGTTTCTACATCAGGAGCTAAAGTTAATAAAATAAGTTAAAGTTAATAATATATAATTTGGACGAACTGTTCAAAGAGCATCGAACAGAATAAAAAAGTATTTACCTTCGATTCATTCGAATTCGTAAAAAGTAAATTCTGGTCTGATCGTGATTTCTTTTTTTTTACTCCATTCATATACTCTTCTCAATAGTTTAAAATATTGTTTCTCTACGAA
This sequence comes from Wyeomyia smithii, assembly GCF_029784165.1. Taxonomy (NCBI): domain Eukaryota; kingdom Metazoa; phylum Arthropoda; class Insecta; order Diptera; family Culicidae; genus Wyeomyia; species Wyeomyia smithii. The sequence continues at coordinate 74,644,543 of NC_073696.1, forward strand.
TTTTGAAGTTATTCACTAATTTGAAACTAAGCTTTGCGATTTGAAGGAAAATGTAATAAATAAAAATCTGCATGTTTTTTTTGTTATTACATGAGTTTTGGAATTATGTTCTACGTAATCATGTCACTAGATTCATTCATTGGAGTTTTTCAAACACTGTTATCCAGTGTTGTATCTGGATCGTATACCACAAGAGATCAAAACAATAGTCTCAGAGGTCCTAATCTTAAAAAATCTGGATCGTAATGAAGCATAGATACACATAAATGCAAAAACATAATCATTCAGCGACACGTCCATGCATAGATGCAACCTGAAACGCTGAACCTGAAAGCAAAATATAAATTTCAAATCCAAATTTATGTAGGCAACGTCTTCGGCAGTGGCTTACTTCGGCAGATTTTTGCATGAGACTGCAGCAGGAAACCATCCAAAGGAAACCACTACCGGAGACGTTCACCTTTAATTATTTTTCAGTTTTATTTTTAAATAGTACAGAGAGAGTGACTTGCGTTTTTTTTTTCGCGGACAATCATCATTACTTCCCTAAACTATGATATTAAGAATTTGGTAGCTGAAAAAGTAGGTTTAAAGACCACGAGTCACCCCTGGTTTGTATTAATCCGAAAAATATAAAAATACCGGTTTTTTACCGGTTTTTATTTTCATGAATACCGAAATACCGGTTTTTCGAAAAGTCGGTAATACCGACCACCCTAGCCGAAACTCATATCAGTTCTAGACAGCGACTACAACAATCTTTACTTAACAACAGCAGCTGTGGCAGCGGATAGCATTAGCAGCAGAAGTGACATCAATAGCGATATTTGGGCCAGCTGGTACAGCGGCACTTCCTCTAGTAAAAACTGCCTTTACGCAGTCGTGAGCAGCATTAGTAATAGGTACATTAGCCGGCACTTCCTCTAATGAAAAGTTGCCGTAATTTGACAACACACAAACGTTTTGGAATACTGGCTTTTAAAGTATATGGGCCGTCAAATTTTCAGTGTGACAACAGCTTTCAACTGTGTTATCAGAGAAATGTCTTAATCTCTTCTATCGGGGTAGCACACAGATGCGATCGATATTAAATCCGATATATAATGGAACAACAACAGTTCCTATAAGGACAACAAACAAATTATTGAAGATTTAATATTTTCTCGTTTTGCGCTGAAATTAAAAGTAAAATGTTATTTGAATCAGCATGCACTTTGACTGTTGAATCTTGTTTGCGTAGTATAGTGTTTGTTTCATTCCTGTTCAGTGATGTATGTGCAAACTGAAATTTGGTAGCACTTCAACTCCTCTTTAGCATAAAATTTTAAACATATTCAATACAAGTAATGCAACAAACAACCTTATGTTCTTAGTTCTACGTCAACCTTGCGGTCGTGGCTTAGCATGCAAGCCATGTGATTTTTCCATACCAAATGTCGTAGGAATGCATGAATCGTTGAGATCTGATGCAGCCTCTAACAAAAAAAAATGAATCTTTGACCGCTTTGAGACTCAACAACCCGAAGTCTGATTAAGTTGAAATTTTTCAGGAGGAATATTTGAGAAAACGAAGTTTTTGAGCCATACTGCTAACCAAAATTCCAAACCAAAGATAATTTTTTCCCCATACATTCCATTTCATCGTCTCGTCAATTTTGGTATTGAAAATGGCGGCTCGGCTGGATTTTAGACGAGTGGCTCGTCTGCCACTCAGCTGTCACCAGCCAAGTTTCATTTGATCTCCCTGATATAACATTTTGCTCGCCAACGAGTTGGTCGCCTCCTCTTCTATGAAAAGGGCCAACATTGATAATTTGACGCGTATTAAAGATTGATTGTCTTATTCATAAAGTGAACAGTTCTTAGAATAAATATGCATGGAACTGTACAAGTAAGCGGAAATACATAAACGCAAATTTCGGATTAGGTATATATTTCTGGAATAAAATATTGTGCCCTAAACTTTAAATTTAGCTTTGATGTTAACAACGTTGTGACTTTTCAGACGTAGCATTGATACAAGTTATAATTTTTTATGGGTGTTATAATAGTGTTAGGAAAAAAACTAACCATTAAACAAATTTGGGGACTGGAAGAAACATTGGAAGGTAGAAAAATCAGGTCTTTAATGGTAGAAAACTAAAGGTTTTCGAGCTACAACTCTTCGAATAGTGTTTGCTAAAATACAGTGGTGGAAAAAATAATAGGTGTGAGCTTTGCTTATAAAGTCATCTGCATTTTAACCCATCATGTATAAGGCATATTTGTACGCAATATCTGTGTGAGATTGCTTACATTATGGGAAATAAGGCCTATACAAATTTTATTTTCATTTTATGTCACCCCCTTAAAATATGTTGAAAACTGGAAGGGGGAAAAAAAATTAAACCGTTTTGTTAATATTATTGGTTTTTCGACAGTGTAGGTTTACGCTCAATTTAGCAACAAACAAACGAGTCCAATGCCAGTGAAAGTGTCGTAGTTTCCAGATGATATTTACAAATACAGCAGTCTTTTTTCGCAAAATCTTCCTCGTGCGAAAAGATTTTTTCTGGTAATACGCGCACGGTTTTAAAAACAAGATGGTATTATACGTCACCTTCAAGTCAAGTTCCGTTTTGATGGCTATAGATGTGAGGAATGCATCTTTTTTACGAATTTCAGCACTCGGCGGTTATTCCGAGAACTAGTTTTCCTTTCACCGCGGTTCTTCTGATTTCTCCTGGCATTTAACAGATTTTGAAACTGTATTCTGTGAGCAGTCGATGGTTTCTGCTACTCTTTTGAAAATTCCACCTTCATTTTGTAGTTGTAGTCAGCCGTTTTGTATCAGGGCTGAAATGTTTACCGCGATCCTTTACCGGTAAACAAAAAGCAAAGTCATAAACCCAATTTATAAAATATTAGTTGTTTAGTACAAACTTACTGTTTCCACTAACAGAAACCCGAAAAACAATATTTCTCAATAAGCTGATTGTATTAACAGTCACGTCACGATGTATAGTTTACCTCACACCGCTTTTCGCTCACGAACAAAATACCATGAATTTTGACAGATAGCATTTTCCTATTTATTGCCCATAATGTAAGCAAACTCACAGAGACATTGCGGTGTAATATGCATTATACATGATAGGTTAAAATGCAGATGACTTTATAAGCATGGTTTTTTCCACCACTGTACATACTCCCTTCCAGAATATTATCGAATATCTCGAATTTAAAGACGCAAAGTTTTAGCGCAAAGACCCCATAATTCGCCCACTTTATCCGAGTACCCAAAATTCGCCCACCTATTTTTTTATTGTTCGCAATATAGTGTCAACTCTTAGAACCGTGTTTGAACATAAAAAAGGAACAGCTGAGATTGAAAATAAATTATTATTTGGCATAGTTCAATAACAAACCCCGTAAACAATTTGTTGATTAGTGGGTGGGCGAATTATGGGGTCAGGGCGAATTATGGGTCCCTTACCCTATTTAAATCAGGAATGCTCGATTATTTTTGTGGATTCTCAGATGGTTCTGGGTCGCAACATTCTTTATCATTTTGAAGTATTAAAAATTTGAGAGAAATGCAGTATTAATTATCTAGCTGATTTGTATTAATGGGTAACAATTAAAATTTCGATTTTTTTAGGTTCTCTTACTAAACAACAAACACGCTCATAGAAAATTGTGCTCTCTGTCTCTCCTCTTTATGACAGTATTTTGCTTCGTTCTAATATGTTCAGTTCTGTTCAAAATGGCGTCGAAGTAAGAAGCATTGTGCAAGCGTATTGTACTGTCCTAACTAAAGTACACAAAAATCTCGGCATAAAATATAGGTAAACCATTGTCAAATCGAATATCTTCCGATTTCGATTGTATATAATATCCTTCAAACCTCAACAATAATATGCAAGGCAAGTAGCGGAAGACCGGACAAAAAATGGACAAAAACGAACATCGCACTTCTTGTTTGAATCATGGTCCAAGCCCAGTGGATTGATTATCAAATAAAGATGTGTACCAGAATGAATCTTTGGGACAAAGGATTCTATTTGTCCAGAAACACCATGCCGATGGAAGGTATGTGTTTTGGCCGGACAAAACACACAAATGTTCCTGATCTTGTACTGGACATACGAAACCCAACGAATCGCAAAGCTTCACCAAATCGGCCCTTGGATAACATATTTACAAGAAAGAGTGTAAATTACCGCCTTTGTTCTCTTTCCATATAACAAAACAGAAAATCTCAAAATGGAGCTCTATAAAAAAGAAATCGGTTTTACGAAGATATTTACATTGAACTAAATTAATTTGGCCACTAGTAGTTTTGAAATCGATGATTTTATTCGATGTAGTGTCGTTTAACATTAGGCTAGTTTATATCGACTTTTGCACTAAAAATACTTTCTGACCAACGTTTATTTCATCTAACCTAGCTCCTGCTTCAATTCTCGTTAATGGTTTATCTGCATCCAAGAAGCCTGGGAGTATTTAGTTTTCAACCCTAAATTGTTGATGCCGATATTTCAAATTTCAAAACAATGATCAATGTCATCCGCGTGGAACTATTTGGTGAGGAAATTTGGACGACCTTCAAAAAAGTGAGTATCATATTTCCTATAATTCTTATCATAACGAAAACATCTTAGCTGGTTGTACACAGAAAACATCTGCTTCCTATAATATTAGCTGTTTGTTTTCAAAGGTACGTAAAGCAAAGCTAGTTCATACTTGGCGAGCGCAGACAACCGCATTCGCATCTGCCCTTCTGGCAGCACTCACTGCATCGTCCGCAAGTTTTACACAGCGGAACAGAATCCCGCTGACAGTCCGCACACTGTGGATACCGTAGCCGGTTCATGTATTGTGTATTCCAGTTACATGGGTTGTAAATCGATGGCAATCCACGGTGCTGGAGCGTAACGTCCTGGTGGAACGCCCTCGCTGGCAGTAGCGGAGGGAACTTGTGGGCGCATCTTTGATGTTCACCTGATATATGTGGCACGATTGGGACCGTATTCAGCACGATCGTTTCCGAGCCTTTGCCTGCGTCACGCTGTTTTCGCTCCCGAGTGGGTGTGTTCAAGTTCCAGCTAATAGGATCTAATTCTGCAAAATAGTAGTTTTGTAGAAATTTTTATTTTCCAGTTTTTTTACCTTGTACCTTTTGCGTCTGTATTTTCAACCCTGGAATCAGCAGCTGCATTAGGCACAGAATCCATTACGACGTAACTTTCAGGTTCGTAGCCTATTGGTAGAGTTACCGACTGTTTCTCCGAGGTTTGGAAAGTCTTTGATGAGATCGTTGGGCTCACTTTGCTTTGCGTTACCGTATGTGGATTTAGATCAACTATTGGTGATTCATCTCTTTTTGTGTTTATCAAAACCTCTTCAGTAAAATGCATCTCTTGAGGTGGCGTTTGCTTATTCATAAAAACAGTATATTCAGATACTTTCTCATCTGTCGTTGATGTTCTTCCATCTGAAGTTGATGTAGCAGTCCATACATCTTTTGTGCTAGTACCAAAATTGTCTGGCGTAATAAAGAGAATATCATCACTGCTTTTCACATGGGCAGTCGTTTCTGGTTGGACTACATCATACTTCATGCTGCCAAGGGTCGAACCGGCCGTTCGGAAGATAGATAGTAAATGTTCATCCGTAACCGAACTTAGTTTCGTACTTTCACTCGGACTAATCTCCATGCTCTCGAATTCTTCCTTATCTACAAAATCTGCTGATGGTAAACGATTTCCGACCATCTCATCCAAACCGACAACCGATTCTTCATCTATTTCCGCGACTTTGGTATTGGCTGTGATAAACACAATCGATACGAGCACAATCGTGATGAGTAAAATTGTTGCTATTAGAGCACGCATTATGACCATCACTTTAACGCGCAGATTCCACCACCGAACAACTGCTTGGAACTGATCTACTTTGACTTATAATCTGCTGCCACGCAAAAATGGGCTGATTTATACATTACTAAGACCCGCACGTGACAGAGTTCGGTGTTTGAAGGTAGCGGTCATGTTTACTAAACGATTCGTCGGTTGGACCTTCAAGTCCGGTGCATGAACAGTCACATCGGACGTGCATCTCGCTGCCGATGAAGATAACTTTGCAAAAAACGGGTGGAAATGTTTTGGTTTGCCTACACTTGTAAAGCACAATCAACACTATTTTTGAATCAGAGCTGTTCGATCAATTATTCTGTAGAACAAATGCATGAACCTCTAGGAGACAATAATAATGATTCTATTAGGAGTCAATATTGGTTCTATGCATGTTATTGAACAGAAAAATGCCTCTTTTTTATTTAGTGGGCTCATAAAGTCGAATGAAAACATTTTTGTGATTTATAATACCTGATTGTACTTGGATTTCGTTTATTTTTCTTTAACAATTTTAACAGCTTTTTTAGACTTTCGATTAAGTATTCCGAGTTAAATTAGAATCATTGCTTCTCTTACCTTTGTTTCTGTTTTAAAGCGTTTACCATTAGTGATTATTTGCCTTAATGATTATTTCCTTTTTTTAAATGTTTCTTCTATTTGACCTACTATTACGGATTATATTTTTTGCATTTTTATTATGAAATTATGCTTTATGTAACTTTATGTGGTTAATTAATTTTTTCTTTTGTTCTCGACTTTAGGGAGTGTTTTTATAAACGTTAAACGGTTTTAGGCAATTAGAAGCATAATTGAGAAAACTCTTCTTAACATTTCAAAGCTAAGCTCCGCTTCTAAACCAAGTGGTCATTTTGCGATTTTGTGGTCTTTTGGCCACCATCATTAAGACAAAAAGGAAAATTATTTCTGCATAACAAGTAGAGAAAACTATAAATGTTACAAACATTTAGTATCGTTTTAAAGATATGTTTACATAAACTAATCGAAGAGCGGGGGCCTAGTGTGGTTGGTAACGTCTCCGCCAACCACGCTCGACGCCTGGGTTCGAATCCCACCGCCGACATAGGTGTCGATGGTTGTGAGGTGGCGTGATCCACTCACAACCAACCCAACTGGTCTAGATTCAATCCTAGCCGACACCGGGAGATTTTCTGAGGCGAAAAATCTCTGGGATCACGCCTTCCATCGCATGAGGAAGTAAAGCCGTTGGCGCCGGTCCGTGAAAAACGGGTCGTGAGTTAGGGTCCTGGGTGTGGAGTCGTCTTCCTGGGCGTCAGTGATTGGCCACAACAGTGGCGGAACTAGACCGACGGAAAATAAGCGGGAATAAAAAAAAATAAACTAATCGAAAACAAATAGCAAAACCTGCGAACGCTTCATATTCCTATCATTTTCTCTAATGATAAATCGAAAATAAATGCATTATTTTTCTTACAAAGCTAGTAATACAAAGTTGTTAAAAAATGTGCTCCTTAAATGAGCTATCGGCTTACGAGAAAAAACGAGCACGAGTGATAATTTACATTTTTGCTTCAAATATCGATATTTTTCAATACGGGATGATGTCCAGGCGGCTACACCCGATCCCTAACACTTAAAATCCAGTATGGTAATTTGAAGTCTCTGAAATGAAGCCAAAACTAGCTAGTATACGTATTTATGGAACCGATAAGATCCCCAGAGGCCAAACATCAACCCCAGACGCTGTTTCTATCCAACATGACGACTTCCAGTTTCTATAAAACAGCCTAAAGGTACCAAATATTATCCAATATGGGTATTCTCGGCTTCGGGATAATGTTCAAAAGCCGATAATCAACCTTCTGGTGACTTTTTGATATCGAATATTACGAAATCCGGTTCCGGGAAAATAGCCTCAACCGACAAAACCATTAACCTACTCTGGAAGATTAAAAAAATGAATTTTCGTGAATTTTTTCGGATGTTTAGAGAAAGCTGAAGAGTTCGGATATTTTGGCTGTTGAATTTGTCGATTGAATTTTTCAATGTTTTATAAATTTTTGAATAATGCTTTTTATGAAAACAAAAACTTTTACTAAGATGTCCACCATTTTGTCAATTTTTAAAATTTTCAAAAACGGCTATGTAAAATGTCAGATAGTCCATTTTTACATGCTAAAAAATTTCTCTGCCAACAGCGTAATACTCACTATATTCGTACCCTGGGCATGTAGAATACATCTCCAAACATACCTTAAGCAATAGCCAAAACACTCGAACACATCACTTTATTTAAAACATCTGAAAAAAATAATAAAAACTCATTATTTTTCGACCTTTTAGATTAGGGTCCTCCCTTAAATCTTCCATAGTGGCTCCGTCGATTTGAGCTTATTAAGTTGCACAAAGAACTACCGTAAAATGGCTAATTTGGTATTTTTTACCATCTTTTTACCATCATCATCTTCGGTCGATTGGAGAAGAAAAAAAGGAAATGTTTCAATAGTTGTTACCAGGAACCTTTACCTCTGCATCTTTAACGACTGTTACGGAAAGCAAGGGTACTTTATCACCATGGTAGTGATCGATGGATATTTATGCTTTTACTCTTCCACCTTTCCATGCTCATAGACTCTTCACTGCTCTTCTTTACTGAGCCTCGTTAGTTACTCCTGCCAAGTATGTATCAGCAATTCTAATTGCCTGGAGAGGTATTGTATTCTCATTCAACTCTCTGTGTGCCTTTTTTGACGTTGGACTAACGTCAATCTGGAAGTTAGTCGTCTGAATTCGAAAATCATGTAATTCAATGTAATTGAGTGGTTATATATCAGTCATTTCTTACCAGAATTTCGAGGTTTTCATTCCTTCCATCCTTCTAATAAGACGGAGGCCTGTGTGGCCTTTGCCGTATCTAAGAGCCGACACCATTGTACTCGATCCATAGCTGCTCGTCTCCACACTTGCAAACCGCGTAGGCTGCGCAGATCTTTCGCTTGGTCGATCCACCGTGCACGTTGCGCGCCACGGCGCCGCATTCCTATTGGGTCGTTATCCAGAACTGGGTTTTCATCCGACATTCATCGTACCACTCGTGTCTATCCATGTTCTTTTTACAACGCCTTCTAAGCAAAGCCTTGGTGCTACATTCCGATTCGAAACTCGACCTTCTGTTTATTAATACACAGACTTCGCAGCCAACTGTTTAGTGTACAGGACAATTGCGGGGCTAGCGCTACGATCCTACTGACATTAAAAGTCTTCTCCCGAGCCGATACTCGAACCTACGACGACTGGCTTGTTAGGCCAGCATCGTACCTCGGGACCAGCGCCTTCTATGACATGTTAAAAAGCAGACATGAAGGCCCATCACCCTTCCGCTGCTCTACCCATTTACGTGCATAACTTACCATAGTTGATTTCGTTCGATTGTGTCATATGCCGTTCTGAAGTCGATGAATAGGTGGTGCGTGAATACGATGTACTCGCGGCATTTCTGGAGTACCTGCCGCAGTGCAAAGATCTGGTCCGTGATGGCGCGGGCCCCCATGAATCCTGCCTAGTATTGCTCTACGAATTCCTTTGCGATAGGTGATAGGCGGTGGAATAGAAGCTGGAAGAATACCGTTCCTCCGGTAACGTCTCATTCTCCCAGATCCTGACAATTACTCAGTGCAACGCTCTAGTTAGTGCTTCACCACCGTGTTTTAAAAGCTCGCTTGACCATTGGTACTGCCAGCGGCCTTGTTGGTTTTTGATTTGCTGATTATTGTCAAACAATTTCCAATGTGAGAATTTCCGCTTCGATCGTTCTGGTCTCCAATTTCAAATATTCTCGTTTAGAAAAAGAAAAACTATATCGAATTCGCTAAATTGAAAATTTGTCTTGGCAGTAAAGCTACGAATTAAGTTTTTTCTTATTCGATTAAGTAAGGCGCTAATAAAAAGTTTTTAAAGTTTTTCATCCGTTTCAGGTTCATCAAGGCAGACAGTGTATGCAGTTGGGGAAGCGAAAATAAACGAACTGAAAAATGTGATACAGACTTGAAAAAATATACCGCATACAGGCGGGAGTTGAAACCACAATCTCTCTGTTCGCGACACTGTCTACCTTAATGATCCTGAATATTGACGGGTAAAAAGTCGTTGTAAAAATAGAAATTAGTTCGAAAAAATCATCCATTTATTCAGTAGTTTATGTCGCTTTAACGTCCAAGCATTTAGAAATGAACTGTTAGATAAAATTGTAGGAAATACTAGCGTTACAATTTCATCTATCATTTGTTTCGATGGATTATAAAAATCTCAAATTCATATAAATTAACCATCTTGAGAACAATTAGGAATTTATTTTAAAATAATAATTACCTAAATAAGTGCTATGATTTTGTTCCGAAAGGAAGCTTTCCAAATATAGCGCATAGAGTTAACATCGCAGGAATGACAGGCCTGACGCTTGGCACTGATAGCCGAAAAATGCCCAGTTTACCCTTTTCTTACGATGTTTCGTGCAAACCGATCATATGTTTACTGCAATCATTAATAGCATATCAGATAGTTTTAAGAAATTAAATTTTATTAGTTTCACAAAAACTACACAGTGCAACCACTTATTTTAGCCTTGGCTTCTATGTATTATTATTTGATGTAGTTTGATGCAATCATAAATTCCGCCAAGTTTGAACCCATTTTACCCTAAGGGGCAACAATGGCGCCATTTTAAATTTTTGAGAAATTGGGAATTTTCGATGTTTTTGAAACGTCATTTTGTTTTGAAGCCCAAAAATTCTAAGAGTTTGACCACATATTAGCATCTTCTTACCCATCTTTGAAACAGATTTTTATGTTTAGACCGGTCCTGGTCAAAAATGCCTTCCCTGCAAGAGGGGGAGGATCAAGTACTTAGGACCAGTGTGTGTATCTTTTACCGTTAAATGTTTTATAGGAACATTTTTTGTTAATATAACTATAAAAAAAATGTTCAGTAAAACTATAAATCTAGCCTAGAGATACAAAAATTTGAAAAGTTGTTTTCGACAGACAAATATTATAGAATAAAAATTAATTGGTAATCAGATATTTTTTTCTTTTCTTCAATCACTTTAGGAAAACAACGTTAGAAACACTGGGGCACCATGTTGTAACTAAAAAACAAGCTGCTGCTCTTATGACATGTCTAGAATACTTAACAGAAAGTATGTAATCAGAAACTAATCTTATTATTAACCTGCAATACATTATCCGTGTGTTTCAAAAATATATTTTTTGAATGTTTTAAGATATATCTTCCAACGGTCTGTTTCTTTCACCCGGAAACGTTGATCACTCGGAACAAATTTATCGAAAAATAGAATCTGGCAAAGGAAAACTGCTCAAATATCTGTATGAAATCTCCGCTCCAAGAGAATGTGCCATGGCCGTGAACAGATTCATAAAAGCGTATAAAGTCTCCATGTTGCCCGAAAGAGCACTAAATTTATTATGTGGTAGCTCCTATTTTTGCTTCAATCATCCCACCTGATAACGTCCTAACGTCGTGTTTTTTAAGCGCAAAACGATGGCATTCCAGAACGGTTAATTGCACTCGACGCTCTGAATTTGATCCAGCATGAATCATCCGGTGCACAGCTACAGTTCGCTCGAGCGTATCTGCAGATGATGCAACAACTGACGCTACGTGGTTATTTTACCCCGCATGAGATAAAAACGATTATCAGCCCTTATCTGGCCATACCAACGCTGTTCCCCGGTCGCAATGAAATGGAGAATATTACCGCTAAAACCGTCACACTGATGGAGATGTTTCTCAGTGTGCACCTGTTGGACGATCCTGACGCACTTTCGGCGGAGCTTGAGCAGGAAGCCTTATGAAACTAATATGGAATTTCCTGCTACTGTTGTCACATTGTTGATTATGTCTAGAAATACAAATTCTTTTTCGATTAAGTGTTCTGAACTTGAGTAAAAGTGGTAAAAATAGTATTTGCCTCATTCGTTGCAATACTCATATCTACATATAAATTCATATCAGCACACATAGCTGCTCTTCAGCTTATAATAATGGAGTCATTAGTCCCCATTCGAAGACGACATTCTACTTGAAGGCAATTTATTGAGGCTCCGCAAACAAAACAAGGCAGATAAGCGCGGCCAGTTGTTGAACTGAATCATCTGCATTGGCATTGGTATACTGTTAACTAAATCTATATTCATTGTTCGGCGTTCGGTTCAGGTGTGACAATCGTTGCAAGTGCGTCTAAGGAAATGTTTCGTAAATTGTGTTGCAAATCCACCAGCTACAGCATGGAAAATTCTTCAGCATTCTCAACAGCTACTGCTAACAGTACCGTGAGAACGATAAATAGTGTACGTATAAACTACGGTTGTAATATAGTTTTTTTTTTTTTTTTTTTTAACAGGATTTGAAAAACGATTCAGCTGTGACGACACAACCGGTATTCAAAAAAGTAAATCACGAAGGTAGAAACGATACAACCGCAGTGAGTAATTAAACGGAAGTCGATATGTTCTGTCGGTTGTTCGAGATGAAAATGTTGGTATTCATGGCATTTATATAGATTATTTTTAAGACGGATAGAATTAAAATGGAAATCTCTTTGTACTGAAATAAAGCAAATATAGCACTACTTTTTACTTAAATAAATTCTACTTTACACCTTGGCTACTGGGGCTCATGTTTCGTAGTATAGTGAGTGAAAAGCGTTAGCGTTTTCCAAGCGAAAAAAAATGGTGTCACCGTCAGAATCACATTTATAAATTTGATATTATTAATTTATTACCGGATCAAAGATAAAGCAAAATTATCATTAACCCAGAAGACAGAATCATCTTTTGTTTATTTTTTGTATAATAGTTTTAGTTGCAGAATGGGTCTTTTATCATGCAGGCCTTTGGGTTTTCCCAGACTAATTTACGTTACGCCGGAAGACCACCTTTCTGAATCGCGAAGCCTGAAAATACTGGAAAAATAATTCTGGAGTACTTCGTGATACGGTCGTATATCTGAACGTAAACAAAACGAGTGAGAAATGATTTGTGCCCGTGAAGTACAAGGGATATAACTCTCACTCGTTTTGTTTATGTTTGGACATACGACCTTATCACAAAGAACTCCAGAATTCTTCGTGTACACTGACCAAAGGTAACAGACATCCAAAAAACTCCAAAAATCGCGCGTGAGGTTTCAAATTCTTACTCGTTTGGAATGCTAAACACATCTTTCAGCAACTTGCGACTTCAACCACTTTAATGATGGCAGCGCTGGCTTACAGTCAAAGCTGCCAGAAGCATGAAAATTCTCACAGATTATAGAGTCGCTGTTTTTGCAACAATATAACACTGATTTTGTAAGATTTGTGTATTTTTTTTTTTTTTCAAATCAACAATTTTATTTCATTAAAACAAATTTATCGCAAATACAATCTGGGATTGAATAAAATTGTCGATAACGTACAATTTACGACTGCTCAAAATTTCTACATTAGAAAACAGCAACCCTTCTTATTGGGATAATACCGATAAGAGCTGGAAAACTATCGATTTTTTTCAAATTATTGCCTACTAAGTGCTCTTAGCGTCACCATACTGCGTATAGCGACATGCTAAAAACCGTTGCATCTTTTTACACATGAAGCGAAATTAGCTTGGATGTCTGTTATCTGTGACTGAACTAAGTAATCACTTAAAACATGGGAAACCTAGTTGCCTAATTGGCGGTTTTTTATCGCTTATCTCTCTCTCTCTCCCTCTCTCTCTCTCTCTCTCTCTCTCTCTCTCTCTCTCTCTCTTTCTCTGAGTATCTCTAGTGTTCACGATAAACCTTATGTGAAAACTAGATGAAATTTGTTAGAACGCAGGAACACTTTTTATTTGTCAACCTGATAGCTTTTATGTGAATACGCTTTATGTTCCAAATGCATTCAAGCACTACATCTTAGCGTTCACGATAGCACTATAAGTGCAGATTTTGTTGTCAGTAATGCTACTTAACATAATGTTGTTAAATATTAGTAATTTTCATATAAAGTTAATACGCATTAGGTTAGTTGATACAGAGCTATTTAGTATTAGGAAGGCTAAATTAGTGTCAATGAAATGCTATCTTCTAATGCTTACGGTTACTTGAGTATAATAAAAATTTCTTCGTCAGTCGAAAAAGTGGAACCACAGACAAACAGACGTACCTCTTCGAAAGATCCTGAAAAATCTTCGTCCTTATTCGAAACATGCGCCACCATGTGATCTTATTGCCTACTAACTTCTTTTTGTAGAACGGTTTTTGTCTTTGCTAATGGGTGTGTACACTTGCTTAAATTAACACCAGCGACATTACTGACGGTTTTTGTCTGTGATAATAAATGTGCACGCTTGCTCATAGCGACACTAGCGGCATTATTGCCTACTAAGTAAAATTTCAAAATAGTCGTTATTTTTCTGGTCGATGAAATCGTCAGCGAGTGGCACGTCTGTTTGTCTGTGGTGAAACTTTGACCGCCTTCGTCTGATTGAGCTGAAATTTTGCATGGAAACTTTTTTGAGAAGATGAAATTTTATAGCCCAACAGCTAAACGAAATGCCATAGTCCATAGTCGATTTTCGTTGGCATCCTAATAAACAGTACATTTTTTTATATTTACGTTAATATATTAACGAACCGCGTTTTCAAATTCTGTTTATCTAGAATTTTTCAGGTAAGTACATTATGTATATTACAAGGAGTTCAACAAATTTCAATACCCTCCCACCCCCACGTAACGTGATTTTGCATGATCGTCTCGGGCAGTGTAACGCTTTGCTGAATGAAAATTTTATTCAAATTTATTTTTGGATAACGTTTTTATAAAGGTACAATAATGTCCATGAAAAAAGGGTTAACATTTCAGAAATCAAGTTGACTAAATTGTGCTGGAAAAAAATCAATCAAACAGACATATTAAGGTTTAATGTTCCCATAACTGCCTGGCTAACGTACAACAACCATGCTCTCCTCTATTGACCTAGAATATATTTAAAGAGCAAATTTGTAGTACCTAATAATAAAACAACAAGGTATACAGCCCCAGGGTTGTATGAAATGGTGACGTGGGACTAAACACTGTAATTAGGGGATTTTTTATTACAAAATATACAGAGTGTTGTACGATTTCGATACTCCAATTCTATCTAATATTGAATAGATACAAATTAATGTGCTGATCGAGATCGATCAGCACTGTCAAAGAAAAGAATTAATAAAACACTAACTGCGCGATCGAGCGTCAGTTCTATTCCACCTATCAATCGAATCGGTCTTGTTCCTGCAAAGTAAAGAAAAAGAGAAAATTATTAATAGTTGTTACAAAGTGGCAAGTCTAGGCGTTCTTCAAATTCTGGTCGTTTGGGATTTCGCTGGATTATCCCGTGGATCTTCCCCTGGTTCCCTTGTACGGGTTGCGGTAGAAAAATAAGTTTAACAGTGGCGACAAGGTTGAAGGTAAGAATAAAAAAAAATTGAGGTTAGTTTTTTTACTGTAGCGTGCTTTGCTAAAACGCAACCGGAAAGTTTTTCGGCTAGTTTAGCACTATATTTTATTCAAACATAGCTTTCCCGTAACTCCTAACAGTGCACAAAAGGCAAATTTACAAGGCAAAAAGTGTGAATGTCACGGAAATTCATTTAGACAAAAGCGTGAGTGACAAAAACCATTTTGCAAAATTCTAGTGGCGAAAATTCTTTGTTTCATTGTCCTAAAAGACAAAAGCCTATTGTTCTTACAACAATAGTAATTTCTTTTTTCTTTGTTTCTTTGTTGTGTGACGGAAAACGGACTTCAACGCTGGTTCGGGACGCTTTCTCCGACCAGTGGATAGTATTCGGAACCACATCGACTGACCCGAGGACTGGCTGGTTGGCATACCGGCATATGCAGTTATAAGAAATTTATTCGGCAAAAGACGCAAAGGAGATTTTAAAACAATTCAAGAGACGAAATAAAATACCCTTTTGCCTAGGAAGGATTCGGTGAGTCGTTGAGTTTTTTTCTTTTTCCTACATTTTGGGCTAATTGTGATATTTTTTTCATATTTTATACATTGTGTTTTGCCCATTATAAACTGTTATATATTATATAATCCCCATATCAGTGCGAAGAAGATTATTATTACCCTCAGTGGAAACTTTCTGAATTTTTTTTTGTATAAATTAATTTTTTTTTTTGAATTTATATTGAAACTTTCAAAACCATGTCCCAATTCTCTACAACAATAGAACCTTTTAGAAAAGGTACTTCCTTTTCACATTGGGTAGAGAGGCTTGAATTTTTTTTCATTGCCAATAAAGTTCCTGATAACGAGCGTAAAGCGCATTTTGTGACGCTTAGCGGACCATATATCTATTCAGAAATAAAGCTATTGTTTCCTACAACTAATATAACGGATATTCCGTTCCCGACGATGGTAGAAAAGTTGAAAATGAGAATTGACAAAACGGCATCGGGAATTTGTCAAAGGATATCGTTTAATCAGCGTAGTCAGAGGGCAGATGAATCTGCTGAAGATTTTCTTTTAGCTTTAAAGTTACAGGCAGAACTCTGTGCGTATGGTGTATTTGAGGATACGGCCATTCGTGACCGTCTTTTAGCAGGTTTGAGGGAAGTTTCTCTCAAGCAAAAAATTCTTGGTGAGGCTGACCAAACTCTGGAATCAGCTGAAAAAGTTATTCAAACATGGGAGGCGGCCAAAAGTAATATACAAAGTTTGGCACCAGGGCCAGTTTCCATAAACAATTTATTTTCAATTAATGCTAAATCTAGACAACAAGAATCACGAAACAAATCGGTTAAAGATAGACTTGGATTTAAACCAAATTATAAAAAACAATCTTCTTTTGGAAATCACAATCGTTTCCAAAATAGGCGTTGGAACTCGACAAACTTTAAACCGGCAGGTTTTAGGGAAAATCAACAGTTTCCAAATAGGGTCAAAGACAGTAGAGTTTGCGATTTTTGTGGAATAAGAGGACACTTGAAGCGGCGTTGCTTCAAGCGGAAAGATTTCAAAAGAGAAGCGATAAACCTGGTGGATCAAATGAAACCAGGACCCTCTGGTACGCAGATTCTACCGGCTTTAATGGAGCGAATGAGAACTGAGGATTCAGATAGTGACTCGGATGAAGGTATTCTGGAATGCATGAATGTGACGTCTATAAATAAAGTTAATGAACCATGTTTGGTGCATGTACAGGTAGAAGGAAAACAGTTGGAAATGGAGGTTTACTGTGGTTCCTCTGTTTCCGTTATTAGTAAAACACAGTATTTCTCACTTTTTGAAAAACCTTTACAGAAATCCTTAAAGCAATTGATAGTTGTCAATGGTGCTAAATTGTTAATTGAAGGAGAAGTTCAAGTTTTAGTTTCTTTCAGGGGAAAAACGGAGGTTTTGAAACTTTTAGTACTGAACTGTGAGAATAAATTCATTCCTCTTTTTGGCAGGCCATGGTTGGATGCTTTTATTCCAAATTGGAGAAAGTTTTTCTCTAATTTTTTGGAAATAAATAATATTTTTGGGGACAGCAGCGGTTCAATTGTCTCTGAAATTAGACAGATTTCTTCGCCAATCAATGGTTTTGAGGCGGATTTAGAACTGATTACAGATAGACCAATTTTCAAGAAAGCTTATGACGTTCCCTATCGTTTGAGGGATAAAGTTGTGCTGTATTTGGACAAGCTGGAGCGAGAGAGAGTAATTACTCCTATTCAAACTAGTGAATGGGCTTCTCCAGTGATCACAGTAGCGAAGAAAAACGATGAAATTAGACTTGTAATTGATTGCAAGGTCCCTATTAATAAAGTTATCATTCCAAATACTTACCCGTTACCAACAGCTCAAGATCTTTTTGCTGGTTTGGCTGGGTGCAAAATTTTTTGTGCGCTGGATTTTGAAGGCGCATACACCCAGTTAGCTCTTTCTAAACGTTCAAGAAAATTTATGGTGATAAATACGATTAAGGGCTTATTCACTTATAATAGATTACCACAGGGTGCATCGTCTAGTGCATAAATATTCCAGCAAGTAATGGATCAGGTTCTAAAGGGTTTAGATTTTGTTTATTGCTGTTTAGATGATGTTCTTATAGCAGGGACTAGTTTGGAAGATTGCAAACAGAAGCTTTTTGAGATTTTAAAAAGACTCAACAATGCGAATATTAAAATCAATTTCGAAAAATACAAATTTTTTGTAACGGTTCTTCCATATTTGGGACACATTATTAGCCAAAAAGGGCTGATGCCTTGCCCGGACAAAATCTCTACAATTCAGCAAGCAAATATTCCTAAGAATGTGACAGAACTCAAATCTTTCTTGGGTTTAATAAATTACTACAATAAATTCATTCCTCATTTGTCTTCAAAGTTGTATCAATTATACAAACTATTGAAGAATGACGTTAAGTTTATATGGACTGATGAATGTAACAAAGTTTTTGAGGAAAGTATAAAGGCTTTGCTGAATTCAAATATTTTGGAATTTTATGACTCGAATAAACCTATTGCGATCATTTCGGATGCTTCCGGCTACGGTTTGGGAGGAGTAATTATTCATATTATTGATGGGGTTGAGAAACCCATTTGTTTCACATCATTTTCTCTCAATACAGCGCAAAAAAATTATCCTATTCTTCATCTTGAAGCTTTGGCGATAGTTTCGACTATCAAGAAGTTTCACAAATATTTATATGGGAAATTTTTTTATGTATATACCGATCATAAGCCTTTAGTAGGAATCTTTAGGAAAGAGTGTAAACATTCAATATATGTGACTAGATTACAGCGATATATATTAGAACTTTCAATTTATAATTTTGAAATAAAGTATAGGCCCTCTGCTCAAATGGGAAACGCGGATTTTTGTTCCAGGTTTCCATTGGAGCAGATTGTGCCAGCTGAATTTGATAAAGAATATGTCAAAAGTATTAATTTTAGTTAAAATTTGCCAACTGACTTTAAACAGGTTGCTTCAGGAACAAAGAATGATAAATTTCTGCAACAGATAGTGACCTATATGAAACGTGGTTGGCCTAAACGTATTGACAAGCGTTTCGCAGATATATTTCCGAGTCAGCAAGACTTGGAACTTTTTGACGATTGCTTGCTCTTTAAAGACAGGGTGATTATACCAAAAGCAATGCAAAGCGATGTTTTGAGACTTTTACATGCCAATCACGGGGGAATGGTTAAAATGAAGCAATTGTCAAGGCGATACATATATTGGTTTGGGATAAACAAAGACATAGAAAATTTTGTTGCTAGTTGCGATGCTTGCAACGGTATGGCGATAGTCCCAAAATCTTATATTAAATCTCAATGGATCCCTACTACTAGAGCTTTTAGTCGAGTACATATAGATTTCTTCTTTTTCCAAAGCCACACTTTTTTAAATATCGTGGATAGTTTCTCAAAGTGGGTGGAAATAGAGTGGATGAAGAGAGGTACGGACACAGGCAATACAATGAGAAAGCTCGTTGCATATTTTACTCGATTTGGTTTGTCTGATGTTCTAGTTTCGGACGGTGGGCCTCCACATAATTCACAAGCTTTTGTAGATTTTCTGGAAAGACAAGGAATTAAAGTCTTCAAGAGTCCTCCATACAATCCTGCCAGTAATGGTCAGGCGGAGAGATTAGTAAGAACAGTAAAAGAGGTACTAAAGAAATTTCTACTAGATCCAGAGGTAGCTGAATTGAATTTGGAGGATCAGATTAATTTGTTTTTAATAAACTACCGTAATAGTTCGACAATTGATGGACAATTTCCATCAGAAAAAATCTTCTCTTTTACACCTAAGACACTAATAGACCTAACCCATCCAAAAAAGAATTATAAACAATATTTAACACCGCTAACAACGCATGACCCACCTATGCAACCAAATGATGAGGTTAAGGCAAAGGATAAGGACGCTATAGATGTAGCGAATCCATTGGAAAACCTGATGGCTGGAGACGAGGTGTGGTACAAAAACCACGACACTCGTAGCCATGCCCGATGGATTAAGGCAACTTATCTAAGACAGCTTTCAAAAAATGTCTCAGGTGGGAATTGGAAACGTTCCAGTAAACGCACATAGAGGCCAAATAAGGATCGCCACTCCAAGCTCGCGCGTTCAACCGAACGTGCGTTTCTCTGTCGGGATGACGGAGCCGACGAATGCTGGAGGGAAACAAGAGGCGGAATCGACGGATGCTGGAAGGAAACACGAGGAGGAGACTGACGGCTTCAGGGGGTTCCCGGAGGAGTTTTCTGCGCGCTCGCGGAGAAGAAAAGTTACATCCAACTCTCCTATTTGGAGATCGAAAAGAAAAAAGATTGCTAAGACCGATCAGAATTTTGTATACAGTTAAAAAGCTCAGAATAATGTTGTAGAACTAATTACCATTGTTACATCTTTTTAAAACCTTTCTATAAGATATCAATTAGTTTTGTATAAAATTAAACTTTTTATTAAAAATTCAGAATTTTATAACAGATAAGATAATATATATATTTTGTTAATTTATTCCAATATGTTTAAACTAAAAGAGGAAGAGCTGTTGTATACAAGTATGGATTTGGATACTCCAATTCTATCTAATATTGAATAGATACAAATAAGCGTGCTGATCGAGATCGATCAGCACTGTCAAAGAAAAGTATTAATAAAACACGAACTGCGCGATCAAGCGTCAGTTCTATTCCACCTATCAATCGAATCGGTCTTGTTCCTGCAAAGTAAAGAAAAAGAGAAAATTATTAATAGTTGTTACAAAGTGGCAAGTCTAGGCGTTCTTCAAATACTTGGTCGTTTGGGATTTCGCTGGATTATCCCGTGGATCTTCCCCTGGTTCCCTTGTACGGGTTGCGGTAGAAAAATAAGTTTAACACAGAGTACGTATTTTTATTTTGAGCAATCAATTTTTTAAATATATTCAACATCAATTTTTTAAATATATTCAACAACACTCGAAAGAACAACGTTTATATTTGAGAATATTAATCCTGTAGTATTTTTTTGTGCAAACGACATGTATTTGACAAGGCACAAGCATATCGTACTTGTTGAAGAAGCACCAAGAATTTCTCGTAATGCGTCAAAATCAGAACTAACTCTATGTCCTCAAAAACCAAATCCAATAATAGTTACGTTATCATAACGAATGGTTTTGCCTTATTTGACTCTGATTTAATCAAATCTATAATTTGGATCTTACTTTCAAAATAATATGGAAGCCCTTACAAAGGTTCATTAATTGGCAAACATAAGAAAATATTATTACAAAATTATTAACAAGTTCCAGCAAAAAGTCGTAGGAATCAACAATTTCATTTTTGTTTTTTGCTTGACAATGTTTTTCATTTGCCTACAACAACATTCGCTGTATTACGAAGACAGCTAATATACGTTTATTATGGTAAAGCTTAGAATAATAATATATCATCTAACAATTTTGAAATGTAAAAAGAGATTCTGAATGAATGTTAGTAAATAAACCAAAAATTCACATTTGCAGGCTCTTACTCTTCTATAAATGTGTATATTTGGGAATTTATCGAAGATAAAATTAAATAAATTGTTGAGTAATTTATGGTAATTATATTTATGAGATAAACTTTCAATCACCATCAACAGCAGCATTGCAATTTCTCCTCGATTGCACACAAATAGAAATGTACGCACTAAAGTGTACCGGTGCAATACGAATAGTACCGCTGCAGTACGAATAGAAGCGTACCGCTGAAATGTACGAATAGAAGAATATCGCTGCAATCATAGACGACGAGAGACCTGCGTTTCTTTACTCCACTGGTACTGTTGCTTTTACCGGCATGTTTTCTTTCAAGACATCAGTTTTTATTAGGCTCTGAAAGCAGGTATGAAATTGTTCAAGAATGGGGATTGTTTCAAACTTTTCATAAAACTTTTACCTTCGAGACATTATATTAGTCTAAGCAAAAATAAATTGACCTATTGGGACGAGATAACTGTCAATTTTTATTTCGATATTGATACAGAGAATATCACAGGGATCGGATGGTGTCCATTCACGTCGTCTGTGCTAGAAATACTCGCATGTAATTGGTTCATTATTCGCGTAAATTTGTTATTGAAATTTTCAATCAATTTTACCGCTTAGCAATGAAATTAGAGTGATAACTAGCATATTACAAAATTGTGCTACATTTCATCTATCCAACAACATATTGGTTATTGTTATCCATCATGTGGTTATGCTGTTATTAACGTTTGAAATCTGACGCAACATTTGCCAGTATCATTTCCAATTTTACAGAATGCATCCCAGTATAGTAAACAAAGACGTAGTGCCACGTCAAAAAACTTCACACATTCAACTCAATTACACCGTGAAAGTTTCAAACCATTATTCCTTGTATCCAAAATATGTGTGTTTTGCTTATACAATTTCTGTGTATGTATGTTTTTTGGTCAAGTTAAGCTACGTTACGTCGATTACCTGTATTATGTGCCAGTTTGCAGTAGATAAACATATGATAATGTGTGACGGATATAATGCGCCCGTCGTTGCAACGGCTAACTAATGTCGCTATATCAGCAGTGAATCAGATTTATGACCACATTGTTTATTCGCAGTATTAGTAAGCCACGATTCAATTCACGGTATCAAATTGATCCTAATCATTGGATAGACATTCGATTATACCTACCTATACAGTCATATCGCGAAAAGTATTTACTGATGACATACAACAAAGGTGAAATGGAACCGTTTCGTGTCGGATAACAAACGACTCAGCTGGGAGAAATGTATTGATGGGTTTCAGCGATTTATGAAAAACTGCATCTTTAACTTGTTGTAAAGAAAAAATCCAAACTTCGGCAGGTTACAAAAGCAGTAAAAAAAGACTTGGCTTAGACTAACTTTATTTGTCAAGAGTAATTCTCGTATTGAATTTTAGTAAGTTAATTTTTTTTTATGATCTACTTTAGTAACTCGATTTCTAAAAAAAATTTGTAAGCTAGAACTTTCTTAATTTATGAGTAGTATCCGCTATGCTTTGATAACACAACGATTAAGTCCTTTCTTTGATTTACTAAATGTAGGTTGTAGATTATTGATAATGGCCATGTCAGTTACACAGGGTGTAACATTTTTTGGGAAAAACGTTCCCATTTGCACTGAAAACAAAATACTCATAAAAGCGATCGTTCAAGGACCCGGCACACTTCTGAACTAATGAAATAATATGAGTTTTTTGATTTTGGTTGACCCGCTGAGTCTCTATCAGGATTACCGCAAGCCTCTGCAAAAAAATAGCGTTTCGGGGAAACGGCCATTACTCCGGTAATAATTGGTATATCTCAAAATCAAATGTATTTTATTGTTGTTGATAAACTGTACTTTCAGAAAAATACCCCTTTGATGCAATGAAAATGGTGCTATGTACTTAAAAATAGATTCAAATTTCCCTCATTTTTCTCGACCAGAAAGGTATATAACCCCTTAAGCAACCGTTATGTATTAAATTGTTAATAAAACAACGAAAGTCTATTATCTCAAAGATTACATGACTTATTTGAACATAACTAGTGTCATACGAACGAGTCATCTCTCAAACTGACAAATAACAAACTTCATAACAATTGGTATGCGGCTCAAAAGTTATGATAAGAAGAGAAATTCAAAGACTATTAAAAAACTATACCTGCTTTGATCGATATATGTGGCCTCAACATAATTTAAATGTGGTGTCGTACTATTTGAACGTTCCAAGTTCATTGATTCCTTGCGGTTTGTTTGAAGTCTGCAAATGCACGACGAATCGGCCATAGGATATGATCAAAGTCAAATAACAAATCGTTTGAAATGATTGGTTTTATCGAAATGACAACATCCTCAACTTTTGGCTTCTGTACATCGCCTTAATTCTGAATATATTCATATTGAGTGGTATTCTGTCATTATCAGCAGACTTTCTGGCATCAATCTGACACCGGAAATACCCATATTGGGAGGTATTTTTGGTTGTTTTCCAGAAACTAAAGTGGTCGTCTTCAAATTCAAAATAGTGTCCAGGGTCAATGTTTTGTTTCTATGCATCATCACGTTTACGGAAATATCCATATTGAGTATTATTCGGTCATTTCCGACTGTTGCCTATAAGTTGCCATTTAGCAATTCACAATGGTGCCTGAGGTCAATTGTTAGCTCCTTGCATCATTCTGGTTCCAGAGATACTCATATTGGATAGTATTTGTTTATTTTAGGCTGTTTTTCACAAACCGGTAGTCGCCATCTTGGATTTCAAAATGGTATTTAGGATACTGGTTAAAGAAAAACTCATATTGGGTGATATTTGGTCACTTTGGACTGTTTTTCAGAAGCCGAAAGTCGTCATTTTGGACTTTAAAATTGCCTGTGAAATCAATTTCTGTCGTCTGGGCGTAATTCTGGTTCCGAAAACATTCATATTGAATGGTAATTGGTCATTTCCGGCTGTTTGCCAGACACCGGAAGTCACCATCTTAAAATTTAAGATTGTGTCTGTGATCAATTTTCAGCTTCTGTACATCTTTCTGGTTCCAGAAATACTAATATTTAATGGGAATCGTCCATTTCAGGCTGTTTTCCAGAAACCGGAAGTTGCTATCTTACAATTCAAAATGTTGTCTGAAGTCGATTTGTGGCTCCAGTGCATCATTACGGTTCCGTAAATACCCATATTGGGTGGTTTTCGGTCATTTGCCGCTGTTTTTCCGACACTGGAAGTCGCCATTTTGGATTTCATAATGGCATTTGGAGACAATTTCTGGATTTTTAACGGCATACTGGTTAAATAAAAATTCATATTGGGTGGTATTTGGTCATTTTCTGCTGTTTTCAGAAATCGGAAGTCGCCATCTTAGAATTTAAAATGCTATCTGTGGTCGATTTTAGCTCCTGTGTATTATTCTAGATCCGGATATTATTATATTGAGTGGAAATCGGCCATTTTCGGCTGTTTTCCAGAAACCGGAAGTTGCCATCTTACAATCCAAAATGTTGTCTGAGGTCGATTATGGAACATATTTGTTTCCACTAAAAACATTCACATGCCAAATTTGGTTCCATTTAGTTGATTAGTTCGCGAGATGTGCAAAAATTTGTGAAGAAACATGTACTTCCAGAAGAGGGAGGGGCGTCAAACCATCATGGATATATTTGTTACCTCTAAAAACATTCACATACCAAATTTGGTTGTATTTTCTTGATTGGTTCTTGAGCTGTGCGAAATTCGCGTTTCATTTTCATGGGATCTCTCCCTTATAGAAGAGGGAGTCGGGTTTCAAACCATTATGTACATATTTGTTACCACTAAAAACATTTACCTGCCAAATTTTGTTCCATTTGGTTGATTAGTTCTCGAGATGTGCACAAATTTGTGTTTCATCCAACTATTATGGACATATTAGTTACCCCTTAAAACATCCACATGCCAAATTCGGTTTTATTTGCTTGGTTTGTTCTTGAGTTGTGAAGAAATTTATGTTTCACTTGTATGGGACCCCTTCCTTCCAGAAGAGGGAAGGGTCTCAAACTATCATAGGAACCTTTATCGGCACCAAAAACCCCTACATACAAATTTTCACGTCGATCGGTTCGGTAGTTTTCGGGCCTATATGGATCAGACAGACAGACAGACTTGACTGCATTTTTATATGTAAAGATTACAACATCAATATTTTAGAACCTAAAGAGTGAATATACATTTATTGGATTGAAGCGTTCATGTAAATCTATTTTACAAATAAAAAATTGAATGAGAAAGGCTGGGTCTGACCGCTAGGTGGATTAATTTAGGTTTTATTGTGGTATAATCGATTTGTACGCATATACTGCCTATAAATATTCAGATTCTTTAAGTCAACGTTAGTCAGTAGATTTCAAATAACGTAAAATTAAATGTTGTTCCTTATACATTAATTTGAATGATCTTATCAGTGAAATTAAAATTCTTTAACGCGGTTGATATTACTGATCGTTTCTGAGAGGCATCCAATGAATGGTCAAATACCAAACAATATGGGTTCTTGAAATCTTGATTATATCCAGTGGCCAGAATTCTACCTAAAACCCAATTTTCAATCCAGATGACCACTTCTGGTTGCCTGATAATCATAAAATCATAAAATCCATCATAAAATTGCCGTACTGCCTAATCTGGGTATTTCTATGGCGAAGATGGCGACAGTTTCCGATCAACAGCCTAAAGTGACAAATATCATCCAATACGATTTGGAGAAGCGGTATGATACTCTGAGGCCAGAAATCATCTTCAGACGCCATTTTAAATTTCTAGACAGTAGCTTCCGGTTTCTACCAGTCTAAAAGGGACAAACATTACCCAATGTGAGTTTTTCAGTACCCGGGA
This sequence comes from Wyeomyia smithii, assembly GCF_029784165.1. Classification (NCBI taxonomy): domain Eukaryota; kingdom Metazoa; phylum Arthropoda; class Insecta; order Diptera; family Culicidae; genus Wyeomyia; species Wyeomyia smithii. Next base: position 74,670,839 of record NC_073696.1, read on the forward strand.
TGATGCTCAGAGACCAGGCATCAACTTCATACTTTATTTTGAAATCCGAATTTGCGACACCTGTTTTCTTTAAATAAGTCGTGTAATCTTTGAAAGAAGAGATTTTCAATATTTTTACAATTTCCGATTGTCCGATTACACTGGTCAACACAAGTGTTGTCCCGAAGGTCAAACTAAGAAAAATGAAAAATTATAGCTTTTCCTGTGAATTTTTTTCTTTCTAGGGCAACTATTATGAGCTTTAGAGCAGCATTTTTTCCGATTTTGTCAACCAGTGTTATAATCAAATTAAATGGGTACCAATAAAGCAACTAAACCTTCAATTTAAAACTAAGATTGTTGAAATCTTTGGCAAAACGAGTGAATTAGATAAAGTTTTCTGAACACGTTTCTTTTTATAACCATCGAACTACAAGTTCAATCATCATTAAATTCGTTATTTAAAGATTTTTTTTTTTCATTTGATACCTATTTTGTTCAAATCGGTTGTGTAGTTTCTGAGATAATGGAGTTTCATAACTTTTACATTTTGATACATAACAGACAAAGTTACAGTCCGATTACAATAAAATTCAATAGGGTTTTATCAGGCAACTAGACCTTTCTATTGCAACTTATTTTGTGAAAATCGGTCCATCCATCTCTGAGAAAAGTGGGGGAGTTCAAACAGTCTTAGAAACATGTTTCTTGTCATAGCCTGATTTCACATTATTATACATAACGGACAAAGTTAAAGTCCAATAACAATAAAATTCAATAGAGTCTTATGGGGCAACAAGACCTTCCATATGACACTAATTTTGTGAAAATCGAGCCATCTCTGAGAAAAGTGAGTGAGTTTAAACAGTGTTTGAAACACGTTTCTTTGCATAAATTTTGTACTACATGTCCAATCATTATAAAATTATTTCACAAATGGTTCAAAAAAACAAGCCCGTTCTTTTGATACCAATTTCGTTTAAATCGGTTTTGTAGTTTCTGAGATAATGAAGTTTTGTGATTTTCACATTTTGATACATAACCTCGAAACTAAAAATCCGATTACAATAAAACTCAATGGGGTCTTATGGGGCAACTAGACCTTTCATTTGCAATTAGTTTCATGAAAATCGGTCCAGCCATCTCTGAGAAAATCGAGTGAGACCGTTACATACATACACACACACATACACACACACACACACACACACACACACACACACACACACACACACACCCACACACACACACACACACACACACACACACACACACACACACACACACACACACACACACACACACACACACACACACACACACACATACACACAGACATACAGAAAATGCCCAGCTCGTCGAACTAAGTCGATTGATATACGAGATTCGACCCTTTGGAGCACTTTTATACCTTTGGTTTTTTCAGTGATTGCTATATCTTCCTAGGAGAAAGGCAAAAAAATGTTTTCGTGCAACACTACCTACTTGTTAACTAATAATAACTGTTTGTAAAGTACGCAACCAATAACTACTGGGTTACCTATTATATCTGTTTTCGTATATAAAGAAGATTGCACTTCTCCAGAAGTGTTAGTAACAGTTTGCATTTTGTGAAGATGAATAAAGTGAAAATGGAATACACCAAGCCCAAATGCTGTAAACCCTTTCCTGAAAAATATTGAACAGTCAAGCTCATTTTAATACGTCTTTGTCAATTTGTGATTCGTGTAGTTATTAAAATAATAGACAAGCCACCATTCATCCCTTCGTTGTTTACTATTCAGAATCTGGAACACTTAAGAATATCAGCTTCATCAACTACAATTCAGTATATATGCAGCCATGTTTTTGAAATAAACTGGAAATAAATGTACGGAATAAATCGATACGTATGCATGTATGTCAAGATAGACGAATCGACAACGCGTGCTACCAGCAACCTCATGAGCATGAGTTCGAGATTCGAGACTGGCAGTAAAGTAATTGGATACTATAAAGGTAATTTTCACTAACAATAATATAAAAATAAACGATGAAAAATACACACAAAAGTGCAAAAAACTGAAAAATTTGTATGTGTTCGATGGGCATAAACAAAAAAAAATTGTTTAACTATAAGACTATTATTATTTTTCATCATATTTATCATAGCTGTATCAAAGCTAAAAAAGCACTTATTTAGACTATAAGTCAGCTACTGCTGGCTGAAAAAGAGTTTTTCTTCAAGATGTACAAAAAATAAATAATCGCTTATACAGAATCAATCAGCATGTATAAAAATTGTTCAAATGGCTGAGTTATTTCTTATTAAGCCCTTGTTCAGCGATTTAGGAAGCCGAATGTAACAGGTAGCTGATTTAGTTCTCCAAAACCGACCGGTTAAAAGCTGATTAAACACTTAGAAATACATTATTCGACCTATGTTCAGCCGTCAGCTGAAAAAGATTAGTTATAAAAGCGCTAATTGGGCCAAACAATGTTTCTTGGGTAGAGGCTCTGAAGCAGTTAAAATCATCAGTGACCCCTGGACCGTGCAGAATACTATCAATTATTCTGAAAATTGTGCGTCTGCTCTTTCAGAGCCGTTACAATTAATTACAAACCAGTCACGTCATCAGGAAACATTCCCAGAATGCTGAAAAAGGTTTTTTTTTCCTGTGTTCAAAAGCGATGTTAGCAACTATCGGGGGATTACATCACTTTGTGCTGACTCAACACTGTTTAAGATTTTGGTCGGTGGCTCGTTGCAAAGGAGTATTACGCAATACATTTCAACGAATCAGCATGGCTTTTTTCCTGGTCGCTCAATTAGTACAAATCTAGTTGGGTTCAGTTCTTTTTGTCTGCAATATATGGAAAAGGGAGCACAAGTCGACACGATGTATACTGTTACTGACATTAAAGCAGCGCTTGACCGCGTTGATAACACTATACTGCCAATCAATTCAAAGCATCTGGGTGCTTCTGCTACTTTCGTCCGAAAGTTGAAATCGTTACTTGAAAACCGCTATCTCTCTGTAAAACTAGGGAACACAGAATCTCGCGGTTTCCGAAGTACTTCAGACGTACCTCAAGGTAGCAATGCAGGACCTTTACTGTTATCGCTGTATTACAACGATGTCTGCATGACACTTTCTACAGGATCTTATACTGGGCTTTGGACTGCACGAATCGAATCGGTACAGAGAAAGTTCATCAGATACGCTCTTTGAGGCCTCCCTTGAACGGATTCTGTGGAGTCTTCTCCATATATAGATAGGCGCAGGTTGCTGGATATGGACACATTGAAGAAAAGAAGAGATGATATGCATACTATATCTGTTGAAAAAGTGCTCAATAGATATCCCATGGATTTTGGCCAAGCTCAATGTAAACGCGCCCTCCAGAATTCTTCGGACAACTGATTTTTTCAGAATCTATTTCCTTCAGACTATATACGGTCAAAACGAACCAATTACTGCTATGTGTAAAATTTTTAAATCTGTATGCTATTTGTTCGATTAGCTGTGAAACGTTTAAATGTCGATTGCGTAGCCGAAGATCATCTTAATTTGTGAGTTTTTCTATGAAAGCCCTGTTGTCCGCTAAGTAAATAAATAACAAATAAATGATAAATAAATGAAAAGAAAGTTAAAATACTACAAGGTATACAGCACTAGGAGTTGTATGAAATGGTGACGTAGGACAGATATGAATATTGATTTTAAATGTTGTTTAGCATATTTCACTAGGCATGTTATACACCGTGTATCTAACACAGTTATAAGGGCTCCACTTGCTATCGTGTTAAGAACAAGAATGACGTTTAACTTTCTACACGCAGTCTTTTGTATCGAGTTGAGCGTAAAATTCTGCAATGAAGGCGGAGCGACGCAGATTCGAGAAAGAGAAACGAAACAAAACACCTTCAATACTACTGAATTATTGTCATGAGCACCAAAAGATAATTTGTATTTTTCTGATTCAAAAATTAGCCCGCTTCTAGATTAACTAAACTGCTTCATCGATATTGGACCGATAACGGTGTTTGACTGGGTACAAAGGGAAAATTGAACCAGAAAATCACCTAATTTAGCAGTGAAATTTCTTCAAATGAGGATTATATCTTGCTGCGCTAAACTGTTCGTAGGTAACACTACCATTTATCTTTGGTGCCCTGGTCGTTATTGTAAAAATTATTATTGAGAAATACATAAACATTCCACACTATAGTAGTTGTGAAAATTGTCATATCTCTCATCTTCAAGCATTTATAGTTCTTAAAAGTACTGATTCCATAATGTTCAAACAGCAATGTGTGCTACAGAATGCTGATGATCGGACCACCGCACAGTGGGGAATCGCTGGCCATCAGCCAAAAAAAATTTTTTTCGTTAGCTATTTCATAATATTTTTCCTTTATTGCTATAACATTCAAGTATCTAAATCCAAAATTTGGGCGCAATATCATGAAATCTAAAGTTTTTATGACTTTTCAAAGCTTGGCGAACTGACGTTTTTTGTCTTTTTTTTGAAAAAAGATACATTACTTTGAAACGCTCTGCAGCTTCAATGATAGCTTGGATTTTTTTGACGTCAAAGGAAAAGTTGTTGTAAATATTGTGCAAAACAAACCCTTTTCATTAGATATTGTAAAATCTGGTTATAGTAGGCCTGACACCAAAAAAATTATTAAAAAAACGTGATTTTTCGTAGAAAAGTGGTTTAAAAGTTTAGTTGCCGCAGTTTGCCACGGTTGTGACTACATTCAAAATTTAGGTAAAAACGTAAGCTTTCAAATGCATACTGTCCGCTGCTGCGCAAAACTGCGTAAATTGTCACTTTAGTGAAAAAAGTGATAACAGATTTTTTTAGTTTTTATTTTTAAAGTTGAAATTTCATCCAGGAATAATTTTAATCATAACCATGATACCCCTTCAATGAAAATTTATGATATCGTACTCAATCCGTGAGGATAAAATTTAAATTTGGGCAAAAATCACAAAATTTAACAAGGAAAAGTTATAAAATAAGTGTTAAACAAGAAAACAGTTAACAAATCTTCATGAAATTTTAATTATGTCAAACTTTTAGCCCTTTTCAATTTATGATCATGAATTTCGCTAAACTGATTGAAGTGTCAAATACCAGCAGTAAATTCATACCATCAAACTCCGGCTAACAATAGCCCGTTCGAAGATTGCTTTTGCTTCGCACTAGTTTGCACACAAAAGTTAAGCACACATTTTGCTTTATGAGAAAAAAAAACAAAGAACATTCGTCGCCCTCCGCATCTTTTCGGATTCATTTAGGACGTTGTGTCATTCCAGTGTCTTGGTTTTCAAATTCATAAATTCGTTAGATTTTATTATGGAGCCTTCAACTTCAGCGGCACCACCTAATTCAATGTCTAGTAAGTTGTCAAATCATGGTTTTACACATGTATTTAAATGTCCTCTTTCAACCATAGAAACCGGATTAGAAAGACAACATATATATAAAACAATGAAACATCGAAAAACACTAGAAGAAATGCAAATTGCAGCGAAAAAAATTTTTCCTGCTGATAAGTATAATGAATTTCAAATTTTCTGGAAACAATTCAACACAAGATTCAAGCGATCACAGCGGAAGATGATGACGATGATGATGATGACTTTTTCAATTTGTAATTAGTTTGTATTACTTATGTTGTTTTAGTTTATTTAAAAAAATATATATATATTTAGACAAAATTTGTTTAGTTCGAAGGGTCGTCCATAAGTTACGTATTTTTTTTCAATTGGGAGGACGCCCGGTGGCACTACTTGTGGTCATAGATCATATAATTCTATGAAAAAGGAAAAAAGTGCCAAAAAATATTTAAAATTGGGTTTCGTGCTTTATGGACGGCCCCAAACGAAAAATAGATGCCAAATTCGTGTTCAGCGCCCCAAAATTATGTAAATACCAAGTTTTTGTCGCATTTATCGACACTTTTTTTGCTTGGCCAGCCTTTGTATGGAGTCGCCCCACTGTGCAACGGTAGTATCGAATATTTTGCTTGACCGCACATGATAAATTTGCACTCCGCTCTGCCCTTCTAATGCCGCGTACCTCTAACAGCCATGCTCCATTCGCTACCGTGTGACGAACAAGAATGAAGCTGAATTTTCTACACGCAGTGTTTCGCATCGAGTTGAGCGTAAATATTTGCGTTGAAGGCGTGGCCACGCAGTCTCGAGAAAGAGAAACGAAACAAAATGCTTTGTTGAGTCAGAATATGTAGGCAGTGGAATTTATTCCGTCCATGTTATTGTTATCTGTGCTCGGGAAGCAAGGCAATAGCGAGGGAAATATATGAGAAAGCTTGACCTTGGAACTTTTCACCTATTTTCACCACTAAGCAGTAAAGCAACAATGTTGAACATTACATCAAACAATTGTCACACATTTTATCTATCCACCGACCCATAAATATCTAAGATGGATTAAATCGTTCGCTTGCTATAATCGTTTGAAATCTGACGCAACATTCGCCAGTTTCATTTTCATGTTTACAAAATGTAATCTAGCACAGAAAACAAAGACGTAGTCCTACGTCAAAAAACTCATCTGTTTTACTTTAAGTGTATTACTTTCACGGTGACACCTTGTGTTGCATAACAACGCTCGGCCCAATATTGCCAAAGTCGTTAACATTGACACGCTCAAATGGAATGAGTTATCTCAGCCGCCATATTCCCCAGATATTGCGCCGTGCGATTACTACTTGCTTCATTCGATGGCACATTGTCTGGCTGATCAGCAAATCTGCTTGTATGAAGATATCAGATAATGACTGGATTTGTGAATAGCCTCAAAAGACAAACACTTATATCGTTACGATTCTAGAACTCTTCCAGGAAAATGAGACAAAGTTTTAGTTAGCGATGGGCAATATTTTGAATGATTAATCATTTAACTATTTTTTCGAAATGAAATTGCTTGCATGAGCGTGTACTTAGTTGCGCATCTAATACAAATTAACATTCTCCTCGTAGCGGTTTTCTCGGTAAACCGTCTTATATCCAGTGTTTAGAATACTAACGGCAACTGTGAATATGTAGGTAACTATATATTTTTTTATCTTTTATGTTCCCGATCGCAGCTTCAAAATCACCGACATAAAGGTATAAAAGAATTGTCGAAGCGGAAACACGATAACGACTTTCAACTCAGACAATCAAAAATGTTTATCGCCACGCGATATCTTATCAAATCTTCAAACAGTGCCAGCCAAACACCAATTGCCCTCCATTAACGGTCCGCAATGGTCAGTTCTGGTAGTATAGTCTCCACAGTCGATTGTTGCGCTTCACTAGTGCGTGCTAATTTTGTCGATGTTCATATGTTTGCTTTTAGCAGAGCCAAAATTACACATACGGCGGATCGCTTCCGAATAATAACATATAATTTTAGGGGAACACTGTACAAACTAAAATTCGCGCTTGCCAAAACAGTTCTGCTCAGGTAAGGTAATTATTGTAGCTTAAGTTTTTGATAATGAGAAAAATTGTGAATTCATAATTAAAACTTGGAACTAAAATAAACACATGCCATTTTTTTCAATTCAATAGAATTTGTTGAAATTAAAGCATAATTCAAACAGTGTCACAGCGCGAAAAGAGTGAAACAAATTTCTATTCGTGTCAGTCGCACATCGGACACTCTACAATGGGTAACTTCACCAGTCGACCAGTGGCAACCGCTCAACCGGAACGGGATCCAACCATATCGGACAAACAAACACAAGAAGTGAATGAGGAAGTAATAGCGCCAGTGAAGGTAAGCACCGAATTTCCATGATGTCTGTAAAATCGATAGTCTAGCTTTTCTGTCATTCGTAGGTTTCTCAGGCATTCAATGTCATCTCAGCGCCCAAAGTTTGCCCACCGGGTTACAAACTGGACCATCACGGAAAATGTCGAAAAGTGCAAGATTTTTAAGGATATAACATTTTAAAAACTGCTGCTAAGCTCTCTTTTCTGATACCGCGTAGCTGATCCACGAAATGCATCATCGTTTTCTGGCGTGTTCTCATTTTGTCGCCAGGAAACTCATTTTTAAAATACAAATGGGTGGGTATAGAGCACTCTTAAGTAGGATAGCCCACCGCAATTTAAGCATTTAAAATTAGTAAAAACTACTATCACAATATTGACTGCAGCTACAGTTACAGTATTTCAGCTTGCTGTTTTTAATGCATTTTCAATATATTGTAAAATATCTAGTTATATGGAAATATTAAACCTAAAGCCATTGGCAGGCTTTCCAGTCGTACAATGTTAATTGTTTATTTTTATCTATGAGCTATTCATTTCGATTTTTAATATTATATGTTCGTTCTTTTCAATTTTATTTGTTACTCATTTACTCTTTTAGTTATTCATTTACTTATCTTGCCAATCAGTTCCATGCTGAGAAGTGGCCTTCGCTATACGTAGGAGTCGTGTTCAATCCACTCAGTCCCCGGCGAAAGTTAGAAAGCACCCTTGCTCACGGAGGGTTCATAGGTCCCCCTTCCATCTGCTTGATCCACCTCACTTGCTGTACCCCACAGTCTTTTCATAGATGGATCGTTTTAAGGAACCATTTTAACTAGAACATCTTCATTACTTGTCCAAGAACCGATGCGTTAATTTTATTGTAGTGGACTATGCAGTTATGCCACGCTCCATCCACTAACACCTTCTATTCATAAACCCCAAAGGCCCGTTAGTCCTCCATGCATAGGTTTCGTGGCCTCAAAGGACTACCGGACATCCGTATTTTGTAGAAACTTTGTGTGGTAGACGGCAGATTCTACATTATCGGAACGTCTACCCAAAGTAATTACGATTCCCTGCCATCCGTTGCCATGATCTTACGGTGTGATGTTGGTGCTATCTTCTCCTCAATTTGCTCCTCTAAGGTGTTTCGTTTTCGATGCCTTTATGACCAGCCCAAACCAGTTGTCATTTCAGCCTTTAGTTGGACATCTTCACAAAGGTTCTTCGAGCCCTGATGTCGATATCACCGGCGAGGGCGAAAAACTTAACGTACTTCTGGAATATCGTGTCATTCGCGTCTATCTCTGGTCTTATAATTACACTTTCAAGAGCAGTATCAAACAGTAAGTGCTTGTCGTAATCCTTCTCGAGCTTCAAAGGGATTCGAGATCGTCTGGCTTATGTATTTATGTACATACTTCACTTTAAATTTTTTTAAGCCGATTCCAAGTACCGTTGCATTGTTTTACTTAATGTACTGAAACGCTCTACTGAATGGCACTTGAGTTCATGTAAGCGGATTTATTGCACGAACCTTTGGGCCTTACTGCAGGAGTCGGGTCGACTCGACTCGCCCTTGTATTCCAAATTGAACGAGTTGCTCGTCGAAGCGCCCGTCGTTCAGTCTTTTCTGTCTGGACCTTTACTACCAAAACTGATCTCGTTGATGTATATATCTAAATGTTACTCTATTTACAAAAAAATCACATTGAAATCAGTTTTAGTTTCAAACTATTTAATCATAACAAAAACTGTCTTTTAAATAAGTAAAAAAAAAAGAACAGACAAATAAAAAGCTTTTTGCATTTGCATTATACCCTAAGATGAACCGTCGTAATACTCTCATTAGGAAGCTGAAAAATCAATTGATTTAAATCTAAAACTATACTTCCAATAATTTACATTGACTATTGATAGATAGATAGACTTACAAACACAAAAACCTCGATAGGAAGAAAATTCAAAAAATATATTTACATTTACGATGATTACAAATTCAAAATGATAATCACCTAACTATACAATGTTTTCTATATGCTACAATAGCTCACAATCCGATGTAAAATATAAGTTAAAATTTATACACTGAAACTGGAAACAGACTACGCACTAGTAAACTCTGGTATGCTCACTATACTTCGACACTTTTGCGTTGCGTTCCATCACACTGCACAGATCGTCGTCATCTTCTTCCAGCTCTGCTAGGCGTTTCCGCTTTCGGGTTATTTGTTCCAGTAGCTCTGGATGATCTTTCAAGCGCTCCTTAAGCGTCTCTTCGTCCATATAGTCCCACAGTTCCCAATCATCCATCAGCGATAGTGGCTTTCGTTCGCCAGGCAGATCTTTTTCCTCAGTGGAATCATCTATTTCTGGGCTGCCTGCCGTAGAGCGGTATGCATCGTAAAACATAGCTCTGTGAGGATCGCGATCAAATTCCTCTTCTGACCAGTAGTTACTTACTTCTGCTTCGGTCAGCGGAACAAAATCTTTATCAATAGGCGAAGGCTGCAATACACCGCCAACCGCACCTTCATTCTCATTGATCACATTATTGTTGTTTTGCTCCAAACTCCCTTCGTTGGTCGCAGGCTGTAGGGCATCCCTGTTAAACAAGTATAATTAGATAATACAAAAAAAAACATAAATTTAATGGTGCCATGAATTCACTCCGAAAACATACATTATTTTGAACAGCCGTATAATATATGCTATCTCTATTACTAGAATTAGGCATGCATACTATAATGACACATTTATTTAACTAATTTCTTCGATCGCAGCTAAACATTGCAGTATTAACACAGAAAAATAAACACCAAAGAAATTTTCACGAGCGAATGATCAATATTATGTTTACTACACTGTCGCATAAAAACAAATCAATTCACCACAAAACACTGCGGAGAGCTTTCGCAGTGGTGAAAATAGATGGCGAATGACAGCTTAGCTCACGGACACATGTGCAGGTGCGGCAGAAAATAGGTATTTGTCCAAATAGGCAAAATATTATCTGTTTCTTTTATTGCCCCTTGCATGACTATTAAGACTTCTGTGATGATCATTCATTGCCCAATTTCTTATTTCACTCTATCAATTTGACACCTCAGTAGCGCAGTGGCGGTTTTTTTTTGGGTTCATTGTTTGTTTTACTTTTCATTTGCAACATTAAGTATATATTTTTGGGCAGCTTTAGTTGAAAATTAGGTTGAATATTAAAACAAAACTAAGTGTTACATGATTGATTGGGTGATACTGAGTATCGATACTTTCTCGATTGTCATTGTATCGATACCAGATCTCACAGTTTCAAGTATACTTTATTAATATATATAGGTATCAAGCACTGACCATTGCTGGAGTGATTTCTTAATAACCTACCGAGGTAGCAACCATGATAGAGAATTTTTTGTCTATATAATAAAATGTTTCTGTCAAGCGTTTCGATATCGCTAGTATCGATACTTATCACCCACACTGCGAAATCGCGTGCGAGATTGGACTGTGCTAATCGTGTATTTCGAGGTAGTCCAATTTGGTATAGAAGTCGCAATAAAACGTAAAGCGCCGAATTTGTCGCCAAACAGTTTATATGGCAACGATTTTGCAACGAATTCGGCGCGTTTTGTTAAAATACAGGGGGAATCTATCTGTCAAATATCGTGTAACCGTGACCAGCATATTTGGCAACAAGGCGTCCGGTTGTAATGGTTTTTGTCGTTTTGATTGAAGTAAAATTTAGTAGAATTGTAACGTTCTTTTTTAACAAAACTCTAGAAATCGTGGAAAACTTTTATTCATACTGCGTTGCGTAGTGAAATTTGGTGGCAGCAGCCTGCAATTAGCTGAAAATCATGAAGTTTCTTCGCCACACAGGAAATCTTTTAAACGTCATGGACCAACAAACTTCATGGACCAGAGTTGATCTGCGATAACGCACACATATATGAATTTTGACAGCAGTAAATCCCCCCTGTTAAAATAAAACAGATAATATATCAATGAGTATAAAAGTGAGGTGAAGAGGAAACTTACTAACACTTGCACACGCCCCTCTGCTAACCCCCCTATGCTCAGAGTTTAAGCCAAATAGTGACGTAGCTATTTGGGTTTACCATTGAGTTCGGCTAGTTGTTTACATTTGAATAAGGATACAATCAGGACACCTTTTCTGGGCACAAATTTGACTAAGTCATTTTATGCTTCGAAGCATGAGCAAATATAACACGGAATATTTGATTTACTCAGTTTTTTTTACGCGGGGATACGTACTTCGTGGAAAAACGCGTTAATAAAGAAATACGCGTATAAAAACGCTTAATTTGAACATCCTTCGATTTTAAAATCCGCGTGTAAAAACCGTTAATTCGAAAATCCGTGTAGAAAAACACCTAGTAAAAAATCTGAGTGTACCTCTGACGATCCACTTTCATCGAACCACTTTGAATTATTACGCATTAGTAGATACTTTAAAAATTCAACACACGTAAACTGTTTCAATTTAAACTTTTTAAATTTTTAAACAAATGCCAGATGCTTAATGGTAACGGTCAACGCGTGAGAGATTCTTTTTATTACTCTAGTGAGGTCAAACCAATGAAAAATTTCGATCGCAGTGAGCGTTGCGACCTGAAATCGAAAACATTTATTGAGCAATTCTGAAAAGTTCTGCTTATTGCCACACAACAAAGTCAAATATCTCAAGAAAATCAGGACAAATGCTAAAATATGAAAAATAAATCAGGACGCCCAAATAGGACTTCAAAATCAGGACATGTCCTGCTAAATCAGGACGGATGGTATCCCTACATTTGAAGCATTTACTTATACTAGAAAAATGCACTGTCCTGCTTACCTCTCTTTTATGCTCCTTGATAATATATTTGAACGATTTGTGATCTTGAGCTAGGACAAGACGTGACAAGAAAAACCAAAAATCATCAGAAGTTCTGTTAAAGTGAAAGCTCTCTTTGATTGGTCGATTTTATTTAGCGCACTGTTGAATTTTATTATTAGTCGGTACGGTTGGCCGTGCAACGAAAACTATTATTCTGCGCTATTATTTTTTTCGAAACTTTTCATTCACAGAACTGTGTTGTATCTGTGAAACTACGTTGATGAACAATCGCTGATTCATTTCATGAAAAAGAAAAGGAATCCTGAATGAGTTGAAATTATGACTAGTGCAAATAACTCCAAAATAAAACTTTAGATCAATTCAAGATTCCATGAGCAGCCATTATCAAACGAATTGATTGTAGATAAATTCAGAACTTGAAAATTTTTTTGGAAACACTGGCAAGCGTCGTGCCGAAAAATCAAATAGACTATTTTACGAGACGTTTTTGAACACAATTTATAAATGAAATTTTGGCAGAAAGCTCGAAACCACTGACATAACGCACGTAAAAGCAGCATCAATATCAGCAGGATCCGTGACACCTGTAAGTTCGTAAAATGGTCTATTGTTTCATGAGGGCGGTTTTGAACGAAAAGAAGAATAACTAGAAGCGACTTGTCACGTCCTGTCCTAGATTTTGAGTCAATGAGAATAAAAGAAAGGTGAGGAGAAAACTTACTAAAACTTGCACGAGCCCCTCTGCTCGCCCCCTTTGCTCAGAGTTTAAGCCAAATAGTGACGTAGCTATTTGGGTTTACCATTGAGTTCGTCTAGTTGTTTACATTTGAAGCATTTTCTAATACTAGAAGAATGCACTCTCCTCCTCACCTCTCTTTTATGCTCATTGAACTTGAGTTATGACCAGGGCTGCCAAGAATACAGATTTTTCTGTATTATACAAATTTTTTGACCACGATACAGAAATGATACAGAATACAGAATTTATACAGAATTTCGATTTTTAATACAGATTTGTACAGAATTTCAGCAATCGATTTTTTGAAGATTCGGTTTGAAATTGTGATCATTCACAATATGTTCGAACTGAAAACTGGTAGCTCATGCCTCACAAACACTTTGTCCGAACATCAATTTTCAGTGCGAATGCGTTTCCCACATAGCCGTCAAACTGGCCGATTCGCATAAAGCCCAAGTATAGATGACAGTTCTTCAAAGTATGCTACATTTTTGACTATCCACGCACACAAACAAATCTCGTTATGAAAATTTTCGCGTTTTGTATAAAATTCGGAACATTTTTGGGAATTTCTCAATTCATGTTGTAAAACAACATTTGATTTTTTTTTTGTTGGAGAGTGAATCTCCAGTTGAAACAAACTAGAAATTGATATTAATTTAGATTTAGTGTGAAAAATTGCGACAATATGTCGAAATAAAATATATAAAAATGCTATATTTCTAATAGTTGGAGCATAACCTTAGTCATTGTCATAGCTCATGACTTTTGGTACTGTATGAAACATAACTCTTTTTAGAAGCGCTATTAGAGTACAAGAAAAAACAAAAAGTGCAAAAAGGTTGCCGGCAAAATGACGAAAAACAGCATATTTTACCTAAACCTCAGCGTGTTTATGTATTTCTCACAAATAAAACATGTTTCAACATCATTTCTATAACTTTTCAGGAAAGTATAATTTATAAGTTTAGTTTAAAATGCATAATCATTTTAAATTTCATACAAAATTGGAAAAAGTTCATAACGCTCACTAATACTAATGCATCGACGTGAATAGCATACCTTTTAGAACTGTCATTTATACTTGGGCATAAGGCAATCCACGGATGACATTTCACTGCTTGTATGTTTGTTATTGTTGTTGTTGTTCAAGTTGCAAAACCAAAATACAACCGAACACGAAATCTTTTAATGTCGGAGAAAAAAGTCTTAAGTAATATTTTATTGTTGTTTAAAGGATTACGACTTGCAATAGGTACTAGAGCAACCGATCGAACCACGTTTGTTTTTCACGTTTTTCGATCTGGATTGCATCTAAGTTGCGATCTCGAATATACCTGAGAATGTCAAATGTTAAAAACAAACTAAAATCAGCTGATTACAACTGTCTCGTGGGGGAACATTCATAAATGACGTAGCATTCGAGAGGGGAGGAGGAGGTTTACAGTTTTGTGACGAAAGGGGACGAGGGGGAAGGTGGGGGGTCAAGCCAAGCTACGTAGCAAATATTAAACTAAGAAAAAAATTTGGATTTTTTCTGATTGTTCTGTTTTATCACTGTTTTGTATGTTTAGGGTTATTTTTATTACTTCCAGGTCTTTTGTTGTTTATTTACGACACAAGGTATGTTTTTGATTATAAAATTTGCAAAAACATAATTATGATGTGGGGGGGGGGTTGTTATAAAGCTACGTAATTATCTAGAGGGGGGTCCTGATTTTGTGACGAAATGCTACGATGGGGGAGGGGGGGTGTCAAAAAAGCCTAAAAAAGCTACGTGATTTATGGATGTTCCCGTGGATGGCCTTATTCACAGAATACAGGGTGTGCGTTGCGGATAATTTTGTATGAGAGAAAAAGAGAGCAATATTTTTTCTTTGTTTTCGCGGTTTTACAAGCAGTCTGATTATTCCGAACGGGAATTGGTTGTTTAGCTACTCACGGACTCCCGATTTTTATGTATCAGCTAGAAAAGTGTAATTTTCCGAGCAAAACGTGACTTTTTTTAAATTTTTTGTCATTGTCCTTCGATCTATAAATGAAGAATAAAAATCGCTCTAAATCGCTACAATGACAGTTGGTATATGGGCGATTTCGAGCAGTTTTAATTCGTGATTTAAAATCACGTTTTGCTTATAAAATGCAGCTCTTTCAGATGATATAAAAAACTGATATAGCTGAACAACCCAATTTGTATAGGTGCGAGCAGGCTTTAAAATCTGTTTCTTCGTCCACGCCAAAAACTTCTGTAAATTGCAATAAGCTCGAAATTATGGCAACTTCGGTTCTACTTTTTCGATTTAAATAATATTTGAGTTTTTATAACAGCATTCCTGAATGTATTCATTTTACATACAAGCAGAATCAATCTTGTTGCTCCATGTTTTTTTTTCACAAAATTCTCAAGTACGAACACCGTTTCGTAAATTTTGAACCTGTTATTGTAAATAGCACTGAAAAGTAACTATTTTCGTTTGTTTTTTCGAGCAATATACATAACTGTATTGCAATCTACGTATTAATAAGTTGGCGATCAGCGATTAGCGAAAGTTCCACTTATATGGATTTAGCGTTTAACGATTATCGAGCTAAATTTTCCAGTTAGCCGTTTAGCGATTAGAGTCGCTAAATTTTCAGTTAGCGGTTCCCACAACTGCTAATGAATCGATTAGTTTTAGATGGATTTTCTTCGTTCTTACAGCAATCGATTGGAAAATCTTCTAAGAATCCTCCCAAATGCATAAACTTGTATTTTTATTATTTTAACTATTGTAGGTGGGGGAGCTCCGTAGCCGCAAGGTTACAGAGTCCGCCTGGTAAGCGGATGGTCGTGGTTTCGAATCTTAGTAGAATCAGGCCATTTGATTGCCAAAGGACTTTAGCATGGGTTTATTCTCAGGCTCCCCACCAAGTACCTTTTCTTCAATCTGAATTCTCCAGTACCTCTGTTGACTCTCCTTTTAACAAAAATAAGTCCCTGTTATAATAAAACTGGTTTGAGTAACGTATGAAAGTTCTCTCCAGGGAATTGTAATTAGGCGATATTGTTAGAAGGGACAGAGGCTCGGTATAGTAAAATAGCAAGCTCGAAACGGAAAGGTAAAACTTACACACAATCACGGATATGAATAATAAGCGTATCACTTACTATCAATAGTGATACTGCCTATAATATGAAGTGCGGAGTACAGAAAACACTTGGGCAATATCACAATAGATCTAATCTCTGGCCACAGTGATGAGCCCACACAGGAAAAAAAACTATTGTAGGTACTATTGAGAACTGTCAAGCCTTGTCAAAACGCAAAATTCAACCTCTGATTGGTCGTTACATGGTTGCTTTCCCAAGCACGGTCGACAAAATTATAGACCTAGGAATGTACTATTTAGCCTATATAAGAGCCTGTTTCAGCCGAAACTACTCGTATTATTTCTAGACAGCGACTGCAACAGTCCTTACTTAGCAGCAGCAGTAGCAGTGCAGTGGATAGCAATGGCAGCGGACAGCAGTGGCAGCGATAGCGGCCGCAGCTGTGGCAACGAATAGCAGCAGCGGTTATCAGTATAGGCAGCGCCAGTTGATGCAGCTGCACATTCTTAAGTAAAATGCTGTCTTTGTGCAATAGCGGACAGAAAAAAGAAACCTCAATTTGACAACACACCAACGTTCTGGAAAACCTAGCATTCTAAATACATGAGCCGTCAAGTTTAGAGTGTTAAAACAGCTTTTCACTGTGTTATCTATCACAAGGAATACCTTATTTGCACTGTCAGTAATAACGCGAAGATGTGATTAACATCTTATCCGATATTGAATTAAATGGCAAATTGTCCTTTTCAGGATAAATGAAATGTCGAATTGAAAAGTTAATATTTTCCTTTGAATTAATTGCACCTTTAAATGATGGAACAGTTATAAATTTAACCTCATCTCCATACCTCAGAAAGTACTGAATTATCTTTTCCTCCAGTAATCGGTATGCAACACCCGTGCAACTTTTGTTACAGGGGGTAGACAAAATGATTAGGACAGGCAAAATTTTGTCAATTTTTAAATAATCAGAATTTCATGAAAAATGAACCAATATTGAAGCAACCGGTTTCATTTTACTGGAAAACTACTCTAGTTTCCAAAAATTACTAGGGAATTTGACGGGGCCAACGGACACCGAAAATAATTTAGGATTTTAGGAGTGTGATGTGATCATGTGACTGTGTCATCATAAGTGCATAAGCCAAAGCGTGCATTCTTGTTACGCTTAGAATTTCTTCCAACATTTTGTTTCTTTTAGGTTTACAAGTTTCCAATAAACTAGGTTCAATATCTTCATGAGCTTGGTTCATAAAGCTTATACCAGATGTCGCATTCCAAGTAAAAAAGTTTATCGGCTTGTCCAATGGCTTCAATCAATTTTGTGCGTTACGTGACGTGAGTAGAGTTCTCGGCACCAAGACCGCTAACTTTTCGTATTTCAAAGTATATTATAGCGAATGTACGTTATTGGGTTATGAATTACATTGGCGTAGCCAGAATTACAAATAGGGGAGGGGGGGGGGGGGCAATCTCTTCAAAATTTTAGAAGTAAAAAAATGGTACACTAAGGTCGCTTTTTACGCGGCTTTTTTTACGCGGCTTTTTTACGCGGCTTTTTTTACGTGGATTCTGGAATTTACGCGGTTTTTACGCGGAATTCGAAATTTACGCGTTTTTTATACGCGGAATCCGGAATTTACGCGTTTTTTTACGCGCACGTATCCCCCGCGTAAAAGCGACTGTAGTGTGTTTTGAAAAATAGAAATAAATACTAGTCTTTAGTGATTGTTACATCAAGGCAACCAGTTGTCCTTGACATCAGAGTGAAGAATTTGATTATTCTTTGTCCAACCGTGAATATAAATAGATGTTCTTTACTAAAAACTCTTAAGTTCATTTAAACCTTCGGACATATTATTTTGGTGACGAGGATCTCAAGAATCCACGAACATGGCAGAAGATAGAGTTGATCAGCAGCTGCAACCGGGAATTCAAGATATGATTCACAAGATGACCCAAATTTTACAGTGGATAGCGGTCCAGCAGCAGCAGCGTCAGTATCAAACCCCGGAGCAGATTTTAGAGTCCCTCTTTTCGAACATCATCGAGTTTGTCTTCGACGAAGAAAACGGAGTTACGTTCGGACGTTGTTGTTTAACCGCTAGCAGGACCTCTTCGAGAACGATGCAGGCCAGCTGAATAATGCGGCGAAGGTACGTTTACTTCTCCGGAAGCTGGACACCCATTCGCACAGCCGCTATCTCAACTACATCCTGTGAAAGCTTCCCAAGGACGTGAAGATTGAAGACACAGTCAAGATTCTCAATAAAATCTTCGGGCATCAAACGTCAAACGTCCCGGAAGCGGTTCATGTGTCTTTTCAAGATTGTTGTTGACCATCTGCCGATGAACACTCAGCAAGCAGAGAGCACTCAACCGCTGTTCAAATATTGTTGACCTCAGCCAGGTTTTCACCCGACGTAATGTGCCGAACTTCCACCTCTCCAACAAAATTGTCAACTTCATAAAAAATTACGAAATTTCCGGTTTTGCGCTTGAACTCTTCCAACGACATGCGTATTACGTTAGCGAGATGCAGCAAGGACAACGCGTAGGCAGGTGCACTATCTTCATCGAACCGTGTTTCCAGTGAGGTTACAAGAGAATCAAGGTAAGGAATTGTCACAGCTCGGTTCCAATACTCCAAGCCAGTTGATGCAGGTGGATTTGCCCGGTAATTTTGCCGCTGCAGTTTCCTTGGTGGATCAACTAAAAACCTGTGCAATTACACGCAACATAGCACAAGCATTTCAATCAATTAATTTTGATCTGGCTGATACTTTACACAGATGTTTCTATGGGCTAAAGATGTCGTTTTGTGCTATTAGAGTTATTGAAAAAAAAATTTGCACCAATGTCAACATTTAGGGGGGGGGGGCAACGGCCCCCCCTGCCCCCCTCTGGCTACGCCTATGATGACACAGTCACATGATCACATCATATGATGGATTATTGGTCCTGAACCATTCTATGGGGTTTCCTTTAGTGCCCTGAGAATGGAGCTATCAGAGTGGGAAAAAGGTCAGGTGCTGCTGAATTGGGAAAGCACTAAAATAGCTCGTCATGCGAAACGATACATCAAGCCTAACGCTTCGACTGCACTGAAACTGTTAAACCTTTCAAAAAAGGATCTGAGTACTTATACTGGGCTGATCACTGGTCACTGTCCGAGTAACTATCATCTAAAGCTAATAGGAAGGCTTGAAAATGACAATTATCGCTTCTGTTACATAGAGAGTGAAAGTGCTCATCATTTGTTGTGCGAATGCCCAGCAATATTCAACAAACGGCGCAAATTTCTTAATGAGGGACTTCTAGAACCTTGGGAAATATGGGCTAGTTCTCCGAACAATGTTCTGAATTTTATTCGCAGTATAATACCTCATTGGGATAATGCCTTCAATGACAATGGCGACTACTCGGACACATAGTAGTTGACTATACAGGTAAAGGCCTATAGTAAAAGAGGACACACCACAAAAGATCTAAACACTGGTCGCAGTGGTACAATGTCCCCAACAAGGAAAAAAAAAATGATGAATTATATTATGAATTATATTCGTATGACGGTATCGAGAACACGGTATACTGTTGTTGTTCGAATCAATTCGAATGCCCAAATGCCCTTTTATTTAGATAATTCATAAACGAGAACAGCCATTTCCAGTTCATTCGAATTGATTTTTCCACACGAATAAGAGCGAATAGATTATTTAATGATGACAGAGAATACATACGGTGTTGTAGATACAGTCATGCAAATATAAGTTTAATCAACATTTAAAAAATGATTCAGTCCGGAGATATTAAATGTGAAGATTTGTCTGCAAAGCGTAGATTTTTAAAGTCTGTGAGCAAATTTTAATTGACTGGGTAGATTTTTTTGGATTTCAAGCAGTTTTTTGGTTTTCGAGTAGTTTTAGACATGTTTTGAAAACACTTTAGCAACTATAACGGCACTAAAATATTATTTAATAAGATATCTTGCATTTTTTTTGCACCATAAAGGCTCTATGCACTCGGTGATACCCTACATTTTATTTATTTTTACTCTGCATTCACCAAACCACGCGACATTTTCCTTTCCGGTCTGCTCTCTGTCCCGGTGGACACACTACTGGTGCGTAGAGCCCTTCATCTGCGTCAATAGGAACACTCCAGGTTGCAGTAAGAGCACAGAACAAAACTATCCAGATCAGAACAAATTTCCCAACGGGCCACATAATAGACGGTGATTGAACTAGCACTGGTTCAGCGATACGTTCAACTGAAATGTTCTAGTATGTTACACTACCCGATGACCCGATATCTTTCACAGTTTCAAGAATTGAATGAAGTGTTCGATTGAAAAACGACGAATATGGTTAATCATTCAATGACGACTATTTGTTCAACACTCGAAGTCACTCTTAGATAAGAACCGTTGTTCTGTCCGCTCTTTACTACGTAGACGGCGTGTTACGTTTGTACTTTATTGTTTAAATGGTTTGACACTCATTCCTTCAAATTTGTCTTTTCTTTTGCACACTGCAAAAGGACATATCAAAAAATTACCTTTATAATGTAATAATATTGTGGTCACGCTAGGTCTGTCCCTTGTAAGCCAGAATAACCACTGGGAT
The DNA here is from genome assembly GCF_029784165.1 of Wyeomyia smithii. Classification (NCBI taxonomy): domain Eukaryota; kingdom Metazoa; phylum Arthropoda; class Insecta; order Diptera; family Culicidae; genus Wyeomyia; species Wyeomyia smithii. The sequence goes on from NC_073696.1 coordinate 74,691,897, forward strand.
TTTGAACAATAAGTGATTTAAGAATTTCTGATTCTTAGTGAATAACGGATCAGAGCCACGGACAAAATAATTACTGCAAATGCAAATTCCACGCTACCTAATTGGTACTCCAGACTAGTAGATTTTTTATGTTTTCATAGTTTAGAATAGTCAAATTCAATCAACCAGTGTTATTTCTGAATTAGACACAGTCACAGCTATCTTTTTTTAGGTCTAATTCATGAGGATGAGTAATTTAGTATAAAAACATTGAGTAAATAAGAAACGGACAGTTAACTGAACATTTTAATTTTCGACACTAATCAAGAACAGGGCAGATTTATATTTTCAAGCTGCTTGTTTACGAATATGTTCATGGTAAACATTATAAACATTAAATGAAGACGCATGATGTCAGATCAAAAACGTTTACATCTCAAGTTAAAAATGTATAGGTCTGCGACAGACACCGCGGTGGTCAAGCTTTTGACCTGCCGGACACACCTTTGGGGCGATAATTATGTTTACTTGCTGTAATTGATGGGTCACTATTAATTATAATTGATTCCGTGTTGGCTGCTTGTGAAACTCACGCTAATTCCGACAGTAGCCTCTTGATTGTCGTTTTCACCATCAACCTCGACCGATATTAATTCCTGAGTGGTAGAAGGTATCGCTTCTGGTTCATCTGTCACGGAAACCTGCGCCTCAGATTCTTCTTCGCTGAAACCTGCTGTTATAAACAGGAAGGTTATGAAGATGGTAGCCAGCGTAAAACACTTCATGGCTAGAGCAGCGTTTAACCGAACTGACAAGCTGTGAATGAATGCTTTGCTAATCACCAGAGTCCCGAACATTGATAAGTTAGAGCGTTTGTGTGATCTGTCAAAGACTCTGAGTCTGCGATACGGTTATGCAAATGCGGAATAGCCAATATTGATAATTACAACAATGATGAAATCACTGGAAAATTATTCAGCGGTCTTGTTCTTATTTAAACATTCCGCAGCCTGGCTTAAACACAATGCACAAATTGTCTCACATTGTTCCGTAACAGATAACTTTTTTTAATGAGATAGCCCATACCTGTATTATATGGGGATACGTGCGTGGTCTATCAATGCACTAAAAAAAATCAATGGAATGTCATTTGTTTGAAAACAATGCTTCTAAGACTTTCGAAATTAATGTATTTCACCAGTACAATCATAACACATGGGAGCGCCTTGTCACAACTGTCGCCTTTTTCAATAAGAATATTGCTGACAATCTAGTTCAAGCCTGAAACATTATATAGGAGCTACAAGTTACATGTCACATCGCGTGGCAAGGAATGTACCGGAAGGAATTGACCACGAAATTAATTTTGAAACTTTTATTCAGGGTTTTTGTTTAACACTAGCTGACCTGGACTAAATTCGTCCCGTCCTTTTTTTTTCTTATTCAGATAATTTTGCACATTGAAGGCATGGGAATTCTCAAATTATTCCACATACCTACTTCGGAAGATTGATCTTGCGATTTGCTTATAGTCATTTTAATTGCATAGGCGAATCGGATACTGGATACGTTTCAATAACCCTTCAATTTGTCCTCAAATATCGTTGCTTGCAATACATTGGCTTTTAGAGGCTTTACATAGTTTCGATTGGCAGAGGTTTCTAAGTATAATCCGTTAGATAGCTGGTTACACCTTCGTGATTATTCATAAAATCTGCTGATATTTTCAGACAACTAATTGATTTCAAAAAATTTCATTTGTTTTCCGCTGCCAGTCTTGAACGTGCGCTCAATTCTGGACACTGCGCAGCGCTATTTTCTGGACGATATTCGGAAACACATTTATAATAAGTTCCTCAGGCCATCAAATTTGAAATGCAGTTCTCTCTAACAATAAGAATAGTTTGTTTTGCACTAATTGTGATTCCAGGAGCATACGCACGCAAAAGTTAGGTGGTGCAAAACCACATGAATATTGTGCTAAAGTTGTGCAATTTTCGATTAGGTTCCGAGGCTAAATTGTGCGTAATCAAATCAAACGTGCTAAATGAAAGAACGCAATAAATACTGTGGCTCGAACTTTTGCGTGTAATTGAACCCGAGATTTCATTTTGACCATTGTCGTAACGCTTTAAGCGCGGTATGCAGTTGAAAAGATTTTTTTTTTCTTATCTCGATCCGATGTAAAATTCAGGCACTGAACCAGGTAATGAATATTCTTCGTATTTGAACGGTACGCATTTGAAAAGATAGATTTGACAAGACAGCTTATACCTGAGTTACTTTTATGCTTGGGAGTAACTCTAATTTATTCAATAGTACTCCGAAATTTCCCGATGACTCACATCTTCGTTTACGTTGAGAAGAAGAAAAATATATGCTCGGTGAGACCGAGTAACATTCATATTTATATTCGCGGCGGAGAAAAAAGTTTATGGATGGATATTCAGAGACACGAGAGTTACTCAGATTTGCTATTTATATTTCACGTTTCCTCAGAAAAACTCAAATTTACTCACTTTTATCTAAGTTACTCTTTTGCTTGGGAGTTAATCTAATTTACTCAATATTACTCCGAAATTCTCATATGATTCACATCTTTGATTGCCTTGAGAACAAGAAATATAAATGAACAGTGGGACCGAGCAACATTCATGTGTATATTTGCGGTGAGAAAAAAGTTTAAGGATGGATATTTAGAGACACGAGAGTTACTCAGATTTGCTCTTTATTTTTCAGGTTTTCTCAGAAAAACTCGGAAAACCTCAAATTTACCCACTGTCTTACCCCTCGGAGCAGTGGCATCATTCAGGTGCAGAATGAATCAGGCAGTTATTCGTTTGCTCATCTGATCGTCTCTCAGTCCCAAAAAGTTTTGAATTGCAAGAGAAAAAATTTCCTAACCCTCTTTTCTTTTCAACTACATACCAGGCTTTACATCGATAGAAACAATAATTGATTTTTATTACCGATGGCGATTTACCCATCCATTTGTACGAAATCAATAAATGCACTTTATCAAATTTTATCTATGGATATTTTCAAGTACTTTTCAACTACAATAAAATCGTGCTGTCTTTCAAGATATAACCCAGTATCGTTCAGTTTCTTCAACGAAAATCAATTATGGCGAAAAATTCAACAATTTTTATATTAGTAGCTTTAATGCTGCTAAGTGTGCAATGCATTAGTGCAAATCCCATCGACACTCCGGAGAAGCCAAATTCTCCGTTGGATCCTGCAAAAGCTAACATTATCATCGATGGAAGATCCATAATCGATGCTCCCGTTGTATGTCCAGAAGGACAAAAAGTGGACCATAAAGGAAGATGTCGCCAAGTTTGGTCTTTCTAACATCAGTCGTAACAAATAGGAAAGTGAAATAAAAGTCGCCTGTTGAAGATTGCAAGACTGTTGATAATTTTCAAAACTGAAAACTGTCCCAACAAATTTTAATCGAGAATTATTGCTCTGGATCTGGTTACCTTAAACTGAGTGCTACGAATATATTTGAGGCAAATCGTTATCATTACCCTAAGTTGTTTTTTCTCGTGACATAGAGGATCAAATTTCTTGAGTTAAATATGCTCATTTAGATTTACATCTGGTGATTGTGGAATTATGTATATGTATTTCTCCCAGATGATCTCGAGGAACAATGCGGGTCTAACAAGCCAGTCGTCATAGGTTCGAGTCTCGGCTCGGGAGAGACTGTGTTAGTGTCAGTAGGATCGTAGCGCTAGCCCCGCAATTGGGTTGTTTGGCTATTCACGGATTTCTGATTCTGATTTTATTCTGATTTTATATATTTATATATCATCTGAAAGAGTGTAATTTTGTGAGCAAAACGTAATTTTTAAAAACGAAACGAAACGGGCGAACTGTTATTGTAGCGATTTCGAGCAGTTTCAAATCGTGATTTGAAAAACGAAGGACAACGATAGAATTTTTTTTCAAATCACGTTTTACTTAGAAAATGCATATCTTTCAGATGATATAGAAAACTGATATAGCTAAACAACCCAATTATTCTGTACACTAAACAGTCTGCTGCGAAGTCTGTGTATAAATAAGAAGAAGGTCAAGTTCCAAATTGGAATATAGCACCACCAAGGCTTTGCTTTTTTATTGTGGAAATAAAAAAATAGTTTTATCTTCTTAATTTTCAATCATTCGTTACGATTTTTTATTGTATGTCGCGGATCATTCTCTTGGTGACAAATTTTTGTATTCATTTGCTTGATAGAGTGGTGTATAATGCTTTTTTTAATTAAATTACCCTGATTCACTTTCCCTGATATACTCTTTGCCTGTTATCAACCAGATGACCAAATTTATCAATACAGATTCGTGAATCACAGCTGTGGAACACGTTTTATCGCGGTGGAATATTTTCCTGTCGTTCCCTCTGGATTGTAGATGATAACATTCAGTTAAACAATTACTTGACTGGCAGTTCACAGATTTCTGTGTGAGCGTGTTACTTTGTGTTTTGTAATGTAAACTAAGGCTCAAAGCAAAGCCCTAGTGCTACATTCCGTATCGGAACTCGACCTCCTGTTTATGATACACAGACTTTGCAACCAACTGTTAGTGTACAGCACAATTGCGGGGCTAGCGCTACGATCCTACTGATACCAACAGACCAGCATCGTACCTCGAGACCAGTTAGGCTCACTAAGGCTCACTAAGGTAAAAAAACGTAGAAGGATATGTGCCTGAACGCACGAACGCAGGCTTGACGTGCTACTACGCATAGCATTTTTTTTACAAATCTAAATAAAGATTATCCACCGTTTTCAATTGTCAAGGATGAAGAATTCATTAGTTTGTTAAGCTTTGCAATCCATATTAGACCTTTCCCAGTCGTAAAACTCTGTCAAATTATTAACTGTCTGCTGTGTACAGATCATTAACTAATAGGCAAGTAATAGGCTTGACCAGGGATGGTTATTTTAGACTAGTTGAACATTTCCGGCGATGTTTGGGATCGAATATTTCAATATTGAGAATCAAATTGAGAATCATTTGTTTTCTATACTGATATGCATTCTGTAAAATTGTAAATGAAACTGACAAATGTTGCGTCAGATTTCAAACGATAATTACAGCATAACCACTTGATGGATAACAATAACCAATGTGTCGTTGGATAGATAAAATGTTGAACAATTTTGCAATACGCTACTTATCATTATTTTTTCATTGCAAAGCGGTAAAAATCGATGAAAAGTGTCAAGGACAAATTTACGCAAACACTGACCCAATCACATGAGAGCATTCCTAGCACAGACGACGTGAATAGACACCAACCATTCCCTGTGATATTCTCTGTATCAATATCCAAAAAAAAAATTACAGTCTCCCCGTCCCAATAGGTCGATTTATGTTTGCTTCCATGGAAGATGTCTTTATTTGAATAAGCAATTTTGTTTAAACAAGCAAAAACCTGCACACATTCTGGAAAAAAATTCGCAAATATAAACAGATTCGAAAAAAAAGTTTGCAAGCTATGCAAAAAGTAACAACAAATAATTGCAAATTGAAAAAAAAAAACAAAATTACCCACGGACTCAGAAAATTTGCATTTTACAGATAAATCTGTAAATCTGGTATCCCCGTTTTTACTGCCTTTCATTTGTTCTACAACTTGCAGTTTTTCCCCTCTCTGAATTTTTGGTTTGCGATACAGTTCTAAGATTTTCGGGACACTCTCACAAAATGATTCAAACCTTAGATTTTCGTTTAACGGCTCGATTGGATCGGGAGACGATAACAAATTACCGATTTGAACCGATGAGAGAATCGAAACAGCGTATGAACAAGCGACGATAAAGTCGCATATAGCTAACAGGCTATAAAGTTCACGGAGAATTCTTTCGGTAATTTATTTGACCCATAAGTTCTCTTCTAGAGAGACGATACAAATTATCGGGTGTTATATGTGATCAGAATCCAATAGGATTTTCTCATGATAATTATCTGATACGATTTTGACCATCCTAGCCCAAAACTTTTGTGTGTTGTCAAAATACGGCAACTTTTCATTAGAAGAAGCTCCGGCTAATGTACCTATCACTGATGCTGCCCGCTACCGCACAAAGACAGCATTTTACTAAAGAAAGTGCCGCTGCATCAGCTGGCCCTGCCACTATCGCTGCTATCACTACTCTGCCCATAATTCAAAAATTGGCTAATATGCCATTTTCACCAAAATCGAAAAAATAGTTTCTCGTGATGGTAAACACCCTAAACAAGGTTTCTACGAAAGCCGATTGTCAAAAAATGCATTCGGCAAGGCAGCAAATGTGAAACAATTTTGGCTAATATCCAAAATAATTGAGAAGTTGGCTTATATCCAATATGTTTCAACCTGTGGCTTGTAACGAACCAGTGTGTTATTACTGTACTTTGTTTCGTCTAACTTTTGAAAGTGTGTTGTAGCCTGGTGGTCACTTGCATTATATTTTACTTTTCTTTACGAAGAATATTTGATGCAACAAGAATTTGTTCGTTGTGCCGCAAAACCCAATGGTCAAAAAGCGTGACTGTTTTCTTCTGTCATGAATATTTATATTCTTAGAAATGCTGTTTAGCTCTTTGATTAGAGGTTATATTAAAGAGAAGATTAAGATTTCACTTTGGATTTGATGAGAAAAAATAGGAAAGTGGATTGTGAGATTATCATGAATTAATAATATTCTTCTTATATTGTTGCACGAAACAATTGTCTCGTCGTCCTTTTCGTCCTCACTTGGGCTTCCGTATTGTTTTATTGATTTTAAAGCATATTTATCATCACCGAGCACGCTATAATTCACATCGTATGGATACTAGTCAAATTGCACACCGGTTTGTCAACTGACCTTTCGTTAATAATTGAATAAACGGCTACTGCGTGAAAAATACTTGGCGGGTGGAATTTTCCTGAAGATTTCTCTGTTTCAACTCAACGGCAAGGTTCCAGCTTTTATGAAGGGTGATATACTCAATAAAAAGTTGACATGGACAGTCGAAACATTTTGTACCGACAAAAAACTTTAAAATGTGTTTTTCTCGAATTGATGCCTATGGCATATTAGCCAATTTTTGAACTATGGGCAGTACTGTTGCTGATGCTATCCGCTACCACAGCTGCTGCTCCTATCCGCTGCCACTGCTGCTGCTAAGTAACGATTGTTGTAGTCGCTGTTAAAACTAATATGAACAGTTTCGGCTGAAACAGGCTCTTATATAGGCCAAATAGTACATTCCGAGTTACCAGGTCTTTAATTCTGTCGACCGTGCTTGGGAACCAAATCGTATTACGACCAAGCAGAGGTCGAATTTTGCGTTTTAACAAGGCTTGACAATTTTCAACAGTACAATAGTTCGAATAATAAAATTACAATTTTCTGGATTTGGAAGGATTTTTAGAAGTTTTTCCAATCGATTGCTACAAGAACGAAGGAAATCTATCGAAAACTAACTGATTTATTAGCATTTTAAATTGGACATATTTTTCTCTTTTCGGTTTTAGATTTTCATTTTACATCCCTAAGTAGCCGAACTTCCTGACAGACGTAGTCTACTTCAAAAGAAACGGGGCCTATTACAGAAAACGAGACGAGTTACTCGCCTGATCAATTTTGGTATTGCAGATGGCGAGTCGGCTGGATTTTTGACGATTTGCTTGTCTGCGAAGCTGCTCGACTCAGCTGTAACCAGCCTCGCGTTCCCTAATACATACAACATTTTGCTCGCCTCGTCTTCTGTGATAAGCCCTAACACCTCTGTTATTTGGATGTAAACAACAGGACGCAACCAAAGTTTGGCTGAATACTGCACGTTGTTTGAAATGGCGGGTTATCATTAGAGTATTTATAATTTTCTGAACAAATTTTCATAACAAGAAAACGATTCAAATATAAATGGTTAGTGGTGATTAGTTCGAGAAAGCGTATCAATAAATATAAATGGTTAGTGGTGATTAGTTCAGCGAGACGGCATTTTGTTGGTAATGCTATCAGTATAAGATATACTCAGCTTATAATCAAAAATTGTGATAATTTTCTCTTTCTTTTCTACAGAATAAAAAAAATGTAAAAAAGGAATAAAATCGATAATTCAGGGCAGGGCTGCGGAATCATAATCTGATATTAAAATACGATCCCAAACAAAATCAATCACTATATTAAACACACGGGAACTGTAACCTAGGACAAGACGTCACCTGACTTCCTAAAATTCTACTCTGCGCTTTGGACTTACATTTGGTGAATAATCTTACATTTGGTGAATAATTAGTGTTGCCGAAAACTAGCATGTTTTATTTAAGAATTTTCTGAATACCTTAAATTACCATTAACGATTTTTATTGCATTTATTTTCTGATTTATATTAAATTAAACTTTTGAGAAGAATTGATAACCTTTGATGACCTTGACTAGAACATAGATATTCTCTTTTGAGCGTTTGAGCTTAAAAAAAAACAAATAATTTAAAACCTACGCCCTTTGTGGAGGTTTTTTCAATCTGGAATTATTAGTGAAAAGGGTTTATGAAAAGAGGGGAATTGATGATTACAAATAATTTTAGAGTCAGAACGGTTTGTTTGATCGATGTGACGTCTTTGGAGTATTTTAGATAATAATTTTTTTCTTTCCGAAAAAATATACCACCCCTTTGGCATCACGCCATGTTTCAAGGGCTAACATCTCAACATATGTAAAAACGAGATAGCATATCACCGCTTCTTTTCATACATCTTTATCGTACTGCTGACAGCGGGCACAAATTAATTTGAGCCCAGGACATGAGTTCATTGTCATTCACTGTTACTCGGTATAGGAATGCCAAAGGCTCGAAAAATACACTGTGAAATGTGTTCACAATCACAAACAGTGCTGCTATTTTTGTTTACAATCTTCTCGATTGCGTCACTCTGCGTTATTTTTTATATGATTTCGAATATTTTTCTTTTCACTTGGTGTTTCAGTTCTTTAGTATCCGGAATTTTCTTCTGCGAAATAGCCAACAGAATGTCAACGAAAGAGTTGAATTTGTTTTTTTTCTGGTTTACACGAAAACCACTCACAGAACTTTTTCATTTACACATATTTTAAAATATTTTGTCCATTTGTCTCATAATCTCCACCTAAATGAAATCAAACTTCTTCCAAACAAAAACCAAAAGAAAAACCCGCTCTCTGGCAGCATCAATAAATAGTTTATTTTTATTTCTAACAAATGAGATTACAAGCATATAGAGAACACTACTTATTAGCTCAGTATTTCACTTTGCATCGCCCCTTCGGATCTAATGCCTGCCCTGGTGGGCAAACGTACGGGGCATCGATTAGGGCAAATTGACTCGGACTGTCACTCGGTTGATCCGATTGCTGATTCTGGTCAGATTGGACATCCGCAGGTACTTCATGCTTAACTTCAAGAGGTTGCGCTTCTAATTCTTTTGAACTGTTATGGTGCATTCCATTGGGGTAGTAATTGTAATAATAATTGAACTGATATACAACCGGACGATTGTAATGGTGATACTGGTGCGGCATAATTGGAACACTTCCAGGCGGAATTACAAAGGCTCGACAGCTGTACAGAAGCTGAACGAATATCACTACTATCACTATTGTTTTCATTTTTGGGAGCTATTTGCAGGTACTACATAACAAATTATTTCGTTTGGTTGTGAAAGAGGTTGCCGAACTGATAATGGCTTTTTATAGACTGATTACTCGCCATAACACGAGACCTGTTTTATACTTGACCCGATCATTCAAATTTTGGCAAATATTTATCTTTGAACGGGTGATGGTTTCTTTGCCGTTGGCCGAAAGAACAGTGGAAACTAACGTCGTGGTTCATCCATAGAAACCTCCATATATCTTAAAAGATCACTCCAATAGTGTTACTTCGGTTCGTGACTATTTAACAGTCGAACTACAATGAAAATGTTTGTTTTAATATTTCCCACAGTCGTAGCAAACTTTATGGAATCATACCTACTATACAGTTTTGAATCATGGGAAAGGCCCTTGGATTTCTATATTTAGATTGCCAAAAATTGATAAGATATCCGAGTACTAGTCATCGTTGGTTGGCCCCCAGGAACACATTTCATACCCTCTATGACGTTATGGATTGATTGCGAGCATTAGACTTTGATCTTCAATCACATGTAATCAAAAACGCTGCTGATTTGTCATTCGTCAAGTATTTCGCTGGTGTCGTCATCAAAGGCAATCATTACGTGAGCATGAGTGCATAACAACTTCGCGAGTAGCGTAAGCTTTCGCATGCCGAATGTTTGCATTTAGTAATGTATGTAGAACTGCTCGGAAATCGGAAGATCCGACTGAAACAGCAGGTGTTATGTATAAAATATTGGGTTCGGTATGCATACAAATGCATGTCGTCGAAAAATACTAATTTATGTTACAACAAACCCACCGAATCCATTGACAAAAGTATAAATCAACAGCATCATTCAAAAAGCACAAACATGCTTGTATCTTATACGTCACTGTGTACACACACTTAGGTTCGATGACGTTGCCGCGAGTCATTACATTAACTTTAGCAACGCAGGTCGCTTGATGGAATTTTACCCCGAATGGCGCGACCCATCTAGATAGCAGTACTACGGTAAAGTACGTTTTGATCGGGATTTCCACCTATAAATATTATAAATAAACAAACTGCGGTAAAGGTCAAGCGTAGTGACTCGTCGAAATATATAATTAAGTACCTTGTGACGGTTTCTATCTATATCATTCCATATCTGTTTTTTTGAGATATGCGAATGCGGTAGCTCTAAACTTAGTATTATAATTATTATGACGGTTGCGGATTACAGAATACTTTGAGGGGATCAGGAACACCTCGAAGTCTCTGCTTGATAATCCAACCTAAAGATGAAGAGAAACTTCTGTTAGATTATTGAACTAGTAGTTTAGTCAAGCATAAAACAATATTCCTTGCGATAGCAAAACCAATATGTGTATTGGTTACGCTAGTGTCAAATTATGATGCAACTTAGTAAACGTTTCGCAATTACGATAGATACATTGAGTACCGCATAAATAATCAGCTTAAATTTGAAAGTGATGTCAAAAATTGAATGAAGTCATTTGTTGTGGCATATAAAATTGTAACGTAAGAATGCCGTATAACATAGAAAACTGAATAAATGAATAGTGTGAAATTGTTTATTATTCACCTTACTTTGACTTTATCTTTCACCAATTATTATTGAAGATTAGAACAGCGTAGATTTCAATATTATCGGCTATTGTACTTTGAGCTGAAATTTTCTATAGCATCATGAACATCGATACAGAAAATAATTTTCTTTTTTGCTGGGAAAGTATTTTCCGTTCACTCAATTTTTGAAACGAAATCAAAGAACTAACATCTCAGCAGAATGATACCAAATATAAATTTAAAACGTCATATTTAGCATTATTTACGCAGGTCGGGCATTACGAGTGACAATTCACTATAGAATTTCTAGCGGATAAAAATCGGAAAAGTGACTGTCGCCGATCTATTTCTCCATAGTTTTTATAGACAGTAGACACTTTAACTGAGAAAAGTTCCAAATTTCAGGACTGTGGCAGGTACTATACCTGCGATATGGAGATATGAAGATGAAAATGGTAAAAACTTTTTTTTCGAGAAAAAGTGAAACCTTAAAAAAAATTTATTGACCATGATAACAAAATAACTATTGAGTGTATTATATTTTTATTAAGGTTATTCATTGGGCTTCCAGAAAAACGTGTGGTTACGTGGTTTTATGGGTAAAAGGAAGAAGATAAAGCATAACAAAAACAGGAAAATGAGACAAAAAATCATTATTTACAACTTTGTTGGTTAGCATCTTTTTACCCCAGGAGCTCCCAAGCTCTGTCTTCATTTATTTTCTGAAGAGTTTTCCTGCGATCACCTGCGACTAAGCGATTTGGAACGCATTGAAAATTTTCGGTCCCTCTAGGAAATTTTGGCGCCCTATTTCAAGACTGGGCGTCCTATAAGGGAACTGAAAAATACGAGTCTATTTTTTTTGGCTGGAGAACAATCTTTGCTATTTTAAGCAAAAATGAAGCACCTGACAATTTTTTTTGTCTTAAAATCGCTGTATACACATCTTCTACCATACCGGAACGCCTTGACCCATATTCACCAAACTTGGCATACATGTCCTTGCATATTACAAGTACTCTGAAGCGTACGAGCAATAAGAAGGGCAACCACTGAAAGGAGGGTAGGGGATTAATTCCAAATAAGTCCATGTATAATTTCCGCTTTTCATACAAAAAATACACGTCTCTAACAAAATTTGACCGTGATACAAGCACAAATGATCTTAAGCAACTTGTTTTGATCATAACAAGCCAAAAAATACCAAAAGTATTTACAAATATGATGAGAATATTTTTGTCTGCTTGCTTGTATGAAAATGTCCCATAGTGACAATGACCCGAGGCTTATTAATTTCACTGCAGCCAAAAGCATGGTTATCTGTATTCTGTAGCACTTTTTAACACCAGAATATTCTGAAGAAGACCTGGAGGTGATACGCAAGATTCGCTGCTGGCGATCGAACTTATTGACAATGTGGAAGATACAGTTTAACACTCAGCGGTTATCAACTGGAAGAGGGGCTATGGCTATGACGGGTCAGAGCATCACGAGGGAAATATTCAACAGCTAAACCCGCGAAAAAAGACTCCATTGTCGGAAGAAACATCAGCAGAATGTTTTAGCACAGGGTTGCTTCTTCAAGTACGATGCGAGGAGTTTTTACGAGACGATGAACTGAATCAGAAACCGAAACGTGTCAGCCTCTGTCATGTGCAATGTCACAGAGGGAATCCTAATTCTTTAAATTCTGGGACGTGGTGTCGAGCAAAAATATCATACCTAGTATGAAAACCATCATGGCGTTGGCTCAGCTGTCACACAGTGTTTGTGTTTTGATTGTGTCGGTTCAATGTAGCAGTCGATGAAGTACTTTTCGATTTAAAATTTCCGATATTTGAGTTTGAGTGAGATATTGAAAGCTGATTTATGCAAATTCAATAGCCCCAGGATAATGCGGTGCATAATACCATCGTTGCGAACCGATTTGAGCACAGCAGACACCGGATTTACTTCTCACAGAACGGAACGGAATTTTTGGCTTCAACTCTCCAAATGTGATGGATGCTTTCCTGGTTTACTTATAATTTCCCAGTGGCAAAAAAAAATGCGGAAATGGTGTTACGTTTTAACAGTGGCGTATCCGGGAGTTGGTTTGCAAAGGCTAAGTAAATCTTTTGAAATCTTTGAACATGTATTACAGAATTCTTCGTACGTGCGGTGAAAATAAAGACCGACCGGATTCAAGAATGTTAGATTGGTTTTGTTAAACAACTTAAACTGAAACCACGGCTCGGTGAGAAACAATTTTCTTTCCCAAATTTTCCGCCTGTCCTTTTGTAGTTTTTTATTATTTCTTGGCTTAAAAAACTTGATCGCTATTCTTTTTTTGTTGCCTTTTCATTGCGCTGCCATGCGGTCGTTGTTGTTTTTCTCGTGGAAAACGAGGTGTCTAGTATCAGCACCTTATTCTGGCGGAGGAATGTCGGGAAAATATACTATTCGAGACTATGCAAGAGACGGTTGCATCAAATATCTATATATGGGAATGGAATTTTATGACTGTACTGTAGTTTCAGTTCAATGGAAATATCCAATGAGCTAGCAGTTTGACAACCTACATCAAATGTCAAATCCATCCGTTATTACCGCTCGTGGAAAGCCGGATACCTATCAATATGTTGTTACCTTCCTTATTCGTTTGGCTCAGATTTTGACAGTTCGTTTGGCTCACAACAATCTCTCCGCATATCGCTCCCTCTGAGTATTGCTAATCTAAGGTGGCCACGCGTTAGAAATCCAATGTACCGTTAAATGGCAATAAAGAGGTTTCTAAAGAAGCACGATATACTATGCAAACATTTTCTCTAATATATTTATTTACAAATACAGCTTTATGCTGTTTCTTATCATTTACCGTATCCAAAATGGCGGACTTCTCCTCTAACCGTCTTCATAAGGTTCTGAACAGATGCTTTTCCAACGGAAGTGATCACTTCGATCCAGTCTTTTTTCTAATTTTCTCGCTGTGTCTGCTGCTCTGACAAGTCTCTCTCGTACGTAAGTATTCTTTAATGTATGTTTTAGTGTTCATAGTATCATTTCTAACGAAGGCTGATGTCGAATTTGTTTCCGAGGTGTAGCTGCACTTTTTCCGGACTACACTTTGTAGCTTCAAATAAACATTTTCAGTGTAGTTGCATTGGTATGCGTAATAATGGGATAACTGTCAATTCGTTTTGTTTTGGTCATTATCGCCATCGTCATTTTGTCTCGTTTTCATTTCATATGTCCATCTCGCAAATGTGCTGAAAAAATTTACCTGACACTTTACCACGTGGAACGAGAACCAAAACAAACCAGTTTTGACACATACGTGTGAATGTGTTGGTAACTTCCTACAGTACAATCTGCTTTTTTCGGGTGTAGTCCAGAAAGTCAAATAGAACATTTACGGTGTCAAAAGTGTCGTTTTGGTGTAGATACAAAACGAAAACGACATGAGTAAATTTACGACACTCGCAAACTACTTACCACACACTAAATTTGTGTCACCGATCACAGTGATCTGCTCGGTTCTTTTGACGTAGGACTACGTCTAACCGCACAATATCGAGATACATTCCGCGAAAACTAAAACCAAGATGTAACGTCGGAATGAAAGATTTCAAACGGTTATACCGATGTAACCACATGATGAATCACAATAGTCAATATGTCGTTGGATTGATAAAATGATGGACAATTTTGTGATTCTTCAATTTTCATTATCACTTCATTGTTAAACAGTGAAAATTGAATAAAAGTTTCAAGGTCGAATTTTCACCAACAATGTACCAATCATATGCGAACACGCCTGGCACAGACTTCATGAATAGACACCAACTGCCTGCTGTGATATCCTGTATAGCAGTGGCAAAAAAAATTTGACAGAATCTCCCCGTCCCAATAGGTCAACTAATTTTAGCTTCCATGAACCTAGACTATTTTGTTGTCTTGAAGGTGAAACTTTTTCGGAAAGTTCGTAACCACCTCCACTATCAGACAGTATTAGTTAATATATATGTTAATGTTAATAAAACTGATGTCTTGAAGGAAAATATGATGGCACAGGCAACAGTACTGCACCGAGTAATGAACAGAGCGCTGGTTACTCGTCGTCTATCAGTGCATAAAAACTCGAAATTCAGTTTTGGGCAGTCAAGCCAAGTGAAAACTACATTGCCGCTGTTGGCGCACAGTGGGGCGTGGAACACAATCGAATTGCCGTTTGAATTGTCTTCTACTTCTTCTTCTTCTTGTTTCGTATAGCAGCAAATATCAGAATTTAATATGATTTTTCGGGTGCCTCAAAATACGCTACGCAGCCGGGGACAACAAAATGCGTTGTTTATTTTTGAAATCTACACTCTGCTTTTTTCAGATTTATTTAAATAACTGAATATAAGGTATTAAAAAGACAATAGAAAACCAAAATGCTCCGTACAGATCTTTGAATAGGTAGTTAAACGAGCTGTACTGATGATTATATTTTACTAGCTAAATGAATTTAGTACAATATGACAATACTAGTTGCACCCCGCGGTGGCGGTATAGAGGAAAACCAAATTCTTTTCATCTTGATATTAGAGTTCCGACATTAGTATTTGTATTTTTCAATTGAAAATTTTTTTGAATTAGCATTTGCAAGAAAATGTTACTTTCCATAACCTTACTTGTAATTGAACAACGCTATGCAAACATTAATTGCTGAGGCTAATGTTGTGCATCACTCTAGCCCGTTTCGAAGATAACGGACATATAACTTTCAAATATAGTATCTTCGTTGTTCATTGGTATCTTGAAACTGATCAAATTTTTTCTGATTGATTCTGTATACTGATAAAATGTTTAAATTGACCTGAATTGAATGTTAACATGTTCATAAAATTCTATGTCAATTTCAAATTTTCTATTAATTTTCATTTTCTACTAAAAACATACTTCATTATCGATATTTTTTCCACGAGCTTGTAACTGCAGGAAAAAAATTTATGTGACAGCTTTGCCGCTTTGTGATCGGTGAGTGAGCCAACTTCAACAAGTTAAAGAGATATAGAAGGAAGTTTAATTTCTACTAAATCGTACTCAATTAAATATTTTATAGGAGGTTGCCTTTTCGCGTAATATAGAAAATTCGCTGTATTAGAATGAAAGGCATTCATCAATGGCCCGGAAACCAAATTTAGGGGGAAATTTTCGATGCTATCAAGTATCTAACTTTTTTATTTTTGTACATAGAAAACCTTGTTCTACAATTTTATAGCTCCAATAATTTCAAGTAACTTTGTAAAAAAAAAGTTTTTCTCTAAAACATTGCTATAGAGCTCTAGACCCAAATTTCCCCCTAAATTTGGTTTCTGGACCATTGTGAATGTTAAAGAGAATGTTTTTTCTTCTAAGATAGAGTGCTGCAAAGAAATAATTAAAATACAGACCCCGTTCGATTTTGGCAACACGCCAGAATTTTTTCTGTTGCCAAAATCGAACCATGCCAAAAATGAACGGTTCTTTTTAATGACTTTTTTGACTTTTTAAGTGGTCAAAGACGACCTTAACAGTAGAAATGGCCACCAATGAACTAGTTTAAGTTCTAAGTCGTCTTACGACCTAGATACTTGATATTACCACCCGAAACAAAATACTTTCCTTTCGGAAGATGTTGAGTTTAAATTGGTTGAAATAAATCAAGCAAACTACAAAACTAAAACGAGCTCAAATCAAACATAGCTTCAAAATAAAAATATAAAATTATTGTAGTCCTACGTCAACTATGCGGTCGTGTCTTGGATACCACCCTCCTACTATTTTACCGAAGAAACCCGTCAATCTCAAACCCGTCAAACTCATAAATTACAGTACTATCCGCAGTTTCTTTACTTTTTACTGGTATTCAGTAACATGCGGAACCGTAGATCAGCACTTTTTTCAAAAATGTCATTTGAACTGCTGGTTTATTCGGCTGTGTAAAACGTCTTCGGTACAGTAATATTTTCCAGTAAAATTTTACGGGATGACCATTACTATTTTGCTGAATTTTCGTATAGGTTTTTCCTTGGTTGCTCTTTTGAGTGTGACACGACTCGAAATCAGTTTGACGCCATTTTGCTTATAAACGTGACCAGTCGGTTCTCGGAACAAATATTTAAAAAGTGAAAATGGACGACATTTTAAACCAGATTGGTGATTGTGATGTAGAAGCGAAACAAATAATGAGTAAGTACATTTTGTTATATCTTGTGTTTTGCTATTTTAGAGTGGTCAAATCTACGACAGCATAATTTGCTTTTTCTGCCATCGCTCAATCGCTGGCTATGTTGAAGGACTGGGGCACCACTTGTCTTGGCACATACAAAAGGGCGACTTCTCGAAGGATACAACTTTTTTTGATTGTACGTTTAAAAATGTGAAATGTGATATGCGATACACAAACCTGAAGACACTGAAACGCCACATAAAAGAGAAGCATCCATTGCAACCAAAGATTTTTGCGATTGATGATCTACCAAACCACAACGTATGCGAAACAAGTGTGGAAAGTTCCAAAATAACAAATTGTGACGACATTCCTTCTTTGGACGAAATAAGAAAAATAGCTTCTTTGAGCATCTGTCGCTTTACCGGCGATGTTGGACTTCCACAGTCAAAAATTTCGGAAACTGTGAAAATTTGTGAGAATGTAGTTCAGCACGTTAGCACATATTTGGAGAAGAAAACGAAAGATTTTCTCTGTGTCTTGGGAATTGATATTGACAGTGATGCAGTTCAACGATACCTCAACTCTTTCAAAAACCTAAACCTATTTACAAATGTCAAAACCGTTCAACTGCAAAAGTGTTTTTTGGAAAAACTCGCAACAGATTTTCCAACACCTGTTCTCAAATATGTTGAAGAAAAAACATTCCACACAGAAAGTGTTTCAACAGAAAAATTTGTCCCAGATACATTTTCTTACATACCCATAATTGACACACTAAAATTAATATTTCGCAACCCCTGTACTCGCGATTTACTTTTGAAGGAGGACAAACAAAACTTCAAAGAAGTAAAAGAGTTTGACACATATCGGTCAGGATCTTTATTCTAAAACAGTGTCTATTTCAAAGAGCATCCATGCGCTATTCGTTTATCTTTGTACCAGGATGATATCGAACTTGGCAACGCATTTAGTTCTCGGGCAGGAAAAAACAAGATTTCAAATATAAGTGTACGAATTCAAAATTTTCCAGTGAATTGGTGGAACAGTTCGCCTAGAACAATCTTCCCTGTGTTATTCGTGAAATCAAGCATAGTCAAAAAGTATGGATACAACAAAATATTTGAACCGCTCATTGCTGACCTGAAAAAACTTGAGTCAGGTGTGATAGTTTACTATGGAGAACAATCATTTGAGCTCAAAGCCTCTGTGACAATATTTTGTGGGGATTCTTTGGCAATACACGATGTATTCGGATTACTCGGGCCAAGCGCGAAATTTTTTTGTCGTGTATGTACGATCTCCCGACCCGACTTTCTACGAGATCCCGGAAAAAGCTTCCCGCTTCGAGATATTATGTGGTACGATAGAAATTTAGAGTCTGTGCAGCATGGTGAAATAACTCCTACACAATGCGGACTCAAACCATGCGGTACCATACTCAACGAATTGAAAACCTTTCATGTTTCCGAGAATTGGTCCCTCGATCCTATGCACGATCTTGCAGAAGGTATAATACCCTTAACGCTGCAATTGGTATTAGCTCATTATGCGAAACAAAAAGACTTGAACTTTACAAAATCCTTCATAAATGAGGGAATCTCTACATTTCATTTTGGCTATGCTGATCGTAAAAATAGACCAATGCCGAATATAACCGACGAAGTGCTTTCAGCGCCAAGAGTGCATAAAATTAAGCAAACAGCAACCCAACATTTTTTATTTATCCGAGCTTTTCCTTTTTGGACACAGAGTTTCAAAGAACTGTGAGCTCATGAAAATGATTGGACATCTTATTAATATAACTAGAATTCTACTTTCACCTGTCGTGTCTGTTGATATGTTGTCATGGTTAGATGAACATGTACGTTTATTCAATGACACATTTTTTAAAACTTTCAAACGTCGCATTAACAGAAGTCATCACTTGCAACATTACTCGGATCTAATTCGAAGGAACGGAAATGCCAAACAATTCAATTGCTTAGCATTCGAACAGAAAAACAAACTGCTAAAAACGCAAGCGACAACATGTCGAAATTTCAAAAATATAACCAAAAGTATAGCTGACCGACTACTACCTTTTTCCTCACTCAATCATAATCGTCTAGATCCAAGAGGTCCAGATAAAAGTCAATCAAATTGTCATAGATCAAAATGTAGGAGCGCGGTGAGGTAGCATTTTTGCGCTGGAAGGATGGAGACGAAAGGTCGATAAGTGGCAGCTAGCAAATTTTCAAATAACAACAGTTCATTCGTTTTCGTTTTCGCTTTCAGTCGATAAAATACTAATGTTTGCTACAATAAGTGCTGTTTCCATTTTTTTGAGTTCGAGAAAGTAAAACGTAGATATATTACAAGCTATTCATCACCATAATAAAGTTATTTCTTATTGCGGAAAAGTAACTTTCACTAGGAAAACCATCTATATTTTTTTTTGAAGTAGAATACTTCTCTCAGGAAGTTCGGCTACATAGGGATGTGAAATGAAAGTCTAAAACCGAAAAAAGTGAAAAATATGTCCAATTTCAAATGCTAATAAATCGGTTAATATTCGATGGATTTCCTTCGTTCTTGCAGCCATAGATTGGAAAATCTTCTAAGATTCTTCTCAAATGAAGATAATTGTAATTTTATCATTCAAACTATTGTTCTATTGAAAATAGTCAAGCCTTGTCAAAACGAAAAATTAGACCTCTGATTGGTCGTTATATGATTGCTTCCCAAGCACGGTCGACTGAATCATATACCTTGCAATTGAAAATATGCTATTAGGCCTATATAAGAGCCTGTTTAATTTGTGCAGCAAAGGCACTTGTACTCATATTTAGGGAATTTTGAAACAAGGCTTCGTGGGATGAAACTTAACTAGATTTCGCATCGTTTGCCATCAAAAACTCAAAAATGCAAAATTTTGAGTTGTGCCAGTGTTGCACGAAGCCGACGATAATAGTTCTAGACAGCGACAACAGCAGTCCCCTCTAGCAGTAGCAGTAGCAGTGCAGTGGATACCAGCGATAGCACTAGCACTAGTATGTCGTGTCAAATAAATGTTGTGTGTGTGAGCGCACTAGTTGCAGCGGATTTCAGCATCGATAGCAGCTAGGCCTGCGGATGCAGGGACAGCGGATACCAATGGCAGCGTATAGCGGCCACAACTGTGGCATGGCTACGCATAGCGTAGCAGTTGCAGAGGGTATATCTGACCATGAAGCATTTATGCAATAATTGAATGAAAATTTCAATTACAGCAATCGGCCATTTTCAAGGCTACTAAATGTTTTTGGAGGGGCATAATGAATGGTTATTAATAAACTGCAACTGAGGTTTGATGCTGCTGCAAATGCACAGCAGTGTGATGTTTTTTATGACTTGTTGATACTGTGCATAACAAGCGGTATATACGACACAAATCCGATTTCAAACAGAAAAGTTCGGCACGTTCTGCTCACGATGCTGAGTCTGTTTTAGAAAATTCACAGCACTTTACTCACAACGATGTAACGTCTTGAAGAAGACAGTTAAAGTTTGACTTCACAGCAGAATTTCGACCTTCATACTCATGTCTACCATCGGCAATATCAAACACGCAACAATCTGTTTTCATGCGACACGGGGACGGGAACATTTTCTTCTTCCAAGCCGCACAACACGACACAATACATGTTATTTTTTTGCCTTAATGAGAGCTCTATCAGTCCGGCTCGACAGAATGTCCATAAGAAATCATTTTTGTACATCTGTGTTACGAAACTGAGGAAAAACTGTAGGAACTGAAAATTAAGGCGGGGCTTATCAAACGATCGCTCTGAGCCAGAATGAATGAGATGTATTTTTCGTACATTAGTATTACGACATACGAAATAAAATTTTTCGAACGTTGTAGAATGGTATAACTGGAAATAATTAAGTCACACCTATTTTTCGAGTTATATCATTCCACAACGTTCGAAAAATTTATTATGTCAGAGCGGATACCGCACGCTATCTGACCATGAAGCATTTATGCAATAATTGAATGAAAATTGCAATTGCAGCAATCAGCCTTTTTCAAAGCTACTAAATGTATTTGGAAGAGCATAATAAATGGTTATTAAAAATGGCTGACATGCAAGCAGCCGGGTTATCTTTCTCGTAAAATTATTCTACTTCAACCTACGGTCATGGCTTTGCAGTCTCTTGTGATTTTTCTTCCAGAAAAACCATACGATCCTGGCCATCACAACATCCAGCTCACACAGCACAAACACATCCAGGTTTCTGCTCACAGCAGTTTTTAAGTACTAATGGCCAGTATGTGCACAAGACGTTACAATGCAAGTAGCAGTAGTCTGATTAGATTTCGGTCAGCAGAAACCCACTCAATTTTTAACAGAAATCTGAAGGAATCAGGTCGTGCTAGTAAACATTAAGAATGCGAATGGACTGTGAACGGATATAATTCTTTGAATAAATCTAATCAGTTAGAAATAAATAAAAAGTGAAGATTTTTTAGAAAGTGAATTTGATTTTGGTTTCTCAACTACTATTATATATTAAATAAAATATATTGGTCAGTTTAAAGAAAAAATTTATTAATCAGCATTCATACGGGTATCATTACCCGATTGCAACGTCTTTTTTCCGTGCAGCATTTTCACTTTTTCCGTCCCTTGGTTTTATTTTACGGGTTGGATAGAAAAAATCGAAAGTGAACATGACATGGGTGTTTCTCGTTGCAGGTTCCTAATTTCCATGTCGATAAATTTTTGAATTAAACCACTAGTGACTATTTACACATCCATATCATCTTCCAACTGATTCACTTCCTAACTAATTTTCCTCCACATATGGATCATTGCAGAGAATTTTCCAGTTTTCACCTCTCGCGAATTATACTTCATTTATATTTCACCGATTGTCCTAAATACGAAATACATTAAAAAACTATAATAACAAAGTTTGAATGGTATATCACCTAGTCAAATTCCAAATCTCGGCAAATTCGCCACTTAAATAAAATTTTCCGGTCCATTCACAACAGTTGAAAATTTAATTGTTATTTATAAACAAATCGATGCCATGTCAACTGATTTTTAAACATGGCTGACTGTGCCTTTTGACATACCGTTACACCATGTATCTATACATCATGGTTGGTAACATGCTAGAAACAACCAAGGGGATGGCTTGGTAACTTTCGCATAACAAACCTTGATCGAACAACAATTTTGTATTTCGGAACAACTTACTTCACTTTGTTCGAATAAATAAACTAAATATCTTAATATGAACATAGATTATCGAATAGCTAAAAACTCAAGGAATTCTTTTTTAGTGCATTGCAGCGCTAGTAAATGCTAGCTGTCTTGCCGACTTGCCGACCCCATGGTAGTAGAGTGAGTTGCAACACATAAGTAGCAGGGATACCAGATGTGCATATTTGTCTGCAAAACGCAGATGTTTGGAGCTCGTGTGCAGATTTTTATTGATTCGCAGATATTTACAATTTTTTCATAGTTTCTGCCGATGTTTGTCAGATTCGCCTTAAATTTGCGCAGACTTTTCAAAAATGTGTGTAGATTTTTGTAGACTTTTAGCTGCGCGAGCGCAATTTTTTCGAATCACGGATTTATTCATTTTTTCAGTATTCAAGCAGATCTATCCGGTTTTTCGAGCAGTTGCAGACATTTCTCAAAAACATCTGGCATCTCTGATATATAGCAATATTTCAATTTTATTTGCAGTGGAAGAAGGAATCGACGATATACAAACATTTGTCGAACTTGAGCATATGGATTTTGTACGGCTCAAACTACGAACCAAAGCAATTAAATTAATTTAGCGGATCCAAAAAAATATATCAAACGGTGTGGTGTTTGAAGAAAGGTTAGATGAAGCTTATGAATCAACAAACAATACCGGAGAGGATTGCAACTTAAACGAAGATCTTTTTTCACATGAAGGACACGAACAAAAATGTGAACAACAAAGTAACTTGTACCACGGTATAATTCTAGAATCAGTAAGTAGCGAGGAACTGACTTTGTTAGTCTTCTATTTGTTTGAAAAAATGTGAATTGGTTTCCTTTTGAGACTATCAACATCGATAAGATTTTATGTCGTACTCAAAGCGGAAAGACCGTAATGGAAATATTAAAAGAAGGGCACAAACCGAATGACTTTTGTCTTACTACTATCAGGCGGATTCTTCGCGGGTACCTGAAATCTGTATACGGATTGTAAGTAAATTACTTTATTTAAAAAAAAATTGTTGTTTTATGCCTAGCGTACATTCTAGGCGACCATCATCTTTCCACAAATTTATTGGCGAAGAGTCTTGTACAAACATATCCTCAGTTGTCATCGTCAACGGTTGCTGTGCCTCAGGCACTTTGGTTTCATCCCAATGGTCGGGGACAAAGTCGTCATAGCGGTCGGCTGCACTATCATATGGAATATCTGGCTCGTATTTCGGGAAACCGAATAATCAATCGCCAGAAGTTATACTCGCACGAACAAGAGGAAACGCTGATTGTTGAAAACCAATATGCAGAAGCTATACTGCCTATAATCGCATACCAGTCCCATATGGATTTTTATCGTTTTTGAGTTAAATATCAGATTCCATCCATTTCTTGCTCTACTATCGATTGAGTAAACAAAAAAGTATGTTTTATTTGAAAAAGTCAGAAAAAATGTGAGGTCAAATTGTCCCATCTTAAAAATAATCGCATATCAGTCCCACCAAATGATTCTCCTGAGCATGGCCATATTTTTAGTTTTAAGTAGATACTGAAACTGCACGTATTTCTGAAAGCTCGTTCCCGGAAGGTTATTGGTTTCGTCAATTAGAGGAATGATAGCCTTGAGCAATTCTGCTCTCAGTAGGGGGTTAGCTTCCTCTGTATGATCTGCTCACTTCAAATGATCATTCAAGTTGAAATTGTCAGAACTCAGAAGAAATCGTTTTTAGTTGCTTAGCTAGAAACAGCATATTCCTCATTTCATCGCCGTCGTCTTCCGTCAAATACTGTTGTAATGAATTTGGAAACTTCCCTTTCTCAATACCACTTTTCCAATATGCTTAATGCACGGGTTAATGCGGAAGAATTTTATTCAGCACGTATTGCGAAACACTGAAGACGTAAGAAAAGAAATTATTCAGTAGCATATCCAAGACTTCAACCTTATATTTTGCTTTTTCTAAGGGCCATCCACATTCCACGTGGACAGATTTTTAACGATTTTTCCCCTCCCCTCTCCCCCTCGTGGACAACAGCCAATATAAATGCTAAAAAAATGTATGGATTGTGGACAGTACCCCCCAAAGCTGTTCACGTGGAATGTGGGTGGTCCCTAGACGACCTTAGAGTCGGGGTAAGTAATGGGTGGACGTCTTCGCCATTTTCCATGCAGTATAGAAGCTGTCTGCGGCTATGAACGTCTGCCCATATGTCTACTTCTGCACCAAGCGTTTGAAAGTGAGACTGGTTTGCGCTTATTTTTTGCTACTCGATGACTTAAATAATCGCATATCAGTCTCTTCCTAATTTTTCATTGTAATTTTCACGAAAAAGGCAATTCTTTGATGAAGAAGTTATGATTAAGGTCTATTTCATTACATTATGTCAAAAAAATAAAAATAACCCACCCCAAACAGGTGGAATAACCAAAACAAGAAAAATATCTTCAAGCGCTGATTTCTCAACTCGATGATTTTCCAGATGGGACTGATATGCGATTATAGGCAGTATAATAGGAATGGAAAACTCAAACTCTAGTCGATTCGCCTAATGTTTTTATTGAATCATTTCAGGATCAAGAGTTGAAATTTCTTTGTCCCGGGCTAAATACTGAACTTCGGGCAAAAGAGATTTGGCCTGTCACATTCGGTAAACGTAACGATGTTCGCCAAAAAGGTTTGTTCGACAACTATTTGAAAGCTTATCCTGTCTCAACCGCATTTAACGGATTGATGGTAAGCAATAATATAAATCGATACGACATCAAGTTTACATTTTTACTTGGATAGACAAATCCATTGATACGCAGTAACCGCATGTGTTTTTTTGTTTCCAATACAGATCTCAATGGAGTTTCGAGCTATGTATCCTTATGCACCTGATTTTGAAAAGCAGCTTACAAGTCTTCGAGTGAAAGTGTTGGCTCGTTATCACGATTTATTTAACAACATAAAAGATGGTACGTAGTTACTTCTTTCACCAAATATTCTAATTCATTTCTATTGGAATAATGTGTTTGCAGAATTCCTACGTGCCCTTTTCATTATTCGTCAAAAATGTCCCAGTCCAGGTACTAAGCGAGCTCGTGATGCTAATCTGTCAAAAGTGAATCTCTTGAATGGAATAATAGAATGGATTACGGTGTGTATTGGGATTCATTTACATTTTTTTTTATTAATGTAACATTTGTTATTCACTACAGCCTGAAGACGCGTTTCCTACGAAAAGCGATTTTCCAGTATTATACGTGAAAGGAGAAAGTAATGAGGAACAGTCAAGTGCAGCTCTTGTATGGAAAGAAAATATCATTCCGTTGGAACCGAATATGCAGCATTGTTTCCGCATTTTATGTGAATCATTATTAGTGTTTAACACTTTTTGTCATCCGGTAAACAAACAGTTCTTCATTTTTATGTGTTATGCTTTGCTCGGTGTCGGAAATCTGACAACAACCGGTGAAAGATTGATGCAAAATATCCAGTAACCCTGACTTATTTTAATATTTCTCTACTATACGTTACTTATTCGATAACACCATAAAATAAAAAACCTGATCCTAAAACTTCAAAGGTAACTTTTAAATGACCTTATCACTTTAATTCATTGTAACTTTACGTTAGCTAATTTAATGAAATTCTTTCTGGAGGATTTTTCCTTCCTGCACCGTGTAGAACTGTGGCCCTGGCAAAGTTTTATAGTACATTTTTACGTAGGTCTCATCATAATACAGGCATCATTTTTGCAAAAGATGTCGTCGTGCAATTTGTTAGCTCTTGGTTTGATCGATGCTGCTTGTTCTGGACTTCTTTTCGGCATACGTTGCTTCTTCTATGTCTTTAGACCAAGTCTCTTCTTAGCACGTACAACGTTCGATACAGATGCATCCACCTTTTTCGCCACATCACGTACAGACGCTGAACTTTTACGATCAAACATTTTCATGATTTTCTTATCATTTTCCGGACATACTGGACCACGTTTTCGGCCACTTTTCGGTAAATCCTGGAAAGAGTTCTCCTCAGCTTACTCAGCGGATCGCAGTACGAATGGCTTTGGCGCTTACTCCTTCATCTTTCGCCATTTTTCTCAGCGACAGTTTCAGAAGAAAAATGCTGCACGATTTTTTACGGCGTTCTAACGAAAGTTCTCGCATTTTGAAACTAGACCGGAAAAAAACACTTTGTTCGTACGGAGATGACTGAACTAATGTAAACAAACGTACGCAGCCAATTCGAAGCACAGAGATCGAATACGTTTGAAAGGCGCCATTTTTTCAGTGTGATCGCTTATATTTTCTGGTGCGGTCTGTACATGTTAAGAATAATGAACAAGCTGTGGAACCATCATCCATGGACAAAGAAAGAAGTGAAAGAGTTAACAAACGAACAGCTATATCCATCGGATCATGCTGAGAGTGTGGTCTGAGGAAGAACTAGCCTCGGACTGATTGGAAAGCTCATATAGACTATTCCGAAAATTATAAATACATCTTCTTTCTTGAATAAAACAAAAAATGCAGGATTTTTCGGGTCATTTTATTCTGAAATATAGATAATAAGTGTTTTCTTTCCAGTTTCAATTCAAGTTGGGATTATTTTTTGTAGGATACGCGAGTTCTCTAAGTTTTCTCTTAACACTACTCATAAGCTTTTGCACAGTGTGTTCTCCGACCATTTTTACCACTTTAAGCCAATCTTTTTTAAATTTTTCAACATTATCCGCTGGTTTGACATATTTCCTCAACTTTGCCTTGATCAAAGCCCAAAAAGTTTCAATAGGGCGAATTTCAGGGCAGTTTGGAGAATTCATCTCCTTTGGGACACATGTGACATTATTTGTTTTATACCACCCTAGTGCATCCTTAGAGTAATGGCAGGAAGCAAGATCGGGCCAAAAGATTGGAGGATTGTTACGCTGCTTAACCATGGGTAACAACCTTTTCTGTAAACACTCTTACACGTAAATTTTACCATTCATTGTGTCATTCGTAATGAATGGACGAGATATTATCCCACATTCACAAATGGCCTGCCAAACCATTACCTTCTTACCGAATTTTTCGGTGTAAATGGCTTTCACTGGTCCAGGGACATCCTTTCCCTTCGGTGATGTATAAAATTGCGGTCCTGGCAGAGTCTTATAGTCCAGTTTTATGTAGGTTTCGTCATCCATGATAACACACCCCATTTTTTTGGTCAGAAGTTTGTCATAAAGCTTCCGAGCTCTCGGTTTCACAGATTCAGCTTTTTTTGGATTTCGTTTCGGCTGCTTCTGCATCCGACGGGTCTGCAGACCCATTCTTCCCTTGGCACGCATAACGTTACTCGCCGAGGTTCCAAGCTTTCTCGCCACATCTCGTACTGATACTGAAGGATGCCGCTTGTAGTATTCCTTAACCTTTTTGTCCATTGTGGGATCAACAGGCCCGGGTTTTCTACCACGTCTTGGGGCATCAGTAAATGTGAACTCTTCACAATACTTCCGCAATGCGGTTTGAACTGCTCCGACACTTATACCTTCTTCTCTGGCTAATTTTCTTATAGAAAGACCACTCACGGTGCCCCATTTGTGCACAATTCGCTTTCTTTGCTCGGGAGAAAGGCCACGCATTTTCAAAATTTCGCACTAAATGTTAGAAAAAACGACAGCATCTGTTTCTTTTGGATGTAAACAACAGGACGCAGCCAACGTTTGGTTGAATACTGCACGTTTTTTGAAATGACGGTTGATCGTAAGTGTATTTATGATTATCGGAAAGGTCTATATTTCCGATCTTCACCGCCTCACCATGGTGTGATTACTCATTATTTGACATTCACCATAACGATTAGCACTTTGTCGACTCTCTGTCCTACAATCTATCTACTTTTCGCTTCAACTCATGTGGGATCCACGTTCCTCGCTTTTACATCGGTCCAATGGCTTTGAGGCGTCAGTAGGTCAACTTCAAGCGATTTAGACAGTTTTAGGTTCTAAAGCGAATGGCTCTTGTCAACTCATATTTTGATACGCTCATCTACTCAACGGAACACATGTGTTTTTACTCATAATAATTTTTGATGCTATGGGAATTAGGGAATTTTTCGAACGCTAAAAATAGTTCTCTATTCTTGAATTGAAATTTATGACGACCCCGTTCAATAGAAGCGAAAAACTATGGATTTTTGAATTAGAGAGCGATTAATGTTATCACCTTTCAAAATATTCAACATACTTGCTTCAAAGTACCAGTACATTATGGTGAAGTCAATTATTTGATGAATGCCTTACCATTTCGATTCAAGAAATGATGCATAGCGTGCTCGCATGAGTTTATTGTACACGGAAATTCGGCCCAAAAAAAGTGTGTCACATAATTGTTCTGCATTGTTTCTATTTAACGCAAAACAGATTAATACAATCCGCTATGCGTTCAAAAATTTATTACCGTTTAAAATCTGATGTAACATTTGTGGCGGTTTCGTTTTCACTTTCACAGAATGTACACGCTGTAAAGCAATTTTTATCTGGTACATATGTATGCGACCCGTTATTGCGTCTGCGATTGAGATTTTCACAAAAACATCCATCTGAAGGCCGTGCAAGTGTCCATACTTTCCTTTTTAGTAAACACGAATATAGAGTAATCGACCTTTATCTAGCTCATGATAAACGCCGCAATTTCAGAATCTTTCCTCTAGAAAACCCAACTCTACACTGCGTCTGTCCGCAATCAATAGTCATGTGATCTACTTTTTACTAATGAGATAAAATTGACAAATTACTTAACTTGTCTAACATTGCTTGTGGTGACAAACATGCGTATATAGAAAAAGTTCGCAATACGTCGATAAACTCATCGCTTGTGTAGCCAAGTTACCGACACTCATGCCACGCGTAGATCGCAACAGAACACCCAACGACCATACTATGTATTAAATTAAATTAAATAATCGTTCATTCAACAACAAGATACCCAACATAAGAACATATCATCGTAATATCAACTGAGATGCTGCAGAATCTCACGAATCAAGTGGTCAATCATCTCGTTAAGGCTGGATCAGTAAAGCTGCAGCTATCTAACGGTGTTTACGCTCTATAACCGATATGCTGTTCAACGGCTGCGTTTCAGTACGATTTTAGAGCCGGTAGGATTCAGAAGTTTCTTTTCAAAAGAATTTGTTCAATTCGTTTCAAGAAATGAGAGATGTGAAGACCATTTGGTCAATGGTACTACTAACAGTGCTGTTGATCTGCTGTGCCGATACTGTACATGGTAAACGTGCTTTTGCGATTCGGATGCGTAGCAAAAATCCTAGCAGCAGTGGTGGACTATCCAGACATTCCAGGAAGAATTACCATCAGGCGCATATGACAGAAAACGTGAGTGGCAGTGTAGTGAGAAATCCACCTGTTCCGGATGCTCAGCCTGCAAAAGCGGCTAGTGGATGGAATATGGATTCGGCTGGCCCCATTGGTCCTCCGCCGGCTTATGCTGGTTTGGGACACCATCCGGTACCTGCAGGAGGAGCCCCTCCAGCATACTCAAGAATAAATCCACCTAGTTACGCCGAAGCAATGGGTTATTCTAGCCACAACCACGGATACGGTTCGGCCGCCGCCTCCGGAAGGCGCTATGAATACCAAAGCAATCACAACAATCTTGCTAGCCCATACAGCGATAATAACATTGGAAGCTATGGTTCAAACTATGGCTACCACCGTGGATCAAATCCATTCAGTGTTGGGAGCATCCTAACAGGAGTTGCCCTCTGGCAGCTTGGACACGGCTTAGCGCACGCTGGTCATAACCATGATCATTACACTCAGTATCAAAATTATTATGAACACAAGCAGGAGAATGCGGAAGAAAAGGTTGGAACGACTCTCGAACCCGAATATGAGAACCCTCACATCCAAGTTAATGCTGACTTCGATTTTGGACCATCGGCTGCTGCTACTTCGGTGGAATCAGTGCAGCGATCTGCGACCCCTCCACCTCTTACAGGTACAACGTCACTTCCGGCTGCTTAGAGTTCAGCCGCTTTCACAATGCAGATTATTTCGCAAGACTGTGCGAATGATTGCTTTTTCTGTATTATACATCAATCAGTTCTTTTAGTTTCTATCGCAAAAATTGCTCTTGATATTTTAATCTGATATTTATACCTTAGTTATATGCCAGAAATAAGCAACCAAACCATAGACTGCATTCTAAGTATTAAGTGTGAAAAAACCGATTCTAAAGCTGACTCAACGTAGCTGACTTTTATCTACAATCTTCGGCGCGGAAGGTTGCAGTTGCAGCAAGTGAAATAACAGCGTAAACCCTGTTCAGATCTGTATGATGGTCGGTTACTGATACAGAGGGGAACACGAGGAATTTAATTAAATGATTTCCGTCGGCTTGATCGTTACTAAATTGGTTAAGTATTGTGTTTACACTTAAGATGTGATTTGAACTACTTTATAAGTGAAAGATAAATAAAATGGACAATGGAAAAAGGTTTACAGCGTTCTTCAGCTTGAGTATTTAATTTGCGAATGTGATACTATTAGCGCCAAACTCTCATTTCGCGAGCGATTACGCCTAAATGTGTACCAAGCAGTTGCTTAAATAGCGATCAATATTGAAAACCATGCGATTAGAGATCAACAAAAAGCACAACCTGTGCAGGGACCCCTTAACTCGTGCTTTTATTGCATACGAGAAGTGGGTACTGAGAAACATCACGTAAGGGGCCGTTCAATGATTACGTAAGCATATTTTTTCAAAACTTCTGCTCTTAATTCGAGATAATAGTCCTTCCGTAATTTTCCATTTATGAATTTTACCGTTCACTCTTCCATGAACATGGTTATTTGAACAGCTGCATTAACAATGTTTTTCTTACGTAAGATAATCAATTCACCCCCTCCCCCTTTTGTAAGATAACGTAAGAAAATTGAACACACCCCCTCCCCCTCTATTTGCTTACGTAATTATTGAACGGCCCCTAACGATTTATCTATCACGATCTATTGCTGCAAAGCAAATGGTCTAGAATTGCTATTGGGGAAAAGAATTCTCCATTTGTTTTTCGGGCTTAAAGTGTTTAGTATGTATGAATTGTTTAGCCATGAAGAACTTTGGACCTCCAGAGGCTAAAATGCAACTAACTTCTTAGTTCTCAAACTGATTGTCACCAATACTCTGATAGAAATTTTACTTATCAAAACCCCAAAAACACTCTAAATTTAAGTAAATAAAGTGATTTTGGAGGTTTTTGATTACTTCTTAAATTCTTAACTATTTCAGAAACCCCGTGCTTAAATGATGAATTCATATCCACCAAACCATATACGTTGAGCTTAAAATAAACAGTGTTTATTTATACAGTGCTTTATTTATTTTAATAAATACAAAGTTGCCAGGAAGAGTGGTTAGCAGTTTCAAGCGGAATTACAACCTTTCCGTCCGAGATGTCGCAAGCAAACTGGGAATGTCGTCTACAACTGTGAATCGAGCTAAATAACGAGCCGTATTGTCGACTAACTAAAAGGTGGTGCCTCCAAATCGTGACAATAATGAGAGCAAGTTGGCCAGACAACGATCGCGAAAGCTGTACGTGAAAAAGCTAACGAAGTTTGAATACGTGGTATAGGATGATGAAACTTACATCAAGACAAACTGTACGAATTGAAGTTCACAAAAGAAATTTCTATTTTTAACAACGGCATTTACCTGTTAACATTCAAGTTTATTAAGCAGACAATGTGTGCAGCAGGGGAAGCGACAAATAAGCGAACTGGAAATATGATACAGATTTGGAAAAAGATACCGCATCCCGGCGGGATATCTCCAGTGTTACTTATCTACTTACCAAACAGTCCCTAGCCGTGGTGTGGCTTTTGCTGTACGTAAGAGTCGTCTCCATTCCACTCGTTCCATGGCTGCAGTTCGCCAGCTCTGCAGTCGGTATAAGGTCCGCAAGTCGTCTTCCATTTGATCGATCCATTTTGCCCGCTGTGCACCTCTCCGTCTCGTCCCTGACGGATTGGTTTCAAGAACCATCGTCCGACATCCTTACAACATGCCCAGCCCGCCGCAACCTGCCAATCTTAGCGGTGAGGACGATATATGGCTCCTTCTCCACACTCCAGTCTGCATCTGCAGTCCCCCGAAGATGATACGCTACACCTTCCGCTTGAAGACAGCAAGGGCGAGTTAGTCCTTCACAAGCGTAGTCCATGTCTCATGCCCGTAGAGAACTACCGGTCTGATCAACGTCTTGTAGATGGCTAACTTGGTGCGGCGACGAATTCTATTCGGTCGGAGCGTCTTCCGGAGACCAAGATATGCACGATTTCCCGTCATAATGTGCCGTTGAATTTCTCTGCTGGTATTGTTGTCGGCAGTTACCAGTGAGCCCAGATACACGAACTCATTGACCACCTCGATTTCATCACCACCAACTTGAACTCGAGGTGGAAGGTTAGCACTGCCTTCTCGTGATCGCCTTCCTTTCATGTATTTCGTCTTTGATGCATTGATGACCAGACCAATCCGTTTGGCTTTGGCCTTTAGTCCGATGTACGTATCCGCCATCTTCACAAAAATCCGAGCCACAATGTCGATATCATCGGCGAAACCAAACAGTTGAACCGACTTTTGGAATATCGTGCCACTCGTGTTAATCCCCGCTCTTCTAATGACACCTTCCAGGGCAATGTTAAACAGTAGGCACGAGAGACCATCACCTTGCCTTAAACCTCTTCGGGTTTCGAAAGAGCTCAAGAGTGCCCCCAATACTCGAACTACACACATCATTCGATCCATCGTCGCTTTGACCAACCGCGTTCGTTTGTCCGGAAATCCGTAGTCATGCATAATTTGCCATAGCTGGTCTCGATCGATTGTGTCGTACGCCGATTAAAAATCGATAAACAAATGATATGTGGGTACGTTGTATTCGCGGTATTTCTACACAACCTGCCGAACCGTGAATATCTGATCCGTGGTGGCGTGGGCACCCATGAACCCCGCTTGGTAGTGCCCCACGAACTGATTCGCAAATGGTGTTAGTCGACGGCAGAGTATTTGGCAGAGTACTTGTAGGCGGCGTTCAGCAGAGTTTTTGTCCAGTAATTGCAGCACTCCAGCTTGTCGCTTTTTTCATAGATAGGACACACAATACCCTCCATCCACTCCTCCGGTACTCGTTCTTCCTCCCAAACCTTGACAATGTGTTTTTCCACCGTATTTCAGTAGCTCGCTGGGAAGTTGGTCTACTCCAGCAGCTTTATTGTTTTTCAGCCGGCCAATCTCCACCTCCACCTCCTGGAGATCGAGGGCTGGAATCCTGATGTCTTCTGCTCGTGCACCAAGATCAGTTTCCATACCGTCCTCACGCTCTACTGCATCGCCGTTTAAATGCTCGTCGAAGTGCTACTTCCACCTTTCGATCACCTCACAATCGTCTGTTGCCGTCCAAGCTCCTGCACATATCGGCTTGCAGCACGAAGCCTCACTGGAGCTGTTAAGCTTCTCGTAGAACTTTCAAGTGTCGTCAGCTTGGTACAGTTCTTCTACCAAATATCCAAATATCTACCAAATGCTCAAAAAACAAGGCTTTTTCCATGAATTTTTTTACAGCACATTTGAAATGTAAGGTATATGAATAAAATATCATTGAATTGAGCAACTCTTGCAGAATAGAAAAAGTATTTTTATTGTTATATTTGTTACAAAATGGCGGCTGTGCAGCGATTGCTGTGAACCGCTTTTTTAAAAGTTGTTCCGCGGCGAGCAGTAGAAGTCGTGCCCAACTCGCTAGTGAAGTACACATGATTATATTTTTAGAAATTTTCTTCACAAAATGGCAACGGTTTGAAAAAAAAAGTTCTGTTTCGACAGAAAAGTAGGAGGTTGTATCCAAGACACGACCGCATAACTGACGTAGAACTACACACACTATTAACAAATGCATTGTTGTAAGTGTTTCATTAATATTTCATAAAGCCTACTAATGCTTGCTTAGTGCTGCCTCAACAGTGGGGGAATAAAGACACTGAAAACACGAGCTGTAAAAGCTGTTTCACATTCAGTTAATTAGACGGCCGCTACAGATTTAAATTGCTAGTATCCAGCACAGATTGCTCCCTTGAGTTGTCAAAAAATTATCAACCTTCAAATACTTGTTTATTTACCTGTAAGAAGGCATTTTGCTGCTCAAAATTGGATTTGCTGGTGGTAACCTTTATGCTGCCTTAGCAGTGGGACAATAACGGCAGTCTGACGACACACGCTGTGAGGCGAGAAGAACCGCGCTGCTCTTGAGACATGGTGACCAACCACAGGGCAAGTGATTTGTTTGATTTAAAGGCAGCCACAGGCGCAACCCGCTGCAATCCGCTGTTACTGCTGAGTGCTGATATCTGCCGCTACTGCTGTCAACGTTGTGGACGGTCTAGCCAGCTCACCTTCCGACTAGTGAATGTAGCTAGTTTTTCCAAGAACACTCTTTTATAACTGAAGGGTGCTTCGAAATAGGCCACACCTTTTTGTTCAATTTTGCCATTCTCTAATGTTCTTTAGACGAATTATTCCACAATTCGAATTTGATTTTTGTATCCAGCAAATAAACACCGATGGTGCTCTCACACACGCAACGATTTCAACCCGTATCGTGTTGCGGTTTGTAACATCAATCGATTCCGTTTGCTCGCTGTTGCGTTTTGCATCATGTTGCAACTGAGCAGCAGGGAGACGACAAAATTCTGTTCATGCTGTTTGATAGAATCGACTTCATGTCAGTTCTGCATGATCGAACTAACTGCCTTTGTGAATGCGTTCTAACAGGGCACTTTGTTATTCAAAATCGGTTATGCTGATTGCATCCTTTGCGCTGTTCCAATAGTTGGGGTATTTACTAAATAAAGTTAAAATTAGACAACTACAATAGAATTTGATTGCTTGTGTTGATGCCAGAAAATTTTCAGCCTTCAATTACTTGTTTATTTGCCTTGAAAACGGCATTTTGCTGTTCAAAATCGGTTGCTGATCGCAACCTTTGTGCTGCCCTCACAGTGGGGGAATTAAGATACACGGACAACATGCACTGTGGAAGCTATTTCACTTTCAGTAAATTATTCGGCCGCGACAGATTTAAATTGCTAGGATCCAGCACAGAATGCTTTCTTGCGTTGTAAAAAATTATTAACTTTCAATGACTTGTTCATTTGCCTGGAAAAAGGCATTTTGCTGTTCAAAATTGGATTTGCTGATGGAAATTTGCCCCAACAGTGGGGGAATAGTGGCAGTCTGGCGACACACGCTGAGAAGAACCGCGCTGTTCCTGAGGCATGGTGACAGCCACAGGCGCAACCCGCTGTAATCCGCTGTAACTGCTGAGTGCTAATATCTGCTGCTACTGCTGTCAACGTTTTGGACGGTCCAGCCAGCTCACCTTCCAACTAATGAATGTAGCTGATTTTACCAGAAACACTCTTCTATAGCCGAAGGTTGCTACGAAATAGTCCACGCCTTTCTGTTCAGTTTTACCATTCTCTAATGTTCTTTGGACGAATTATTCGACAATACGCATTTGATTTTTGTATACAGCGAATGAGGCGTCGTACACAAATTACATAACGCTAAAAATCTAGATTTCAGACCCCCTCCCCCTCTATGTAACGATAGGTAACGTCCGATATAACTCCCCCCCCCCCTAATATTACGTAACGCTGAACATTCTGACCCCCATCCGAAATTTTCAATTTCAAGCAAACATCACAGTTACGTAACTGTCTCTACCACTCCCCCTCCCCCATATGTAACAATAAGTAACGCAGACTTTCCCCCCCTTCCTCCCCTTCATGCGTTTCGTAATTTGTGTACGACGCCCAAACACCGATGGTGCTCTCACACACGCAACGATTTTAACCCGTATCGTGTTGTGGTTAGTAATATCAAGCGATTTCGTTTGCTCGCTGTTGCGTGTTGCATCATGTTGCAACTGAGCGGCTGGGAGGCAAATTCCGTTCATGCTGATTGATTGAATCGACTTCAATTTAGTCGAATCAATCACCTTTGTTAAGGCGTTCCAACAGAACAGGGCAGTTTGTTGTTATAAAACGGTTATGCTGATCGCAGCCTTTGTGCTGCCCCAACGGTGGGGGGGATTAGGTAAATAAATAAAGTAAATTTATTGATCGCGACAGAATTTGATTGCTAGGATTTAGCACAGAATGCTTGTGTTATTGCCAACAAAATATTAACCTTCAATTACTTGTTTATTTGCTTTGAAAAAGGCATTTTGATGTTCAAAATCTGCAAATTCTGTTTTCGCATTCAGTAAATAAGACGGCCGCGACAGATTATGTTTTCTTGGGTTCAGCACAGAATGTGTTGTTGCCAAGATAAAGCAAAACTTTATTGCGGAACGCGGGCCGAAGCTCTTAACTGGCATATCGAGACGTTTAGTGCTACCTCGCTGCTGCTTAGATACGTGATGTGATTTGTTTACTGGCGCAACCCGCTGCTGTTACTTCCGCAATACGCTACGATGCGGTTAACTAGTTATACTATTCTGTCGACCTTTTTAGGGAAAGGGAGCAAGCGACCAATCAGAGGACGTAATTTTCGTTTCAACAAAGCTTGACAGTTTTCAATAGTACAATAGTTCGCATAATCAATCAACACTTTTCTACATTTGGGTGGCTGCGTGTTTAATTTTCCAATCAATTGCTGCAAGATTCAAGGAAATTGGTTGAAAAACGAACCGATTTACAGGCATTCAAAAAGGGACATTTTTCGTCCCCTTTTCGTTTATAGTTTTCCTATTTACATCCCTATGTGGTAGGCTAAAGAAAAACGTAGTTCTACGTCAAAAAATCAACTTTGATTGTTTATAACTTCAGTTGTTGTTAATCAATCGCTAAAATCGTGTGTACTTCGCGAGATAATCTAATGAAGAAGCTACAGTTAAAATTTCAAGTCAATCGGATGTAAACTTTTTCAGTTCTACTGCTCGTCGATTTTGAAAACATGGTTTTGAGAAAAACGCGTTTAAAGTTTCAAAATGCTATAAATCTTAGGATTCGCAACAGTAAAGTCCCTAATAATTTTTTTACATTCAGTCAGCTACCCCTGAGTCGTAAAGTTGTCCTTTCTGGGCTTTATCTTCCTCTTCTTCCTTTTTTTTATCTGATCTAAGGCTGCGCCTACCCTCTTTCGCGGTATCAGACATGCGACGCTCAGTGACTTTGACGCGGTTGGCGTCCGGTCCCACGCAAAACTCAAACTTGTCACTCATATTTTTCGAACTGAATTTCTATTTTTAACAACGGCTTTTTCCCATTAACACGCAAGTTCATTAAGCAGACAGTATGTGAAGTAGAGAAAGAACGAAAAATAAGCGAACTGGAAATATGATACAGATTTGGAAAAATATACCGCATCCCGACGGGACTTGAACCCGCAATCTCCCTGTCTCCGGCATGGTGTTTTGACCAATTAAACTACGGGGGACGGTGGTACTGTTCCACAATCTATATCGTATCACATTCCCGTCGGGATGCGGTATATTTTTCTAAATCTGTATCATATTTCCAGTTCGCTTATTTTTCGTTCTTTCTCTACTTCACATACTGTCTGCTTAAGGAACTTGTCACTCATATTTAAGTACTTTTGAGTATAACTCACAGTTAAAAAGTATCAAAAAACTCAAACAAAGAACGTAAACAACGAAAACAGCTGATAGACTAAATAAATGGAATTCGTGAGTAAACACGTGCTGTACAGACGCTGTAACGGTCGACACTTGATGCAACGACCTCTATACTACAAATCTGAAACACGATATCGATCATAGGTAACTTCTACTAGTTTACAAAGCCTCGGAATTAAAAACAAAAACGAGCATCGCCAAACTAAATGAAAAATGTTTTTTGGTACATGAAAGTTGTTGGGTAAAAATTGATTTAGACGAATTTTGAGCTTAGATCAGTACCTGGGCGATGTAGATTTTGATTCTAGGATAGTTTTATCATGATTTTAACCAATAAAAAAATTACAAGAAAAAAATTTTTTTGGTAGATATAACCCCTTAACCGTTTGCATTCGCCGTCGAACCA
The DNA here is from genome assembly GCF_029784165.1 of Wyeomyia smithii. Taxonomy (NCBI): domain Eukaryota; kingdom Metazoa; phylum Arthropoda; class Insecta; order Diptera; family Culicidae; genus Wyeomyia; species Wyeomyia smithii. The sequence goes on from NC_073696.1 coordinate 74,730,573, forward strand.
GTCAGTTCTATGATTCGGAGCCACTGTGCCTAGTAGCTCTACAGCAGTGCTTCCTATGATGGATCGGATGCTCCTCCAGCCATCTTCAAGAGTAGCTGCGCCAGTTCTCGAGGCTGCCACCCCATCACGGGGGCATCTTGCCCAGTACTATGAAGCCGGTTTCCAGCTCGCTGGTGATGCCACAACTCTGTCGTTGCTGCGATTCGCAGTTCCATATCCCAAGTTTCCAATTGTAGTCCTTATTTCGCTGCCTAGGTTCATGCCGATTGCTCCGATCCGTATTATCTCTTACGTTGTTTGTAACATGTTGTTTTCTGGGGCGGCTCGTTGGGCCTTCCCCAACCCTCTGTCTCACCGGGAGATCATCGTTTCAGCTCTGTTTAGAGTACAACGCTGTTACCAGGACGTTAATCAGCCTCTTCTAACATGAAGATCAGATGCTGTTTTTAGCCGTACCATCTTGGTAAACAGACGCTCGGGTGGGCGAAGCATTTCCTCTACCGCCGGAATAAGGTTTTCGCGCTAATGATGACAACATTGCCCAGGCAACACCAACGAGTTGTATCCATGTTTCAACCGGCAGTCTATTGTTAATTTCATTATTTTTCGACTTTTCAGAGTAAGGTAAAAACTAGGCGAAGGTTGAATGATTAAAATTTACATTCAGTCTAGTTTTGTCGCCCCAGTTGAAAACCAAATTTCACGACCAGCGGCAACCGATTTTTATACTCATACCGTACATTATATTCATCTAACATCGAAAATAAAGCACATCAGAAGCGTTATACATCAGGGATACCAGATGTGTAGATTTATCTGCCAAACGCAGATTTTTAGAGTCCGTGTGTAGATTTTTATTGATTCGATTATATTAGCAGTTTTTTCATAGGCTTTGCTAATGACCAGTGTAATAGTGGTCTAGGTAGAACTGGTTTAATATTAAATCAAAATAAAAGCTAATGTATTCTTCCAAAACTATCTTTTATTTCGTATTCATATGTTTCGTATTAGAAAAACCAAACCTGGCGCCAACTCCCGTCTGATACACTTTTTGTCCTTTTGAACACAAAATGGAGACAACAATTATGGGTTTTCTATCAACCATCAAATCAGTATTAGCAGGACCCAACAAATCTTTTGCCTCCTCCGAAGTATCGATGGAATTTGGACAGCTACATTGCACACTCAGAAGCAGCAGGGCTACCAAAAGAATCAGTTTCAAACTAACTGCCATGACATATTTTTGTTGAACAGAGGCGAATGATACTGGAGTTTAGCTTGAAAGGCAGCGTGATTTTATTGGTACCTATCATAGATTATGTAAAAGTATTCGAAGATAAAATACTATAAAATATGATAAAAATTGTCTTATTTAACACAAAATACATTCAACCAATGAAGCTACGGGGTTCTTTCATTCGTTTTGATGGGTGGGTAAACACTAAAAAAAAATAATTAAAATTCACTTAATTTTCATATTTATATATAGTTTTTGCCTTTCTCCTAGAAAGGTATAGCAATCACTTGAAAAACCGAAAGTATAAAAGTGATCCAAAGGGCCGAATGGCATATATCACTCGACTCAGCTCGACGAGCTGAGCATTTTCTGTATGTGTGTGTGTGTATGTGTGTGTGTGTGTGTGTGTATGTGCAGATTTTTATTCTCACTCACTTTTCTCAGAGATGGCTGTACCGATTTTCATGAAATTAATTGCAAATAAAAGGTCTTGTTGTCCCATAAGACCCTATTTAATTTTATTGTAATCGGATTTTTAGTTTAGAGGTTATGTATCAAAATGTGAAAATCACGAAACATCATTATCTCGAAAACTAAACAACCGATTTGAACAAAATTGATTTCAAATGAACGGGCTACCTTAACTTTTCAATTTTATGAAGATTGAACTTGCGGTTCAAAAGTTATGAAAAGAAACGTGTTCTGAAGACTGTTTAATCTCACTCATGTTTCTCAGAGATGGCTGGACCGATTTTCATAAAATCAGTGTCAAATGGAAGGTCTAGTTGCCCCATAACACCCTATTGATTTGTTTTGCAATCGGACTATTACTTTGCCTGTTATGTTTAAAAATGTGAAATCAGGCTATTAAAAGGAACATATTTCAAAGACTACTTGGACTCACTCACTTTTCTCAAAGATGGCTGACCCGATTTCCGCAAAATTAGTGTCAAATGAAATGTATAGCTGCCTCATAACACCCTATTGAGTTTTACTGTAAGCGGACTGTAACTTCGTCTGTAATGTATCGACATGTGGAAATCACGAAACTTCATTATCTCAGAAACTACACAACCGATTTGAACAATATCGATATGAAATGAACGAGCTAGTTAAGGGGTAACTGATGAATTATGATTGAACACGTGGTTTAAAAGTTTGGCTGCCCTACACGTTTCCATTTCATTTAATTATAATCGAACTTAAGCAACCGTTATGTATTAAATTGTTAATAAAACAACGGAAGTCTATTATCTCATAGATTACATGACTTATTTGAACATAACTAGTGTCATACGAACGAGTCATCTCTCGAACTTACAAATAACAAACTTCATAACAATTTGATATGTGGCTCAAAAGTTATGGAAAGCGAAGAAATTCAAAGACTATTTAAAACTATACCTGCTTTGATCGATATATGTGGCCTCAACATAATTTAAATGTGGTATCGTACTATTTGAACGTTCCAATTTAATTGATTCCTTGCGATGTGTTAAAAGTCTGCAAATGCACGACGAATCGGCCATAGGATAAGATCAAAGTCAAATAACAAATCGTTTGAAATGATTGGGTTTATCGAAATGACAATATGCTCGACTTTTGGCTTCTGTACATCGCCTTAAGTCTGAATATACTCATATTGGGTGGTATTCGGTCATTTTTAGCAGATTTTCTGGCATCAATCTGACACCGGAAATACCCATATTGGGAGATATTTGGTTATTTTGGTTGTTTTCCAGAAACTAAAAGTGGTCATCTTTAAATTCAAAATTGTGTCCAGGGTCAATGTTTGGTTTCTATGCATCATCTCGATTACATAAATATTCATATTGAGTATTATTCGGTCATTTTCGATTGTTTCCTGAAAGTTGCCTTTTAGCAATTCAAAATGGTGCCTGAGGTCAATTGTTAGCTCATTGCATCATTCTAATTCCAGATATACTCATATTGGATGGTATTTGGTTATTTTAGGCTGTTTTTCACAAACCGGAAGTCGCCATCTTGTATTTCAAAATGGTATTTGAGATAATTTCTAGCCTCTGAGCGTCATTCTGGTTGAAGAAACACCCATATTGGGTGTTATTCGATCATTTACGGCTGTTTCCCAGGAACCGGAAGTCGCCAACCTAGAATCCAAAATGGGATGTGTGGTCGATTTCAGCTGCTGTGTATCATTCCAGATCCGGAGATACTCATGTCAGACGGAAATCGACCATTTTTGGCTGTTTTCCAGAAACCAGAAGTTGCCATCCTACTATTCATAGTGGTGCTCTTGCAACATTCTGGCTCCGGAGATACTCATATTGGGTGGTATTTGGTCACTTTGGGCTGTTTTTCAGAAACCAAAAGTCGTCATTTTGAACTTTAAAATTGCCTGTGAAATCAGTTTCTGTCATCTGGGCGTAATTCTGGCTCCGAAAACATTCATATTGAATGGTATTTGGTCATTTCCGGCTGTTCGCCAGACACCGGAAGTCACCATCTTAAAATTCAAGATTGTGCCTGTAATCAATTTTTAGCTTCTGTGCATCTTTCTGGTTCCGGAGATACTCATATTTAATGGGAATCGTCCATTTTAGGCTGATTTCCAGAAACCGGAAGTTGCTATCTTACAATCCAAAATGTTGCCTAAGGTCGATTATGGAACATGTTTTTTACCACTAAAACATCCACCTGCCAAATTTGGTTCCATTTAGTTGGTTAGCTCTCGAGATGTGCAGAAATTTGTGTTTCATTTGTATGGCATCCCCATCTTCCAAAAGAAGGGGGGGTGCCGAAACATTATGGACATATTTTTTACCCCTTAAAACATCTACATGCCAATTTTGGTTTCATTTGCTTGGTTTGTTCTTGAGTTGTGCAAAAATTTATGTTTCATTTGTATGGGACCCCTCCCTTCCAGAAAAGGGAGGGGTCTCAAACTATCATGGGAACCTTTATCGGCACCAAAAACCCCTACATACAAATTTTCACGCCGATCGGTTCGGTAATTTTCGAGCCTATATGGATCAGACAGACAGACAGACCGGATTGCATTTTTATATGTATAGATTACAACATCAATATTTTTTAAGAGTGAATATACATTTATTGAATTGAAGCGTTCATGTAAATCTATTTTTACAAATAAAAGTTTGAATGAGAAAGGCTGGGTCTGACCGCTAGGTGGATTAATTTAGGTTTTTTTTACAGACGAGATAATACGTTGTGATCTTATTTATTGAATACTCCTAAGGTACGTATTGCTGCTTGATTGGTGCTGTCCTACTCCAAACAACTCGACATTTTCCTTTGTGGTCAGGTTTCTGACCTTCCGGGCAAACCACTGGGGCATCAATTACGTTTTTCTGAAATTTTAATTAAGTGAACTCGTTAGTAAGACCTGCGTTTAAATTTGAACGTCTAGATTAGAAAAACCTCGCTATTTAAAGATTACCAACTATGACTCACCATTTGTGCGTCTGACTCATCTGGTGTATTTTGTATCGGAAAGGCTTCAACAACATCTTCAGGAGCTTCTAGGGGTAGTTCCACGTCACACTCATCGCAAACTTGACCCTGGACAGTTAAGCACAACAATACAAGTCCCAAAAAGGAGAACCAAATTTTCATTTTGTTCGTTTCTAGTGTTTCTAGCAAACTCAAATGAGACACGAATCGATTAGCTACTACTGGTGACCGATTGGTAATAGAACCTGTGATGTAGACTGTGACTTCTTGAATAACAGTAGAGATAGCGATTCCCACGATTGACCATTGAATCCCTACAAGATATTACAATACATACTTTTATATATGTGTTTACCTTAGCTTTGTACACCCAAGAATTTAACTTGTGGTTATATTTAATTATTTTTCCAGATGAATATCCATTACTCGAAGCACTCAATTGTTCTACCCATGTTGATGTTTTATATTTAAAGAAGCCACGTTATGCTAGGCTTTGTAGTGGTGGGAAAAGTTTGATGGTTCCACAAATTAGTTCATCTCTAACTTTGTAGATGTTCTAAATAACAACCTTTTGGGTGCATTTTATAGGAGGATTATTTCATGAACAAACACGACAATTAGCTTATCTTATCAAACACGATGTGCTCTGAATCAAGAGCTTCCCAAACAGACTTTGCCATGAAGTGCAAGTAGTCGAAGACTATCTAAGCGTATTATCATCTATTTCTCATTAAATAGAAAAATAATTTACTCACCATAGGTTTTCTTTTAAATATCACGATTAATAGCATACAGAGTTGGTAATTAGAATCAACTTAAAAATTGCGTGTTCGTTTTATGAACAAGTTAAGTGGTGGACCTCATTCACGTCAGACTGCGTTCGTTGAATTTATGTCGTTTTCAATTGCAGTCACATAATTATGAAGTTTCTAATAAATACGGTCTTTTAATAAAACCAATGGCCTATGTATCAAAAGTTTTAAATAAACGCTGAACAATCCTGCTTTCAATCCCACCATATTGGTTCAAATTCCATCTTTAAAAAAAAATAGTTCATCCACATCAATATTTAGTAGCAAAGTTTGTGATTATACACTCGCAAATAAATATTCGAACGATTGAATTTTGAATAGTAGTTCTAAATGAAGTCTAAGAAAATGCTGATCCATTTGTCCATTATGTTTATGACATCGCGTACCTAGTCAACGAATAATAATTTTCTTTCAAACTATTTTTGAGGTTAAAAGTATGAAGGTGGTTGTCTCAATCTTGAGTCTGTATATTTTAAATATATTATATTAAAACTAATAAATGCACTTAATTTTTGCAGTCTCTTCGAAAAAAAAAGAAAACGTAATACTGCTCAGCCCACAATCTCTACGCACGAACACCTCAGACACGAATATAGCTAAGGTTCATCTTCCGTTTCATAGCCGGCGCAGCTGTCGTGAAGAACTTGCAAAACGTGCACGGTCTGCGCTGATTGATCGAGAAAGTGGTCCGCTTCGTTTCATCTTTCGTCAGTTTTGGTTCGATCTCCAGTGGCAGCTTAGGATCCGGGCTACCACGTTTTCGGGGGAATTTGTCCTTACTGGGAAGCACCGAAATGATTCGGTGCTTAGGCGATGTGGAGTGGATGTCGTTGACCGGTTGCCGAATTATCACCGCGCATCTGGCGAGGGTTATCACGGTGATGAAAATTAAAACTGTTTTCATTTTAGCTGTTGATTAAGAACTTGCGTGTGCTGTTGATTTATTCACCTCAGGCGGAATGATGTTCAATTGTGAACCGGGCGATGATTTTATACCCTTCCAAGGGGTTCGTCCGGTAAGTGACCGTTGATCCCCGGATTTGTTTTTATTTTTTCAGAACACACATCGGAAGCGCCGGTTTCTTGAGACACAATCGTGAAAAACAAGTTGTTTGCCACAATTATTTACATAAGAATAGCTGCATTCTACTTACAAGTTCTTGTCAGTTACGATATTTTGAAAAAACCTAGGCTAATGATGCCTAAATAATGTTAATTGTTGGTAGGAATTTCTTTATCCAATTTCAGCGTATAGCAGCGATATTCTAGATCAATCATGAATCACTTACGCAATGACAGCAATAACATAGATCATCCGACTGTGAGTATATTTTCCACATTCGGACATAACGTAAAAATAGTAAACACGGAGGCTGGTCTTCCTTTTAGAGTACACATTATCACATGAATGGCTGGATGCGTCACGAGATGTTTATTAGCGATCAAGCATCGTTATCAGTAGTCGTCCGGTGATCCGCTAGCGGTAAATAAATATGTATAGCCAATTTTTCCATCATTTGTAATCTTTCCAATCATATACTTTCACAAGCTTGTTGAACTTCTACAATTTTTTTGGAGATAGTAAAGTATTTATTTCTTTTTTTCAGCTTTGAAGTCAACTAGTTCCGTCAACCAGGAAATTTATGTGCAGGAGTGCTTGAACAAATGTCTGTTGGCTTTCCTCAAGCAACACAGTTGTTCCATTTTGTTTTGACCGGATTTGGCATCTTGCCATTACGGAAAAAAGCCATTGAGTGGTAAGCCGAGAGCAACGTCCAGGCGGTGTCAAAGGACATGAACCTTTCCAACACACTAGAGCTCCGCCCTCTAGAAAAATATTGGGCTATCGTCAAGTGCACCCTCAAGAAGACATGGAAGACAGTTGCTAACAAGATGCTGTTCAAGGCCAACTGACGTTCTGCGGCGAATAAAGTGACCAAGAAGGCTGTACCAAACTTAATGGAAGGAGCCAATAGAAAGGTCCGGTAATTTGAATTCGCTCAAAAGTAAGCTCAAGTCAATATTTTTCTTTCACTCTGTACGAATTGAACTTGATAAGATATCAGATAGAGTTGGTAGGTAGCTAAGTATTCGAAAAGGGTCGTTCCACGGAAATCTTCGGAGAGCAAATAGAACAAATCTTCGTTATACTGACTCAATTCTGCTCACTCCATTCAGATAGTAGGGATTTCACACTGAAGCGCCGTATTTATTTTAAGTTCGAGCGCACCGAAGCGCAATACAGTAACTGGTGCGGCATCTGACGAAGTTTTTACTTTTGCGAACAGCTTTAGGTCGTCAGCGAATGACAGTCGAGGACCTTTGAATCGAAAATTGACGTTATTCAAGTAGATCAGAATTATTGAAGGCCCGAGATGGCTGCCTTGCTGAATTTCGCAGTGAGCGGAGAAAGAAAAATACGACCGGAACCAGTGAAGCAGTGGGCCTCTGATGCCAAGTTTTTCGAGTTTCGCCACAGCGATTCGGTGGTTCAGTCTATCGAAAGCAGCGGTTAGATCTGTGTAAATGACGTCCGTCTAAAGCTGATCGTCAAAGCTGTCCATTACGGATGTGAGCGTTAGGAGATTTGTGGTCGTTGTTTGCTTAGGTATGAACCCGTGTTGTTCAAACACGACGAGCCTGAAGAGTTTCGGTATGGAGCAAAGAGCGGAGATTCCACTGTAGTTGGTGATGTTACTTCTGTTTCCTTTCTTATGTACTGGAAACTTGTACGCCGATTTCCAGACCGAGGGAAAGACGTCAGAGCTAATAGTTTTAGTGAATAGACGACTCATTGCAAAAGTCAGACTACTAATGCATTTTTTCAGGAGAGTATGCCGTCTGGTACAGCGGACATACAAGACCTGAGTTTCGGGGCAGCTAAAGTTACTGCATTATCGTCAATGGAGAGGTTAATTAGTGCACGACCGACAAAGGAGGTAAGTTCTTTCGCGGCAGCAATTTCCTCCATCGTTAAACTTCGTCCAAAAAAAAACCGCGAAAAATTTTCGCGAAAACAATTGCCAGATTTGTTCGACAGTGTTCGCAATGTCACCGTCTAAGTGCATACTCGAGAGAAGGCCGTCATCTCTACGCTGTTCGCTAACAGATTTCCAAAACGATTTGGGGTTACGTTTAAGCCTACACTCGACATTACGAAGGAAGCTTTGAAAACAGTTGCGACTTAACTATTTGTAGCGGATATTGATCGATAACTAGCGGTTCCCTAGAGGTAAAGTTCTGTATCTTGAGAACCTACTCAGGGCCACTTTTCCCTCCGATTTGAGGCGTCGTAATGTCGGGCTCAGCCAGGGCAATTTCTATTGGGCAGAGATGGTCCTTTCTGGGACGTGTCGATTTATGACGAGGTTTAAAATGTGCGAGAGAGTGAAGGCGACAGTATTTACCTCCAAGAAGGCATCCCAATCAATTCCTGTTAGCAACACGTTGATATTGTCAAAATCAGCACGGGCGAAATCGTAGTAAACAGTTATCAGTACCGAAGTCGTGTTGTGAGAGACTCTCTGGACTGCCGCCGGCCGACTGATGAGGAACATGTTTAACGAGTGGAGAAGAAGCCACTTGGCTTGGCTTAGCAGCTTACAGTAGCGAAACATACATCCAAGAAACATCCGTTTTTGTTGGTAATTTTGTTACACTTTTGGAGAGTGGCAGTGTTGTAGCAGTAGACGATCCGGGATCGGCTTACATAAAGCTTTCACCTCTTTCTCACCAAATAATGCAGGGCAGATTGAAATTTTTCCAATTTGCCGAATATCCAATCAGAATCAGATTCAATTCGCAGATACAGATAGTTTTTTCCGGTCTGAGTTTCGGTGCATGTCTTGAACTTCTTGAATTCCTCAAATGCATCCTTCTTGAACTTCAGGAAATCTACGAATGTCATTCTGGCCGCGATAAAAGTGACGAAATATTTGTTCCCACCGATGAAGACTTCACCATTACTCCTCACAAATCCGAATGGACTAACTCATCTTCATTCCGGTCACCAATTGAAAACGGGAAAGGCAGTCATTCAACGCTGTCTACGTTTAGGTGACCCAAAATCCGATGCTTAAGTTTCCAATCGGTTGATGGACTAGCAACACATGCGCTCGAAAGACCAATCTGGTTCATTTGAGTGAGAACGTCTATTTACGGCGATGACTTCTCCCGTTCATTCGGCTTTGACCAAATACCAAATAGTTGTTTTAATTGGTGCAGAATTTTGTTTTCAATAACTCTAATAACGTTTGCGCTAGAAAAAATGGACAACAGTTGCCAATTTTTCATGGGTTTACCTTTGCATGCACTGACGAAACTACGCATGCAGCATCAATGATATTTGAATTTGATTTGCGCGTTTAAATAACGGTACACCGCCGCGTTGAAAAAAGACATCGTTCGGCAGTTCGAGGACACCGGATACGCTCGTTCCGGCATCTTCAACATCTTGGCACTATTGGACAACAATCAGAGCATTGAAAGAAAGCCCGGTTCCGGACGGCCGACGACCCTGAGCGACAAGAAGCTCTGAAGGATACTAAAGAGGAAGACCGAGGGAAAGTGGCTGCGTGCGCTTGGCCTCGAAGTCGATGCAACCGACCAAACAGTGCTTGGCGAACACGGACATACATGTCAGAAAGCAGTCCTGTTCACTACTCTCGGAGCTGCAGGCAATGACGCAGCGGCAGCGCCTGAATAAGATGGTCAAATCGTTTTTCCCGGCAATTCACGACGTGGCTGTGGTGATGGACGACGAGACCTGTCTCACCCTGGATGACAACGCATGGTAGGGCACTATGTATTTTACTTCCCCCACGAAAGAAGTAAGCACTAAGGTGAAATTTCTTTCACACACCAAGTTCCCCAATACGGTGCTGCTGTGGCTGACAATCAGCGAGAAGGGGATGTCTTTCACCAAAAAATACCATAAGGCCGAAGACACGGTGTTTTGGCTGGATCTGGAGTCGGCTCACTATTCGAGGCGATCGTTTGAGGAAATGGAACGGCTAAATGTTGATGTGGTACCCAAGTTGGCGATCCCACCCAACGTCCCCAAGTTGCATGTCATCGAGTATTTCTGGCAAGCCTGAAGCGTAAGATCTACTCCCAATGAGTATAAAAGCGAGGTGAGGAGGAAACTTACTAACACTTGCACGCGCCTCTCTGCTCACCCCCCTCTGCCTAAAGCCCTAGAGTTAAAGTTTGGACGAGTGTCACTGAAAAGTTCCAATCGGACTGTCAAAACTCGTTCCAATCGAACATAAGAACGTTTGACATGTCAAGTTTGTCTTAGTAAATGGGAAGTATTGTGATTTAGCAATAGCAAAATGCGAAAAAAAGAGATGAAACTCGAATATAATAAAAACAAAACATTGAATTCCAAATATCTTCACGATATTTTATTTTTCAAATGGTTACAAAAATCATAACGCCATAGACCTTCTTTCTATTGTCTGATTTTTTGCTTCTGATTAATTTTTAATTCTGTTTTTCCTCACTGTTGATAACTGGTTGAGATTCTGAGTTACTACGGCTGTTGGTGATACATTCCAACAAACAGTTTTGTTGGATAACGGCTTGTTACGCTATAGTTCAGCCGAATTCCACTGAATAATAGCTTATTAAACTGCAAACCAACAAAATTGTTTGCTAGGATGGAATTTTCAACGGACATTGGGTAGCTTGTTTGGAGTAAGCGTAATCAATCGACATATTATCCGGTGTCTCACTGAGCCACAAACTTATACACAGGTCCCGGTAACTTTTAGTGCTTTTCCATTCTCCGACGCGAAGCATAAATCATCGTGATTAAAGTGGAACTGCAAAACATTTTTTATTCGGATTGATATTTTCAAAACGCCAAACTTACGCTACAAAGACGTGTCGTTTCTGTTGATAATATCCTTCGGTAATTAAAATTTTCGGCCATTTTCGGCGATGATTTTTATTGGTGGGGAATCGAAAATAGCTTATGTTTTCAAAATTTCGTGATGTTCGATTTGAACAGAATAGAAAACAGCACTTCATTTTTTTCACTACTATATGTAGCAAAACAAACTGAAACAAAAAACTATGAAACTGAAAATACGAGTAGTCATGTAATGACTTTTATTTTTTGCAATGTTGCTGGTTCTTTGAAATTTTAGAATGGCTGCCAGATCGACGGAAATTCAGTCGGCCAAACTTTAACTCTAGGCCTTTACCTCTGCCCAGAGCTGATGCCAAATAGTGACGTAGCTATTTGGTTTTACCATTGAGTTCGTCTAGTTGTTTACATATGAAGCATTTACTAATACTAGAAAAATGCACTCTCCTCCTCACCTCTATTTTATGCTCTTTGATCTACTCCAACAATTTTTTCGCGAAATTTGAGGAGAAATTGATAAATAAAACGAAAAAAAATAAGAAACATGCCTACACGCTTGTGCTCGCTCATGTTACGGTTAACTGCCGGAAGGCCGCATGCAAGATCGTAGATTTTTTTTGCAAGTAACCTGACATAATAACCTTCCATAGGAAATTTATCAAACTCAATTAGCTGTCTTACTTATTTGTTACCACCATCCGAAAAAAAATCCATTTTTTAACGCATACGTTAGCACAAAACGACGTTTTTAACCCATGGAAACATTCGTATAAAGTATCAGCCAGATCAAAAATAATTGATTGAAATGCTTGCCCTATGTTGCGTGGAATTGCACAATTTTTTCAGTTGAGCCACTAAGGACATTGCCGCGGCAAAAGTACCGGGCAAATCCGCCTGCATCAACTAGCTTAGAGTATTCGAACCGAGCTTTGACAGTTTCTTACCTTGATGCTCTAATAATCTCACTGGAAACACGGTCCGGTGAAGATAGTGCACCTGCCTACGCGTTGTCCTTTCTGCATCTTAATAACGTAATGCGCATTTCGTTGGAAGAGTTCAAGCCCAAAACCGGAGCTTTCGTAATTTTTTACGAAATTGACAATTTTGTTGGAGAGGTTTTTTTTCAATCTCGAAAGTCTTGTGGTGGAGGCCCTGTCTGTACTCTTCCGTCAATCCCACGTTTGTGCGTTTAAGCACGACTCATTTTACATTTTGTTGAAAACCTCTTTTGAAGATGCCTGAATACAATCTAGAGCTTTTCACCTGAGTGTCTAACAAATTATGTGTTATTCAACACGTAAAAAATTTGCATTTCTCAAAAATACTTGAAGGTGTGCATCCCCTTTGGCATCACAAAAATTTTGCTTCATTGTCTTCAAATCTTGAATTAATTAAAGTTACCAATAAAATAGCAACACATTTCTCTATAATAACACATTCATATTCATTTTCACGTGATTTATCTCGGTATAGTAGTATACAGAGACAGACCCGACGTAAAAAAACATTACATAAAACACCAAAAACATAAAACATATTAACATTTGCGAAAACATTGGGGAACATTCATAAATGACGTAGCATTCGAGAGGTGAGGGGGAAGGGGGGTTTGCAGTTTTGTCAAGAAATTTGACGATGGGGAGGATGAAGGGGCAAGCCAAGTTACGTAGCAAATATGCAACTAAGAAAAAAATTTGGTTTTTTCTAATTGTTCTTTTTTATCACTGTTTTGTATGTTTTATTACTTTTTTATCTTTTCTTGTTGATTCATAACACAAGGTATGTACCGATAATAAAACTTGCAAGGGGGGTCTGACTATAGACACTATATATATAAACCTGCGAACTGAATCGCAGCGAGCCAAAACAACTGTCAAACGAGCGAGCCAAAATGAACATAATGAAAAATGTGTATCAAACAAATAACAACAATATAGAAAACCAGCGTTGCTAGGGTTGCTGCCTTCCACTCCGCAGGTCTATATATATTAGGGTGGGGAAAAATGATCGATTTTCCAGAATCAAGTTTTTTTGGTTCTTTTTGGGGCCCCACACAACCCTAAACTTACCGGGAGTCGATTGGTTTTGTCTCCGCTTGGCGCATTGCATTTCAAATTTGTATGAAAATGTATATGGGAAAACCCACTCTTAGCATTTACCTTTCTAGAAAGCTCAACAATGCTCTAATAATGCACTACATTATGTTAAAGTATAGTATTTTAGATGCCGAACAACTTTGCAGAAGACACTGAAGAGCTAGGATGTCCCTAAAAAGAGCTATAGCTGTTCAAAGTTGAGTATGTCGATTTAAATGCAGAAAATCTTGTTTTCTGCCAACATTACCAATGTACCGGCGCCAATAGTATTCCCATCAGAAATAACCTGTCGTAACGAAATTATACACTCAGCTGGATCAAACAAACAAATTCAGGTCAATATTCTAGGCGTAGGTAGAATCTACAGCGTGTTTCAGAGGTTACTTAAGATGGAAATCTGACTGACGCCGGTACACTGGCAGTGTTGGCAGAAAAATGGTTTGCAACATAAATTTCGACATACTCAACTTTGAACAGCTCTAGTATTTTTTGGCTCACCCTAGCTCTTTAGTGTCTTCGGCCAAGTTGTTAGGCATCAAAAAACCTACCATCTGAAGTCATGAAACCTATGGTTTGGGCCATTTAGAGCTCTTTAGAATGGAAAATACAAAAAAGTTGGTTTTTTCATACAAATCTCCATATAAATTTAAAATGCAATGCGCCAAGCGAAGACAAAACCAATCGACTTCCGATAAACTTAGGATTGTTTGAGGCCCCGAATAGAACAAAAAAACTTGGTTCTGGCTTTCTGCTATCAAATTTCGTTTTTTCCATATAACGATTCCCCACCCTAATATATATAGTGTTTATAGGTCTGACTTGTAACGAAATGCTACGATGGGGGGAGGGGGTCAAAATACCAAAAAATAAAGCTACGTTTTTATGGATTTTCCCTTATGCAATGAGAATTCATCAATACAATTTTAAGCTAGGTTCAGTACAGTCGAAAAATTGAAGCAACATAATTTTCTGGGTCATTGGCGATAACGCGTGTTGCCAAGTAGAAACCGACTACAATATGATAATACAAATCATCTCGCGAGTTTTATTTGTTAGAACCAACCGAATCTTTTGACCTCCTAGTATTCAGATTAGCTCGTGCGTCGCAACACATCACTCATGAGAAACGAAATGCTGACCACCTTGCAAACACGTCTCCTATTACCTCACATTCTTATCGTCGCGAGACTTAAAAGAAACAGTCTGAGTGTTATCAAGCACTGAACTGGCGCTAGCTAGTATTCAACAAGTAAAAGTAAAAAGACTTAATTCAACCTGACAGATTATACTTTTACAATTGTTGTTAAACAATCTTAACATCGGTAGTAGGCATGCACTCTCTAACCATTCACGGCCCGTTCCAGCATAGCGGACAGAGAAATCGGTGTCCAATTAACGCCTCCGTCCAGGCTGACCACACAAACCGACCGATCAATGTAGCAAAACAGTTTTCCAGCTCGATAGACCTGCTTACCGGATTCACGTCGACCTGGCATCGGGGCAAATATGATTCCTCTTTCGGCACACTTTTGCGATACAAGTTCTTTGAACTCCAAAGCCGGTGAAACATCCACGTGGACCTCCATAAGCGAAGGTAGTTTGGAGGAGGTGGACGGTGCTGTCGGGGTCGTATCCATGGGATCCGGCGCACTGGATGATGAAGATCCGGTTGAAATGCCGATTGAACGCTGCATTAGCTCCAATGCTTTGCGGAAGTTTTCCTTGATATTGGTTTGTCGAATGATGTCGTCCGTAAATTGGGACTTCCAGCCCTGGTACCAACGTGTTACTTGATCGAAGTTTGGCGATTGGTTCAGCCACAGTACCAATGTCTGGATCCATTTGGGGAAAAAGTATTTGTCGAGCATGGACGCCATTTGAAGAGTTGAAATGAGTTCATTCCATTCCCACACTTGATTGAAGATTTCTGCAAAGTAATATATTCATTAGTATCAATATATAGGTATTTATCAGAAATTCAAAGCTTACCTAAATCCTGCTGTAACGGATTAATTACCAGCTCAGTTAGTCGCAGTTCCAACTTGGGAATAATATGCTTCGTAAGGAAAACCTGCAAATCTTCTTCCGCCATGACACCTTTCCAGGGAGTGATCATGGCACGCGCTGATCTATCCTCCGGATTCCAAGCTTTCAACGCCTTACTTAGCTTCTCCCTTATGGTTGGGTATATAGTTTCCTCCATCTTAGCGCCAAGAATGCCAGCCCACGGTTGGATCCAAACGTGAATCGGAATAGTATCAGTAAGCGGGTCCCACTTGGTGACAGCTGCACTGAGCTTGTTCATAATTATTTGTTCTAAAACATTATCCAATATCCAAGACGGCAGCAGTGGCGCCCAAGCATCAAGCAAAGCAATCATTGGTTGGTGTATTCTTGGATCCCATGTCGTTGCAGTTGTGCGTATGCTTGGAATTAACCCAGACCAAATTAGGCCAGAGTATGGATCCAGAAGGTTTCGCTTCTCAGTGTCGGACGAGCCAAGAATAGATCGCCACCGTTTGAATAGGTCTAAATGCGCCGTTGGTTCGACGAAGGGATTCCATTCTTTAAGTCGGTTGGCAATTAAAGGAGCCACCACACCGGTTGCCAAATCAGCTAAACCGAATTCTTTGTACTCAGATGGATATTCGGATTGCATGCGAATAAAAATACGTTCACACTCTTCCAACGAAATTGATCCACTCTCGGGTTCCACAAGCGCTTTCACCAATTCTAACGCTCCCTCTAAAGTTTGGATATAGTCCTCTTCAAGCTGGGTAATCCGTATTAGATTTTCCTTTTCGATCTCCAGTTGCTCTTCCCGATCCTTTGCTGAACATTTCTGTTTATCGATAGCGATAATGTCTTGCTCACAAAGTTCAACAATTAGGTTCAAATTGTGCATCAATTCCGGCAAAGCAAAATTACTTGTTTCTTTAGAAGGTTTAGTATCATAAAGATCCTCATCTACAATCTTAGCCTGTCCAAGTGCATGGTAGCCACTTAGAACTCGACTCTCGGGACCCGTCATATCAATCACCTTCACGTTACCCAGTTTCGAACTTTTATCGAAGAGTGCATAAGATCGTTTCCCTTTTTCGATAACATCTTCAACGCTTTTGTAGAAATAGCGACCTTTATGCTTATCCTTTTTCCATTGTGAGCCAGCTTCTGCTTCCGAGATTTCTTTTAGTTCTTCCTTAACTGCCTTTTGCTTTTGATCTTTAACAACTATTTTCTTCTCTGGGCCGTAGGCACCGATTGCACCGCGACCCTTTCTCAAGTGGGCCTCGATGGGAGCGGAAATACCTTGCAAATCTTTTCCCAAACCTTTTCCCGGTTGATAACCCATCTGTAGTAGAAGCTTCGCTCCTATGCCTCTAGTGTGCTGTTCCCATCCTCCAACTCCTTTGCCAACATTACCGGCAGCGCTTTGCGCCGTAAATCGACGAAATCCAGCCATCGACCGGAAATCGTTTGCTTTTGCCGCTACTTCCGACTCCGACTCGGAACTAGTACCACTGGCGATCGCTGTTCCGAAGCGTGGCCTCTTTTCATCTTCTTCACCATCGTCGTCATCCGGGTCACTTTCCTTTTTTTCTTCTTTCTTTTTGCCAGCCTGCTGTATACCACCAGCGACAAATCCAATCGGGGCGGAATAATCCTTTGGTTTCTTACCAGTGCGAGTTCGTCCTCGCCGTGAAGGTCCAGCTCCATCCTCGTCGCCTTCGTTGTCGGAATCTTCGTCGGCCCAAATTCCGTATATTTGTTGATGCTTTGTTGGCCGGCGCCGCTGACGATTTGGATTGAACTCATTGTCCAAGTCGTAATCGGTAATCTCGAAGCGCTCATATTCTTCATCGGCCATCCTGGTGCTGAGATTCAAGCATGAAAAATATTAATATATTGTGTAATATAGAAGGATTATAACAACAAGATGTTTCGACCAACCAGTTTTTGTTTTTAAAAGAAACCTAAAACAATGTTTCAAGCTCACAAACGTTCTATAACCTTACAGCCTCGAAACTTGTTTACTTTCACTTGTCATTCCAATCTTTCAGATGCTGAAATATTTCAAAATGCTGCAGCGAAAAAAAATATACGGTCTTCAATTTTACCTCAAACCAAACTGCCAACCGACAAAGTTGAGTGGTTCTCAGTCCAGTTACAAACAGAAGCGCAACCCGCGTAATCAATAACCAAATGGATTGCGTGCTGCTCCAGAATAAATCAAGTAAGATTTTTAATAGAATGACATGGACAGATGAACAATTGTTTTACTGAATCCATATATGCAAAACATGGACTTTGAATAATTGGGTTGTTTAGCTATTCACGGATTTCCGATTTTTATATATCATCTAAAAGAGTGTAATTTTCTGAGCAAAACGTGATTTTTTAAAACTTTATATCATTATCCTTCGATTTTTAAATGAAGAATTAAAATTCGCTCCAAATCGCTACAATGACAGTTGGTAGGGGTACTGGGGGTAAGCCCGGCTCTGAGGGTAAGACCGTCACCCCTGGGATTTAACTAGAAAACGGTAATTAACTGTGTTTTGGAATATGTGAAGTGTTAGTATCTAATATTTTAGACATTTTAAGACACATCAAAGCCACCGTGAAACGTTAAACGTCAAAATAATAGACAAAACATACGCTACTGCAGCTGATGCGTAAACGGATGTAATTTTTCGTGAGTGGAACTTAAGCTTTTATTCATTTGTAAAGACTTAAATAATTTTTCGTTGCTCTACAGTTTATTGTCTGTATTGTTAGCAACTACAGGAAATCGATCTAAGGTAAATTGAAGCGATAAATTTGAGCATGAGCATGAGCATGATTGACCGCCCGCGGTTGCTACTCCGTCATTGCCAGATCAGCTGTGATTACACAGAGAACCAATGGATGCTGCTTGGGATTAACATTCATCCTCAATGTGTAAAAACTGGTGACCTTAATCTTTATATTAGGCAATACCAGCGCCGGCCGCATCCGAATGCAGGTCAAAGAAGGAGTGTGTATAGGAATATGTTGACGTGATACTCGCTTTATTGGAAGCCTAGAACACCTCTGCACTTCCACGAGAAATCACTGGGATGTTGGAGAAAAGGGTAAGGTTTGCAGCAGATTTCGTTTTGGTAAACGATGCGCTGAGTTCTAATACCAGGTTCATAATACCAAATCTCGCGCGTACGAGTTCATTATATCCTTAACGGAAATCATAACGCGATCCGAACTCATTCCGGTTGATGATGTAACACCGCAAAAATAAAGCGCACGCAAGGATACCGGACCTATAACCTAATCAAGACAGACTCAAATATTCGGAAATCTGTTTATGAAGTCATTATGCAACTACCGAAACGTATCTCTCAATGATTTATCTCAGCTGACTACACAATGTTACGAAGCAACCAGATATGCATTAACCAAAAACAAGAAAAAAGTAATTATATAGGCCCTCAACACATACTGCAAGCGGTCAGCAAGAGAACTTCAAAAACGGCCTATTTGCTTGGCCATTGCCGTTTGAAACGAACGAAAAAAGAAAGAAAAAGAAAAAAAGGATGTGTGCGTTGACAGACGAGTCGCGTATAATCCTGATATTAATTGCAAATAATTGCGATATTTGGTGGCGATTAATTACGATGTTTTGTCGCGATTAATTATTTACGATATTAATCGAACGAACGGAACCTACTCCGAATCACTGCGTGCTGAAATAGAACCTACGGGTGGACAGTCTGCGAATAAATGGTTTGGTACACCTCGGAAGTCACAAAACACCGAAAATCCATAGTTGAGCAAAGCTCACCTGGGCCGAAAACACGTTTACCTCGGAAAGTTCTGCGCGACCGCTCTATTCCCTCTTACCGACGCATACGCGGAGACACGGTATTTCGCGTTGATTACCACTTACTTCTTGAATAACGAAGCGAAGATACCTACTGAGTATGAAAAACTGGCAAAGTTCCATGCATTCATAGCTAGAAATTTTTACAAAATGCAAATATGCATATCTAACAAGACCGAGTACTAATTAGATTCAAGAAAATGCCAAAACAATCGCAATCAAAATTTATTTGCCATGCTAACCGACAAGATTTCTACTTAATTAAATTAAAAACTGTCTATGTGTTTCAGTATTTACTCAAAAGCTAGAAAAATCATAAAACAAGGGCATAAAACTGCTCAAAATGAAAGCAGAGAAAAAAAAAACAAAAAAAAAACAAAAAAAAACATTGCTTCCCTTTTGCCATGCAAATCAAACAAAAAACACAGGCAAAACGTCATCAACACTAATACTTATCCTTTAATTCCCGCGTCCTCTCTGAACTATCATGCTAGTGCGGGAGCGTTCCGCACGCAAGAGCAACGGTCATCCTGCACTCGCACTTCTCTCGCTTTTCCTTGTTCACATTGCACTTACTCACACACACTTATGACAAGGCAAGGGCTAGCGGGAAACGTGCTCCGCCACCGAAAACGAAATGCAGCTCTCACAAATTAGCCACAAAATTGCACGAATCTTTCACGGATTTCAACATTGACGTCACTCTCACCGATAATACGAAACCGCCACATTTCGTATTACCTTTTACTCCACCCTTTGCACTTAAAATATAACGATTACGCGACGGGAAGGCTAAATAAAATACGTCGACATTATTGCACTATCTCCAACCGTACTCGACAACCCTCGGAACACTTCATCGCGATTCAAATCAAACACTCGGAATTCACACCGAAACAACAGCGGCCTTCATTCAATAAACGTAGACACATCACTTTTCCAGATAGAAAATATATAACTTATAAAAACTTGAAAAAACGATGAAAAAATCCGACGAGAAACATTTTCACGTCCGTTCTTGATCACAGCTTGCTTCGATCCTACAGGAAATCGATCTAAGGTAAATTGAAGCGATAAATTTGTAGAAATACTCTTTTTAAAAAAATGTGTGCTGTCGGGGTAACACCGTCACCAAGTGAGTGGGATAAGCCCGACATTGTCTGAGGCTAGTTGGATGTTACTGACACATATTTCTCATCTATTACCGATGGTTCGCTGCTAAACAAATTGATTAATCGACTTAGAACCATGCACTCAAGTTCTTCTGTGATTTATGTTCGATTCCAAGGGTTATTAGAGGTGTCAAATGTACTGAATCAAATCACAAAACCGACCGTTTTCCCGGTGGTGTTTGGAATATGCTCCGGTGTGGTCAATATGCTCCTGGCTTCGGTTAAACTAGTTAATAATATGATTTAAAGTGCCACATGATGGGCTTGCCGAGTATCAAATTCTTTCATTGTTTATACATAATGTTCACCGGAACTTGTTCCGGCAATCTCCCCAGAACCAGCTAACCGACACCAACCTAATTCAACAGTAACACACAGAAATGTAACTTCTCTCATTTGGCGGTTTCCGAATTCAAATTGGTTCAGTCAATTCGAGTAAATTCATAAACAAACTTAGGTGCCGGTGTTACCCCCAAGGGGTGCCGGTTTCACCCGCACTGATTGCTAAACGTCGTTTTTATCTTAGTTTCAAAACTTCACTATTCCTTGTAAAATAACAGTTTGAAAGTACTGAAAACCTTCATATCTTATATAAAACAATCTGGGCAATGATTCTGTGAAAGGAATATAACAATATTCGCCATCAAGTGCTACTAAAGAGTCATTTTCCTTAAGTGGCCGGGCTTACCCCCAGTACCCCTATATGGGCGAACTGTCATTGTAGCGATTTCAAGCAGATTTCGAGTAGTTTTAAATCTTGATTTAAAAAGCGAAGAACAACGATAGAAAAAATTTTTAGATCACGTTTTACTCAGAAAACGCTGATCTTTCAGATGATATAAAAACTGATATAGCTAAACAACCCAATTCTTCAAATAAAAAAGTATATATTTGCTGTTATCCTATTCTCAATTTTCTATTGGATGTTTCTTTGTATCCAGCTTTCTACGTACCATAATGGCGGTCGCTATCATGCGTGTTCGTAATATGCGAATCTCTCTGCTTACGTCAGATTTGCGATTTCTGAAAAATTAGCAACACAAATGTTGCCAGATATATTTTTCTTTCGATAAAATATATGAAGACTTCAAACTGACGTAGGCAGAGTTGTCAAAAGGATGGGTAATTTATGACGAACTTTGCATTATAGCGTCCGCCGTTATGGTACGTAAAAAGCTGAATATTTGTAAACATCATTGACATTGTTTTCTACTTTCGAACTTGAACTCAGTGATTTCATGATAAGTAGTTGTCAAAATGTTTTTGTTTTCATACCATTAGCATTGAAAAATTGACGTTCATCGTGTGTCGGGTAAAAGAATTGTCCGCTTTGGTCGTGCACTATTTCCCTTTATTTGTATGTATGTGTGTGTATGTGTGTGTGTCCTGGAGATTTTTTGTTTTGTAAAATGGGAGAAGCTACCATAAACCTTTATGAGTAATTTTTAAATTTAATTTTAAATTAAGAAAATTTTAACACGTACATACAATATTCATTTTTTCCAAAAATAATAGGCGATGAAAATGACTGTTCGACTGACAGCTGGTGCTGCAGCAAATAGACCAATTTACGAGACGTTGCTGAACTCAATTCATGAATGAAATTTTGACAGAAAGCTCGGAACTGCTGAAATAACGCACGTAAAAGCAACATCATCATCAGCAGGATGCGTGACACCTGTCAGTTCGTAAAATGGTCTATAAAGATGATGATGATTTACTGGTAGTATTTTACCTATTAAGATTTTTTTGCAGTGAAGGCCCACACACAGTGGATACGTTTGCGTTGCGTTGACGTTAATTTGACAGAAAATGTATGGGATAACTGCCAAATTGCCGCAAAGTCAGCCGCAACGTATCCATTGTGTTTAGGAAAATTGTGTTTAGATTTTGCGTCGCGGAAAAATTTGGATACTTAGATTTTTTTTCACTAGACAGCAAGTTTAAACTAAGTGAAATGCAACCTCAACATGCTAAATACCTACCAGCTCCTGTAGGAATATGATCACACCGAAAACAAACCCGGATCTAATATATTTCGTATTTCATATGTATATTCTTGACAGTAATTAAGAGGCCATCCACATTCCACGTGGACAGATTATTGACGATTTTGACACCCCCCTCCCCTTCCACGGACAACTGCCCATATAAATTCTAGAAAAATGTATGGACCGTGGACATTATACAAACCCCCCCTCCTCTCTCAAAAATTGTCCACGTGGAATGCAGATGGCCCCTAATCTACTACATGCTGCATAAAATTTTTAACCAGTTGCATTGTTTTTGACGCTGAGAACATCTATATTTTACGCAAAACTCGCAAGAAAAAAAGGTTTCTGTGTAGATCAGCCTTGTTTAAAAATGCAATCAATCATCATAGTTCTAAAAAGGGGTTGTTTAGCTATATTAAAGTTTTTATACCATCTGAAAGAGCTGCATTTTATAAGCAAAACCAGATTTTGAAAAAATTTATATCGTTGTCCTTCGGTCTTTAAATCACGATGAGAATTCAATAATATCAGGTAGTAAAAGTATTTTTCTAAATGACGCTTCGATCAATTTTACTATACAAATGTATAAGCAGCTGTTATTATTTAAAATTAAGGGCATCCTTAACAGTGCGCTACTATTTAAGTTGTTATGGCGACTGTGTACAGCGCGGCTATTTTACGCACTCACCCGTTTTCACACTGGCCGTTGCTATCGTCTCTGTTTGACGTTTCGTTCAGCATAAACCTTTAGCAGCGCTGTTACCGGGCAGCCAAATTTGTGAGCACTATGCTTCCCGGAGGCCCGGCTACTATTTCTCTAGCGCGTTTAGCAGCGACCGGTACGGTACGGTATGAAGTGATGATAGAGCGCTACCAAACGGGGTATAGAAGCGCACTGTTAAGGATGCCCTAAGGAAGAGCTTTATTTCACCTTTGAAATCTTTCAAGTAGTAATTTCACCAATGTTCGTTTTATCATGCGAGTACTGTACGGTACGTAGACAGCTGTCAAACATCCGAGCATTATGTTATTTTTGTTTTTGTACCCGGTGGTTCGTGGATTTAGCAGCAGCGTGGTTCGTCGCATGTAACGTGAAATCGGTCGCATCCTGCATCCTTTCGGCGTGCGTGCATTTAGCTATTTATATTCCTGCTGGCGAGTAGCCTGTGAGTATTGGTAACCGTCAGGACTCGGTTTCGCTGTGTATGTATGCAATTGTCGCGCTTATATGCACACGCCATACACGCCGAGATTGTATATTTCCAACTAGGGGGAACAATCCGTGGCTAGCATCGGCCGTCGTTTCAATTGCTGTAAAGTTCATGTGGAAGCTAGACGCGAAATTTCGCGAGTACCGCTATCGCGTTGTTTTTTATCCAAATATTGCCAGTGCTTGAGGCAGTAATCGAAAGTGCGTGACTGTGACTTGCTCTGTGAAGGGATTAGTGAAAGATTTGCCTACGTTTGGCTCAGCCGGAAACTCTGTTGCGGAATAGAGCTTCTTATTCCTGCGGATCGTGAATGCATTAGAGTGGCTGCCCACGGGATCGAGTGTGTGTGGAAAGTGGCAAGACAGTGCCTGTGAGCCAAAGAGAGCATAAAGTTCTCGCTGCAAAAGGGGGAAAAGTAAACAAAACGCAACAGCGGCGGATTCAAAAGCAGCAGCCAAGTACAAACGGGAAAGGCCAGAAAATGGTACAGGTAAGTTGCACTCAGGTTGTTAATGCCGCGAGTTTTCCTGCTTCCTTTCGTACGGCTGTCTTCCACTTCCAATGCTTGTTGCGGGTTTATACCGGTGCTCATTAATAATAGCGCGTGATGGATTCCGAAGGACCGGCAGCTGAAGGAGCAAGATTGTGTACGTGTATGTATTGCTGCGACGAGTTCTAGCAATGAGTCAGTCAAAGAGGGGTCGGGGAATTGTCTCTGCAATCAAAACGGTTTGCTTGGAAACAGGGGGAATTGGCAGAATAGGACGAGTTTTTTTACGACTTTAAATGCTTATATTATCCTTGCTGTATTGTTTGATTTCTAGGGTTTTTTTTAAATATGCTGACGATTATTTACGATTCACAATTGTTTATTAGATATTGGACCTTAGGCTTTTGCAATGTTTTCTCCTAAAAATATTTGACTGGTTTTTAAAACAACTAGTTGTAATAATATTCATCCTTCATTGGTATTAAACTGATAACCAAAAATGTTGTGGATATATCAAAATTGCTAATGACCATTCTTTTCATCAAATCAAATTCCGCATCAAATTTGGTTTTCAAAAATACCGTCTGAGAAACCCGGAGTGCATAAAATTTGTTGATCTGATGAAACGACACGTTTGGTCCCTAAAAAAAACTCAGTGACTAAATCTAAAAAGGCCTAGATCTGCAAGATTTTGTGTGTGTTTTATTATTAAAAATTGTTCAAAATGTTGAACCATGTATGTGGAACGGTTAGATCGGTATTCCATTTGAAATTTGGTTTATAACGATTGTGCTTGCTCTAAATGAGAAGCAAGAATTTAAGTTAAATTTGGTAATATTTCTTCGTGACGATAGGAATACAGTAGTTCAAGCAATATGACTATTTTCTGGTGAATAAAGAAGGAATACTGTTATGTTCTCCAATAGAATCTAACGCTATTAGATACAAAATGATTGTTTAAAATGCTCAGAATGTAGCTATGAGGAGAAATATTATTTATAATAGATGAACAAATAAAAATTAACATTTATATTATACAAATTCTATATATGTACCTGCCTCATATGTGCCTATATACTCTGTGTGCTACTGTTACTATATGGAATGATGAACCGGAAGAAATCGCAGTAAAGTATCAATCAATAAATTTTACATCAGAGGACATTTTTTCCAAAAGTACTGGTAGTTGTTTTTTTTTTTCTGATTTTCACCTACATTCGCCTGCATTTCCCTTAGCAACGCTGATGGAACATGTCAGAACCGTACACAATACCGCGACACAGTCGGTCCACAAATGGACAACGCAAAGGGGGGCTACCTTAGCCCCGTTATCCAAAATCGTTTTTTTCTTCTGCCTTTTTTGCCAAACAGCCAACCTTTCCATTATGGCCCCGCTTCGCGATTCGGCCGGTGGGTGGGTCCTGCCTGACAGAATTTTTATTTAAACACGCCAACAGGACCGGTACCATTCTCTCCAACCCTGCAATTTGCATCCGACCAGCAAGCAGCGCGGAATACATTTTCGCTTCGCCCGTCGTCGATGTTGCTACTGTTTGGATTTGGATTCCTCAATGTGCTGATCCACTTCACTTGACCACCGAATACGGGCGGGTGGTGTACAGCATCCGGCCAGGAGGGAGGGTACCAGGAAGAATGGGATTGCACGGGATAGAGTGAGAGAGAGAGAGAGTGGGATGATTTTGAAAGTGCCAACCAGGATACATCGAGCGCGCACTACCATCGTGTAGCGTTATGCGCTATATAGTCCGGGATGGGGTAAAAAAATTGGAAATCGTCAAAGCGACTGAATCCGGCCGGCCTCTGACAAGGACACAGCAGCACACGGGATTGACCGGAGAAAAAAAAGCTGGCTTTCGAATCAATTCTGCTACCAGTGCGTTGAGGGTTCATTTTTTGTGGTTTTAAAGTTCAATAGGAACTTTAACTTTCCTTGTTGAGCTTGAAACACGCTAGTTCAACAAGTTATTCTGTGTTCAAATATCTGCTAAGCTTTCTGACAGGTTCAAGGAGTAATTAGAAAAGCATTGTTCTATTTGGTTAACAAATTCATTGTTTGTGTGATCATTTCTGTGGTGAAGTTTTTTCACTTTGGAAAACTTCCTATAGATGAGAAAAAACTTTGCTTTGCAAGGGAGCATCTGTATGTGGTTTACTTCGTCCTAATACAAAACAATTTGATATTATTGAGGCTATTATCTTCGGTCAAAATTTATATAATGTAACCTTTGTACAATATCATAATGTAATCTTTATACAATATCGTGATGCTAGGTAGTATTTATATCATTCTGACTGTACTAATAGTATTGTTTTTTTTTTTTTTTTTTTTTTTTTTGTATGGACCCCACAGCGACCAGTAATATTTTGATCCTTTGGGCATTGTCCGGACATTTTTGCTGTTCGCACATATTTTTGTTTTTTTACCTTTTTGTAGTGTTACTTATTGAGAACTAACTTGCGTGTCAGTTACAGTGCTTTTGTCTTCTTCTTCAAACTTAGACCTACTTCCTGCCTTATCGACCATATCATATCCTCTTGCAAGCTATCACTCTAACAGCGTCTAACGTGCTACAGTCTATGATATTATCGGAGCTTTAGACCAATGGTTATTAAGTCTAGAGGAAAGTTTTGTGTGGAAGAGCTTGAGAATAAACCCATACTTAAAAGGCCTTTTGCCAACAACTTGCTTGGTTCTACTAGGATTCGAACCTATCACCACCCGCTTGTCAAGCGGACTCTGTAACCTTGTGGCTACAAAGCTCTACTGTAATAGTACTCTAATAGTATTGTTATTAGTGGGAGAGAATTGACGATCCTAATTTTAAAAATTTTATCTTCGTTTTTGGATGGTGCGGAACCACATCTATATTGTGCGAAATAAGTGCAACTGTTGATTAAGTTTGAAATCAGTACAACGAATGTGTGTTGGAAATAGCGTATTTGAATATATTTGACAGCTCTCAAGTTCTACACATAAAAATTTTCAACCAGGTGTTAGTATCGTCATGATGATTTGTACTGCTATTCAGGCCTGGATTTGAGGGGGGGGGGGCAAAGGGGGCAAATGCCCCGGGCCTCCCGGTTCAAGGGCCCCCCCCTAGACCTGGGGCGACCTTTTTTTTTGCTCGTCAACTTCCAGAACGTTACCCTTAAATGTTTTAAGAAAACAGGGCCTCACAAACAAATTTGCCCCGGGCCCTCCAGCGCCTTAATCCGGCCCTGCTGCTATTGGTACAGGTCGGACTGGATTATCTAGAGAAAATGATTCGATTATCCTGAGTCATATATTTCTTTTCAATTAAGAATTTTGTTTATATTTGTGATGTTTGTTTTTATATCGATTCTATATAGAAATGCTTAATTTCGATGCAGTTTTCGATACTTTCATGATTTAAGTCATTTAGGAACATCATGGAAACAATAACAATTAGAAAAAGATTATGTTTGTTAAAAAATGATTGACGTAGAACTACAATATTTGTTGCAATAAATGCCTCGTTGTATTCGAGAGTGACTGTTGCTCTCGTTCCATAAAAATTGTTCCAGTTTTAATATTTTTTTTAACTGTCATTTTTAATTTGGCTGAAACTTGGTATAGAAGTTTCTTTGGGTAAAAGATGCTATTGGTTTGATTTTTTGGAACACGAGCAATTGAAAAATGCAATTGAAAAAATGCTATTGAAAAATGTTATTCTGGGAAGGTATTGATGATTACAAATATTTTCTAGCCAAAACGGTTTGTTCGTTCGGTGTGACGTCTTCGGCAGAGTTGTAGGTAATATTTTTTTCTTTTCGAAAAAAATATTCTTTTTTTCTAAAGTTAAAAGATAAATTAAAAATGAATTATTTAAAAAAGCTAATTTTTCAAAAATCTATTTTTTTAAATAAAAACTACAAAAGATTACCTAAACAATGGAACCGGTCCAATCATAGAGAAATCAGGGAAAAAAGTTATGATTTTTGAAAAACATCTGCACACATTTTAGAAAAATTTCGCAAATTCAAATAGATTCGAAAAATGTTTACAAGTTATGCAAAAAGTACCGTCTGCCGGGGTGAGATTAAGCCACGGGGGTGAGATTGAGCCAAAACGGGAAATGTTTGTATGTTACATTACTTGAGAATTCTAGAACTTAATACCTCAAATTCAATTTTTTATGAAACATGACATATTTATTCACAAGCGGGGGCCTAGAGTGGTTGGTAACGTCTCCGCTAACCACGCTCGACGCCTGGGTTCGAATCCCACCGCCGACATAGGTGTCGATGGTTGTGAGGTGGCGTGATCCACTCACAACCAACCCAGCTGGTCTAGATTCAATCCTAGCCGACACCGGGAGATTTTCTGAGGCGAAAAATCTCTGGGATCACGCCTTCCATCGCATGAGGATGTAAAGCCGTTGGCGCCGGTCCGTTAATCAACGGGTCGTAAGTTAGGGTCCTGGGTGGAGTCGTCTCCCTGGGCGTCGGTGATTGGCACAACAACAGTGGCGGAACTAGACCGACGGAAAATAAGCGAGAATAAAAAAAAATATTTATTCACAACTTCAAATGGAATATAGATAATATCAGTGAACTGTTTCATCTGAATAATGTTTCAAAGTACAGGGTGAAAAACATGCGCAAATAACGTTATCCAAAAATGTCCCAGGCAAACCAACCCGATCACGAAATCATATCAACTTACTGCTCAGTTGGTACGTTAGGATGTCGTCTCCAATGTATTGAGGAAATATGATGTATTGAACCTGTGTTGGTTCAGAAAATAATGTTTTTCCAAACTGTACACTATTCGAGCCCTTTTGGGGTGAGATTGTGCCAAGCTACAATGAACGGTACAGTGTGCGGAATTCAAATATTCACGACAAAATAATATCAGTATACATCAAACACTTGCATTGTTTACATAGGGTGTGTTGTCTATTTGAAATAATGACTAAAAGCTTGAGAACAGTAACAGTAACTGTTAGATGGAAATTTACAATTATTGCTTATGGAATGTAACAAAATTTTGTACACCAATTCTTTATAAACTGATGACTTTTAAAGCGAGGAAGGAGGGTTGTGGGTACGTTTCCAGCGGTTTCGAGATCTCCATTGGAATATATAGGGGTCAATGACACATAATAGTTGAAACGAAAAGTTTTCTCAGGCTTTATGTCCTGACGTTTTCCCTTTCTAAGCTACCTGGAGACGCCACTATGTGTATAGAGACTGTCTATAAGCCACGTTCTTATAACTGGTTACTCCTGATATCAATTTGATCCAGTCATACATTTTTCTATAATTCATATGAAACGTAGTTTCTGGTCAACCCCCTACAGCCTCTTAATAGTCCACGTTGTTTATGGTCGTC
Organism: Wyeomyia smithii; assembly: GCF_029784165.1. Classification (NCBI taxonomy): domain Eukaryota; kingdom Metazoa; phylum Arthropoda; class Insecta; order Diptera; family Culicidae; genus Wyeomyia; species Wyeomyia smithii. The sequence goes on from NC_073696.1 coordinate 74,760,144, forward strand.
CCTATACTTACTGTTTTATCATGTTATTCATGTGAATTATTCGTAGATACACTACTGTTCATTAAACAGGTTTTAAATTCAAAATTTTGTTTTTGGTACAATCTCACCCCATAGAAGGGGTGAGATTAGGCCAAAGTTCATTTAATTTTAGCAGAATTATAGTTTATTGTAACTTGATAATATTTGCGGCAGTCGTTAACTTAACATTTAAGTGTGCATTGAAGTGATTTGGATCAAACTCATTGCCTAAATGTGGGCATTACAAGCTAAGGAACAAAAACGTATCCTCTTTTGGCACAATCTCACCCCGGCAGACGGTAACAACAAATATTTATAAATTGAAAAAACAAAATTGCCCACGGAAAGTCTGCATCTCACAGACAAATATGTAAATCTGGAATCCCTGATTTCTACTGCCTTTTAGTTGTTCTATCGCTTGCAGTTTTTTACCTTTCTGAATTCAAAATCAGATAGATTTCCTGATAGAGGTCGCATGCTATATTTGATGCAGAAGTGTAAATGTCCTTATTCCATGTTTCTCTGCGGCATTTAGATTGTTCTGGTAGTGGCCAATGCAGTCTGTATTCAGAAATATGTCTTTTGTATGATTCCTGATTAAAAATTCTGGAGATAGAGGTATCGCATGGTATATTTTGATCCAAAAATGTAAGTTTTCCGACTACGGGTTCCTTCAGGGCATCCAAGTTGCTCCGGAAATGGCCAATGGAGTCAATATTCAGAAATATGTCTTTTAAAAGATTCCTGATGAAAAATCCTAAAGCTGTCGCAATCCTGAAAATGTCGCACGCCTTATTTTTATGCAAAAATGTAAATGTCCCCTACTACAGGTTCCTCTGAAAACTTCCTGATGGAAAATAGCCATTTCTCGAAAAGTTCTTGGCCGATTCCGGATCTAGATGAACCATTCGCTTCAGAAATGGTTTCGTCATCTATGCCAATGACGCAAAAAAGCATTTTCATCATGTAACCCAATACCAAATCTATTGAAATATTAGCAGGTTTGACATGCCTACATCCGGTGACTTATGTCACATTTGTGGTCAGAAAATCTAACTTTATGAGTTTTCCAGTTTGATGGTGTTAGAGTCATTGAAATCGAATGATATTTGGCAATGCTACAGCTTTCGAATTGAATCAAAAATTTGCCTATCCTACTTATTTTGATTATCTCCCGTATACGTCAAAAACATTTATCTAGAGCTGATGAAATAACTCTAAGCAGATAATATGGTGGTAAACTTTTGGTTTCTGTTCATCATCTCGATCCTGGAAACACCTGTATTGGGTGATATTCGGTCATGTTCGGCTGTTATCCAGAAACCGGAAGTTTGCTTGGAGTTCAAGATGGCATGCGGAGTCAATTTCTGGTCTCTAAGCGAAATTTTGGTTCCGGAAATAGCCATATTGGTGGTATTTGGCTAGGAACCTGAAGTCGCCATCATAGAATTTAAAATGGTGTCTGGGGTCAATTCTCGGTTGCTGTGCATCAACCCGGGTTTTGACAGTACTCGTGTTGGGAAGTATTTGGTCACTTTAGGCTGTTTTCGAGAAACTGGAAGTCGTCATCATTTATTTCGAAATGGCGTGTGGAGTCAATTTCTGAACTCCGAGCAAAGTTCTGGTTTCGGCGATTTACATTTTTTGCTGTGTTCCAGAAACTAGCATTTTCCTTCCTGAATTTAAAAATGACGTCTGGAGTTGATTTTCAGCTTCTGTGCATGATCCCGATCCGACCGATTTTAAGGTGTTTTCCGAAAAAAATGGTTGAATTATTTGTTTCATTCGTATGGGATAAAGGGTAGAGAGGGTTGTCAAACCATCATGGGAATATTTTTTGCTCCCAAAAACTAACACGCCAAGTTTGGTTCAATTAGTTCGATTAGTGGATAATAGACTTGTACAGAAATCTGTGTTTCAATTGTATGGGAGCCCTCTCTCCCAGAAATAGAAAGGGTGGAAATATTTCTTGCCCTCAAAAACCTTCTCATGACAAATTTGGTACCATTTGCTTGATTAGTTCTCAAGTTGTGCAGAAATTTGTTTTTTGTGTTAGCTATATAATGTGCGTGGTATGTCTATAGCGTGTGTGTGCATGTCTATAGCATGAGTGGCTTGCTATATAGCGTGTGTGGCTAGATGTCTAGAGCGTGTTTGGCTAGCTATAAAGCATTTGTATGCATATCTAGAGCGTGCGTGGCTAGCAGTAAAGCGAATCAAATTTTCATTTATAGTTGATTTCAAATAAATCACCTCATGTTAAATTTAAATATCACAAAAAATCATTCAGAACTAAATCAAAGATTTGCCATGTTGAAAAAACAAAGTTCAGTTGTCAATAAATGGCATTGCCAAACATAATTAACCTTATTTGACTTCAGCTAAGCCTCAAAGTTTACTGAGTGCATTTAAACATTTATTTAAAGAAATTTTGAACCAGTGAGCCTGAATGACATAATTTTCCGCTAAAGTCCTACTATTTGCAGTAATTCAGGGCCGGATTTGGGCGTTGGGGGGCCCGGGGCAGATTTTTACGTGGGGCCCTTTTTGTTCAAAAAGTTTCGACGAAAATTTGTACTACGCCTTCACAACCGCTGCACACTGGGAAAAAATAAATCCGAATTCCCACTAACTAGAAGCCGCTGGGCTGGCAACCTGAAATATAGCATTTCTAATGTGAAATTGGTCGATAAAGCGATTGGTAATATTTTCATTCTGTGCAGGGCACGTGAAAGGGTCTATATTTCTCAATATACGCAAAAATAGGGTGGAATGGAGCAGAGTAGACCGTTTCTCGTGCCCTACTAAAAATGAAACCATGTTCAATCGATTTGTTGACTAATTTTACATAAGAAACGCTGTATTTCAGGTCGTTAGCCCAGCGGTGATTATTTAGTGGAAATGTGGATTTCAGATTTTTCGCTAAATAATCGCCGCTAGACTAGCAATCTGAAATTTAGCATTTCTTATGAAAAATTGGTCAACAAATCGATTGGTGATGGTTTCATTTTGGGCAGGGGACTAGAAATGGTCTATTTTGCCCCTTTTTACCCTATATTCGCGTATTTTCTGAAACATAGACCCTTTCCCGTGCCCTGCTTTGAATGAAAATATCCCCAATCGATATTTATTGACCAATTTTACATGAGAAATGCTATATTTGAGGTTGCCAGTCCAGCGACTTCTAATTAGTGGGAATTTGGGTTCATTTTTTCCCAGTGTGCGCTGGAAGGTGACGAACAAAAAAAAGGTCTTCACTTCGTCTAGGGGGCCTCTCGAGTCGGGAGGCCCGGGGCATTTGCCCCTTTGCCCCCTCCTCAAATCAGGGCCTGCAGTAATCAGTTGTGACATCAGTTGTACACTACCGCAAAATGCAGAAAAATGTTCGTATTAAACCTAGTTATCCGGGAATGCACTTTTTGCCCTCGTCTATAACCTGTTCGTAGCCACTACTGCCTTAATTAAGATAACTTAGTACAACTTGATACAAAAGACAACTTCAAAATAATTCAATTTTATTCTTGTTTTGGATACAGCAGCAAGTGAAACCGCATAGCTGCACATAGCTTCTGCTGTTGTTCATTGCCGTTACCGGTGCCGGCTATAGAGGTAAACGTCATCTGGAGCAGAGAGACCATTACATTGATTAACCCCATTGAGTGTATTCCCAAACATATTGCAAAAAATACATTGACATGAGACAGGCTGTCGTATTCTACGTTAACTCTGCGGTCGTGTCTTATGAACAACCTCTTCAACTATTTTTTTAGATTTTTCAGCATTGGGCGAAAGTGCCACTACGACAGGAATGTTTGTCTTTTGTAGCTGGCTCCGATTGCTTTACACAGTTTACAAAATACTCGAACTCATCGATGGAGTTGAGCTAGTCAATTGTAAGCCTGAGCCCCTAATCGGAACTACCTTGTTGATGGAACCAGTGACCGTTTTGGGATTGGTCTATACCTGGTGTGGAGCTCAGAAGTAAATTCCGAAGAAGTTCATCACGAGTTGAACTAAGAAGTTCATCACGAGTTGAACTAAGTAGCTTTTTAGTAACCGCAAGATTGGGGTAGATAAACTGTTCAGCTTGTCTGCAACCCTGCGCATGTTACCAATGAGATGCTATTTCTAGCATTTCCCATGTATTTAGTTCGCCTTCAATGGTGGATGTGGAGGTACCCAGAAACGGTTCAGGTCTTTGTTTTGCCTAATTGGCTTTGTCGGGGTCAAAGTACCCTTACTTTGTTGAGGTGGGAAAGTTCTCTGAGTGTTGCAATGCACTCTCAGACTAGTCTGGTAACATATGTGGCAGACTTTTATACCATTAGTGCACCCAGACTGTCTGAAAAGTTGCGCTTTAGAAATATCATAGCTAATATGCATATTACGTATACGGGTTCGCCACAGAAGGCAGAATCACAAAAGGCAGAAGCACGAAAGGCAGAATCATTGAAAACAGAACTCTATGACCGTACACACAAGGCAAAATATTTCAAAAGGCAGAATTTCGAAGGGCACGGAAGGCAGAATCACTGGTAGCAAAACCTGACTCACGATAGCCAAGTGCATGATGGCAAATTGGTGCGAAACCTCGTCACGGTATCAAAGCTGCTGCTCTACATTTATTATTTAATATTATTAAGTAACGCAAGCAATGACTAGTTTTGATGGGAGGTGCAAATCAAGCCTAATTATTAGATCCGAAACGCGCAAACTGGTTTGGCTCAGGTCCTTAAGACTCTCACGACATCGCGGGAAGTCATTACTCGATGTTAGGTATAATTACACTAATCTCAACGGCTTGTTGGTTATAATTAACATAAAACAATTCATGCGGCGAAGACGCATAATCAAAAGCAAGGAACCGAGGCAGCACAAAGCCGCCGTGGTTTCCGCGGTCCAAGACGGCCGCCAACCCGCCGTCGGAAGCTGCGGCCTATCGCATACAAACGACTGATCTACTGGTTTTCTAGGATTATTCAAACAGATTTACTTCCCCTTAGTTAAGTCCGAACGAGCGGTAGCGAGTAAGGACAGCATACACTTGGACAATAGAGTCGGCCAAAAACCGCGGGTGTGTGTTGTTAAAAAGAAGATAGACCATTTTTTTTTCTGCCATTCGTGCTCTTTGTGATTCTGCCATTCGTTATTCTGCCTTATTAAATATTCTGCCTTTCGTGATTCTGCCTTTTGATTTTCTGCCTTTCGTAGGAGACCCGCGTATACTTCTGCTTTATACTTGGTCCGTAGCTCCTTGATCCAGTCTGGGATCCAATTTTTGAGCCAAGCTATCGCCTTAACTATAAGAGACGTATCTCCCAATCTTCCTCCTCGAAATCATTTCTTGGATCCAACTCCTTTATGTTGTAGATCCGTGTAAATTGATGCAAAGGACCTGTTATCGAAAGGTCTCTCAATATCAAGAAAAACGCAGCCCGCTGTCTTTTTATATTCAGTGACTTCTCCGGTTTCAGTGGGTTTACTTTGTAAATAAGCATATTGATGCTTATGCAGGGGTAACTTCTTTAGAAAATCGCTGCGGATATAGTTATCCGTAATTTTTCCCACCAACTTTAGGAGAGTTGAAGTCAGACTTAGGTCTAAAGGTTTTGGGCAATGTTTTGTCGCGCAGTTTACCGGGTTATGTCCCAAAGTAAAGCTGACTCGAAAAAGGCTTATTAGTTTGGACATGATGAGCCCGTTTGATTCATGCAGAAAGATTGGTAAAATGCCATCCGGTCCTGGAGACTTCCCAAGCTCAAAAGAGCTTAGTGCCCAGTTGATAGAAGTCTCCGTGAACAGTCGACGATCGAGCACTGCGGAATCACGTGACGTTATGCGTCTGAATACAATCTGTATCTCTTCAACGTTCGACTCGTCAATGTTCATAAGAACATTCAGTGTTTCTTTGGCTGTGACAGTCTTACTTCCATCTTCATTTTTCAATTGCCCAACACCATTCGTACGATTTTCGGACATCGCTTTTTACAGCCGCGTCGCCTCAGGCAGAATTGAAATGTCTTCACATAATCGACCCCTGGCCCTCCTTTTGGCTTTGCGTACCTCAGCGTCATATTTTGTGATGCTCTTTTTATAGGCTTCCCAGTTGAATGTGATTCCAGCCCTGTTGAACAAGCGTCTAGCTTGTGTGTTGACATCTGAGCTGCCCGAGACTGCGTGGTGCGCGTTGACATCGCTTGTTGATGCATCGGCAGTAGCGCTGTGACTTCGGATGACAGTATGTTATCCACGTCCTCCGGGAAGTAAGCGGAGGGAGCGACCATCTCTTGTGTGCTGTTAGTCGCTGGGACTTCCACTGCAATGGCAACCAAATCCCGTTGGACGAATTCTGTAATGGAAATAAATTTAATATTTTGTTCAACAGAATTGCAGTCCTAGAATTTGACTGTTGGTTGCAATATTATAACTTACCGTTTGCATTGGTTAAGCCAAAGATCATGATGTCGTGGACCCATGATTCCTGGATCCATGCTACGGATAGCTGATCCTTGGTGAATCTCCTGCAAAGAACACTAGAAGCGCTTTTTGCGTGATGGAGATGACGCAGCGTATGCTGCTCACGATGTTGACGCCGCGTCCTACATCGAATCTAGTTAAGTTCCAATTGGCGGACGGTTGTCATCAGCCGTGACCTGGGTAGGATTGTCTGCGTACCCTCAGCAACAAGCTCCCGTTGCAGCAGACGGTAGGTGACAGAAGTGCGACTCTCTTCTTCTCAGGAGTGTAGTGTCGCCAGTATTTGCCCCATTTTATATCATCAGAAGAGTGGCCTGCCTCATCAACTTAATCCTTCGGATAATATTGCATGGGAATACATGCTGGGTAAAATTGGAAGAACGAATGGTCACACTATTGAAACTTTCAAGAAATTCTTGTTCAATATCACTGAAAAACGGTCGGTATTGTTTCCAACTGAGCCGATTAAGCTGAGTTCTTCGTGAAAGACGTCCACAATACGTGCAGAGGCACATGAAGGTGATACTACTGCATGAAAACGGTCGGCCTCATACTGCCAAAGTCGTTGAAACTTACATCAAAACGATGGGGCCATATTCTCTAGATATTGTACTGTCCGAGATCTTGGGCGTCATTAGTCCATCCATACACATTAATTCCTTCGAGCCGGCCTTGGGGCACGGTGCTGATAACTGCCAAGAGTGCGTGTACTTCGCAGCGTTCCATGGTATGGTAGTCCGAAGTACTATCTTGCACCGCAAAGGTATCCATCGAAGACGAAGTACATGAGAGATTCAGGAGCAGAGAGTGCTAATCTCCCCCGTTCAAATTGGCAGTGATAAAATCGAGGTGGCCGACAAGTTCATGATCACTAGTAACCGCTTACAAACGACAACAGTCAAAACCTCATATTAAGGCAGGAAATCGCGTTATATCAGACTCTGGAGAACGCTCCGATTGCGTAGAATTTGTCTCCGTACCAAGTTCATTATCCACAAGACATTGATTAAACTATTAACAAGAGTGATTAAACTTATTAACTGGTCCTCTACTGCCACTCTTATTGGATCAACCGGACCAACGAAAGGCGTTTCGTAACATCTGTGGTAAGTGCAGATGAACAATGAAACGTGGAGAAGGTGAATAAACCACGACTTGCGTTGGATAACAATAATACTACCTAAAAGTTTTTGGAAGTAACTTTCACGGTGTATGATCAGTTTTTCATTACATTTTAAGTACTTATAATGCGTTAGTTGAACTCTGTTATTATAAGCTATTAGCTCATTCAGGCTCATTGTTCCTGTAATTTCACATGTATTATGTCATTGAATAATATGGACTTCATTTCCATACCTATTATTGGAATTTCGTCCTGCGTTTAAAGCCAAAACTAGTCCAACTTTTCTTTATAATCGTTTCTCAGACGACGATTTTCGCATGTTTATTCGTTTGGTAGCTGTAAGTAAGTAATGAATTATGGAATGTTAGTCTGATTATCAGAAATGGGCTAATCTTGCCAGTTTTCAGTGGATAAAACAGTTTTAAATTCATATTAAAATATTATAATACTTTTCCCCGGTCGAACCCAGCCCGATGCGCTCGCACCATCGGGACACTAGACGGATAGCAGCAAAAAAAACCGAGTTCGATGCCGAATCCCGCGTTTTGGTATATAGCCAACGAGGGATCGAAAATATCACATCAAATGGAAAGGATTTATTCGTCCTCTGAACTTATACTGTGCTATGGCTGCAACGGCGGCGCACACTCACCATCGCCGTCGCATCGGCCATCATCCAGCGACATTTCGTGAATAAAGGACGAACGCGATAGAGATGAGAGGATGCTACTGCTGCTGGCCGTTGCAGATGATGAAAAGTTTTTTTTTCTACCTTTTTCCGCCAATGCTGCTACTGCTTCTGTTGATGTTGTTTTTGCGCTCAAATTCTGAGTTTTTGCCTTTCGCGTTCGGAAATGGTATATAATTATTCCGAAAGTCGACTTTTTGATCAGAACATTCGGGAAGCCGCGTGCAGCATTGATGTTATTTCGTCGAAATTGAAAAATGGTGTGTTATTAAGGCCTATGTATTGTATAACTACTGGTGAGAAAGACATCACAGCGAGGTTTTTTCGCTGTTTGATTTGAAATAAAGTATGTGTACATTCGTTGGTTTTTAAGGTTGTTGAAAAAACAACTTGAAAGCCTATTTTATTAGATGTAACATTAATGAAACAAATGTTTTATTCCTCTTGAAACGACTTGACATTACATTGGGCACGGTGAGAAAGGTTTACGCGTTCGCTGTTAGGTGGATTAGTGATGATTTTGTTTTTTACTTTCCACTCGCACTATTCAGGTCTCTTCTTCACCCACGCGTTTCAACTTCCGCGAGTTGTTCTGCTAATATGCCTATACGGTAGCCACGTGGTTGCTATACGGTGCGCCAAATTGAGATAGGAATGGGGTTCGCTCTTCGTTGACGGGTTAGACGCTAACGAGATGCAATCCAGTGTTGCTAGCGTGCAAAAAGTTTAGTAGCAAAAAGCAACCGCGTCCATTGTAACGATCATTTCGAGTTTTGAAACATATCTTGAAAATTTGTTTCAAACGCGTGTTCTAGAAATTGCCGGCAACACTGTAGACCACTTGCTCGAACGCCTGTATACAGGCAAACCGATGAAACGGTACACTTTCTAACAAGCATCACGCTCTAGTTTTACGTTTTGCAGGATTCTACGCGAGCATCCGCGTGTGGAATGAAACCGTAGAAATGGGGAGTTCGCATAGAAGATGCTTTCAATTTTATGAATGAACTATCTTCAAGAAGTTTCAATGCGAGAAGCGGGAGCCATTGGTTTATCCTTAGTTTTGGTTGTTACCGGCGAAAATGTACACCGTGCAGCGACGAGGAAGTCACACGAACGCCAGACCACGCGTCATCGGCTGGGACTGAGTGCACGGTCGTTGCATCGCGAATCGTTTTACGTTCTAGGGTGGCAGTTTCGGGCTGTGTTATTTTATTATGCGATCAATATTTATAATTTTTTTCTTCCTGTTCAGTTCACTTGGTCCGGTAGATCCTGACGAAATCCGCTCGCTTTTTTCATTCCGCGGTAGAATGGGAAATATGCATTTTTGTTTGCGTTTCGTTATATGCCACCCGTTGTTGCCAGAAGGATGCGCGACCGTGAGGATATGTGTAAGTATGTGTGTATGTGTGTTTGTGCGAAGCATTGTATGCATACATTTTTTGTCCATCATTCAATTTTAATTTATTTTTTTTCAATCTTTCCGCGCAGTTGGAATGTTTGCGTAGTTCAATAATAAATTTTCATGGAATATTTTATTTTGAAACGGGTCGTACCAGGCTCGGTTGCGAATTGCATAACGAGTTTTTTTTCTTGCGAATAAAATGTATTTGGTCAGCGATGGCGATGGAATCTTTTCAATTTGATTTTAATAATGGATTTTTTCGCTGATAATCACTTTAACGATGTGAAACTCGCATATACCTGGAGTGTACCGCCCAGTACAGCACATATACTAGGAGAAGTATATGAAATAAAAATGTAATTTGGAAGTGCTTGCGTGCTCGCTCATGATTTTATTGCAAAGAAATGTTATTGGTTAGTGTGCGAAGCTTTTTAGTGACAATTCAATGTCATTTCGAAATGATCAATCCTGGTTGCCGAAAATATATTCCGGACAAATATTTTGTACTGGCATCTTAATCTTGATATTTCACTTCTGAAATATCAGTTTTCGATCTCTATATATATTTAACAAGCTGTCCCGGGAACCTTTTTATTAAATGATTTCAACCACTCTAAATTGATTTTATCTACATCCAAAGATTCAACTTCCGATTTGTTTATAGTCTGCAAATGTATAACGAATCGGACATTAGATACGTTCAAACTCAAAAGAAAAATGGTTTAAAATGATTGGTTTTATCGAAATAAGAACATCCCTGCCTTTCAGCTTTTGTACATCACCTCGATTCTAAAAATACCCATATTGGATGACATTAGGTCATTTTTGGCTGATTTCCAAAAAAACACGTCACTTTGGATTTCAAAATGGCATCTGGACTCTGAGCGTTTTTCTGGTTCCGAAAACATCCATATTGGGTGATATTCGGTTACTTTGGGGGCTGTTTCCCAAAAACCGGAAGTCGCCATCTTAGAATTCAAAATAGTATCCGAGGTTGAATTTTAGCTTCCGTGCATCACGATTACGGAAATACCCATATTTGGCCACTTTCGGGTGTTTTGCAACCCCCCTCCTTCCAAAGTAGGGAGGGGTGTCAAACCATCAAAGACATATATTTCATCCCCAAAAACCTGCACATGCCAAAATAGTTCGACATCCCGCCGTGTAACTATCATGAAAGTATTTTTTTCCCCCAAAAATCTTCTCATGCCAATTTTGGTTCCATTTGCTTGATTAGTTCTTGAGTTGTGCGGAAATTTGTGTTTTATTTGTATGGGAACTCTCCCTTCCTTGTGGTCCCCGTGGCTCTGTGGTTAGCGATGTCGGTCGGCTAGCTCTCCCGCACGGTTGTGTTATCGGGTTCGATTCCCGATCGAGTCGAGGATCTTTTCGAGCTGGAAATTTTCTCGACTCAGCACTGGGGCACGGTGTATCGTTATACTTATCCTACACATACAAAATGTGCCAAAAACAATATCGATAACGAATTCTCTCAACTAATCTAGTTGATCGGGACCGCTATTAGCCCCAAGGCTAAGCGTGCGATATTGTTGTTGTAACTCTCCCTTCTAGGAGAGGGAGGAGTGTCGAACTAACATGAAAATATATTCTCCTCAAAACCATGCCAAATTTGTTTGCATCTGCATCATTTATTCTGGATTCATACAGAAATTTGTGTTTCATATGTATGGAAGCTCCCATTTCCAGAGAAGAGAGGGGTATCAAAGCACCATAAAAACATTTCTTACCCTCAAAATCCTCCACATAGGGTAATCGCTCCATTATTCATCTCAACAGCTTGGTGCACCTATATTCATCTTATTTTTCTCATTTGTCCAATTTACCGTCAAATTCCTACAAATTTTTGAATATTTGCTTCTCGATTTTCTTAAGTGGCTAGAAGTTTCACGTTGAAAATATGGTAAAGTTCGACGATAAATTGATCAAAAAGGCGTGATGAGATGAATAAAGGAGCGGTTACCCTAGCTAGTTTGGTTCTATTCACTTGATTAGATTATGAATTATGCAGAAATTTGTGTTTCATTTGTATGGGAGCTCCTCCCTTTTAGGAAAGGGAGGGGTGTAGATCAACAACAGAAATATTTCTTGCTCTTGTGAACCATCACACACCGAAAAATAATTTCCAATTCAAAATGGTGTCTGAGGTCGATTTGTGGCTTCAGTGCATTATAACGATTCCAGAAATTTACATGTTGGGTGGTATTTGGTCACTTTCGGCTTTTTTTCAAAAACCGGAAGTCACCATCTTGGATTTAAGAATGGCATTTGGAGACAATTTTTGACCTCTGAGCTTCATTCTGGTTCCGAAAACACCCATATTGGGTGTTATTCGTTCATGTTCAGCTGTTCACCAAAAACCGAAAGTTTCCATGTTAAATTAAAAAATGGCGTCTGGAGTCCACTTTTGGCTCCTGTGCATCATCGCGATCATTTTAAGCTATTTCCCGGGAAAACTGGTTGAAATATCTGTTTAAATTGAGACCTCCCCCCTTCCAGAGTGACAAACCGACATAGAAATTTATGTACGATTTGTATAAGAGCCCTTCCTTTGAGAAAAGGGAGGGGTGTCTCACCTTAACATGCCGAATTTGGTTGTACTTGCTAGATTGGTTCACGAGTTGTGTGAAATTTGTGTTTCATTTGTATGGGAGCTTCTTTTTCAGAAGAGGGAGGGTGTCAAACTACCATGGAATAATTTTTAGACTTTAAAAACTTTTTCATGCAAAATTTGGCTCCATTTACTTTATTGTAGAGTTTTGTGTTTCATTTGTATGAGACCCCTTCCTTACGGAAGAGGGAGGGGGGTTGAACCACTATGGACATATTTGTTACCTCCAAAAACATTCACATGCCAAATTTGGTTGTATTTACTTGATTAGTTCTCGAGATGTGCAGAAATTTCTGTTACATTTGTATGGGACCCCTCCCTTCCAGAATAGGGAGAGGTCTCGAACTATCTTAGGAACCTTTCCCGGCCCCTAAAAATCTTGTTTACAAAATTTCATACTGATCGGTTCAGTAGTTTCTGAGCCTATAGAGTAGTGAGGGGCAAAAGTACGCAGGGGGTATAAGTACGCATTGGCCTTTTCGAAGCATACGAGCAAAATAAACTGGCAACATTGTATTAATTTGCAGTATTATAACGTCAGTTAATCACACATGTAAACACATAAGATTCCGTTTCAATGGGGCGAAGCTATGAGGAAAGTTGTGTTTTGAGCTGTTTTGATCTAATTTTCTTAGTTTTGGGAACTATGATTGACCTATTCGGAAACTACAGAAACTCGAAAACAACAGAGCCCAAAAAACTCTTGTATAATTGTGGTTTGTAGGGTGAATTTGTTTTGCCGGAAATATTTTGATATTTGTCATAAAACTCAAACCAGTTGGAAAACTCATTGTGGGGCAAAAGTACGCATAAACCGCGGGGCAAAAGCACACACTAAGTGCCATTAACCGTAATGAAAAAATGTATTTAATAACGATGTTTTTGTACAGAAATTACTCAAAAATAACTAGTAATATGCGGGCCTGCTCCGAAACTGAAGAATATTATGGTTTCATGGTTTTTTAAATGGAATCTTAAAACCTTTTCAATAGTTTTGTTGATATGTTTTCAAAATGGTCCTTCCGGAATAGATAGGGGCTTCTAGAAGCCAAAGAAACGATGAAAGATACAAGGCTTAATACCATCCAATATTTATTTTTGCAACTGGGATGATGTCCACAGATCGGAAAATGACCCAGACGCCATTTTGAATTTCAAGATGGCGACTTCCGGCTTATAGAAAGCAACCTAAGATGGTCGAATACCCTCCAATATGTGTATTTCCGTAATCGAGATGATGTCCAGAGACTGGATAACGACCCCAGACACCATTTTTGATTGCAAAAGGCGACTTCCGGTTCCTGGAAAACAACAAAATTTGATCAAATACTGGGTAATATGAGTATTTTCAGAATTGGGATGATGCTCTGAGACCTTTAAATGACTCCAGACGCCATTTTGGATCCCAAGATGTCAACTTCCAGTTTCTAGGAAACAACCCAGAATGGTCGAGTACCCCCCAATATGAGTATATCTTAAAATCAAATGACGCCCTGAGACTGGAAATCGACTGCAGACGCCATTTTCAAATTCTAGATGGTGACTTCTGGTTCGTCTGGTGTCGCATTCAGGTTTCTTGGCATCATACTCATATGCGATGGTATTTGGTCAATTTTGGATGTTTCCAGAAACCGGAAGTCACCATCTTGAAATAAAAAATCGCGTTTGGAGTTTATTTCTGTTGTCTGCGCATCATCCCGATCCTTGAAATACTCATATTGGTATTCGTCCATTTTAGGTTGTGTTCCGGAAACCGGGAGTTACCATCTTGGAATTCAAGATGGCGGCTGGGATCGTTTTCAGGTCTCTTGGCATCATTTCGATTCCGAAATAACTCATATGGGGTGGTATTTGGTCAATTTTTACTGTTTACCGCAAACCGGAAGTCACCATCTTTAGTTCAAAAATAACGTCTGAAGTTGATTTTTGATCTCAGAGCATCAATACGATTGGGTGGTATTCAACCATTTTTGGTTGTTTTTCGGAAACCGGAAGTCCCTTTTTTGAATCTAATATGGCATCTGGTGTCGTTTTCGGGTCTCTGTTTATCACCCCGGTTCCGAAAATAAATTTTGTTAATTTGTTTATATGGCCTCTAGAAGCCCCAGTGGAATCTCTTCTGGAAGATCCATTTTTGGATATATCATCAAAACACCCAAACATATCCCCAGAAAATCGAATTTCCGGAAGTAAAAAAAATATTTCGGAGCACCGCTCTAACGCAGCTAGAAAGAATCAGGGCAAAGCCAGCGAAAAACAATTAACTTTTTTAAGAATAGTGTAATAAATCCACTGTTCATACAGTGCGAACTTTTGCCCCGTAAGCTGCGTACCCCGCATGCTGGGTTCGCATCTGAGTATTTTTTCTAAAAAGTGAAATTCTCATGCTACAAACAAAATTCGAAAAACTCTGGCAATACATTTTGAAGGCGAAAGGTTCATGTACCGCTCAGAAACAAAATCGAATCTTATGATAATTGTTTGCAATAGTTCTGTTGCAAAAACAATAAGGTGCGTACTTTTGCCCCTCACTACTCTATGGATCAGACAGACAGATAAACAGGGCTGCATTTTGTATGTTTAGATTGTTTCTGTTGAGTAAATATTTCAAATGTTCTGCGTTAGAAGTATTGCTGTTGTTTGTTGTTTAAGTCACATGCTTAGCTCGATTCTTTGTGCACATAAGCGGGTTTGATGTGAGACTACGGGTGATGTTACTGTAAATCATATTCAACTCAGATTTTTAACACTATCTAACATTCACTTCGCGAAGCGCTGTTTATAACAATGGATGTTTACAACTGTACGGGATAACGGTGCTGCCGAAATAAGTCAATCTTATGGAAAATGTGTCGACCGTATGATTTTTACTCAATTTTGATCTCGTAATGAGAAAACGGTGCATAATGGGGCGACTCCAAACAAACGCTGGCCAAGCAGAAAAATGTCTCCAAATCAAGGAGAATACATGGTGTCAACATAATTTTGGGACGCTCAGCCCGAATTTGGCATTATTTTTGCATGAAAATGCATATTTTTGACGCCAGAGGAATTTTAATGCTTTTATAGATTATATGAGGAAATTTTTAGAAAATAAAATGTATCATCTCTGTTGTGTTCATTTTCAATGAAGTTTTAATATCTTCAGGGAGAGTTTCCAAGTTGCCGTTTCTAATGTCAAAATAATAATTCATTATTTGGTCTGCAGCAATTACCTGGCTATTTGTTATGCCATAGTTTTTGTTTAAACAATTGTTTTTACGTGTAAATGGTATAATACAAACTTAAAATATTTAGATTTTGGTACTCAGTGCTGGCGATCCAAAACACAAACAATGATTAGTTTTTGATACTGCGTTTATTCTCGTAATATATTACGATAAGATCATATGTTATCTAATGATAAGGATATATTCTCCTCTGAATGGCAGACAATATTTTCTTAGACTTCATCAAGATTCAAGTTACTCTTGAGGCTTTAGCAAATTTCGTAACATTGCATTTTTTTCAACAAAAACGCTGACTCAGTATACTTTAAAAAAGCATAGAAAATTCAAATTTTGTCGTAATGTTCTAAAAATTTGGATTCTGGAACTTCAATAGTTGGAAAAATATAATTTAAAGTAAATTCTGATTTTCAATTTTGAGTCGATGGCCAGCGATTCCCCACTGTGCGGTGGTGGAAATTAGCATGTCATTAGAATTGTATATATTTTAGCTATCCAACAAAAAAATGATTATTTCATTCCGTAGAGATGCATGAAGATAAATATAATTTAAAATATTGCACTTTTACTAACACTGTGCTACTTTAAATCAATTTTTTTCTTTCTAACGTAGTTTACAGATCGTGATTTTATTTGAAGAAGCATATGAAGCTTTAAATCAATAAAATAAAATATGTCTAAATATTTAAAGATATACGTTTCAGTTCTTGTCACATTCTTTTCCTATCCCGTGTGCGAATAAACTAGGGTAGGGAACGGCTTAAGCAGTAGCGCCTATTTTGATCAGTCGAAGAAAACAGGCCTCAAACTCCTGCATTTTGATCAATATCGACAATTTCAATGATGGAAACGAAAACTTTGATTGTCTAGCTGAAATACCGTTAATCACAAAGAAATCTGTGAACAATTGCAATTGAAACAAATCGACCTATATTGCAGCCTTTCAGGAACCACTTCTCGGGTGCTGAAAAAAAACGCCTGCAAAACAGATGGAAACTGCTTAAAATAGGTTCGGGGTGATTGGAATAGTGTCCTTCGATTGGTAACTTTGATTGATTATTGTTAAAGTTTGCTAACTTAGTTTTACTTCTGAAAACAAGTTCTGACAGAGAAAACGATAGAGAACAGATTGATATACTACTGTTTAAGTTTCACCCAACACATTTCGAGTATTTCGTCTGAATACAGAGGCGGTTCCTAAAGCTGCTTAAAATATGTTCCCTACCCTAATACCCGTACATCAGATTGTTTTTTTTTCTCTCTATAGAGTCAGAACACTGCGTCCAATAATTAGAACTATTGTTGTATGTTCCGTATTTGATTTTTATTAGTCAAGTATTCTGTCACAATTAAGGTGGGATGGACATTGTTTGTAATAATACCCGATCCCAAATAGGATCGACTCGTGTTTTATGCCGTCTAATACCTTACTATGGTCCCAATACCATATTACGAGGGGCTCTAGTAGTCCTTTTCCCAATATTGACTTCCTTTGACTAAACAATGCTCCATAATCGTAGAGTACATGTAATACCTACCCGAGCAGTGACCGGTCAACAGACCCGATATTATCCAAAGATCTGTTTTAGTGAGATTGAGTAAGATTCGAGCTTTTCCTGCACTCGGTTTGAAAAATCTTTTGGTTTACTGCATTTATTCGTCTCGTTCCAGCTCTATTCAATCATGGACATTTTCCAAATTCTAAGATTACTTCTCAGAGAACATCTAGCGACTCTACAAAGGGGTTCCGGACCACAGAGCTCGGCTTTTTCGTTGACTTCAATGACACAATGGCCGGGCATCCAGTATAGAGTAGCTTCGTTCCTACTGGCCAATGGTCCTACTGGCGAAAGAATGCCTCCCCACAGTAGCCTCGATACGTAAACCGGATGAATTGAAGATGGAAGAAACTACCCGGACGAACACATACGATTCGCATAGATTCTCTAGGATTCCTCACATTGGGTTCGTGAGCGTCCTTGGAAAGGATTTCTGAAAAAAGAATCCTCAGGAATTCCCTGTATATGGCTCTAAGATTCTTGAATAAGAATTCTGAGTGGGAATCCTCCGGATCGTGTTTGCGATTTCTTCCACGATTCCGTCACCATGTTAATCGGTATCCTGGGGATTCTTACTCAGGATTCTTTACGTGTTAGTAAGGGTAGTAACATGTGCGAAACATTCAACAGTAGGTGTTTTTACCTGACTGAATGAATCGTATTGCTTTTTAAGTAACAAATTTGTTACAAAAAGGAGAATTTTTCGTTATTGCTCTGGAAGTAACAAGTAAATACTTTGCAAAGGCATATGAAGTTGGGCAGAATTTTTTTTTTGCTAATTTAACCGATTATCTGTATGTTTTTAAGGATTAAAATAAATATTTCGTTCAACTTTTATGGAAACATAAGTGTTCGTCCGGGTATGCAATAACAAATGTTGAATAGGTACCAGCGCACATAGGGGTATTTTAGGAGAAAAGTTCGAAGAAAAAACTTTTCTAGGCATATGACCTAACGTTAATCTACTCAAAGTTATTCCATTTTTGAATTTCTTGAATATTTTTCTGTAGAGTGGCTCTAACTCTAAAAGTAAAAGTTTTTCGCCACGAACAGTCATCGGGCGCGGACGCGTTTTCATTTCGCTCCGCAATTAACTTGTATTTTTTTTTTTTTTTACACCTTGACGGCGTCGCGAGTGCACGTAAGCAACAATTTATTTATTTATAAACAATCTTTGACCGTCGCGCTACCGCGTGTATCTAACCTTTTCTCGACAATTCGTACTCGCCGCGTAACAATTTGTAATCAGTGCTATGGAAAAGTGTGGCATAACCAACTGTACTTCGACCGACAACCGTTTCCTGTGAAAATGCGAAGGAATATGCAAAAGGCACTTCCACGCTGCCTGCGTAGGAACCCGTAGAAACCAAGAAGAACTACTGCGTTCATTTATGCTGCCCTTATGCATAGAATGCCAGGAACAATTCATGGACCAACTCCAACTGAAGAAGCTCATCCAGCACCAGAAAATTTTAACAGAAAGTATTGAATCA
Source organism: Wyeomyia smithii (assembly GCF_029784165.1). Lineage (NCBI taxonomy): Eukaryota > Metazoa > Arthropoda > Insecta > Diptera > Culicidae > Wyeomyia > Wyeomyia smithii. The sequence goes on from NC_073696.1 coordinate 74,778,766, forward strand.
CAGATCAAATCAAATCATTCAATAATCAGTCAACTTCCTAAACTGACTGTAACGCACGACACACTGGACAGTATCAATACACTGCTTTCTGAATTGAAGACGGAAATCAAAAAGTTAAATATCAACACAAACAATGCGTCGGCAAAAACCATAAATCGCATTTCGACGCTGTTCGGCGAACTTGGCCATGACTCCATATCGGACATATCGGACATTATCAAAGAAAATCGGCAGCACACAAAGAACATACAACAGCACCTGGAAAAAGCATTTACTAATATAGAATAAAAAATTGACAATATGGAACACCAATTAGAAGCTATACAAAATAAGAAAACAAACTGCAGTACAACGGCGCAGGAACTAATCAATGAATTAAAAGCGCTCAAAGAATCGAATTCACTCCAGCCAAAAACAGACAATCATCCCAGTCTGGCTGAAGGACTTCGCCTTTCATTGCCACTTCCAGAATCGGACTCAGAAGAACACCGTACTCCAAATTTCACATCAGGCTGGCGCCTAATTGGCAATAAAAAAGTATGGAAACGCGACTGGACTGAATATGACGCAAGACAGCGTAAAAGACGCATGCAGGAAAAGCAAGCAGAAAAGGCCGCTCGTAAACGTATGCAGCAACGCAAACGTCAGCAGGAAAACTCAAACCCTATCAGCATAAGTAACAACACCTATAAACACGGAATAAACTATTTCGCCTGCAACTCAAAAAAAAAAACTCAAATTGCTGAAATGCCAAAACAACCACTACCCTCGGACAAAGACCTCCTGGCAGCTGCACGCGTTCAATTTGCTGGGCCGCCGAATTCAGACATAACATCAAAATTTATAAATTTCCAAAAAGGCGAAACTATCAACCCATATCGGACAGAAAAAAATGCAACTAACAATGAAAATTCTGCACCGGCTCCTGCCAGCAACGCCAGCACACAATCAGCACCGCAAGACAGCCAATTTGAACTTGACCCCATGGGTCCACCAATCGTCCGACTTACGCAGCAATCATCGAATGGCGACGAGCGCTTTTTGAAGGCTAGACTCCGCGACCCAAAAGTAATGCATATTACACGCCTATATCTCGCATACATGAAGGACCAACCATCATCTGTATGCGTAGAAGGAATGACACCAACCAGTATAAGAATGCTTCTCGCATCCGAAGGACTGCCGACATCTCCAGAACAACTCCAACGCGTCTTTATTGAAGTCCATCAGGAATATGGACTCACGCCAGCCGAAGCAGTAGCCGACCTTTAATCATATCGTCATTTTTTATCAAATGAACGCACGCACCGTCTTCAACAACTTCGCGAAAGTGTAAATAAATTTAGTACAAATTTTCGCAAGTAAGGACGCCCTCTTCTGAGGCAGAACCATTATATTTTAACATAAGTAATAACTTGACTAACACTTCTTCGCTTCCTCGACAGAATGCGACTGAAATTCTTATCTATTGTCAGAATTTCAATCGCATGAAAAGCCCAAGCAAAATGAAAGAAATTCAACAAAATCTATTGTCATCTTTTAAAATAATTTTAGGAACTGAAAGTAGCTGGGACGAAAGCGTAAGAAGCGAAGAAGTATTTGGAAACAATTATAATGTATTCCGGCACGATCGGAATTTGTCTACCAGTCAAAAAAAGTCAGGCGGTGGAGTCCTCATTGCCATTAATGTAGACTTTACTTCTGAAGAAATAATATCCGACAAATATATAGAATTTGAACACGTATGGGCCAAAGCATTTATTGCTGGCCTTCTTCTGTTCCGTGTACTTTCCACCGGAACATGCTCATAAACATTCGTATGAATTATTTTTCAAAACTCTAGAATCTATTATGTCTAACATGAAACCAGAAGTAAAACTGCATGTTTATAGCGACTTCAACCAACGTAATGCAGACTTTATTGTAGACATTGAAAATGAATCTATCTTACTCCCAGTCGCAGGCGAAAACGAAACACTGCAGTATCTTTTTGGCAAATCCATCACGAATGCATCTTTCAACTTTCCATCACGAATGCATCTTGACAGTAATGTAGGACAAACTAGTAATGAAATATGTAGTCTTTTTGCCACTTTTTTTCAAGAAATTTACACCACATATGAAGAAACAGATCGCGACCGCGAATACTTCTCGTATTTTCCTGAATTTTCGAATTCTTTATCTGTCAATCAAAGCTACGAAAGGTCCTGGACCTGACAGAATAGCTCCAATTTTTCTCAAAAACTTGGCAGAAGAACTATCTACACCCTTAACGGCCTCCCACTCCGTGGTGGGACCAAGAGTGCTCCGATGTCTACACGCAAAGATCCGACGCGTTTAAGGCCTACCAGACGGGAGGTATACCTGGCGACTATTTACGGTATTCGGAGCTTGATACCAAGCTTGAAAGCTTGGCTAAAGCAAAGAAACGTGGATATTGGCGTCGGTTCGTGAACGAGACGTCGAGGGAGACATCGATGAGCACTCTTTGGAACACAGCCCGAAGAATGCGGAATCGCGTTACGGTCAACGAAAGCGAGGAGTCTTCAAGTAGGTGGATATTTGATTTTGCCAGGAAAGTATGTCCGGACTCTGTTCCTGAGCAAAATATTGTTCGCGATGCGTCTCCGGGCCACGACGCGATAGAATCACCTTTTACGATGGCAGAATTTTCAGTTGCCCTCCTGTCCTGTAACAATAACGCGCCTGGGTTAGATAGAATCAAATTCAACTTGTTGAAGAATCTACCCGGCAATGCCAAGAGGCGCTTGTTGAACTTGTTCAATAAGTTCCTGGAGCAAAACATTGTACCGCAGGATTGGAGGCAAGTGAAGGTGATCGCCATCCAAAAACCAGGGAAACCAGCTTCTAATCACAACTCTTATAGGCCGATTGCAATGCTATCCTGTATCCGGAAATTGATGGAAAAAATGATACCCCGTCGTTTAGACCACTGGGTCGAATCAAATGGTCTACTATCAGAAACTCAATTTGGCTTCCGCCGTGCCAAAGGGACGAATGATTGTCTTGCGTTGCTTTCAACAGATATTCAGCTGGCGTATGCTCGTAAAGAACAAATGGCGTCTGCGTTCTTGGACATTAAGGGGGCTTTTGATTCCGTTTCTATTGACATTCTTTCGGGTAAACTTCACCGACAAGGATTTTCTCCAATTTTGAACAATTTTTTGCACAATTTGTTGTCCGAAAAGCACATGCATTTTACGCATGGCGATTTGGCAACTTTTCGCATTAGCTACATGGGTCTTCCCCAGGGCTCATGTTTAAGCCCCCTTCTTTACAACTTTTATGTAAAAGACATCGACGAATGTCTGGCAAATTCATGCACGATAAGACAACTTGCAGACGACAGTGTAATCTCTGTTACAGGAGCCAAAGCTGCCGATTTGCAAGGACCATTGCAAGATACCTTGGACAATTTGTCTGCTTGGGCTTTACAGCTAGGTATCGAATTCTCTCCGGAGAAGACTGAGATAGTAGTTTTTTCTAGGAAGCATGAACCTGCTCAGCTTCAAACACAATTAATGGGTAAATCGATTTCTCAGGTTTTGGTACACAAATATCTTGGTGTCTGGTTCGACTCTAAAGGCACCTGGGGTTGTCACGTGAGGTATCTGATGAAAAAATGTCAACAAAGAGTGAATTTTCTTCGTACAATAACCGGACAATGGTGGGGAGCCCATCCAGGAGACCTTATAAGGCTTTACCAAACAACGATATTGTCTGTTATTGAATACGGGTGTTTCTGCTTCCGCTCCGCAGCAAACACACATTTGATCAAACTGGAGCGAATACAATATCGTTGTTTGCGTATCGCCTTAGGTTGCATGCAGTCGACCCATACGATGAGTTTGGAGGTTTTAGCTGGAGTACTACCATTGAAAAACCGCTTCTGGAGCCTGTCTTCTCGTATTCTAATCAAATGTGAGGTCTTGAACCGTCCCGTGATTGAAAATTTTGAAAGGTTAATCGAACTTCATTCTCAAACCCGTTTTATATTATACGTAAATGACATTTCCTTTCTTCTTAAGTCAATACATGTGCTTGTATATGCTGATGACATGAAGCTCTTTATAGAAATAACCAATGCAGAAGACTTCGAAATATTCCAGAATGAACTTAATGTTTTCTACACTTGGTGCAACAAAAGCCTATTACAACTCAACATTAAAAAATGTAATTCAATAGCCTTTAGCAGAAAAACACCACCTACAAACATTTTCTTAGGAAACCAACCAGTAGAAAAATGCAAAATCGTAAGGGACCTAGGCGTAATCTTAGACTCCAAAATTACATTCATAGAACATTATAATACAATTATCAACAAAGCAAATAGTATGCTGGGCTTTATAAAACGCTTCGGCCACAATTTTCAAGACCCATATACAATCAAACTATTATATATTACATACGTCCGACCAATTCTGCAATACTGTAGCATTGTATGGAATCCCTATATTGCCACACATGAAGAACGCATTGAATCTGTCCAAAAACAATTTCTTTTGTACGCGCTTCGTAAGCTAAAATGGACATCATTTCCCTTACCATCATATGAAGCACGCTGCATGCTTATAGACATACAAGCACTTAAAGAACGCCGGGATCTCTCAATGCTTTATTTTATCAATGACATTATTTCTCAACGCGTGCAATCTACTCAATTATTATCACAACTAAATTTTTATGCACCCAGTCGTCAATTAAGAAATCGTAAAATATTTTCGGAAAATTCTCACAGAACAAACTACTCAAAAAATGGCCCAATAAATCGCATGATGCGTCACTATAATCAGCACTGCGAAAATATCGACATCACCATGGGCAGAAATCAAATAAAAAAACGACTAACTACTGGAAATAATGTATAGAATATAAGAAAACATTGTATTATTATAACTGTAGTCTACATTTGCTTGACGAAATAAATAAATAAATAAATAAATAAATAAACCACTTATTACCACAATTTTATTGCTTTTTTTCAAAGAAGTTTCCTACTGAATATAATCTTTACATATCCAAGTATATGTAAAAAATAACATTTTGGAAGCAAGTATGTTAAATGGCAATGCGTTTTTTAAATCGATATTTGATACCAACTCTGTATCTGCTTGAGTTTTTGAGGAGTTATAATTTTGAAGAAGCATGTTTAGTGAAGTGTTTAGAGTAAACAGTTAATAGACATTTACAAATAAATATGACTGTTTCATGAAAATTCAGAAATTTAAAACTGCTTTCTTTACCATGCTATATCGCAGAGGAACATGATGAAAGTATCAAATGTAAAAGAGATTTGCAGAAAAATGCAAATTTAGTTTTAAAATACGAAAATAATCTATCTGGCAACACTTCCGGTCAATAATTGGTTTTTTCTTCTGAATCTCTTATTTCATTTGAAAATCACCTATCACTGTTTTTCGGACATCCTACATTTACAAATTGTGCAAAAAGACAAGGTTTGTGTTATTTTTCAACAAAGAAAGGGTCCCACAGAGCGGAGAGTATCTCAATCGACATCGAAATTAGGATTTTTTCAAAATGATCCCGAAGGAATAATTCCCACAACTTTGAAAAAAATCGGTAACGGTCGAGTCAAGTTTGTGCTCTTTCTTAGTCACTTCGAATGGATGACCCATATAATGACAGGAATAAAATTATGATACATCATAAACGCGTAAACATGCGCAATTTTTTTGTAGACGTGTTTCAGGACACTCATATCTACCTTTAAGTTAGATTTTTTGTTCTTATGAACGTCCATTGCATTGAAAAAAAAATTTTTTTTGAAGCTTAATTCGGAAGGCGAAATGTTCAATACTGAATATATAGTCAATAAGACACCAAGCCATCCACCTGAAATGTGGTCTAACTCTCGTTTACGGCTGCTTAAGAGACAACGATCTTTGGCTCTGCGCAAATAATGTAGAGTATTCTAATCGTTGCCAATTTTTAGGCATGGCAACACTGCTTAAAAGTCGTTTGCTTCGTATTTAAAATTTTGATTGCTGAGAATGACACCCAAGAATTTTACAGCGATTAGAATTTTACAGCTCCGGAACGATCATTAAGACGAAGGAATTTTCTTTCTCTGCCCCAGCGTAATGCATCTTATAGACTACACGATTTCATTGGCTTCATGTCAGCAAGTTTCAACACCGTTGCAGCCTCATTTGACTTTAACTTGTCGGTAAGTATATTAAGGCAACTTCTCAGGTTCTCACAAAAACAGTACTCATCCTGTGCGAATTTGTTACTCATAGTTGGAGTGATAAATTGATTAGAATAGTGTTCAATGGTGTCAACTATCGCTGTAGCCTTATATTACTAGCTATACCTCTTATTGCTTCAGAAAAAAAGCGTGAATCGAATTGGCCAGAATTGTTGCATAACCCACCAAAAATGTCCTCCAATTCAATCAGCAATGGCTTTCTGATATTCCGTCAATCTATACAGGACCCTATGGTGACTGCGTTCACCGTAGCATGAGCAGTAATCGAATGCAGTATTTTTAACATTATAAAATCGGAAGTCGCTGCAGAAAAAAAACTCCTGCATTATAGGGATTTCAATGGGACCGAGGGTAGGAAACATAATTTGTCGAAATGCAAACTGATGGCATCATTTCTGCGGACTTTCCATTACATTACATCCGCATAATTGGTTAAAAGCGTAAAAGCTTTCCAAAAATGAAATTTCGCCGTAACAAAGTAAATGCTGATCGATATCGGGGGGCAACAAATGACACAAAAAAAAACACACACACGAATTACAGAGCAACATTTCAAGCTCGCAGTATTTATGCCAGAATTTTCGCTCACCCTGACGATGGCAGGTATATAAACCCAACTAGCGTAATAGTGTATTGCGAATAGTATCCTGTAGTTACCTACGCCGTATCCTAGCAGTTGAGCCGGATGGTGGTCCCGATGGCGATGTGCTTTGTGTATGTCGGCATCAGGATAGCCGAGCGATGGAAAGTTCAAAGTTACCAGTCGAACCATCCAATCATGTTATTGATTTAGAGCAACCTTTTTTCCCTCACTCCTTTCGATCGTATGAAACAGAAACAGCGCAGAAATACAACAGTCGGATGAGCCATCGCTTGTTGGGTGGACGAAATGGTACACACCCACACACGTGGCCAAAGTGCCAACGAGCAACGAAATCCACCATCAGTCAGTCAGTTTCGCGGGTTCCGGACGTCGCGGAATTCTTCCTCATCCTTTGCATCCGGGTGCCAGTTGAGCTTACCTAGCCATCAGGACAACACTGATGATGGGGGTTGAATGGTGAACTGCTGCCCCCTCACCATACCCTACGGCTAAATTAAATGCTAGTCGCTGATGGATTCCGGCGTCGAACGCGCGAATGACAACGATCGTTCGCGATGTCCTGCGCGAGGTATACTCGCGATTTTTTCTCTCTATCCACCGTCACCACGCGCCTGGCTAGCTGTCACTGTTGTACTCCATTTGGACACCGCAGACGGACGGGGCGGGATGGTCCATCACATGGTCGGCAGCAGGAGTGTGGGAAAAATGAAATGCTAGAATGGTTTCGCGTCCTAGCGCGGAAAAAAGTTACCATCCGTTGTGGTGTGGGGAGAGCTGGACCCTGTCAGGTTCTGGACAGCGGGAGGCTCACGATGTTCGCTCCAACCTACTGCATGTTTCACTGTTCTACACACCCGCACGCTGGAATGGTGGTTGACAATGTCCGCGAGTTTTATCGCGACGTGATAAAGTAAACATCGCACACGCCGGCCACGGGACACTGAATGCGGCTGTCGTACATAATGTAGTTGATTCGGTGTAAAGTAAAACATAATGCTTTAAAAAAATCATCTCTGTGACTCTCTTTGAAGGTGATCAGTTTTATCGAAATGCAACTGCACTGATTGGTTTCATATGATGAGTTGAGTTTTCAACAAATAACAGAAAAAACGGATATTGTCTTTTTTATTTATTGAATATGTATATTTACGCAGGCAAAAAGTAATGCATATCAAGTATCGATACAACGGCAGCGTGAATAATATGGATATGTAAATTCTACTCAGATATACTATGGCCATGGAAACAGTGAGAAACCATATATACTCCTTGTGGCTTGACCTCAGGAGCTTTCTCACACATACATTTTACATTCTCATCCCAAGTAATCATATTACTGTATTTAAAATAATTTATAAATTTATCGTATAAGATAATTGTCTTATGTTATAAATAAATACACCATTGCAGTTCGAAAGAGCTCACTCAACATTACATAAAAATTATGTAAATGTTGATATTAAGTTTTATGTAATCGTGATAATAAATAATGGAAAGCTTCCCTGTTTTCGAAGTACGGTACTGATCTAATAAGTCAGTCGTCGTATGTTCGTATTCCGAGAGACAGACTTTTAATTTCAGTAAGATCGTAGCGCTCACGATTGTCCTGTTTGTTAATGGTTCGCTGTAAAGTCGGTGTACAATGAACAGAAAGGTCTAATTCCGACAGCGGAATGTTGGCACCAGATTCAAAAATCCTATATACTTTCACGAAATGTTAGCACTAACAGTTCCTAAGGGTATTAAAATTCTATTTATCTTCTATATTTAATACTTTGTACTTTACTAAGTTCTTGTTTGGTGTAATTCTAAATATTCTAATATTTCGCAAAAATAAAAGAAAAGGAGTGAAATGGGATTTTTTTCAAAAATTAGCGACAAACTGCTGGACGCAACATGACTTCCAAGTCTTGCAGACATTTAACTCGATTGAACCAACCAATTTCATAAAGGCATATAATTTGCGTCAAGCATTTTCAGCAAGCAGTTGGAAACGAGTGAGCAATTCCCAGTACGATTGCTTTTTTTTCAATTAAATGTCCAAACATTGATTTGGAACCACCTTACAGAAAATTAATGTATTAGAATATCATGTTTCACATGCCAAGCAAGAAGATAAATCTTTCTCAAACAAAACGTTTGTTACTGTTAATAGCAATAAATATTCAAATGGTCCATCTTTGTGGTACATCAAGTATAATATCCGGAATGATTTGCGATAAGGGCGCAACTGGCACAAGATAAACATTGGGAAATATCAGTTTGAAAATTTGCAAGTACATTTTCAAATCGTAATTTCAAAGGAAGTGACTAACATTAACATCAATACCAAAAATCGACGTAAAATAAACCTGTGTTTCACATTAAATTTGTGCATTTATGGCTAAAATCTGCACTTTTCTTCTAATCCTTTTCAAAAACCTTAAAGCATTCTGACAACGAGACCGCCCACCTTGTTTTTATTTATTCTTCAGTTGCGCCCCTTTAAATGCACCTTTACTTTGAAAACAATGTTGATCCGCCCTTTACTGTCGCCTGTTTACGAAATATTTTGCAAATAAGCCCGTTGCTTCAAAACAATGTAAAGGGCCTAGTTCCAAAGTATCTTTTGTTTTGGGTAAACTGTTTTGTCGCCCTTCACTAAAAACTTGATTTAAATAATTTTATTCATTTATACAAAAGAAAAGGATTCTTGCCATGAATTTTGTAAGTCTTTCCGGAACCAATGGTGTAATGGTGTAATAAAACGATTTGTTTACATTTTGTTAGTTGCGCCCTAATCGCGAATCACTCCGGATATGTTAAACAGGCAGATAAATAGCATTTTGCCAACTCCACCACCATGAATTTCATTTCAGTTGTTTTTAGCTCAACATTGCAATAAATAAACGACCGCCCTAATGAAAATTAAGTTAGAGATGGCTGGTAAATCTGATACCTGAATAATTTACATGTGGTTTGGGGTGAGTTGCGAGTAATTTGAAAAGTCCATTCTAAAATATCCCATATTAAACCCTCGGTTGCCCAAAAAACGACTAAGTCCCAGAAAGCCGATTTCCTGGCGAAATTTTTTTTTCGACATTTTCTGTATTTTTAACCCATTTGACATCATTTTTTTTCGATTTTCCCAATTTCATGTACTTGCCCTTTGGCAGATTTTAGTTGGTTTAAAATTGAGCTGAAATTTGGCACAGGGTCAATCAACAAAACGTACTTGGTCGGTTTTTGAAACATGTACTTAAGCGTAAGTTACTTGCGAATGGAACGATAAACTTTGTTTATTCTAATTGCTTTTTTTACATTTTGGCACATAATAGGTGAACTCACTGTTCAATTATAATGAAATTCAATAGTAACCTACGAAGCAACTAAACCTTTCATTTGACACAATAATATTGGTAGATTTGTCACACCATCACTGATTGAGTGAGTGAAAATGAGTGAAAACTAGAAATCTTCTCAACCAACTGCATTATAACGTCACAAATTTAATAGAGCCCAGCAGCATACCCATGAACTATGATAAGCGATTTTTTTTTGTAAAATTTGACCCACTGCGACTATTATTTTGATCCCTTGTGGTAATGGATAAGTGGTTGATTCCTGTTGATCGAGAATAAAACAGATAGCCTTATCATAATGGAGGAGGGACACGACCCCCTGCAAAAATTTGTTTTTTGACAAATTTTTCTGATATTTTTTTTAAAAAGAACATTACCAATAGGCGACATCTTTTCCGAGAACTTAGTTGTCCATACTTGTAACAGTTCATGAGCTCTCGAGTTTCGTTTATTACCTTAAACTTTTTTCTACGGTTTCCTACGGTTATCATTATATTCTTTAATAATGTTGTGGATAATCCAAAGTTATAGATAATTCAAGTTTATGAAACTGTGTAAAAATTCTCTTTTTATAATATAAAAACACCTAAAACTTTTTTTTAACAAATGTTAAAAGCTATTTATTGCGTCAAAATATGCATCTTTTTACGCCCTACGGGTCACTTTAACACAGTTTCAAAATTAAAATCAATTTGAAATAGTAAGATGCTTTTGAACTTGTAGAGAACGTGGTAGTCCGGCGGATGTTGGTGCTGAGGTGGTGTTAGATGGGGAAACTTTTGAAGTAGTCGACGAATTTATTTACCTGGGTACATTACTGACATGTGACAACGAGATTACCGTAAGATAAAAAGGCTGATAGCAGCTGCAGACAGGGCTTTCTACGGATTGCGTAACTAGCTGAGGTCCTGTAGTCTGCAAACCCGTACTAAACTTGCACTCTACAAAACACTTGTTGTTCCCGTGGACGTTGAAAGAGGCCGATCGGCAAACTCTTGGTGTGCTTGAGCGTAGGATTTTGCGTTTAATCCTTGGCGGCAAACTAGAAAATGGTGTTTGGCGCAGACGCATGAACCATGAAGTGTACCAGGTGTACAAATCGGCGGATACAGTTAGGCGGATAAAACACGGAAGGTTGCAGTGGGCCGGGGCTGTAGCTAGAATGCCGGAAAAACGACTATATTTAGCAGAAATCCCAATAGAGGCCGTCTACCTGGAGGTAGGCCCCGCACTCGATGGATGTGTGCTGTCGACGAGGATGCCCGTGAAATAGGTGTTAGAGGAGATTGGAGGAAAGCAGCCCAAGACCGAGTCACATGGCGACGTGTTCTGGATTCGGCATTGGATCGATAATCGGTCTGTCACCGTAAAAGTGAAGTAAGTAAGTAAGTATTGCACTGATAATGGGCTCTCCCGCTTCAGGCATAAGAGTTAAAGCATTGCTATCGGCACGCGGCGAAAAAGCACCCTAAAACTTTGATTTACGAGATTAAGGCCGATGCTATAATGAGAACGAGGCGGTGCGAGTCATGTTTTTTCTCACGTGGGGAATAATATCAACAACGGGGAAATCTATGAAACGGTTTGCTTCGTATTCATCATGACATCGGCCAAAGAAAAAAAAAAAGAAACGAAGAAGTACGAGTCCAATATCATTGATAACAGCCTGTCAACAGCGCACCAACAAGCCATCCTCAAACGAACAAACTTCTATCAATGGAGCTCTCATGAATAGCATATTCATGAGGCTGTTATAGTAAAAAGAGAGCTCAGTCGTCGTATAGTGTTGCACCGCAGTATTTTCCCGAAACCTGCAAATATGTGCCAGTATTGGAGTAGGATGCCTCCAAAAACTGTTATTTTAGAACCAAAAAATAACCTGTTAACTTTCTCGGAAAGTTAACAATTATCTGGTAGAGTCAATATATAATTTTTTTAAAAATAAAAAAAATGAAATAAAGCTCAAAATACTTCAGTAAAAATAGTGTTTTTTACCCACTTCAATTGAATTTTGGAAAAATTGCCCTGGAACAGTGAAAAAAAAAACAAGATAGAGCAATATTTTTCATGCATCGTTTTATAAAATCAAATTATCTATAACTTTATAGAAAACAACACTGCTTTATGTCGTAAGAAAAAAAGGTTTCAATTTTTATTTTGTGTACATTACGGGTACTCTAGTAACCAGTCATACCAAAAAATAGATCCTTCTTAGTAGAAAATTTTTTAGAAGACATGAAACTTCATGCTCTAATGGTTCCCGACTTACAGATATTTGTCGTGAAATATCACGACTCCGCCGGCGTACCGTGTCGTCGGAGGTTCTCGTCAGCTGATGTGGATAGCATTTTATCGCGCTCCTGGTTATTTGCCCTTCGTCCCTATAGACTATCTTGATAAAGAGCTTCGTGGTTCCGTTAGATAACCGAGTCAGTGCACTTGACTGAAAAAAAAAAATGCATTCCAAAAGCTCAAACCGAAATGAAAGATTATAGCTATTCAACTATTCCTATGAATTTTGGTGACCCTAGCCATTACCAAAACGCGTCAATTCGCCTGAGATTGTCGTCTAGAAATTGCTCGCCGGGTTTGTCGCTTTAACGTTTACGAGGAAACTCATTTAAGTCGATAATGGCTAGGGACACCAACATTCACAGGAATGGTTGAATAGCTACAATCTTTCATTTTTTTACGGTTTGAGGTCTTGGAGTGAACATGTGTTGACCACTGATCCGTGTTATTTCGCTTACTAGTTTAACCGTGTGATTTTTCGTTTTGAGGTGTTCTCGCGTTGAATTTATGGTGGAATTGCCTTCGTCATATATAGTCCCTCGAGTCTGGCTCGACCAGGAGCTACGTCGATTCGCCTTTCTTGTAGTTACCGTTAAAATTTTATTTCACTCTAGTATTGCTCTCAACATTTTTTGACCGTCGACACCCGACCATGAAATCGCCCGCCTCCGACTCCTCCTATTTTGCAATATACTGGGGTTCTACGGAGTAGCCCTGTTATTATTAATGGCTCTTCCACGATTGTCTTGTCGTAGATCTGGATCAGGTCATTTCTTAGTGAGCAAGTGGTTGCGTATTTTTTTCTTTCATTACTACTCTTAAGTAACGGATAAAAAATTCACGAGCATTCGCCAGCTCTTACTCTTCTATAAAATTGCATTTTTAAGAATTTTCTCTTTCGAAATTATGCCAGTCAGTGTGAACATTGAATAAAATAAAAATAACTTATAACCGTTGCAAAAATGTTCAATTCTTGCTGAGTAATTTATGATAACCGTGTTCATGAGATAAACCACAGACAAACAGACGTGCCACTCGATGACGATTTCATCGACCAGAAAAATAACGATTATTTTGAAATTTTGCTTAGAGGACAGTAATGCCGCTTGTGTCGCTATAAGCAAGCGTGCACTTTTTTATCAACGACAAAAACCGTCAGTAATTCCGCTGGTGTTGATTTAAGCAATCGCGCGCACCCATTGGCAAAGACAAAAACCGTTTTACGAGTATAAGTTAGTAGGCAATAAGCTCACATGGTGGCGCATGAGTGTAACGTTTCGAATAAGGACGAAGATTATTCAGGATTTTACTTCGAAGAGGCACGTCTGTTTGTCTGTGGATAAACTATAGTTCATCTTCAGCAGCAGCTTTGCAGTTTTTCCTTGTCGCTCACGAATAGAAATCGTGTACCACTTCAGTAATTGACCCGCGGCGCTCTGCTCCACCTGTACTGTTGCTTCTACCAGCATGTTTTCTTTCAAGTCTTTTTACTAAGTACTAATAGCAGGTTAACAAATTGTTTCTGTAAAAGGTCTGTTTCAAACTTTTCGAAAGACCTTTACCACCGAGACATCAATTTAGTCTAAGTTCATGAAAGCAAACATCAATTGACCTGGTGGGATGGGGAGACTCTGTCATTTTTTTTTATACTGATATAGAGAATGCCAGTAAATTGTGTCTATTCATGTCGTTTGTACTAGGTATGCTCGCATATGATTGGTTTATTGTTCGCGTAAATTTGTCCTTGAAACTTTTTATCAATTTTGACCTGTGAGTAATGAAATATAAAAGTATAGAAAACAAATACGTAGTCACACGTCAAAAACGGAAGGAATCCAGTTCAGGCCTCAAGTTGTCGAGCAATTTTTTTTTTCATCAAAGTAACTTTTTGAACAAATAATTTTCAATAGAATATTGATAGATATTAATGAGAATTCAATTTGCGATAAGTCATTTGGTTTTTTCCATGGGCTTTCAATTACTCATAAGTTTTTTTTATTCTTGTATAACTTATCACTGCGACCAGAAACATTGATCTTTTGTGATATCGCCCGGGTGTTTGCTGTATATTGCACTTATATTATAACCAATATCACAATTGAGAGTAAGGGACATGATTATAATTCGTGCTTGTGTGTATGCCCTTCCTTTTTTATGATTACTATTCCGAGCCTCGTTGCCTCCGGCCAATATTATCGCCAATTATAATTCCCTGGAGAGGTTTCAACAGAATGGGACCAGTTTTATATTGAGAGCGATTTATTTTTGTCAAAAGGTATTTGTCGACCCACGACCACCCGCTTGTCAAAGCGTGCTCTGTATACTTACGGCTACGAAGCTCCCGTACCCATCAGTTACTTAGAGTAGCTAAAATAATTCATACATCAATTTAGACATTAGGTATCTATATTTTTTTTTATCCACAAACAAAACAAATAGTTATGAATTTGATTGCATTTCCACCTACTGCGCAAATAAAATTCCGTAATATGATGAAATTCATAGATATACAAAATAGCGTTATAATGACATTTTTTTTAGCAGAATATGCAGCAAAACTGCAGTATTTATTCTAGTTAATGAAGAAAAATTACCCTCCTTCCAACTAAAAATATCTTTTCGAACCGAAACATCTCCAATGGAACTAATTTTCACTAAGTGTATCGTTCTATCAATCCGGTTAGCCTAACCTGTAATCGCCAATACCATAATTTAAGGCATCGAGGATGTCTAAAGTGGTTAACATTGGTTCATTGCTACTACAATCGTTTCACAGTACTGTTAATTTCTTAGCAAAACGATGTTTTATTTCGATGAATAATCGCGATTCGAAAATAATCTCGCTTTTTTCCTTAGGGATATGGAAAACTGTTAGTCGAGCTTCGGCAAATTGCATAATCGAACTTTTTACAGTGCTGACGACTATACTTTGTCCTGCTATACAAATCTGTCCTTCATCTTACAAATTGCTTCAGCAGTTTTTTTTCATCCCGTGAACCTGTCTGGCAGTGGAGTAGCGCGGCATGTTGGCGATGGTCAGTTGCAATATGGGACGATCGACAGGGTGCGTGAAGAACCGTGTCATCGTGCTTTCTTTTCGCCCAAGGTAGAACAAAAAAAAGCAACCCTTTTAAAACTGAAATGTGCTGTGTGATGAGAATGAGATGCTTTTCACTGAAATGGTGGTGTACACTTTCGTGTTCTACCGTTGAATGATGTATCTTTGCTGTTTTAGTCATTTTGAGCGACTATAACTTTAGTCCGAAAAGTATGGTCACTATATGATGTGCCACGTTGTATGTTTGTACATGCTTCCATGTTCTTTCGGTCCAGCTCTACGTTATGTAGAGCATCGATCTGAATAACTCGGCTGGGAGGATGATGGGAAACCAACTCTAAGTTTATGCAGGATTTATAGGCTTTTAAAAAAGTGTCGTAATGGAAGGCAAACGATTTTAAATTTCATTTTAGTGATTTCGCACACCCTAAGTCATTGCACTGGCTCACTTTATTTGGTATCGTGAACTTTCAATTTCATAAATGCATTCGCTACAATGCATTTAATCACGTTTGACCTTCACACCTTTGAGCCTTGCACCGCTATCAGCGGTGAAACGAGACGAAAACCCGCATTCTGGTAGTGCTATAACCTTAAGAGTTTGGTTACCATAAAGCACAACCAATTACCAACAGGTTCACTGGGACCTTAGCCCGCTTTGGTTCAGAGTTTGAACACCATTTCGGCCAACACGAGCGCTTTTTCGCCTGGTCGAGTTTTATTGCAAACACACATTGTTCAGCTTCCGCTCTGCTTCACCGAGCCTCGTTCACGATTCACGAATCAAACGAGGATGCAGATCTATTCGTAGCCGGTGGCCCGTATAGTGGTCATCATACCACTACGAAACATATATAGGTACATAGCTTATTCTAGACCTACGCAGATTGGCCGCTATGGTAGCATAGGCGAGAATAGTACGAGAAGCCGCATCATCGTCGAATCTGTTTCCACTTGATGCCGCGTTCCAGCCTGACCTGCACTAGCTGTTCGCCGTTGCCTTCCGTTGCCGGGTTTTCCCGCGTCTAGTCGTAGATATCGACGAAACGGAATCGAGTGAGTTTGCTTTCGCACTAACAAGGGGCCAGCGTTTTTTTTTCTTTCCTCAAACTGAACGTTGGCTTCACGCCTCCTCCGTTTCCGACGAGGTCTTAGTCATTTCTCCAAGTCCACTAACGTGTGTCAGTAGGTATACTATGTACCGTGTAGCTGCGAGGAATGGATAGAATGTACTTTCGACGAATCCCCGATAGATCGCTGAGTAGGTAATGTTCACAACACGCGGACGCCCGTAGGGTGTTTCTTTTGAAGGTTACATTTTTTATGCAATAATTACGTTTTTAAGCAGTGACTACCGAGAAGGCAGATGTGTTAATGTAAATATGCCACAGATAGGTGAGTCGAAAAAATAGAAATACTTGCACTACATCAAGTTGATTAGTAGTTAATCGAATATCTGTTCCTTTTGCCGGTGATATTGGGGTCAAATGATTGTTTTGCATAAAAAAATAAAATAGGGACCATAAACTTTTTTTTTTCTTCACAAATCATTTATTTGACACGGCACAAAACCATAAACTTTGAACTCAAAGGAAAATAAGTTTTCTCATTTTATTTGTATGCAATCAGCTGCAATTTCCTATCATAAGTTGATATTTTAACTTTCTAAATCAACTGAATACGTAGCTTCACATTGAATCAATTGATTTCGCGAATAAATGAATAAAGAATGCGATAAATTTATGGTTTTTCTTTCAAATTGACAGTTAATTTAAGCAGTAATATCAACATTTTCCAGTTCAGTTGTCTTTGTTAGGTTAAATGTATGTTCTCCAATTTTATCAATAACATCCTCAGAACGGCGTTGGAAGCTGGAACTCGCCTTTCGAACGTAGTCCTCCGGCATCGACTGCCATATGCGTGTTATGACAGACTTCAGGATCTTCACACTAGGGTGATTTGTTCCCCCCCTCTCTCTCTCTCTCTCTCTCTCTCTCTCTCTCTCTCTCTCTCTCTCTCTCTCTCTCTCTCTCTCTCTCTCTTCTCATTCTCATTCTCACTCTTTTTTATTCTCTCACTCTTTCTCATTCTCTTTCTCTTTGTTTTCTTATTCTTTCTCTCTCTCATTCTCATACTCATTCCTTTTTTCTTTCTTTGTCTTATTCTTTCTCTCTCTTTTATTTTCTCTTTCTTACTCTTTCTCTCTCTAATTTCATCTCTCTTCCTCTTCCTCTCTTTCTCCCTCTTCCTCTCTGTTTCTATCTCTCTATCTTTCCAATTCTCTCTTCCTCTTTCTCTTTTGTTCTCTGTATCCTTCTCATTCACACACACACATATGTGATGCCTCCATTGTTAATCTTACTATTATCATGAAAAAAATTTACGAAATATCAAACTGAGCATTTAAATTTAATTGTAAAAAATTGCTACCTCAGTTCTTTTATCGGCCACGTGTATTCTCGTCAGGCATTCCAAGAGTACAGCCTTTTTTTCTGCGTTCTCATAATATTTTTTCTGTTGCTGTTTGTTCGTGATACCTACCCTAGCAGTCGGGTAATCATATTGAGAACGTATTTGCAACAGAGCATACCATACATGCCATACAGCAACCATTTTTTTTCTGTGTGGACTCATTACTGCGACCAGAGCTTAGATCTATTGTGATATTGCCCAGGTGTTTTCTATACTCCGCACTTCATATTACGGGCAGTATCACTATTGAAGTAAGTGATACGCTTATCTTTCATATCCGTGCTTGTGTGTAAATTCTACCTTTCCGTTTCAAGCTTACTGCTCTACTATACCCAGCTTCCGTCCATCCTAACAATATCGCCTAATTACAATTTCCTGTAGAGAATTTTCATACGTTACTCACACCAGTTTTATTATAATAGGGACTTATTTTTGTTAGAAGGAGAGTCAACAGGGGTACTGTAGAATTCAGATTGAAGGAAGGGTACGTGGTGGGGAGCCTGAGAATAAACTCATGCTTAAGTCCTTCGACAACCAAATGGCCTGATTCTACTAAGATTCGAACCCACGACCACCTGCTTACCAAAGCTGACTCTGTAACCTTGCGGCTACGGAGCTCCTCATACAGCAACTATACATGCCATACAACCGTGCATCGTCGACATAGGAATTAGGTGAACAGCAAGGAAAAAACATTCGTAGTTGGGAAACTAGACGGCAACGTTATAGTTGCAAAACATTTTTTCTTTCGTTTGTCTTTATTTTGTCAATACCACTATTGTAATAGAGGAATCGGGGGCGTGTCCTAAAAAAACTGTTATCATTTGATCCATTTTTCCCCTTTTTTCATATTTGTTAGAAAAAAGGTAGATAAATATTACACAGTGCAACAAAAAATTGACTTTTTTTCTGCCTCTGCTTCTATATATATATTTTTTGTGTATTTTTATGCAATACTAAATATCCCCGAGTTTGAGCATGTTTCAACTTAAGGGGCAACAATGGCGCCATTTTGAATTTTTAAGGCACCGGTAATTTTTGACTTTTTTTCGACGCCATTTTGTTTTAAGACCAAATATCAAAATTCTAAGAGTTTGTCCACATATTAGCATCTTTTTACCCATCTTTTGAAAAAAAAAACAGATCTTGAATCGGACAAAAACTGAGCTCAAAACGGTGATTCTACGAAACCGGTTTTGGCATAGTTTTAGTATATTTCACAAGGCAAAATAATATCGATTCTTTCTGCGCATTAATGGTAACTCGTCAATATCTTAAAGTGGTAGTCAAATTACATCACATTTTGAGTGAAAAAGTCTCAGAAATCGAATGGTAGGTGTCTGATCTAAATAAAATGTCAACAGATAAACCTATTTTTGTATTGTAGGGGAATATGGGCAAAATCGACATTTTGCTGACATTTTACGTAGATCAGACACCTACCATTCGCAGGGTGGCCACTCATTCGGAAAAACGGGAAATGCGAGAAAAAGTCGGGAATCAAATTACATCGGGAAAAATGCGGGAAAAAGCCGGGAGTTTTTTTATTTTATCGGGATTTTGTTACCAAGATTTTTTCAAAGTATTGTGTATGATGAAATTAAAAATATTGGGGAAGTTGGAAGTACAGGACTGCAAGTTGGTCCCTCAAAAGTCACATTTTTCTTCAGCAGTCAGTTTTTTAACCAAAAAGTCACTAAATTTACTTTTTTTGACCCGCTGATCAGCTGGCTACTTTTGTCAGTCCTGCTTTTCAAATGAAATAAATATTGACATCAAATGTCTTAGAATAGCATAAAACGTCGAAATATGGTGTTATCTAAAGAAAAATGAAGGGACACTGTGGGACTTCTCATATACACACATTCTCATATGTAGGGGAACTGTGGGTAAAATGAACAGGGGTGGTAAAATGGACACCCGTTTAAATTTCGACTATTACGTTGAAAAATAGTACAAACTTCTTTGGCACCTTATCTTAGAGGCACTAGGAGCTATTTGAGACAAAGTAGGCGACATGTAACAGTCAAACAGTCGAAATAATAAACGAAAACAAAAAACACGTGTACATTCGTGGTTGTGATGTTATTTTTGGCCTACATAAATTAAGGTTTTTTCAAGTGTAAAACAGTATTTTATAACGATTTTTCTGCAATGATCTGGACTCAGACTACTAACCAGCAGAAATCATCAAAGGTTAGTAATTGTTTAAATGATTTTCTCGATATATTAAGGAATTTTCAATAATATGTATGTGCGGGTAAAATAGACAGCCCATGGTGATGGGGAAAAAATTGTGTTAATTTCCATTGAAAAATCTAGATGCTTTGTGCTTATATCAGAAAAACGCAAAGGTAAACTCGGACCGATGAACAGATGACCGCGGCTAAACGTACCGTTGAATGCGGAATGTCCGTAAAAATTATTCTGCCATTTCTCAGTTTCTTGCGGATAAGGTCATATTTTGTTATTAATTCTACGGCAAATGGTGAAAATTGAACTGTTGGTGAATGCATAAGTGTGTCACGTGCTATGGAACAACATTTTACTATCTGTAAAGGGATAATTAATGTTCACGCCCAAGGTGTTCATATTACCACCTCCCTATGTTCATTTTACCCACACGTGTCCATTTGACCCCCAAACAACTGCTTTCGAAAATGCTCATGAAAACTACGTAAAATACTATATTTGAGTACTTCTTCTTATTTTTTGTATCAACCGTTAATGACTCAGTTAATGTGCGCTATCGACTCATAGTTGTAGTGTTAAACTGTGGAGGAAATTGGGAAATGGCTTAGGGTGTCCATTTTATCACCCCTTCCTCTACAATAGAAACTGTTTCAATTTTCTAAGAGCAATGCAAAATAAGTTTCACTGTACAATCTTACTAACATTGCTAGTTATTTGAATAAACAATTTGAGGATAAAATAAGTGGCACACAGTTCTGATTCTCCAGTTTTTCGAATAGATTTTTGTTTCAGTTAGTCTTTCAGAAGAGATATTTGGCGAACTCTAGCGAAACTAGCTACCATTTCCGCTTAGAAACTCAATGCTGGTGAAAATTTGGGTTTGCTGCTATGTGGAGCAGTTAATTAAAAAAACATTTAAAACTTGCCACAAAATAGAGCAAACATTATTTTGTAATTTTTAAAAAAACTAACTTTTGTACATATTTCAAATTCGTATTTTTTCTGTACACTATACAATTTGACTGTAAAAAAACTATTTTTGATGTAAATACAATCAGAAATGCTCTTAGAAAACAGCATAATCGTTTTCGAGGTTTTTCAAGAAAACATTTTTTTTTTTTTGTTTCTGCATACAACTTTTTACATGCTTTTTGTTTTGTAACTGGTCTTAGGATACGATGCTGGCCTAACTAGTCAGTCGTCGTAGGTTCGTGTCTCGGCTCGAGAGAGACTGTTAGTGTCTGCAGGATCGTAGCGCTAGCCTTTTGCATTGAACAGTTGGCTGCTGAATCTGGCCACAGATAAACAAAAATACTTGAAATATTTCTAAAGCCAAAATAAATTACTTGATTGGTGAGATGTTTCCGGCAAGGCTGTAGATGGTAATTCTGTTTAAAAATTGATTGAATATCTTAAAAAGGTTATTTTTTGAATTTTGAGTTGCCAAATGTTACAACGTTGATTATATGAACACGAAAGAAGTTAAAATTTCTGAAGGTTTTTTTTTCGAAACCAGAACGATTTGTTTGATTGATGCGATGTTTCCGGCAAACTTGTTGGCAGTAGTTTTGTATTAAAAATATTCTAAATTAAACATTTTAAAGAGCTGATTTTTGAAAAATACTAATACAGTCATACCTCGATATAAGGCAACCTCGCTATAAGGCAACCTCGATATAACGTAACTCGATATAACGTAACTTTTACCTCGATATAACGTAACTTTGAAAATGTATTGAAATTGAAAATAAATGCTACAGCAACTGTTTTCGGGGTATAAATTGCTTCAAAAAAGTGTTTGAAGTAAGTTTTAAAATTGATGAAACTAATGCGAAAATTGTCATAAATGGGCATAAAAAAGGTTTAAAAATACTAAAAGGTGATGGAAAATAGGTTTTCACGCATCCTTCAGTAACAATTCACAGTCTTGCATCAATTAGAAAAAAAAATTTTTTTTGCTTGTTGAAATTTTCTCTAAATGGGCATAAGAAAGGTTAAAAAATACTATTGGGTGATGGGAAATAGGTTTTCGCGTATCTTTGAGTAACCGTCAACAGTCTTGCACCAACGAACAGGTAGGGGTTCGGTAGCTGGAAGGCTTGGTATGTGGGAACTATATTGCGCCTTTGATCCAGTGATTCGCCAACCAACAATTAACTCACAAACATGACAAAAAATACTATTGATCCTGACAAACACGACAATAAACTCGTTTAAAAACGAAAAAACGAACAAATTCAAACTAATTTTCGTCAACGATATAAGGCGCAAGTGGCGAGAGTTGTCATGTTGGGTACACGCTCTTACAGCTGTAGCCAAATCATGGCTATTCTTACTAGTACACGCTCTTGCAGAGGTACACAAAATTAGAGAAATTTTCCACTCGATGTTAAAATTGCAACCGTGCGGTTACAAGATCAAATTTACTGGTCGCAGTGGGGTTTATACAGAAAAACAAAGGTATAAATAATGAAAAAAAGACTCGTGGCTCTTCAATTTTTAATTAAAATATCTTTTTCAATTTATTTTCCAATTACGTACTTTTCAATAAAATCTCCGAGTTTATCCTCGATGTTGCTGATAAACGTTACTTTCCGAAAAACTTCGTGTACATTTACTTGCATTTATGCTGTTAACGAAAAAGAGCATAGCTTTCGAAGCATAGCAGGGAAAAATTGCAGTTTGTATGTGATATTTTACTATAAATTTGAATATTGTCTGTTGTGCCCCCGACTGGATCAATAAATCGCTGTTGGAGTTTTTCAAAATCCTTTTTGCTTCTTACCAGTACAAAGTAGTCGTTTGAGCTTTTGTTTTCTATGAAATTGTTATATTTTTTTTTCCTCATCTATAGTTTATTTGACACGGCACAAATACAATTCAATGTTTAACGGCGCCAATTATATCTGGTAGCTTACTTTCTAAAGTATCTTAATAACTAAAAGCAAATTTTTTATCCTCGCTGCCGACTACGAGCTGAAACTAAATCTAACTTAAAGCTAGAATATTTTGCATTAAAAGCACATTAAGCAGCATATTAAATTTGTTCCGCTGCTGGGCCAAGATATTACGGACTGGCATTTTGGGTTGTTTTCATCGGGCCTTGAGAATATCGTGCGGGTCTGATTGCTGTTTCCGGATCCGGGGTCTTAACGTGTTCTTGTCGTTTGGTTGGATGTAGGCGGAAGGGGATAGGACTAAACTGGGGCGTGGATGGATTTCAGGAAAACGTATATAAGGGACATGTAGGATAGGTCACGGCTCGCCAAGACATCACGAACAGGAACAGCCGGCTGCCTACCTTCGGCCTGCAGGGAAGCTATTAATCTAGACCTGGCGTCACGGTGTACAGGGCATGACCAAACAACGTGCTCTATGTCGTGATAACCTTCACCACAGGCACAGATACCACTTTCCCCGAGCCCAACACGACGGAGATGCGCGTCAAATCTATAGTGATTGGACATAAGCCGGGACATCACGCAAATGAAATCCCGTCCTACATCCAACCCCTTGAACCACGGGTTCGTCGAGACCTTGGGGATTATGGAATGTAACCACCTTCCCAGTTCCCCCTTGGTCCAAGAATTTTGCCAACTGATGATCGTATTCTGACGTACAAATGCGAAAAATTCATTAAAGGCAATTGGTCTTTCATAAATATCACCGTTTGTTGCGCCCACCTTAGCCAAAGAGTCCGCTTTCTCATTACCCGGTATCGAACAGTGAGAAGGGACCCACGCTAAGGTAATCTGAGTAGATTTTTCGGATAAAGCACTCAGATGTTCCCGTATTTTCCCCAGGAAATACGGAGAGTGCTTAACATCTTTCATCGATCGGAGAGCCTCAATGGAACTGAGACTGTCCGTAAAGATGAAATAATGGTCCGTGGGCATTTTTTCGATAATCCCTAGGGTGTACTGAATTGCAGCTAATTCTGCGACGTAAACAGAAGCAGGATTATCGAGCTTATGGGAGACGGTTAAATTGTTATTGAAGATACCGAAGCCAGTGGACCCATCAAGAAGTGATCCGTCAGTGTAGTACATATTGTCGCAGTTGATGTTTCGATATTTATTGTAAAAAATTTTAGGGATCTGCTGCACGCGTAAATGATCCGGGATTCCACGAGTTTCTTCTATCATGGATGTATCGAAAAACACAGTAGAATCAGAAGTATTTGATAAGTCGACACGATTTGGAATATTCGAAGAAGGGTTAATATTTTGGGACATGTGATTGAAATACAATGTCATAAAACGGGTTTGAGAATTAAGTTCGATTAACCTTTCAAAATTTTCAATCACGGGACGGTTCAAGACCTCACATTTGATAAGAATACGAGAAGACAGGCTCCAGAAGCGGTTTTTCAATGGTAGTACTCCAGCTAAGACCTCCAAACTCATCGTATGGGTCGACTGCATGCAACCCAGAGTCGAACCAGACACCAAGATATTTGTGTACCAAAACCTGAGAAATCGTTTTACCCATTAATTGTGTTTGAAGCTGAGCAGGTTCATGCTTCCTAGAAAAAACTACTATCTCAGTCTTCTCCGGAGAGAATTCGATACCTAGCTGTAAAGCCCAAGGTATCTTGCAATGGTCCTTGCAAATCGGCAGCTTTGGCTCCTGTAACAGAGATTACACTGTCGTCTGCAAGTTTTCTTATCGTGCATGAATTTGCCAGACATTCGTCGATGTCATTTACATAAAAGTTGTAAAGAAGGGGGCTTAAACATGAGCCCTGGGGAAGACCCATGTAGCTAATGCGAAAAGTTGCCAAATCGCCGTGCGTAAAATGCATGTGCTTTTCGGACAACAAATTGTGCAAAAAAATGTTCAAAATTGGAGAAAATCCTTGTCGGTGAAGTTTACCCGAAAGAATGTCAATAGAAACGGAATCAAAAGCCCCCTTAATGTCCAAGAACGCAGACGCCATTTGTTCTTTGCGAGCATACGCCAGCTGAATATCTGTTGAAAGCAACGCAAGACAATCATTCGTCCCTTTGGCGCGGCGGAAGCCAAATTGAGTATCTGATAGTAGATTCGACCCAATGGTCTAAACGACGGAGTATCATTTTTTCCATCAATTTCCGGATACAGGATAGCATTGCAATCGGCCTATAAGAGTTGTGATCAGAAGCTGGTTTCCCTGGTTTTTGGATGGCGATCACCTTCACTTGCCTCCAATCCTGCGGTACAATGTTTTGCTCCAGGAACTTATTGAACAAGTTCAACAAGCGCCTCTTGGCATTGCCGGGTAGATTCTTCAACAAGTTGAATTTGATTCTATCTAACCCAGGCGCGTTATTGTTACAGGACAGGAGGGCAACTGAAAATTCTGCCATCGTAAAAGGTGATTCTATCGCGTCGTGACCCGGAGTCCGGGCATACTTTCCTGGCAAAATCAAATATCCACCGACTTGAAGACTCCTCGCTTTCGTTGACCGTTACGCGATTCCGCATTCTTCGGGCTGTGTTCCAAAGAGTGCTCATCGATGTCTCCCTCGACGTCTCGTTCACGAACCGACGCCAATATCCGCGTTTCTTTGCTTTAGCCAGGCTTTTAAGCTTGGTATTAAGCTCCGAATACCGTATATAGTCGTCGGGTATACCTCCCTTCTGGAAGGCCAAAAACGCGTCGGATCTTTGCGTGTAGACATCGGAGCACTCTTGGTCCCACCACGGAGTGGGAGGCCGTTCTTTGATCGTTACGCCGGGATATTTCTTCGTTTGGGCTTGCAACGCGGCGTCGAGAATCAAGCCCGCGAGGAGTTTGTATTCTTCAAGTGGTGGATGATGTTGAATCGACTCGACCGCTTTTGAAATCATTTCCTCGTATAACTTCCAATCGACATTCCGTGTGAGGTCGTACGGAATGTCAATTGGTCGCATGCGAGTTGACCCGTTTGTAATTGAAATAAGAATAGGCAGATGGTCGCTACCGTGAGGATCGAGGATTACCTTCCATGTGCAATCCAACCGTAGCGACGTCGAACATAAGGATAGATCCAAAGCGCTTGGGCGCGCTGGAGGTTTCGGGATACGTGTCATTTCACCGTTGTTTAAAATAGTCATGTCGAAGTCATCGCAAAGGTTATAGATTAAAGAGGAGCGGTTATCATTGTAAGGGGAACCCCAAGCCACACCATGAGAGTTGAAGTCTCCCAAAATCAAACGTGGCGAGGGAAGAAGTTCTATTAAATCAAAGAGCAGCCGTTGCCCAACCTGTGCTCTGGGAGGAATATATATTGAGGCAATACAAAGCTCTTTATGCCTGGAATCGAGGGGAGGTTAATACGATAGAAAGAATAGCACTTTTTAATCCCTAAAAGTACTCCTCCATATGGGGTGTCTCGATCAAGGCGAATAATATTTAAATCATGGAAGTTGAGATCAATATTTGAAGTAAGCCAAGTTTCACAAAGGGAAAATGCATAGCATTTGTTTTTATTTATCAAAACTTTAAACGAATCAATTTTTGGTAAAATACTTCTACAATTCCACTGTGAGACAGAGATAGAATCCTTCATATACGCGGTTGAGTTAGGCATCGAAGGATACAATCGCTGCAAGGAGGGGCCATTGGGCAGTCAACTGCTTCAAAAATGATCTAACTGTTGGGAGGAATGCTGTAAGAAAAATTTTAATTGGATCGGGTACATTGAAATTTTCAAAAATCCAGTCCACAATGTCAGAAAATTTCACTAATCCAGAGTTTGTTTCATCAACTGGATGTGCAAAAGGAACAACTGGGGTTTTAGATGTTCCTGGCAGTGCTGGGAACTCCTTCTGGGACTTTAAATTTGCAAGCCCAGGAGGAGTTTGCTTCGGTTTTTCCGCAGCACTGTTTGGTTTGTTCGTACTTTTCATTACACTTTGGGAAATCTTAGGACCTTTACGGGGAAGTTTAGGAGAAGAAACATTTTTCCTCTTCCTAGACTCCCCAGGATTGGCATAAGATGTTCCCGCTGATGAATCGTCAGAATTGGTTTCATCAGAGGACAACAGATCAAAGGGGTTCGATGTTATGGTAGAAGTGGTCACGGTCTTCTTCAGCATCTCAGCATAAGAACGCTTTGAACGCTCCTTAAGTGACCGCTTGATTTTATCTCTGCGCTGCATGTACACCGGGCATGTGGAGAGCTCATGCTGGTTTTCCCCACAGTGAATACATTTTTCAGCATTAACACTGCAAGAATCTTCCGCATGAGTCTCCCTTGCTACCGCATGAGCCCACACTTGCTACATCGTGCCTTATTGCAGCAGTAGGCGGCTGTGTGGCCTAACTGCTTGCAATTGGTGCAATTCATAACACAGGGTACATACAATCGCACAGGCAGACGAACCCGGTCGATCGAGACGTGGCTAGGGAGTGCAGATCCGGCAAACGTAACGCGAAACGAGTCTGACGGAGTGTAAACTTTTTTACCGCCGACGAGAGACATGGACCGCAATTGCTTACAATCCAAAATCTTCGCCTGTGTTTCGGTATTTTTGAAGCAACCGGTTGCGCTTTTTAGGATACACTCGACAGACAGACTCGAATCGGTTATGACACCGTCGATCTCCACGTCTCGTGCGGGTATGTAAACGCGATACTCGCGTGTGAAGAGCTCAGAGCAAGCGATAGCATTGGCCTGTGCCAGATCACTGACCACGACACGGAGCTTGTTAGGTCGGACCTTGGACATTTCGGTCTCGGCCTTGTACCCCTTCGTCAGGTCTTTAGAAATTTGCAGTATGTTTAATCGCTTTGAATTCACTCCTGCCTTTGGACGAAAAAAAACAGTATAGCTGCCCTGTTGACATCCGTCCGGGTAAAGCCTGGGGCGAGGGGGGACTGGAGAATGAACAGGGGAGGGGGTAACAGAAGGGTCAGGGTCAGGGGGGTTCGGGGATGGTGGCACGGGAGGCGAGGGATCTATATCCATCGCGCTAAATGTAGCGCACTAGCGCACTAGCGCCGACAAGAACACGTACCTTTTTACTTCTTCCTTCCAGCAGTGGTTGTCCGATCGTTCGAAGCTGCACCCAAAGCAGCCAGCAGCACCGGTACAGCAGCACCAATACAGCCAGCAGCAGTGAGCCGGGTGTGAGATCACTCAGCACACTCGACTGTCAACTGATGGCATTGAATTAGAAAGATCTATTCACTGTGCACAGATCAAAACTGCAGCTGGTATTTTGCACCAATACAGCCAAAGTTGCGAGCCGGGTACAGAACGTAGCGACACAACTCACAATCTAGTTGGCATTTAGCGCGAATAATACACTCTTTTGTTTGGCTATTCGTACACACGGACCGGATTGTAATAGAACGACCACTTTGCACGTCCGTTTCTGTCGAGTGTTCGACGCGGAATGAAATTGTTATATGTTGAATGTGAAAAAATGTGAAAAAAAATTATCGTTGAATCAATTTGTTTTATTGACACTGAACCGCGGAGCCATGTCAGAAGCCATTCAGAAGCCGGAGCCATTCAGAAGAAAAACAATTGCTGAATACTGCGATGTCCTATCTGTACGTTGAACACGACAAAATAGAGGGTTTTGTGGAACACCCCTCCTTAAAATCAGTTCTTTGTCTATAATTTCGTCTGTAATGGTCAAAACAATGCAAAATGTTCTAAAAATTTATGCATTCAACTAAGCTTTCCTCAAGAATTCGTAAAATTTATTGTTTTGACAATCACAGAAAAAATTAATAGAGAAAAAACTGATTAAGGAGGGGTGTTCCACAAAAAAATCAACTTTGTCGTGTTCAACGTACAGATAGGACATCGCAGTGTTCAGCAATTGTTTTTCTTTTAAAATTTTCCACTACTTTACTGAAGGAAGTAATCCGGTATATTGAAAATTAGAAAAAATATTTTTTTATTTAACTGTTAGGTGGATTGATTGAAAAACCAAAAACGCCAAAAGTAAGGCCTTGTTCTATGAAACAATTTTGCTGAAGACATTGAGTACATAAAATCAATTTTTCATAGTCAAATCTAGAACGATCACGATTTTTCGAATTTGGACCACTGTGCACTGTGGGATTTTTGAATAAATCTTTCCACCAATTGTAAATGTCTTGAAATATAATACTTGGAATGTGTAGAAACTATTTTGGAAGTTGTTTCATAAAATTGTGGCTGAAAAACTTGCTTTACACTGAGTATTTTGTCGTTTTAATATCACTTTTTGTACTTTACGACCTTCACAAGGGCATTACTCAAAAATGTACCGTACGATGATTTTAAAATTTTTACCAGAGATTCTGGACGTACTCAGATTATTTGGTGCATTTTTTTTATAATAACGATCTGTGGGAGCACCGTGCAGTATTATCAATAGATAGCCGAATATAGAATTGAAAAGGAGAATTACTACCGAAATTTAGAATCACAAAACCTCAGAATATTTTTGATTCAAATCTTAGGATTTTTCATCGAGTTTCCTCTTCATACTTGGGTGTATTATCTGAGTGTTTCCTATACTTAGAACCATCTTGGACGCTTTGTTATGTTCCATCTTTCAACATTGGTAGTATACACGTTACGCACCACCCCACCGTAATGGTCACTTCGATCCTGCGGATGGTCCTGAGTACTTGGTTTGGTTGAATGGCCGACCGAGTGCTGCTAACTGTTGTTCTGCCAGACCGCCATCGAGTTGTGCTGCTACTGGTCGGTTAGCGAAGCCGATGCAAATGATGCTTTGTGTTTGTGTATAGGAAGGTGCACGCTTTTATCGGGAATCGGGAGCAGAACCGCTTGGAAAAATGTGTGCCTGCCGGGAGGAAATGCGAGCTAGGGCATGCAGCAGCATCAGCTCAACAGAAAAAAAAGCAAAATAAAAAAATAACATGAAATGAATGGAAATAAATCAATAATGCTGGAAATGCGAACTGATCGGAGGGTCTTTCGAAGTGGGAGAGGATGCAAGCGCAGGGAAGGATCAGGATTTTTTCGGGAGTTCAATTTATATTTTAAAATTGGAATCGTAATATTTTTACTGGCTTTATTCGCGGCGCTCGCACGTTGAGAGGATTGTTAAGTTTTTTCCCTGTTTTTTTTTGCATCCTCGTTTGCTCAGTGTGTTTGGATGGAGTGGACGTCGACGTGAACGTTTGGTACTATACTTTTTTTTGGGCAGGCATTTCAACTTGATCCTAGATATTCAGGGCTGGGATATGAAATGCTACGGTTCACCGAATGTACAGAAACTCTCGTACCCGACCTGATTCAGCATCCACAGTGCTGTTTGTGCCAGGTTGATTGGTTCGTTGAATTTGTGAACAATTGCAGTGGGACGGGTTATAGCGGAGGCTGACGAATCCGCTTCTGTGTGTATTTATGCATCATATACAAACGATGTACAACGGGCTGCAGTTCGTTTCGACATAAGTATTTTGCATTTTCGTTACATATTATTTATTAAATTGAATTATGCATGGGAGCACATTTTTTTCTGAATTGCTCATGGGTAAATATTTTTTTAACGTTGAAGACCGAGTTTGATGATACATATGAATTTCGTACAAATTAAAATTTGGAAGAAAAAAATCATACCTCAGTTTAATTAATTTTTATTTGCGTCACAATTATTATTACCATGATCACTTCTCGTTAAAAAGCAGAAATAGTGGGAGCGTCCCCACTTCCCAGTGTTTTTTCGGTTGCTTGAAACAGTTTCGAAAGGCAAAATCTGTTTTCTAATCAGTCTCGTACTAATTGCTTATTGTTTAAATTGATTGCACCCTAGCCCACTGCTGGTCGGTCGATTGGCGCGGTTTGTCGTGAGCTGTCCGTTCGTAGGGTGCATTTCATTATTTTTTCATCCCGCTTCGCGCGCAATTTTCCGCCGCGTCTGCATATTGGTCATTCTTTGCGCGGCCTCTGCCACCTTCGTGCATATGTACCTGCCTGTGCGATGGTGGACGGAGTTCGGAGTGTGGTGCGCTTTTATGCTCGTTGCTATAGGGACTTTCGGGGAAAAAACTGTTTGATTGATATTGATATTAATATCAAGGCTTTTTTTATGTTCGCTGCACCATCGGTTTTCCCGTCATTCGACGGTCGGGTTTTCATCCTGATGCTGGTTTTTGTGCTCGCTGACTATTTTGAGCTGAGCTCAAAATCCCGGGCATTGTTTCCGGGAACGTGAATGCGAGTTTCTTCATTTATGAAATGCACTTTATAAATACAAGCCTATTGCCAGAACCTGTCAGACAGTGACGAACCGACCGATACCGACCGATACCGACCAGTCGAAAAGTCAGACAGCAAAATGGAAAGATTTTTTTTGACGTCCGGATTTTGGTTCGATTCTCATGGAATATTTTTTATTATTGTTCATTTCCGACAGGCACTCGATGAGTATGATATACAGCCGGATCTTCCACAGGCTTTGCGGCTGTTGGACGAGATGAACAACAATTTCAAACAGGTTTCCGATCATGTCGGCAATATGCTGCAGCGCGTCAAGACGGGTGAGCTGTCCACAGAGTATGGTCTCAACTTTCTAGAAATCAAGTACCACATGCTGCTCAACTATCTGATTAACCTGACGTACGTTGTCCTGCGGAAGTGTTCTGGTAAGATTTATGACTTAGTTCTTTTGCATGCGGGACAGCCACTGTGAGAATATTATTTTGACTTTGAACATCGTTATTTTCACTTGTATTTCAGTCGTGTTTTCCAAAAATATATTGTTTTACTTGGCAAGCTCATAATGCTCAGTTGTTCTAGTTTTTTTTGTTTTCCTATTCTATTTGTTTTACAATAAATCTCCATCTTCTATCGTATCATCCTTACATTTCCGAATCTACAGAAAAAAAGAAACATTCTGTCTAGCGCTTTTGAGTTAACGTTGCGACCATTATTGCCAAAAAATTGTAAGAGACGCCCTGAACCTTGGAGAATCTTCTCGAATAATATTTCGATATTGGATTGGAATATTTTGCTGAACATAAAAAATCGAGATGAACATCAAACACACACCAAATGTCGATGATTTCATTTTCACGGGAAATCCATAAATTGGATCCTAAAGTTCTGCTCGAAATGCCTTAAATGTCAGTTCTCTCATATACCGTACCTGGGCGAAACGTCAACTAAGACCTTTCGAGCAGTTTTTTTACTCTTCATTTAAAAATCGAAGGAAAACGATAAACATTTTTTAAAAATCACGTTTTGCTCAGAAAACGTGGCTTTATCGAATGATATATAAAAACTGGTATAGCTTTAGGACCCAATTCATTGGCCATAGAGGCCTGTTCGGATACCTTGATATTTTGGCAAAATTGATAGCATCCTATTTTTGTCTTCTCGAACAATATTGCCACAACACCAAGCCATCCTGCCCTTTAAAATCGAAAGTGTGATTGATGATATCGAAGAATCGTGAATTTCAGCCAACCTTTGAACAGGACTCATATTTTTGCGCTTTTAAATGCTGTTGTTGAAGGTTTTTCTATGAATATGAGAATGTGGTGTAGCAAATAGCGTCTCCCTTATTGAGACTTCGGATGGAAATAAGTGAATGCTCATTATCTATTAATTGTAACTTTTCAATAATGCTTTCTTCAATTTGTTAAATGCTTTCGAATTTCCTTACCGAAACCATACATTTTTTGGAATTTGAATTCTTTGGGAGTCGTTTGTGTATTAGAAACGTGTTTTTTTAAAAAAGGCGGGAAGTTTGTGAAAGACTACGAAAACTTATGCAGAAGGATTGAAGAGCGAAACACATTTCTTTATTCTTTCTTGACTTCTAAATCAAATGACATTCCATGAAGCAAAGAACTGTTATTTTTATAATGAAAAACAATGCTTTCATGCTCGACTTATCGTTAGTGAAGTGGATTACGAAAGATTGTGAAGTGCTTCAGGTTTGGTGTTTTTTTGCAATTGGCTAAACGAATCTTTGAAGTTACACTAAGTGTTTCAAATCGTTAAATTCTATCAAGATAAGAATATGAAAAAGTTATAATAATTATGCACTGATGTTCAAAGAAATAAAAAAAAATATTGTCTAGGTGTTAAAAATTATAACGGGTTTTGGTAGACCTTTGACCTTTTTTTCTAAAGCCAACAGAGAACAATGTTTTGAAAAAACAAAATTTGCACCTAATTCATCGAAACTATTTGCGTATGAAAGCATTTAATTGCCATCTTATTCTATCTAAAGGATTCTGATCGTTTTACAGGGAAATATTTGAAAAAAATAAAAAAAAACTATGCATGTATAAATATATTTTCAGTTTGTTTTTGAAATCAGTAAAATTATTATAAAAATCTGTTCTCAAGAGCTTTAATTGAGCATTAAATTATTTCGACCGTTTTAGAACTGTTTGTTGGCCTAAAATGATATTTTCGTATAATTTTTTGCTAGTTATTTTCCTAAGCTAGCAGAACAGAGCATTTTTCAATTAATTAACGGAGCATAGAATTCGGCGTTATGGCAATTAAGAACCAGTTCGCGAGAACCGCAACCACCTTTAGAAGGCAGGTTGTTTCGAGGTTCTCCGACTGGGCCAAAACTTTCAGGGTTTGTTTATCTATATAATAGAGCAATGTTTTGCGTAATCTCAGATAAATAAAATAAGATTTGTAAAAATGAGCTTTTTTACATAATTAATTTTTCAGTTTTCCTTCAAAAAAATAATAGTGTATATTTTTTCAGAAAGATAATCATAAGTTTTAGATAATCATAAAACTTTACTGAAGACGTCACACCGATCAAACAAACCGTTTTGGCCCTAAAAATATTTGTAATCATCAATACCTTCCCAAAATAGCATTTTTCAATAGCTTCTCGAAAATGAGTCTTGCTCCAAAAAATTAAACCAATAGCACAAAATGACATCTTTTGCCTATAGAAACGTCTATGCATAGTTTCAGCCAAATCTAAAATGGTCGAATCAATTGGTTGCCCGTTTTTTGTGGAATTGCTCAGGGGTAAGTGGGGTAAAAAAAGCTCACAAAAAATGGTTGTTAAAGAACCGCTAAAATATATATATATATATAATAAGCTATAACTTTAAGTAAACTGAATCGGTTTTCCTGAAAATTGGCAAGTGTGCTCTACTCTATAAAGAGTACAAAATGAGAATTATTGTAAGTGGCTGTCGTAAACACATGATGAGAAATTCGCATTTTTCTAAAAAATGATGTCTTTTACTGCTGTTTTTCTCCCTTCATTTGATATATTCAAAAAAATGTGCCGTTATTAAGATACGTGAGAAAATCCAATTTTTCTATAACATATTTTTGACCATCATATCGAACACATTGTGCGAGAAGCGTAACTCCGTTGTGTGTCGATGTTCTTCAATTGGGCTGTAATTTTCAGGTTCTGTTAATTTATGTAGTAATGCAATAGTTTACAGAATTTGAGATTTTCGGTAATGAGGCTAGTGGGGTGAACAGGCCCTCCAAAATCTTGTGTTTAAAATCTTGAAATAATTACTTTACCCTTGTTCTCGAAGTTACACGATGGAATGAGAGGTTATTTTTGGAGCTAACAGGAGTATATCCAGCAAACAAATTGGTTCATATAACTCGCGCTCAACTCTGTTAAGTGAACCCTTATTTGGTAAAAAATGACCATATAAGATGCATGAAATGTGCCTATGTGCACAAATCTGGAGGCCATATACGAAAATGAAAAAAAAAATTGGTTACGATTTTGTAAAACTTCGCATGCTCTCTTGAATGGCCTCATTTGAAACTTTGCATTGCATTGTATACGACTTAGAGGATTGACGCATTTTACAATTTTATATGACATGTTGAATGGCTTTGTATATAACCTAATATTGCGTTTTATAGGATCTAAATTTTATACGTTATAAACAAATTTAATGTTGCATCTTATGTAATTTCAAACTTGACATGCACATTTGAGCGACTTAGAGTTAACATCCTTATACGACTTCTGGTTTGCTTGGTAATGAATACCAACAGGATTAGGATGAGATTATGTGGATGATAGCAAATTTGAATTGGAAGATTTGATCTTGGTTGACTTGATTTAATTTTTCATTGTATTTTATCAAGATGAGCATTACCTCTATGAAATCGGCCTCCACGAAACACGTTCGAGTTTCTGGGTAATTATTTTTTCTATCTTTAAACTCATGTAGCTAAAAGTAAGTCATTTGCATAGGAAAAAACAGGGGAGACTTGATAAATTGGCCCGCAATAAAATACTACAGCTGTTCTAATTTTAAAGTCGTTATCACCTGTATTTGTGATAAATTCAACTTCTAATATATATTATTTTTCAATCATTTTCTTTCGTTAGCAGAGGTCTTTGGGACACTTTCAACTAAGCTCAATCTGGAATAATTTTTGCCTTTAGTCTGATTCATCTATCAATCCGATTTTCGCTAAATTTGGAATCATTTTCGGCTTTGCCCTTTTCTTTCAGAACGCATCTATTCTTCAACCATTTGACTGAATTTAAATCATTTTCTTTATGATCTTTTTTGAGATCATTCTCTTAGTTTTTTTTTGCAAACTAGTTCGGAATACCTTATTTGGTTTTCTATTTTCTAAAAGCTTTATAGCCCTTTTTAATTAATTTATAATCATATTTTATTTTAATCTTTTCTATTTGAATAAAGTGTCATAAACCATTATTTCCATTGCTGGCTTTTCCTAGACATCAGTTACGTTCTTTAATCATTTCGAGCCAAAAAATCGGTAAAAAGTGTCAAGGACAAATTTACGCGAACAATTAACCAATCACATGCGAGCATTCCTAGCACAGGTGACATGAATAGACACCACCAACGATTTCCTGTGATATTCTCTGTATTAATATATAGAAAAAAAACCATTTACAGAGTCTACCCGTTCCAATAGGTCAATTTATGTTTGCTTTCATAAACCTAGACTAATCTGATGTCTCGAAGGTACAGGTTTTTCGGAAAGTTTGAAATAGCCCCTTGAACAATTTCTAAACCAAATGTTAGAAACTGATGTCTTGAAAGCAAAAATGCTGGTGAAAGCAATAGTACCGTAGAGTATATGCGGAGCAGAGCGCCGCTAGTTTCTCGTCGTCGTTTTTGATAGTAGTTTTAAGATTAATTAAGATAAGATAAATTAAGTGTGATAAATTTGAGCTCTATTTGTTTGAGTCAATTAAAATTATATACTTTTTTTCTTTCTGGTTTAAATGTGTCCATTATAATGCGTTCAAGTGTTTTCAATAATTCAAAAAAAAAAAAAATACAGTACAGTCGTCGTTCGATAACTGCAGGATGTTTACATTGCAGTTATCGAATGCCGTTCGATAACTGCAACACTTGACACATGCCAAAATTTAGAGGGGGGTCCGTCACTACCGTTTTTGCAGAAAACTAAAATCGGCAAGCTTTTCGATTAATGAATTTGATTTTCATATTTTCGCATCATAATTTATAACGTTTTAGTAACTACCTTACATAACCAATATGTAGACGAAGATAAAGTTCACCACTACAACTGACCATTTTACGAGACGTTTCTTAACTTAATTCATGCACGAAATTTTGACAGAAAGCTCGGAACCGCTGACATAACGCAAGTAAAAGCAACATCAATGCCAGCAGGATCCGGGACATCTGTCAGTTCGTTAAATGGTCTATTTAACGTTAAGTCACAAAATATTGTTTCTGATCTAGTATGCACTTCCTCGCTGAGTAGTGAAAGCTGGCCAAACAATGCACTAGGGATATTTTTTTTCTCTTATAATAATTACGGAAAGTGCACCACATAATATGTTGATTTTGTTTCATTGATTAATAATGAAGATCTATAATATTCCTTCTAGAATGAAGAGACAACAAATAAACAAAATAGAAAAAAAATCGAGAGAAATGAGAGAGTCCTTTTGAAATATTTCTAGAGATTCAACAATTTTCATTTTCGAATGCATTTAGAATCCCTCCGCGAGATCTGTCACTTCAATGTCAAATATGACTTTGACATCAGATTTGACGAATTGCGGTTCGATAACTGCAAAGTTGTTGCTTTTTTAAATATCTATAGCGAATTTCTTTATTCCACCAGCTCACCTCGTTCTGACCTGAAAGCGCACTAGCTGCCGGCAAAACCCTTCTTTATTCGTTGGATATCGACCCAGTGTTGACCTGAAAGCGCCTGCAAAACAGGCAGGTTTGCACTGTGATTTTTGTCAGTTTTGC
Source organism: Wyeomyia smithii (assembly GCF_029784165.1). Classification (NCBI taxonomy): domain Eukaryota; kingdom Metazoa; phylum Arthropoda; class Insecta; order Diptera; family Culicidae; genus Wyeomyia; species Wyeomyia smithii. Next base: position 74,816,158 of record NC_073696.1, read on the forward strand.
GAGTGGGTTCACCAATACTATTACATCGTATCTGTCAAATCGGTCAAAACACGCGGGTGATGCTGAAAACAAAAGGAAAATGTGTTGTCGTCTGTGCAGTGAAATCATGGAACGCAGAGAGAAATAATTGCTACAGCAAAGGTATTTGTTATGGAATTAATGGAATCGGATTTAGATTTGGATTCCGATTCCGATTCCGAGTTCGAAAGTGCTTTAATCAGAATTTTCAGTAAGCCATCGAAAACAAGCCGGAGTCGGGTGGCGAATTTTGTCATCGACGTAGTGGAAAAATATACGGATGCGTTTGTTATTGTTGCTGTTTTTCAAGCTGCAAAACCAAAACACGACCAAAACAGAAATCTTTTAATGTCGGCAATAATATCAAAAATGATTTGTTATTGTTGTATTTAGGATTGGCATCCGCAATACAAGAGCTACCGATCGGATAACATTTGTTTTTCACGCTTCTGGATCCGAGTTGCATCCAAGTTGCGACCGATCGAATATACGTAAAGCTGTCATAAGTTGAAAACAGACTGAAATCAGCTGATCGCAACTGTCTCGTGGATTGCCTTATTTATGTTTACATTGCACATGGTCTCACGCAGGGGGCTCTTGTGGCTGTCAAACTCCATACATTTACCATCTACCACTCATTGATTCTGGTTCCAAGCGTTTCTGGTACCCACTTTTTGGTTGGTTTGCCCTAAAACAAGTGAAATAGAGTAAACATCACATTTTGTCGGTAGACTTATTCTCGAATAAATGTCGTTCGAGATGAAAAAAAAAAAACAAGACTCAGCTTTTGTTTTCAGTATAATGTGCACTTTTAATGAATAGGAGAAGTTTTGTAAGCATTTGAAACGAAATATTGACGCCGTGATGTATTTATGGTTGGTAGGCAAAATGTTGACGTTTATAGTCCCCTGGTCTCACGCACACCAACGCAAGGCTTTGGATCGTAGATCGAGATCGTTTTTTCGTCCCACCCGAAAGTTGGCACTAACCCCGTGGAATAAAGAAATTCGCTATTAATTTCTAGTTTTTCTCTCTCTAAAAACATCCTTAACAGTGCGGTACCATTTGAGTTGTTATGGCGGCTGTGTACAGCGCGGCTATTTTGCTCACTCACCCGTTTTCACACCGGTCGTTGCTATCGTCTCAGTTCGACGTTTCATCCAGCATAAACCTTTTGCAGCGCTGTTATCGGGCTGCTAAATTTGAGAGCGCGATGCTCCCCGGATGCTCGGCTACTATTTCTTTAGCGCGTTTAGCAGCGACCGGTACGGTATGAAGTGATGATAGAGCGCTACCAAACGGGGTATAGAAGCGCACTGTTAAGAATGCCCTAAGTAAAAAAATATTATAGTGTATAATTTTTTTCGGAAAGACAAAACTGTTATCTACAACTGTGCCGAAGTCGTCAGACCGATCAAACAAATCGTTTTGGCTCTAAAATCATTCGTTATCATCAATACCTTCCCAAAATAGCACTTTTAAATAGCTTTTCAAAAATGAATCCTTTCCAAAAAATTCAACCAATAGCACAAAATGACATCCTCAAGTTACAGCCAAATCAAAAATGGTGGATTAAATTGGTTGCCCGTTTTTTGGTGGCATTGCTCTATTCAAAAAAGAAATTTGCTAAAATAGTTCTTTTGGTAGATTTGAACCCTCAAGAGAACTGACTAAATTAAACAAATATAAAATTTTCTGAAGAGCAAACATTGAAATAAATGAGTATGCTAAACTGATTAAATTAGCTTTACAAATAGGTACACGAAAAATTTATAAATATAGGTTATCTTGGGACAGAGGGGTAATTCCTCGAATGATGCGCTTTTCATAAAACAGGTAATCACAGTTTCGGCCATTGCAGACACCCCTTATTTACCTCTCGTAAACTTTTATCCATACATAATTTTGAAAATATGTATGGAGCGTGGGGCGCTTTATAGCCGCAATGTTTCAAAGTCCGCTACGACTAGTTGGTGGTTAGAGACATAAGTTTTTTTTTTGTATTGACGCCACTACGACCAGTAGTTTTTTGATCTTTTGTGGCGTTGTCCGGACGTTTTTGCTGTTCGCACATTTTTTTTTGTTTTTTACTTTTTGCAGTGTTACTTGTTGAGAACTAACCTGCTCCATGTTATAGTGCTTTTTGTCTTCTTCTTCAGACTTAGTAACCTACTTCCTTCCTTATCAACTTTATCATATCCTCTAACAGCGTATAGTGAGCTAAAGTCTATGATATTATCGAACCTTTAAACCAGTGATTATTAAGTCTAGAGGGAAGTTTTGTGTGTAAGAGCCTGAGAATGAACTCATACTCAAAGTCCTTTTGCCAACGAATGGCTTGGTTCTACTAAGATTCGAACCAATCACCACTCGCTTGTCAAAGCGGACTTTGATAAAGAAGAATAGTAAGTCTGAACTCTATAACACGTATAGCAGGTAACTTCTTAATAAGTGAAACTGCAAAAAGGAAAAGGAAAACAAAAACAAAAAATACAAACACAACACAAAAGATAAAAAATTACTAGTCTTCTAGGACTTTAGGGTTTGATGTGTACCTCCAGCCTAGAATATTTACTATTCTGAACAATTTTTTTCATGTAAAGTTTTTGTGTTAATAACGAACGGACGAAAAGTCTTTTGAATATCCGAGTTTTTTCACGAATATGGTTAAAATTTTTATGAGTAACTAATCATGCTTGGAGAAGATACGGATACGATGCCGTGAAAACCATACGCGAGAAGTTTTTGCGCATCGTGTCATGTTATATATTGTGCTCAATTTTACGGCTGTTTACTCAGGAAGCCAATATTCCAATCTCATATTCATTTATATCACTGAATTCCTGCAAAATCACATCCGTAATTTGTTCGGGTGTCTGGTTTGCATGGATCAAAATCGTGTCTCTTTTGATTGGTTGCCGATGCCGTTAATATGTTGAGCTTTCCGAGGAAAGATTCGTCCATTTTTATTGTTTTTGTTGACGTGTTGTTTGAGTAAAACCATTTAGGATCTTGGAAAACAATAAAAAAACAAATTGACTGTTATTCACTGTTCCTCTTTTGAAGTTTTAGAGCCGATGAAATAGGCATTCCTCGATTTCTGCAATTGCTTTCATTTTTCAAAATTTTATGACTGAACGTATCACAATCAAATCGTTGTAGCGTCAGAAGCTTTTGTCGATCGATTCAAAGATTCAATTTCTGTAAGCCGTATCATTTTTTTTAACGAAACATTTTTTTTCTACTTTTGGCAAGATGAACTAGGCGATACAGTTTCTTTTTGTGGCATTTCCATTCATAGTGCCTCTAAAACAGATCATCTACGAGATTGCGCTTCTTTGGTGATGGGAATTTGAATAAATTTTAACTATGACAAATTTTGTTATCGAAGATGTCGAAAGCAAGGACGAAGCAGTTATCTCACCCTGTGTCAAAGACAAAATAATTCTCACATTGTTTTATCCTTTTATCATTGAACCTTCACTTATTTTTCTCCCTCCATTTCAGGTCACAAAATCGAAAAAGACCCCTCCATTGATCGATTAATCGAAATACGCACCGTGCTGGAGAAAATTCGGCCTATCGACTATAAACTGCGCTATCAGATCGACAAACTGGTCAAAACGGCTGTAACCGGTGTCAGCTCGGCAAATGATCCAACTTCGTTCAAGGCAAATCCCGCCAACTTGGTATCGCAGGTGCCGGAAACGGCCGACGGTGAGGAGGCTTCCGGTGACGAATCGGATGATTCGGCTAAGGTGCTGAGTAAACTTCGAAAGGCAAAGGCAGCCAAAACCGGTATCAGTACCGCGACGGAACCCAGCAGCAGGGATGTGTATGTGCCACCAAAGCACATAGCTGTACCATACGAAGATGAATCGAAAGCGGAACGGGAACGGAAACAGATGGCGCGAGCACGAAAGCGTGCGCTCGGGTCTTCGCTGATACAGGAACTTAAGGACGAATATTTGGACACGCCATTGGAGGTTTCATCGAGCTCGAGAGCTCTGCGGGTGTTGTCCCGCAAAGAACGCGAACGGGAAGAGTACGAGGAGAAGTATCTAACTCGTCTGCCTATGACCAAGGCGGAAAAGCATCGCAGTCGGAAATTGACTACGTTGGGTGAGTATTGCAATATTGCATGCCGGCAAGCTTTGCTTTTGTGCAAGTTCAGCGTGAATGTGCAATACGCATGCTTACCTTTTTGGTGAAGTAAAAGTCGCAAGCTTTTATCTGAACTTTTTCTCGTTCGTTCGTAGGCACACTGGGTGACGAAGTAACCAGCTTCGGTGATATCAGTGCTCTGGACGGTGATCTTCCATCGGCATCAACGGCGGGCGGTAAAAAGCGCAAAGCTTCCAAGGGTAACAAAAAGCACGGTAAGAAGCGACGTTTCCGTTAGAGACAGCGCGATAAAGCTTCGCAAACAGCCAATTTTTTTCCGGCGATAGTAATTTCATTTTGCTATAAAAAATTATAATACAACTATGAAGCATTTGTTTTCGATATTTTTTTGGTGTTGGTTGTTTCTTTTTTTTTTGAATATTTAAATTTAATTTTCTCTTTCCAAACTAAATGTTTATTTTTTGAATCTGTCAGTTTTTGTTGTGTTTAAAATTTTCTAATCGATGGTTATCATAGACACTAATTTAGAAGAGTATGTGTTACGGTGGATTTACCGTTGCGCATTGAAGAAATAAAATAAATAAGATGATGATAAGAATTAACTTACAACAAGTTACTGTTGCTGAAATATGAAATATTGATTTATGATACAAAGATAAACACTCACCAAGAGCCTTTATGATATATTTATACGAGAATATTTTCATGTTTCTTCCGAATAATAACAAAAGCTGGAACCAATAGCAGGGGTATCTTTGCAGCAGTTGAAAGCCATTCTCACTACAAATTTACACAGAGATATATAAGAAATGTATAACAGACTAGCTATTAAGCAGAAAAACAATAGCTACAAATGTATCAAGCAGTATCACAGGAAATAGTTATTCATGTGTGCAAGAATTCGGCTGCAGGCGGTGCCGGAAACAGTTGTTGCCTTTTATAAATAGTGAATTTAATATTGATACTTTTATTTCTTAAATAGCAAAACAATAAACAAACAATTCAGTTGACCAGTTTTGTGTTACACATAAAGAACACAACAAATATTAACGAATAACCTCAAACAAATATGAGAGTGGTAGCTGCTGCTGCAGAGATTCTCTTCCCGGTGGGTTGGTTCAGCGAACACACTCACATTCATATGAGGAGCAGAATTATTTTGTACACAAAGTTGTATTGCAAAGCAGTTTATAATCAAAAGAAGAACAAAAGAACAGAAGAAACAGAAACCATTTTTACGACAAGCAAATACACACTACTTTATCATTATTCCTATCAGAGTTACTAAGCAAAAGTTACAACAAATATAAAAAGGAACTACACGTCCAAATTGCAGTTAGGAGAAAACAAAACAAGCAAATAATTAAACTCATCGGGGTGCGAGAAAGGCGGTATCATTTGCAGAGGGATAAAGTTCAACGGGGGTTGCAGTGTAACGCACCGTACCTACTGCAGTTTTTTTGTACCTAGATATAAATGAAAACAGACCCTATAACAATATATTATTGCTGCAGTTGAAGTTTCGAAAATTGATTTGTGTAGTCTTATAATTTTTGATTGGTTACAATTAAGTTTATGTTTTAATAAATGATTTTCAGTTAACATACTATCATTGTTCCGTTTGCTCCCGTTACGTTTTATGATAATATCATTTGTCTTGTTTTGAGTTGACCGTCAGCTTTTCGATTTATTCTTATTATTACTATTATTTGCTTAGTTATGCATAAACGGGTATGAATAATAATTGACGGCCACAATCCATGGTGTGATGGTTGATTTAATTTAGATTGGAACGTTATCTGCGGATACAACTTTTTCTCCAAAATCATGTAATTTTTCAGTCATAATCAGATGACTGCAATAAAGTTAAAATAAATTCATGATTGAAATATATTCAAAGCGTGCATTAATTGGGTTTGTTCTGAAGTTTGAGTATTTTACAAGAAAATAAAATACCACGCGACTCCATTACTGCACATCACAATGGAGGCGCTTGGTTACCGTTCAACATTTTTTATAAATTCAATGTTACCAAATTTCATTTCGTTGCAAATTTCCCACTGATTTAATTCTAAAACCTTTGAATTTGAATTACGCGTTGGCTTGCTTCTAGTAGTTAAAAAACTTCAATATACTCTTTGAATAAGAACATTTGAAAGTTTATTTTTTTGCGCTATATTTTGTCGGTTTTACATAATAACAAAATTACCAGGTGCTATATCTTCAACATGACAATTGGCAATTTCAATTGACACCGTCAGCTGCAGCTATACACGCTCAATAACCAGTATCACCGGCAATTGCAGATTGTTGTCGTTTTACATTGCCATTTAGCAAACGGTAACCAAGAATAAATGAATGTACTCACCAATTTACGATTACTACACGTATATCGAGCGCAGTTTGCATTTGAAGGCTAATTAATGAGAATTTTCCGTAACCATGCCCTGCCGTTTGGTTTGCATGGTAATCCTGTCGTAATCGCCCTGGCCAAACTGTTGAATTAAAACCAAATTAAATGATATTATCGTTCGTCACCTGTTTCGATAGGGTTTCATTTGGGTTACAGAAGCATACATTGCATTGTGGAGCACATAAAACATGGTTGCTCTCGAGAATTACCGAACATGTCAGGAAAATCAGATTGCTCCGAGAGCACCCAACAGATTATTGCAGTTCAATCCGGTGCAATTACCATCACACCATGGAACGTTTTTATGCTGTCACCCCTTTTTATTCCCTCACCCTAAACCCATTGACGACTAGATTATTTCCTGTGATTAACTTTAATCGCAAATCATGATCAAATTATTTAAAGCGGACTGACCGCACATTTACGAGCGACTACTTTTTAATTGCCACACAAAGCCGTACGGATTAAAAGCGTTGGAAAGTATAGATACACATTATTACGGTTATATTACGGGCGAAATCGCACTTCGGAGCAATAAATAATATTTTATTATGTGATTGTATTAGGGTAATTTGTCAGATTAAGGAAGCGACCAATTTGCAAATTTAGGGTAATAGTTTAAGTGTACCATTTTTTGCCTCTAAGTTTTTGAGATCCAAAATTCGAGCAATCATTTCGCTGCAGGTTATTTTACAATTTGCAATGGTTTCAACTCATTAAGTAACTAATAGGCAGGCGGCAGGATAAAGGGTAGAATACAATCCAGAAGAAAGAAAACGAAACAAAAACCTTTAGATTTGTTGAGAATATCTCAAAACAATCCTATATTTAGTTAGTTTAGGACTTCGTTCGGTTAGGAAAATAAATTGAATTACATTTTCGGAAATTATGAATGTTAGGTATGCATTGAGAACCGGTGGATCTATGATGAAATTTTTCGAAAACGCTGGGATACGTATTGAGTGGAGTTATGAAGTACAAAGCAGCTTCGGAAATATAGCTAAGCTCTTTTTTGTGTAAAGGTGATTGTGAGGTGGGTTAATAATTCGGTATTTTAAAAGCGCCTCAGTGTTTAAGTTTTACACATTTGCATTTTAAAAACATCGAGTGTTAATTTAATTTGGGTACTTTTGAAAATTGTGCTTTAGTTCGTATGGACTATAATTTAAAATCGTTAGTAAGTGTACAAAATTGTCAATTTAGTAATAAGTAAGCAGGAACAAGTAAAAAAAACGGGGAAATCAAGACGATACGAGGATTGATATTAACGAGAGCAACTCCTGGAACTTGTGTTAATAGTAACAATCATTTTGTTATGCTTTACGCACAATTTTTGCGCGAATTGAAAGAAAGCAATAATTGATTAAGACTCAAACTTTTGCGTACAGACATTAAGATATTTATACGACAAAACTTGAGAAATAGTTTTACCCGTTACATAAAGTTGGAGCTTATGTGACTCATGCTATCTACAAAAATCTACTTTTTAGCATTTTGGGCAGGGTAGCTATTACAACGAAGGGGTTTGCGAATGAGCTCTGGGATAGACCCATGTAATTAGATCAAATTGCTGGCAAATCGTCATTAATAAAAAACACGTATCGGGTAATATTAAAAATTTGTATAAAAAAATGTTCAAAATACTTGGCATTTCATCCATACAAAACAGCGGCTGAAGCGCATCAAGAGGTAATTAAAGTTCACGAAAATGCTGTTCTAAGCGAGACACTGTGCCGTGATTGGTTCCGCCGCTAAAAAACGGTATTTTTGATGTTGAGGACTGTTCGCGTGAAAAGAGATCAAAAACCTTCGAAAACGCACAATCGGAGGCATTGCTTAACGAGGACTCATGCCAAACTCAGGAACAGCTCGCTTCGGTTTTAAGATTTACACTCCAACTCATTTCCAAGCGAGTGCATGGTCTTTCAAAATAAAAAACATCTTCATTTAACCTAGTTTTATAAATCCTTGCTGGGTGCTGTGGATTGTGTGAGCAATTGCTAACCATAATCAATGTATGTGTGTATGAGAAGGTCAGGGCAGGCTTGTAAATGGTCACGGTAGAACCACTTTTCACTGCGATAATTGTCTTTTTTCCTCTGATGGTTGCAGGGCTCGCTGTCTAAATAGTATCTTGAATAAACATGTCAAACGAGCACTCGTTACAACGACGCTTTTTTCCCCAAACGTATTTTGATATTTTTTCTAGAAATGAGAATTACGCACGTTGTGTGTGGAGATTTTGGAAATTATTTATATCATTGATATTGTGATAATATTTCTCAATATAAATAGCAGAACTGTTCCATTATTCATCTCAGCCCATATATTCGTCTAACACAACATGAAAACACAATTGAAAACAGGAAAAAACGCTTATTTTTAACTAAACCAATCTACTGATCCATGGAATAGATTCTTCTAGTTCACTTTAGATTTCTCATAAAGTAAAATCCCCAAAAACTCTTTCAAAAGCTCTAAATTTGAGATTATAGTCGAGCATCTGCACTCGAAAATTCATTTATTTCAATTACCTACCTCAGAAAACAAAATCCGCGCTTTGCTCTAAACGGCTACAACGGGACTCGTTCAGCAGCCAACCAAAGTTTTTTTTCATCACTAGCAGACCACTTTTTATTTTAATCACTAAACAAAATCACTCACTACACTAAGAATACTTTAATCTTTGAAATGTTCACCTCAAATTTCCTAAAACAAGCTTGAATTAGCAGAAATATATGAGATGAATTTTTACAATTCCCAAATTTCAACTGTATGTATTTTCATCTGTTTTCACTGCGTTGAAGAAAATCAAAAGTTACCGAATCAGTTTCTGTTTATACGAACAAATCATACTGAAAATGTTGAATTATTCCGACATAATCGACATAAATCTGCAGCACTGTAGTGGTTACCTAGGTTACCAATTTTGCACGTAACAACTACAGCGGATATCTAGGTAACCTACTACGACGGGCTGCGGCTAGGTTCATTCATGATAATGTGATTCATTCATGATTAACAGTGTGATGAATATGGGGGCGTCGTCAGATGAATTATTGAGCAGTGATTCAAGTTTTGAGATGGATATGGAAGCGTTGTACGTAGCGCTAGCCCCGCAATTGTCCTGTACACTTAAAGGTTGGCTGTGAAGTCTGTGTATAGTAAACAGAAGGTCAAGTTCCGAATCGGAATGTAGCACCAAGGCTTTGCTTTTTATGGAAGCGTTGTGAAAAATGGTTTGTTTAACCAAATTCAGGATAAATCTAGCTAAGTTTACTAAATATACAATGCTGGGCGACTCCATAAGAGCACGTAGGCGTATTTTGTTTGTTTGTTCAATGATTTCGTGAAAATTTGGTGTTTAATCCGTGCATTCTTCGTGAATATCGGCTTAATGAGATGAATAATGGAACAATTACTCTAGAACGAAGTAGACAGAAACAGGCCAAAATAACATCGCCAAACGAATGACAGTGTGCTTCTCTTCGAAGCGCGAGTATCGAATGACCATTCTGTTCTTTGTTTGAGAGGCGACGGTTGTTTTACATTTAAGATCGGAAGCCTACTGTGACGCATGCTAAGGAAGCGAAATCAAATAAAAATGCTGACCATTTACAAGCCTCGGTCAGTGTATATTTAAACTGATGGGTATAAGAATGGTAATCTACGGTAAATAACAAGTTGAACGTTGCCGATGTTGCTTGGTGTTCAAAATAAAAAATCATTTCTTATATTCCACTGTCTCATTAATACAGTTTACTCCACATTCACGTCATTCCACATCTTATATTAGGCGCGTAACTATGTTATCGCTGTTTTTTTTTTTAATAAAAATAAAACTTTACTATGAAAAAATAGTTATATATAGCTACAAATTCGTCCCATCTTTCTGGCAGAACTCGAATGTCGTTACGATAAAAGTGTTCGCCTTTTGAGACTTTTCATGAGCAAAACTGCTGATCAGCCAGACAATGTGCCATCGAACGAAAAACGTAATAACCGGAGGTTCGAATTCTCATTCGAACATTTCTATGTAAGTCTTAACGACCTTCACAGTATGAGACCGAGCGTTGTCATGCAGTACAATCGCTGTATTGTGTTCCTACTCATATTGTGGCGTAGTACTCGGCTAATCCCAATAATTCAACAGCTTATAATAAATAAGACCAACCTGGTTCCACCACATGTTGGAGCATCTCCGGGCTGTAAGGAATCCATTTTCCCTCACCCGTCAAGATACGATGAAGAAAACCCTACCTTTTGTCGCTGAAGCATTTGTTCATAAGCGAAAAAACAACGCTTAACGTCCCTTGGTTTCAAATCATACAACCACCTGGAAATGGCTTGACGGGTAACTCCTGATACCAAAGCAAGCTGTTCCTGCGTTTGGCATGGATCCTTATTACTCTAGTTTTAGTGTTTTTGAAGATATTCGGTCTTCTTTCACGCGGACAGTTGTCAAAATTAAAATTATGTTTCACTGAGAGCAGCATTTCCGTACTCTATTTTCAACTCTCGATGCGCTTTAGCTGCAGTTTTCTTTGAATGAAATAAGAAAGTCACACTTTTCGCAAATGATGATTTTGAGGCATAAAACCCTACATTTTCACACAATATAAAGTGCATGACACCGCCAAAAACTATGTCGATGATTATATCGACGTCAAATCTGATGTGTCTTTGGTCTTTTAAACTGGGTTCATCAGAGACATGCCAGTTTCCAACTTTCTCCGTTATCGAGTCGCTACATAGAGTGAGATCTAATACTTCGTGTTTGAATGTTGGCTCGTTCCCTACATTCCATATATTAACATAAGTAAGGTTTTCAAACAGGTACTCACCTCGTGTGTTGATATCCGAGCTGCCCCAGACTGTGTGGTGCGCGTTGGCATCGCATCCAACGATGAGTGGCTTGTTGATGCTTCGGCAGTACCCCACAAGCGCTGTGGCTTCGGATGGCGATATGTCGTCCACGTCCCCCGGGAAGTAAGCGGAGGCAACGACCATCTCTTGGGCGCCGTTAGTCGTTGGGATTCGACTGCAATAGATCAACTTACCTTTTGCGTTGGTTAAGCCAAGGTTAAGCCATGGGTCGTGGACCCATGGTTCCCGGATGAGCGCTACGGATAGCTGATCCTTGAAGAATTTCCTGCAAAGAACGGCGAATCCCCTGAACGCAGCGTATGCTGCTCACGAAGTTCACGATGCGTCCTTCATCGGATCTAGTTGAGTTCCGATTGGCGGACGGTTGCATCACCGGTGATGCTGGGTTGGGTTGACTGCGTAACCTAAGCAACAGGCTCCCGTTGCAGCAGACGGTAGGCGACAGAAGTGCGACTCTCACGTTTAGGCGGCGGTATGCGGCTTCCCAAGCAGCAAAATTTGTTTCGCTCATGAACTTTGTGCATCACAGCAACAAATTCTTATGCGAAATTAAGTTGCAGTTACATCTCATTTTTTTATACAATGACAAAAAAAGCGCAGGAGGTGGAGCCAATTGCAACATTTTCGTTGTTTCAACACAAGTTTCAAGAATGAAACCGCAACGTGTATGAACTAATGCATGGAATTTGATAACAACATGGTAAATGCTGCATGGTAAAATTTCAGCTACGAAGATGCATCGTAGCAGCAACTAGGGCGCAATAGAAACTTCATGGCGTTGTGGTAAGATTGTAAAATGGCCAATGGTCAGAATGGAAAGAGGTTGTCTGTATAGCGATTTATCTTTGATGATTTCCAGAAACTTGGGGATTCAACTCCAGTTATCAATTTCTGTTTACTTTTCTCGTTTGTACTGTTTACGTCATTTGCTGTAGAAACACTTGCAAGTTCATGACTCAGTTCTAAATATTGCTTCCCTTATCATGCTAATGGACCGTACCAGTTTTAATTTTGCTTCTTCAATTCATCAGTACCTCAGCGTGATAATGAAATTCAAAGTAATTTATCACATTTCGTTTTAGAGACCCACACTTTTTGAACGACTTCTAGTCCAAGTACCCAAAAGTTACAACGCAGTAAATAACCTCATCTCAAAAACAAATATAAGGCAAACAATCAAAAGTTGCTGTTACATGGCTTCAGAACATGACAGCAACTTTTAGAAGTATTTTTGTGTGTTTGTTTTTTGTATCTCGCAAGCATCACGTTGGCAACCCATATGCTCCACCCACTAGATCTATTCAGTGAAGGTTAGGTTTTCAAATGCCGTTTACACGTTTCAACAACAAATCCAACCTTGCGAATTACGTTGTTGGTGTGAAGATTTTTGAAGCAGCGATGCAACTTTAGTTGTTGCTTGTTTCTTTAAAATTTCATCGTAGTAATAAAAAATGTTTCTTAAAACCTCGGAATTTCATTAGTGCAACTAATGATCACAATTTATATTTTTGTTATGTTTCAATTGTTGCTTGGGTTTGAGAGTCACGACTGGTCAGATGCTTACGCTTACCCCTCTTTCGAGTTTTCGGCGACGTGCATCGTGCAGGTGGTAGCGGTGTACGCCCTGAGGGAGTTTTCCGACGTACCTTTCCTGTCTTAGCACCAGAGCCTTTCGGGCCTGTGTTAGAGACTTTCTGTCAACCTGGCGCATGCGTGCTTTGCCGTACTTGTAGTTCAGCAGAAACCTCTGTGCCGCTATTAAGTTAGCAGACTGTTGATCTAGCTCCACCATCAGTTCAACAGTCTTTCCAGTGAAGTTGCGATGACATACCCGCCATGCGCGTGTGGAGAAACCGTCGTTTTGTGTTGGAGTAGACGGAGAATTCTCTCATTTGTGGTATCCACTGTCATAGGGTACTAGTAATCTTAGGGTCTTTGGCAGGTCCTTCGTGCGCAAGACATGACACTCCCTCGGTTCGAGAGAAGACGCCATAGTCTCCACCCACCTAACGGTGTCGTTGTAGGATTCCGTTTTTTAGACGGTAGCACCTAAACTTGGGCCTGATGGCAGGTGATTCATGGTCCGCAATGCAGTCCAGGATGGCGTCGCGAACAGTTTCAGGGGTAAGTTGGGAGGCTGGGTAGTCGTTTGATGTGTTTGACATGCTTGTGACCTCCAGCATCTTCCTATACGTTATCCCTGTCGTTTGTCGCGGTGCAGGGGATTTCGGGCATGCCAAGTCCCGGAGCTTTTCACTGCTCGATTCGTCTGGTCGACTGGTTGACGTACTAAGTTTGCGGCCTCCCCGCGTGAGTGGCCTTGGCTTTGCGGTTTTTTCTGAACTGTGGTCTTCTGAACCAAAGTTTAGCTTATCTTAGCTTGACTGACTGCACATATCAATCGATGCACTCCGTGATTGATCCGAATCAGTAAAATTGCACAATGAATCAACTGAATGGGGTTGGGAGGATCAGTAACGACGCCGGCCACGTCCTTGCAATCAGGTGGGAAGAGGGAAGGGATGTTAGTGTAACCGTTTCTATTTGGAGACCGTGTTAACCTCTGCATCTCCACAAAGGTCACAGGAAGGAGGCTTTTGTTAGTAGGGAAGGGCTCGTTGGATCAGGATTCACTTTGATAAATGATGCGATCATACATATAACTCCTACGAGTCTCTATTTAGCTATTTTTGATTTATTCTTCATTCAGCCGGCTGACTGGGGAAGCAGTATTAGGTTACTTATATTGGTTTTTTTTCCTGTATGGGCTTCCTCACTGCGACCAGAATCGTAGATCTATTGTGAGATATGCCCGGGTGTCTGCTGTATCCCGCACTTCTGTTAATAGCAATACCTCTATTGAGAAGTGGTATGCTTATTATTATTGTTCATCAGTGCTTGTGTGTAATGTGCTACTCTTCCTTACACGCTTACTGTTCTACTATACCGATACTCGTTCTTCTTGCCAAATATCACCAATTATAATTCCCTGGAGAAGTTTCGTCGTGCGTCCTTCTGGCCAGTTTTATTGATAAGAGGGACTTATTTTTTGTTAAGAGGAAGTCACGCAGAGGTATTTGTAGATTTCAGCGTAAAGGAAGGGTAACTGGTGGGGAGCCTGAGAATAAACCCATGCTTAAGTCCTTTTTGACATCGGATGGCCTGGTACTACTAAGATTCGAACCCACGACCATCCGCTTGACAAAGCGGACTCTGTAACCTTGCGGCTACGCAGCTCCCCTACTTATATTTGTTACTGGTTTAGACCAAGAGACATTATCAATGTCTTTGGGGCCGCGCACAGGTGTGCATGGTGTATTTCAATAGAGCACAAAATTTCTAAAATTTACTGATTTGAAACCGATTTACACAGTATCATGCTATTGGAGTTAGGCACATTATATCACACGATGCGGATCTGATTTAAACCAATAAACCATTAGAAGGCTCTTGGGAACACACACAAATGTGCGAAATTTACTTGAATGGAATACAATAGTTTTTATTCTCATATTTGGAAGCGAGTTAAGCCAACACATAAGAAGAATTTGGTTTGTATAGTAGGTAAATATTAAAATGCATGATTTTTTCGGTTTTAGACTGCTTTATTCCAACAGTAAAGATAGCAGGAGCTAGGCACACATGTGATTCCACGGCATGCCATATTCGGCATATTTTGGGCATAAACTATAACACGCTCTTGAGCTTGAATTTGACAAATGCACTCCGATTTGCAACACGCCAAAATAAAAACAACGGGTGAGCAATCTCAGGCTTAACGGTCAGACCGAGACCGAGTTTATTTGTGAATCACTACGAATGCGATGAAAACAGAGCGTTGTTATCATGTCTCCATGGTAATTGACGGAATTGAACGATGTTGCGCGCGAAGCTAGCTCGTTACAAAAGCGAACGAACGATTCAAACACCGCGATCGTCTGCGAATGATGCGTGCAAAAATCATATGCCACCTGAAGCATCTAAGTATCTATATCAATTTCTATTAGTAATCCCGAATACCTTCCGGTAGTAAACTGGCCATTATTTGATTGGTTTGTTATTTTTTAAACAAATGTAAATTGTTTTTGAGAGCAATTTGCATCGTATCATTTGAACTCATTTACCCTATTCACAATTCTTAATTATCGGCGTAAGAATTACCTATCAAATAATAAAAATGACACAGTTCCATGCATTCAAAGCCTCAATAATTCAAAAAATGCCGATATGCAAAATGTCGAACAAGTCTTAGTTCGGATAATCGATCATAATTGTGGTCTTCTGAACCAAGGATTAGTGATGAAACCGTCCATCCAGCTTTTCGCTGTTGAGGTTGAAGTCCTGCTCCAGTTCCATCTCCTCGGTTCTGCTTGTTGCCTGCGGCCTTTTAGGGTTGCACGCCATGGAGCTTGTTAACTCTACTTGCTCTGGCAGAGTAAGGTTGCCTCGGGGCTCGGGTTTGAAGTTTGTTGTATGTTTATATCAGAATCCAGTTTGGATCCAAAGAGTTTGCCCTAAAGAAGAGGGTCCTTTGCGTGTTACGGTAGCCTAGCGCAGAAGGCTAGAATATTGTGGAATGGTGCCAGATATTCACAGGCTCCGTTAGCGGCTGGGAATTTGTTAACGCCCCCAATATCAACATAATTTTTCTTTTAACGTACAGATAGAAAAGCCATACTGGAATGTATTTGGCAATTTTACTGAAACCGGAAGATTTTCGGATTTCAAAATGACGTCTGGCATTGATTCCTTCAGTTTTGAATATAATTTAGTTTTCGGAAATAATCATACTGGCTGGTATGCCAGTATGATTGCTTGGCAATTTTGTAAGTTTCACAGAAACCGAAAGCCTTCATATTTGATATTAAAATGACAGCTGGAGCCGGTATCTAAGTATCATCCCAATTCCGGAAACACTCATATAAGATTATAAGATATTTGATCGCTTCAGGCTGTTTTACAAGCAGATTTTTCTAATATCGTTGATCTACGCACACTTGAACATGCATGTTGACGAGTAAAAAGTCGTTGTAAAAGTAGAAATTAGTTTGATCAAACTCGAACGACATAAAAAACGCAATCTGCGTTCCTACCTAGATGTTCCCCTTATTTGATAAATGCTCGAGTAAAACACTTTAAAAGCACTGCAGTGAACTTTGTTATGTAGTTTCTGTGCGTAACGTTCTTTCGTGTGAGAAAACTCACCTCAATTTATTATCGCTTAGGGGAGATATTTCTGAATCCACCACAGTGCTTTTCTACAAGCTCTCCGATTACATACGATTTGCTGCTCTCGTCGGGCAAGTGCATTGATTTACTCATCAGTGTAAGAGCAGTAGTTATGAGAAGTAGCAGTTGTCATGAGAATATCAATATCCGGTGATTCTCTGAGAAGAAACGATTATTACCTTTTTTTGGTGTGCTCTTGAGCGACTTGCAGTTGAAGTGCACCCAGGGGCACTGTGAACCCACTTTTAGTTTCAGTTTAATTACAGTCTTTGAGAATATCATTATATTTTAAGATTTTATTTCCTAAGCATTTATATTTAGCATTTATTAAATTGTTCACTGTTTTAATCGAAAAATTTAAAAAATGATTCTCTTATTGCGATGATAAGCATATCGTCGAACTCACTCAATTACTACTCTTCGAGTGTCGATCGTCCATCTTGCGTAGAGTGAACGATTCGTTTCTGTTCGATGATGTATATCGTACAAACCTTGCACGCAGCAAGACGGAGAAGCAATTTGTTCAAGTGCTAAATGGATTACGCTTTCTCGTGTGAAATATTACTTGCGTGTCTATTGACTCATTACTGAGTGCTGTTATGAATGACTGTTATTTTTTCTGCTATGAATATGAAAGGAGTATCACTTACGCTAGTTATCTCAAGACAGATTTGCCATTTCATGAATGTGTTTCCTATTCATTCCATAAAACGATTATCAAAAGCATCATCTTTTGTTTTCATATTCAAATCAAGCTGGTCAAAAGCAATCGGTTTTTCGAATTTACTGGTTACAAGCTCAATATATGCAGCAAATGGAGTCTTTGTAGATAATTTCAACCTTGATTACCAAACCAAATGTACTTTATAATTGGTCAATTCAAAGGTACTAATTTTGATAGGCGACGATGCTGATAAAATTAATTTTATAGTAGGAACCGGAAAAAAGGGCGTAATTGTATTTCGCTGCTGACATTTTATTGCTTCATCGATTGTTCAACCTCTAACCAAAATGCACACACTGAATACGAACCGACAACCGAGTGCATCACTAGCTGCGGCTTAAAAAGGATCCATCGGGCATCAATCGCTAACTTTAATTTTAATTACTCGGTATGCATGTTTCATCATTATCATTATCGTCAGCCGCATGGAATTGTGCCAGCCGGACCGGTTCCCAACTAGTGGAGCGATAAAATTAGGGTGTTACGATTAGTGGACAAACGTAAAAACTATTGCTAAAAAAATAAAGTTGAAAACATATTTTTGCTTGTTTAGTTTCCGCTGGTAAAGCAAAAAAAAAAAAGAAATCGAAGAAAATAATAATTTGGGCATATGTAGTTAGATACTTTGAACAAAAAAAAAGAGAAGCCAACAGAGTAAAATTCCAAATTGTGAAATTCAGAAGGACCCAATGAATTTTTCTCCAATGGCAGTCCGGTAGGCGAAGCGATCCTTATTATGCACGGTACGCGTATTATCTAATTAACATGGTAAAATATTCAGTGAAATTTATGTATAGTATGTTTAATAATTAAATTTATATCAGAGGATTCTGACGCTGATGAGGAGGTTTGTCGAGGAAAGATAATGACAACTGCGGAACGAATGTTATCTGAAA
The DNA here is from genome assembly GCF_029784165.1 of Wyeomyia smithii. Taxonomy (NCBI): domain Eukaryota; kingdom Metazoa; phylum Arthropoda; class Insecta; order Diptera; family Culicidae; genus Wyeomyia; species Wyeomyia smithii. The sequence goes on from NC_073696.1 coordinate 74,834,450, forward strand.
AGCGGTTAACCAATCACAACGGCACGGTTCGTTTCGTTTCTATATTTTCGCTAATGAGGTAACACAGCGGAATTATTTCCGGCAGCGTTCAAACTGTGGTCTTTTAGCACGGCCACATGAAATAGGTCAACATTTGTTTATATATTTTTTTTTAAACGGCTCTTGTCTAAGTTGATTTTATTGATAAGTCCACAGATTGTTTTGTTGGTTTTACCGTTCAGTATTTTGACTGTTTTATTTTGTTATGGTAAATGTTTGATTTAATTCTATCATATTTTTTTTTCAACACATGAACATGACAAAACTCTTCTATTAATTCTGGTATTATTCTATTAGAAGAATTTGAATTTGATAATTGAAGAAGTTTTCATCAGATTACGATCCTTGTGTAATAATATTTATCTCACGGTGCCGTTTTTCCCTATTTTACGAAAGTTATGTCAAAATGAATTGATTTGCCGCATTTCAATACCATTCAGGATTTTGCAATAAACTTAAGCCTAATGAATCGAGAAATCCCGCAAATCTTACGTTTTGTTAGTCTGGTTTAATTTGACCATAAACTCAAATCGTTGAAAGCAAATATTAAAACACATCGACATAAAAGAAAAACATTCAGTTTTCGACTCAACCTTCCTTTTTGGTAACTCTCGTGCTACTAAAATTGTGAGTTCTTATCGAAAGGGTTGCAGTCAATAGAAAACTATATTACGGTGTGTTTACCTTTTCGGTGAACAATGAATAACAGATCAAATTGAACGAAAATCTAAAGCTAACGTTGGTGGTTTACGTATTAGTCGACTAAAACGAGGAAAAATAACCTTTTCCCGATCGTGAGGTCAGAGGTAAATAGCTACAATTATCAACAACACCCCGGAGCTGAGGTCAACCTTCTAGGTGTCGCAATGAAAAGTTATATTTTTATACAAGATGAGGTAAAACTGAGAAAAAAAATCTTGAATAATGAGCGAGAACAGCACAGTGGTAAAACTTATTAGCAATTTGGATAAGTTTCGGACACGATACAGAATAACAGGTTTGGTAAACAGTCTTGTATAAAAAAAATCAATTTTGGAACTAGTGTTTAGATGTATCCAGCAAAAAAAATACAAGTACATAACATAATCAAAATCAATCTAAAATTAAATAGTATTAGCAAAGAATACCAGAGTAAATTTTGGCGTTTTCGTTTGGAGTAGGAATTTTGGCTGTAGTAATGTTTGACCAAATTCAAAATTTTATCGAACTTAAAACAATGTATATTACCCACATAATTATCAAGAAAAAAAATACTAAAGGCATTCAAATTCAAAATTACTTTTATCACTGTACTAAGCGTGTAGCTTCGAGCAAGTGAAAATATCATCTTACTTACTACTGTTACAACTTTTTACATGGAACTACAGAGAGCTTAAATTATGAGTTTTGTGAAGGATTTATGGGTAGGAAAATATCACTGGCAACGCTGCCAACGGACTAACGCCTACAGTAACGGTATTTGTCAGTTTGTCTCACTCGCATGGTGGAATATCTTTCGCCACAATGCTTTTTGCAGCGTTTCCAGTGGCAAAAATACAGCATGAATATATGATAAAATACGTACATCGTCTAATTTCTAAAGAAAAATACACTTCATTCGGAACTACGGTCGATTAAATAAAATTACACTCTTGTTCATGCTCTACGGATGGTGTGCAGTAATAATGGAAAGTATCGAGTAAACTAAATGAATGATGAGGATTACCTAAATATTGCCTTCGATTATACAATATTATTAAAGAAATAATTAAATTAATTATTATTGCAGCAGGAAGATCACTCACACATACAAATAAATACTAAAATATACCTAACTATTGAATTTTTACAACTCATTGTCATACAAAGATGGCGTTTGCCGTTTGCAGTTGCGCGTTTTTTAGTTTGCCGTTCACCTGTGGCGATTGTACAGCCACAACCGGGAGATTGTTTAACTTTTATACAAGCAAAACGAACAGAACTATTTTTATTAAATCTATTACAGAGAACAAGATAGCAAAAAACAATAATTGTACAGAGCATAAGTATACACAGACACACAGACACTTGATTCCATCGAAAACAATAGACTGGCCAGTTTATTTACACGTCAAATCAACCAGATTACAGCAGGAGGAAGGAGCTAAAGTAAAAAAAAAAGAAACACTTGTATAGAGAATTGTTCACTACGAGCTTGCAAAACGAAAAAGTGTAAATGAAAACATGAATAAACTAACCCTCTGTAGAGAAACCTTAAATATTAAAATTGTAAAAAAAAATCATTCTTTTCGGCGATTGTACTAAACAGTAAAAATCAAATAGATCTAATCAAATGTTTGGCTAAAGGATACAAAATACTCAATAAAGAGAAAAAAAATCGATGTAGCGTTGTAGCGGTTCAGTGAAAATTTTCATTTTTGCAAAAAACAATTTCGGAAAGCAACTTAGAATACTAATCAATTAGCGCTGCAAAGCTCCTTGTCAAAAACAAACAAACAAACAAAAACATTGGTAAAGTTATTCGCTGCATGTAAAAAAAATCGAAACGAAATTTTAAAATCCCAAAAGTGTAACAGCCTAAAGTAAACCACATCTTCTAAGGCACCTGCCGATTGGCTTTTCGCATACCGACCGGTGCAACTGATTCGGACTGATCTTATAATATGCATTATAGTAGTGATCAAAAAATTGAATAATCAAAATTTTCAGACAGCTTTTACTGTGTCATAAACGCGCGCGTACACTAGTAGAAAAAAAAACAACAAAAAACGGGAGCCATAGAAGATGGGGCCAGTATTTTGTCCTGGATTTAGAAGTATAACACTATTCGTCTTGAGTCCGGTTTTCGATGATCTGCAACGTATATTTTCCTTGTAAGAAAATAGCAAGAAAAACGAAAGTGGGTATTTCGAGCAAACTGTGCCTGGGTTCTGTATTGGTTAGTTGATTTTATCACAGCCTTGTTTAAAAAAAAGGAACATTGCATGAATTTTTGAACGATACTGAATACGATGACAACTTTTCATTCAGAACTACTTACTAGAGTGCCAATGAGATTTATGAAAAAAATTGACCTTCGAATATCGTTTAGCTGTAGGGCTCAAAAGTTTCGTCTTCTCGAAAAAAGTCCCCATGCAAAATTTCAACTCGATCGAACATCGGGAAATCGTACCTCAAAGCGGTCAAAGTTTCAACTTTTTGACCGATGAAAATAATGCACAGGTAGTAGTTCAGGAACTTGTCGATATCAAAAATTATTTCTTGATGCCAAATGTTTTAGAAACGTCGAGAAAAATACAAAAAAAGTCGAGTTTCTGGGACTTTTTTAAGCTGGATGATTTGAAACTTTGATCGCTTTGAGGCACGTGTTCCCGATGTTCGATCGAGTTGAAATTTTGCATGGGGATTTTTTTTGAGAAGACAAAATTTTTTAGCCCTCCCGCTAAACGATATTCGATAAATCGATTTTTATTGGCACTCTATTACTTACGTATCGACGTTTTGATTCTAGATACACAAAATCGTACATAATTCATGCATAACACAAACATAAACCAAGATAACTTGAACTATTTCCTGCACCTTGAACTATCAATTTGTTGGTAAGGTTTTAGAGAGCAATAATCAACAGGTGGGTGTTCCCTTAGGAGAAAACGCGGCCCACATTGCAGGTGCGAATATTCTTTTCATTAATTATTCAGTCATTTGTAAACATCTTTGAATGATTAATGTACAGAATTGCTTGCGATTTTCACTGCTGCGCGGGAACGATATTGAACCGAGTTTGGTTATTTACTATCAGCCAGTCATGAAAAGGCTATTTATTTTACTTTATTTATTTTTCGTAATGACTATTTTTGTTTCGTTTTGTGATTCAACAGTAAAATTTATTTTTGAAGTGCATATTTAATAGCGTCATCCTTGGTATGGATGTTAGATTCTGGCAGCCACCTGATCGAGGTTGAACTGATTGAACTGTAAATTGGAATAGAACACTTTATTTTGCAACATAGATTTAAGAGCAAATAAAATGTGAAGTAACTGTTATCGGTGTTTCGCTGAAAATCAAATGATAGTAGTAGTTTTCCTAGGAAACTTGTTACATGAGCTACTAAATTTCTGTCCTTTATCGGGATATTATGAAATCGTCAAGAAATCAATATCTAATATTACTCCGAATACCCACATTCTCCTCTTCATTAGAACCATTTGGATTATTTCAAAACAAACGTTATTTCTAAAATGAGCGTTTGGAGACATACAAATCTTCATTAAAATCCAGAATGTTCGCATTACATTCCAGCATTTCTCGGACAATTTCGTTTGAAATTGTTAAAATACGCGAGAGTATGATATGATGTACATTTCCAACCACGGCTCCGTACTGATTGGCGGCGTCTTTCCAGCTTTAATATAATCTTGCACGCGTGATTATGTTTTAATTTAAATGATTTTGCTGTATCCGAGTGATGTTATCCACTTTATATTATGAGTTAATATGAGCGAAAATTCAACAATGGCAGATAATATTCATTGACATGAATGTTATCTGATATTGATTTTCACGTCAGGTGATATACTTGCCAAGTACTATTTGCGTTCGAAGCTTAGTGTCGCGGTACGTAATCGGATTCAAAATATCTGTCGTTGTATGTTATATGACCTTCATTGATTTCTTGCAGAGTGAAACCGTTGAGTGCATACCGGTTTGGCTGACATGCATGGAGATTGTATAACGGCATTTTCGTTTATTGTAATGCGAGCACAAAAATCTGAAAGGATTACAGCTGCGAAATTACTCACAAATTTCATATTCCCTTTACAAAATATGCGAATAAAAGTTTTATGTACGTGTGTGTTAATTGGTTTATGTTATTCTGTTGGAGAAAATTTGTAAAAAAAATCTCTATGCACACTAAATCACTATTCCATAGTTCAATGATGTTTGGAAGCTATGCTGGAAAAATAATGAACTTTAATGCTCTAAAGAGTGATTGACTCTTTTTTATAGAAATTTATCATTAAAATTTACAATCAAAATTGTAGCTCTGTGAAATTAGTTGCACCTGTTACGGCGAACAAGATCCATAATCAGTAATGACAGCATTATGCCGGACAAGGCACAGATAGCGTCATATGACACTGTTCGGTACGCACTCGCAACCCTCAGTCACATGAGCCTGTAGGTATTTTACAGTTTGCCACGGTAAATATTAGTACCTAGAGCTCTGGACCAAACCACGTTGGCAAGACGTTTTTGCTTGCTGCCATACACCGCTGAGCTATTGGACATCATACGAAATAGTGCCGCAATAATCGACGAGGTTCTTCTAAATACAAGCATAGGCGACGTGGCTCCCAAACGTGAGTTTGTCGTCGGCCATAACTCCCAAGAGCTTCAGAGATCGCTTTGAGGTGATGGTGCAGTCTGCGACTCTGACCACCACTTGTTGCTCCGATTTGCGGTTTTTCACAACCGTGATCTCCATTTTATGATGCGATAGCTCCAGTTTCCTGGAGCGCATCCAGTCTTCGACCTTTTGTATACACTGCGCGGCCGTCAACTCGATCTCCTCGATCAACTCTCCGTAGACCTCCGTAGACCCCGTCATACATGATGTTCCACAACACCGAGCCCAGGATAGAACCTTGCGGTAATTGGGACGCACTTCTGACCTTACTCCGTGTTGTAAAGAAGTACTCGATTTTAGAAGCAATTTTCCAAAATCTTGAACAACAAAACCGGTACATGGATGCTCCACGAAGCAGCATGGAGTCCCAACTGGCGCTATCGAACGCTATCGAAAATGTGTCTACATTGTTGTTGCCCCGTTTATTTTAAGCAACTTTGTAGAAAAAAGTTTTTCTCTATCTTTGAAAATAACCGATTTAAATTGAGAAAAAACATTTTTTGCTGTAATTTTTTTATTTAAATTTTCTCATGAAAACTGTTTTTGAACGACTTTTATGAAGAGCTTCGTAGCCGCAAGGTTACAGAGTCCGCTTTGACAAGCGAGTGGTGATAGGTTCGAGCACCAAGCCATTCTTTGGCAAAAGACTTTAGGTATGGCTCTATTCTCAGGCTCTTCCAAACAAATGCTTCTCTCCAGACTTAATATCCACTGGTCTAAAGCTTCGATAATAACATACACTATAGCACGTTATACGCTGTTAGAGTGATGGATTGCAGGAGGATATGATAAGGTCGATAAGGAACGAAGTAGGTTACTAAGTCTGAAGGAGAAGACATAAAGCACTGTAAAACGGAGCAGGTTACTTCTCAATGAGTAACACTGCGAAAGGGTAAAAAAAACAAAATGTGCGAACAGCAAAAACGTCCGGACAATGCCACAAAAGACCAAAAACTACTGGTCGCAGTGAGGTCCATACAAAAAAAAACGACTTCTAGGGCTCTTTAAGACAATAAGCAATGCTGATAAAGTAAATGTCTTCGATTCTATTCGAAATTAATAGTGTTTTTTATAAAAAAAACCTAAATTAATCCACCTAGTGGTGCAGAAACCTTTGTTATACTAACTATTACTTTATACATATTTGGCCAGTCATTTACAAATCGTATACCATCGTAAGTCCAATTTCAATTATAAATGAAATGAATTTAAAAGATAGTTTTCAGAGAGTTAACCAAAGACGATCATTGAATTAAAGCTTGACGTGGTTTTTACAAATAATATGAATGTTATCACTGGAGTACATGAGTCTTATTTTTTCGATCACAAACCAATTTTTAAATGCTGGCTAGAAGTAATTGATTTTTTTTAGATAATCGAACGTGGGGAAACAGTAATAGTATCAATGATGCTGATTTCATACTAGAACAGCAAACATGTATGTTAGTTTAATGCGGTTCTACTCATTCGCTTTATTTTCAGAAATCGCAGGACCTAGATTTATGAATCAGCATCAAGTTTTTTTACGAATTGGAACTTTCACAAACCTGCTCTCGAAATAAAGTTTAGAATTATACAGGAAAAAAATATAGCAAAAAGTTGTCAATTTAATCCTATCTCAAATGCATTATCTGAAAATAAAGGTTCTCCACGATCTTTGAGAATTTTGGATTTTCAGAGTGTAGGCGAGAACATTATTGTTTTCGAAGGCCTAGGCTGTATTAAAAAATCCGAAATAAAGCCTTTTTTAAATCTTGCTGCGATAACGATAACGGAATAACATGGATACTCTGTTTGCACTTAATCTTAAATTAGAAAGCAATATTTATATCTTACATGAGCATATTATATCATTCATAGAGGTAAGTGAGTTTTCACCTGCGCACACTAGTAAACGTGTATAGCCATGTAGAGTTGCTCCAACACTTTTTCCTAATTTTGCCGATTACGTTCACCAACTACTTTAGATTCCTGGTCACAAATTTCAAACATAAAATAAGTATTCAACTGAAAAATTTTCCAGCTGTTCAAAACGTAGCATTGCAAACGAAACAGCGATTCATTTGTGTTTTTCTCAACACAACACATTCGTACGTAAATAGGTCTATACATCTTTGGTAAAGCTTTTCAAAATGTTACATGTGCACACTGTGGGATCAGATTTTGCTACAATGCTTGGCTCCCGAAAGCTGTAAATGTTTCTTTCTCTTCGCAAATCTTGGCTCAACGTACAATTTAGTATATATTTTATAAGAAGTGAGAACGGGAGCTTCGGAAGAAAAGGAGCTGAGTAAGCACTGCAGTTTCTTCTAAAATCTGGTTCAAATTTCCAAGAAAAAGCTTAAGGGTAATTTATTTACACCAGTTAAGACGCAACTACGAAGAGTGTAAAGATTATGAAAAGTTGTCCATGATTGTTGATTTCCTTTGAGAAAAAAATAGCGATACGAAAAAAGAGGGATAGAGAAGAGTAAAGAGCAGTGAGAGAGCAAAATTATCCAGAAAGTAAAATATCCCGTCTAAAATATACTTTGGTCAAAACTCTACAGTTCAAGCAACCAATTAAAGATCACACTCAGTATGATTTTCAAAGAGCTCTGGGGCTTTCATTTGAGCATGCGAACATCAAAATCGGAATAAGCGTTCTGTAAAAAGAGTGTTTTTTTTGTTATTTTTCTTTTTTGGGTCGATTTTTATATACTACACATATAAACAACATATTTACACATACATACGTACAGGCACACATACACAAACATACAAGAATTGTTCAATTCGTCGATCTGAGTGAATTGGTATACAACACATGGCTCTCCGTGCCGTTAATTTTGCCTTAAAAATTAAATTTCTTATATAAAAATACTCTTTGATCGATATTTCAAAATTTAAGCCACTAATCAAAAATCCACTCGGTAGCATTCTGGGGGAGCACAGTAGCTTTCGTTTGCGTATAAGATCATTAAAATAGGATATTGCGTTCTGTAAGAAAGGTGCGTTAGTATTTTGCGGCACATACATACAGACAACACACACACACACACACACACACACACACACACACACACACGCATACACACACATAAACACATCTCGTATGATGTCCAATAGCTCAGCGGTTTATGGCAGCAAGCGAAGACTTCTTGCCAGCGTGGTTTCGTCCATACTTAGGTATGGTGGGCCAGTGTGGTCCAGAGCGCTAGGTACTAACAGTTACCGTGGTAAACTGGAAAGTACCTACAGGCTCATGTGCCTGAGAGTTGCGAGTGCGTATCGTACGGTGTCATACGATGCAATCTGTGTCTTGTCCGGCATGATGCCTATCAGCATCGCCATCAAGGAGGACAGAGAGTGTTTCGACCAACGTGACACAAGGGGCATACGAGGTACCAGAAGGTCATTCTCGATGCTCCGCTGGCAGCGGGAATGGTCCAACTCCACAAAGGGCAGATGGACGCACCGACTCATACCGGAGATATCCGGCTGGGTCGGGAGACGACATGGTGAAGTGAACTTCCACCTGACACAAATCCTGTCAGGCCATGGTTGTTTCAGGCAATATCTGCACAGGTTCGGACACGCGGTGTCTCCCATGTGTCCCGAGTGCGTGGAGGAGGAGGAGACTGCTGAGCATGTCTTCTTACGAAACGGAGTAAGAGCGAGGAGCAACATGATGGCTGTGAGCGGGCCTGGCACTACTCCGGACAATCTAGTCCGGAGGATGTGCGACGACCCGGACATCTGGAACGCGGTCTGTGCGGCCGCCTCTCAGATTGTTCTGGAGCTGCAACGTGTGTGGCGGGTCAACCACCAACACGCCAGTGGTAGCTAATTACCAGTCTCCAGGTAGTTAGCTAGGAGGTTATAAGAGTAAAGAGGGTGCATCACGCACAAAAGCCACTCCCCGACGTAATACTTTACCGTCGTTCCGGGAAGACCAGGGCTGGAGACTGGAGGGGTTTTAGTGGGTCGGGACAGGGATCAGTAGGTGCCTTGGCGAGTGTAACTACCCCAGCATCTCTCCCCTAGTCTCATCCCCACACCCTGAGTTCTCTTCTCAGGTGTCTGTTTGCAGATTTCCCCGCCACCTTTAAAAAAAAAAAAAACACATACACACGAACAGACATTGCTCAGTTCGTCGAGCTGAGTCGAATGGTATATACGATTCGGCCCTCGGGATCATGGATCTGTTCTGCGTTTTTCGACCGATTTTATAACCTTTGTTTATTATAACAAAGGTAAAACAAAGGTAAAATATGCATTTTTCAGTTGTTTGCAGTTCTTTTTTCTTAGTGTAAATTTACTCTTTTTTCTTCTTATAAATAGAAATAATTATCTTTAAACTGATTCAAAAAGTTCAAAAAACGATCAACAGTTTCAGAAATAATGAATTTTTGAAAATTTCCTTACCAAACAGTCCCAAGCCGTGGTGTAGTTTCTGCTGTACGTAAGAGTCGTCTCCATTCCACTCGGTCCATGGCTGCAGTTTCACCTGATCGATCCACCTTGCCCGCTACGCACTTCTCCGTCTCGTCCCTGACGGATTGTTTTCAAGAACCATCTTAACCGGGCTGTCGTCCGACATCCTTACAACATGCCCAGCCCTCCGCTGCACACCTTAGCGGTGTATTTATTTATTAATTTTCGTTTATCAACGTCTTATAGATGGTTAACTTGGTGTGGCGGCGAATTCTACTCGATCGGAGCGTCCCACAGTGCGTTGATTGTATGTTAAGACGGGACAAAAATCATAACTTAATGATTTTGTCGACTAATGACATTGATGCAATAGGGAAAGTTGTTTATTACCTTTCGAGCTACTATTTGCATAAAAGCCTTATAAAACTCACTGAATGGCAAAAGTGTCCCAAACGCCAACTTCCTAATCTAATATCAGAAACCGTTTTTTTCTGTAAAAGTTGTCCATAGTATTGAAATCGGAGGTTTTTATACATTATTCAATTTTGAATAATTCTCGCGTAAGTTTTCAAAGGGACCTAAGTAACAATGACAGATTCTCTCATCTCTCACTTTGTTTCGTTAATTACGTCGTCATTATATATATTTTCTAAGCTTTCTTCCCCTTAATCGAGAGATAGTAATACTGTCTAGCTTACTATGCATTGAGTTTTATGAAATATGAAAAAAAAACATTATTATTGATCAAAGAGAAAGTAAACAAAGAGAGTCTCTCAATGTTAGATAGGTCGCTTTGAAAAATTACGCGAGAATCGCTAAAGTGACTCAAATGCAGTTATAACAAGAATAAAACATTTTTTTTTAATTTTTTTCGTTATGATATTTATTTGATTACTACAAAAATACAAGTACATAGTCACTTAGTCAGATGCATCTTCTGACAGAGACAAGATCATACATCAAAGTCTTTTGATTGCAATTACTCACAACATAGTGCATTTTGAACTGTCAAAACATCGTCTAAAAAACCATGAATAGCGGTTGAATAGGCAAGTTTCGGCAGCTATACCACTGCTAGCGTTTAATGGATACTATAAACGATGAGTGGTGAGAAAATCAGAGTGGTATTTTGATATATACTTTTGTAATGTCCAATTGAACTTTGTACATCTTTTTTTTAAACACAAAATTCCTTTATCGATATGGCGTTTGTTTTCGTATGTATGACAATAAATCTTTGAACTCTGCCCTCAACGTCTTTTACTTACTTGCTCTTTCAGTTTCCAGTTTAGTTAGTACAATGAAAACCCCCACGAGCTGAGGAAACATAAGTGAAACTGAATATTTTTTCAGAAAAATCATTGAGCACATGTTGTGATAAAACTATATTGCAGTATAAGCATATTACAGGTGCATCAGTGATATCACGAGGCTACTTATACACGTGCAGTATATTTCAAATATAAATAAAAAGCACTGCGTACTTAATATAGTGAAATATAAAAGTAGATTTTTTTTAATTTTGACGCTGCACTGTGCGTCCTCTGGAGACCAAAGTATGCCCGATTTCCTGCCATAATGCACCGTTGAATTTCTCTGCTGGTATCGTTGTCAGCAGTTAGCAGTGAGCCCAGATACACGAATTCATCGACCACCTCGATTTTTGAAAATTAAATATATTCAATAAAGCCGTTTTTCAAAATCACCCTATTTCGAAGCTGGGCACTCAAATTGCTTCAATTGTTGCAAGAATTGAAGTGATTGATAGATATTTAATTTTTAACAGCTCAAGCCTGGGTGTTTTTTCAGTGTCGACAATCGGAGAGATCGGAAAAAGATTGCCAATTTTCACTCAACGCGAGATAGCCCAACACCTATTTTGACAGTTGTCGGCAGTGTTTGCACCAAGGGGATGACATCACGCTATCTCTTCCTAATCTAAGAGAGAAAAGTTCTTCTTGCAACCATTTTTTTAGTTAAATGGAATTTTTGCCGGTACTTTTTCATATCTGTCAGGAGAACCGTGGACCATTAAGATGTTATGTACGAAGCAAATATATGAGATTTGCAGCGATAGCATAGTCTTGGTTTGCTTGAGGTTTCCAAGTTCGTCATACAAAGTTGCTCAAAGTTGAAGTGTGCTTATAAATGAGCTATCGATTTGCGAAAACATTAGGCGCAAAAATTCGGGTAACAAACTTCTCAAAATAAAACATCGTTTATAGGAAATATAGCTCGTTCACCATATAGGCGGACTCGTCGAGCGATAAATTCGGCCTCGGTCCGACCGTTCAGCCGGAGATTGCTCACATGTTGCTTTTATATAAGCGTGTCGTAAATCGGAGTAGGTTTCGTTCCATCGATAAATATCGTGATTATTCAATGTTTACCTTCTAAAGAACCTCGTCTTCCAAATTGTGTTTACTTTCTCAAGGGTGCTATGGTTTGTAATAGACAAACATTGAAACACCTGGAAGCTTAGAGTGATGGATGGTTCCGCGCGTGCCGCTCTCAACGAGCCTCGAAGCCTTCACAATGAGTTAAAGTCGCCCGCAGCGTTGTTCGATTTCGTCACTTACCATGGTGACATAACCCTCCTTTCCGTCGCAGTCGTGGAGATGCAGAGGTACACTCGGTCTCCGACAACATCCTCATCCTAACGACCGTAAGGACGTGCCCGGCGCTGTTATGGATCTAAACAAAGCGGAAGCTACTGAATTGTTGTACATTGAAAATGGTAAACTAATCCCAAGTTGTCATATACGTGGTTCTTCATTAGCTCAGATCCATCACGGAGGAGCAACTACGAATGGTACGGTCATCAAGCAGAAGCTCAAGTGCTAAAACTGACTTTGTTCCGTTGAGATCATCACCGCTTGATTTTATATATGTTGGATCATCGACAGTTTTCGGTGAAAAGTAGCCTTAAAAAAAGCAATTATTTCCGAACGTTTCGACCTACTTTATTACAATTTTTTCGGTCATCCTCAGCGGATTTTGCTACACAAACTAGGTTATCTCCTATCTATCGAAACGTTCGGAAATAATTGCTTTTTTATGTCTACTTTTCACCGAAAACTGTCGATGATCCAACATATATAGAACTGACTTTACTTCCATTCGAAACTATTTTTACATTATGGTAAGATCTATGATAACAGTTTTAACACGAACAAATAAGCTGTCTTTTACAACCGATCGTACACCACCATGAAAAATGAATACGACATTTGCACCAGAAATGCAAAGCGTTCAATACCCAGATAAAAGAATTTGGCTGCCGCAATGCCTTCGTGTCTTTGCGTATGAAAGGCAGCATTCGCTATGCTATTGCTCTAGATTAAATAGACAAACGCACTTGCTTGTTTTGGTTGTAACTACAGCTAGAAAAATAAAAAACCTTTAACTCGTGGCTGAGCTCAGTTGCTAGAGAGCAGATGGTGTATGTTTCTCCAATTGTTAAGAGAAGAAGCACCAGCAAACCAACCGCATTAGAATCGAAGCTCTAGAAAATTAATTATCCTCGGAATTTTTGAGAAAACAAATTTTGTATGTTACACACAATACTTAGACTGAGAACCATCATGATCCAAATCACAACACAATCACAAAGCTGCAGCATCATGGCAAAAGTTGTGTAGTTTTCCAAATGACCAATGCACCTGGAAGTGAACAGCTTGTTACTAAGTTTTAATTCTATGCCCTACAGACATATCGTTACTTTAAGCTATCGTCATGCAGATCTACAATTTCCGACAGCTCTCGACGCAGTTCCGTCCCCTTAAATTGGTGTGAATTGTTTAGCCTCTCCTTAGCTATCTGAAGAAGGGTAACAATATCTTTTTCGGCAGAATACATGACCACATCCGCGACACCAAATAATGCACCGTTTCAATAGTATGTGACACTTAAACACAGTTCGAATATAGAGTCATGCAGCAAGTTGTACTTGATGTCCAACCCGTAAAACCTGAAAACTCGTGAGTTTGGTACTCATAATGAAAATGGAATATTTCAAATATATGTCACTTACTCCTGTTTCTTACTAAAAATAAATTCTGCTTTATCAGTAACGCCACGCATATTCAAGAAATAGATAATCACATTTTGTAAAATGGGCTTATTAACAGTTGCATTCGACTCCAAAACCATTTGGTTTCATCGCTGATTAGAGCGGTTATCACGGACTGAAATCCAAACAATAAACACCGCCATAATTGATTCGTCATCGCCACTCACTCAGTGAATTCTTTCATACTTATGTTTTGAGCCTTGCGCAAAATATTCACCAGTCCTTCGAACTCGGTTGCTCTCCAGGCGAAGATTACCACTCGAAACGTGTTATGATACCAAAACACCAGTTCCGACTGGTTCCGGGTGATCAGACTAAGCTGGTCGCTGTAGTCAAAAAAGAGCTTCGGAACCACCATCGTCGCCAGCGAAAACGGAGCCAACGCTAGAAAACGAACGAAATTTTTTCGATCCGCACGTAATCCGAACTGCTCTAGGAGCTGCAAGGCAAACGGCAGAACTGCATTCGGACTGTCTGTTCCCAAGGAAAACAATTTCATGGCTCTGCACCGGTGTGTCACAAGGTGTTAACTGTGCTCTAGGCTCTGATTTACAGGGAAAATATACTCGCTCGCTGGGTTGTTCTGAAATGTCCTTGAATCTGATATAGCATATTTTATTGTATCATTTTTATTCATTCTAAATTGCCTAATAATGGATAACGATTGTCAAACAACTATTATTATAATCGCTGTAATAAGTTTGATCGAGTGGAGTTTTGTTCGATGGTAAATGGTGTGCTCGTTTTTTTCAGCTGCGAATTTTCACGCGGTTTGTTGATGTCTGTTTACATGAGAATACACAAAATATACAAAACTTAGTATTGGTAGTTTGCTACGTTAGTAATACTTGTCTTTATTTCATTTCACTTTAACGTGTTAATGCAATAATTTTCAGTTTATGGCAATAACATTTTTGTGTTGTTGACCCATTTACCATTTTCGAAATTTTGACATTTATGTGGATGGGATCTACCTTATCTCTACCTTTTTGTGTATAAGAGCAAAAGATTATTTCTATTTATTATTTATGTACTCAATAAAAATTTATCTATTATATTTACGCTAGTTTTATCGTGATATTACACTGTTCTATGAAAGAATTTTTTCCTGATGGTAAGGCATGGAACATTCCCTAAAAATTTCATAACATCAATTTGAGAGAGCAATAGATGAAATGTCGAAATATGACAAAATAAGATGCTAGAAACTAGATTGTCTGCGAGTTTTGAAGCTTTTGACAGAAGAGGATGCAACAAATCTCGTCAAAACAAAATTTGAATATAAATCACTTTCGATAAATAAAATCTCAGAATGGCAGATAGGTGAACAATCAAATCACACAGGACTGGAAAGACAAACACGACACAAATCCTGCGGCTGCCAGGAAATTCGAATATGCTGGACAGGTGCTGCCATACTTTATGAATCATATCACTCGCTGAATCTCGCGTACATCGAGTCGCGTTAGAAACGATAACATTGGAAAACAAACTTTCCACGTTAGGCTGGAAAAATTAGCCTCTAGTATCGGCTATGTGCATTCCCCGCTGTCGGCAACCAACCGAGGATGATAACGACAAAGTTTAAGCCATTAATGCGAGAGCTCCTTTCATAGTCTTTTCTTTCCGGGTGATACGGTTGCGGCCGTAGATTTTCTCGTCTAAGTTTAGCGCGTAGTTTTGGACTCATTATAAGCCTGTAAAAATCCTTGTATCTTAGGCATTATCTGGCGCTAGCGTATGGTATTAATGGTAATGACTTTTGGACAACAGTATCATATCATATACAGAAGCTCAAGGATTTCACCATTGACTGCTACAGGTTTCGGTCCCAATGAGGAAACTTGGCATGAGTATTCCTACGGTAATACTTTTGTTTGTGATCGCAAAGGCGCTCGAAAATTATATATTAAAAAAAATTAGAACAAAATTGTACAGTGAATTTTTAATTTTCTCGTTGTTTTGAGCCACGTCCCAGGGTAAACACCAGCGCTGGCACCGTGAGTCAACACATGTGTAGAGCAGATGAGATTTTCGCTGTCCTCGGTGGCCGCCTTTACCGCGTGTACGATGCAAGCAGCTGGTTTATGCATGCGACCAGCATCTCTACAAACCTTGTCGAAAGAACCATAACTGAAACATGGCCGCTTGTTTAATACAGGCTACTAGAACCAAACTGTTGATGTTGTGTCTCTAGAGTGTAGTTTCCCCGCTGCCGGAATCGGGGTATATGTTTTCCTCTGCTCATGGTTTACGTAAACAGATCCGATCTTTTAGTACCGTATGTGGCATTTCCTTTCCTTGGGGGACGCCTCCTAATGACACCCATCATCATCAACGGACCACCACGGTACAACACCTAGATGTATCTTCACATGTCGCCATTTGAATGTTTCCCACAACAATGCATCGCAATATCTGCTGCGGTCCACACATGCTGTAACGAGGCACGGACATAAATTTCATTAAATTTAGAATATATGTGTGTCAGAAAAGTCACCCGAGCAGGTTTCGGAGTGATAACTTTCTTACAGCGGTTGTTGTATAGCATTTGTTATTTTTGCCAGTTCCCGTTCGTCGTGACGAATGTTCGAGATTAGTAAACATTTATACCAGCGAGAAAGACGAGAAATCTAAATATTGTGTGGTACTAGTTTGTATTAACAATTGATAGTTGTTTTAAAAATAGGGAAGCCTATGGGCTCAAGGTTACAGAGTCCGCTTTGAAATGCGATTGGTCATGAGTTCGAATCATAATAGAATCAGGCTACCTCCCGTTCCTCTCCTTGACCGAAATTCCATAAAAAGTCACACACAGTCCAGGCAGTTATAATTGCCTGTACTTGGTAGGGTAACTAACATGTCTTGGTAAAGCAGAGTAGTAGAGTCTGTATAATAAAAGCGTGTAGACGAAAGGCTAGAAGTATAAAAATCCGTCAATTTCCACGGTGATAAAAATACCTTCCTTTCCGTTACAACCGTTAGAGTTGTAAAGTTAAACTCGGTCTCTGGCAACAACGGTTGTAATTCCTCCTTCTCTCCTTCCCTAGCTGACCGTAAGGACGTAGCCGGCACCGGTATCGGTCTATACGAAGCGGAAGCTGTAGTTCTTTGTGCAACTTCTCAAGCAACTAGGAAATGTGCGGTCATTCAAGCTCTAAAGCTCAATTGATAGTATTAAAAATAAAGTAGTTTCAAAACAAAGTCAATTTTGTTATTTTTTTTTTTTACCAAATTATATTCAAGTGGTCGCTCGAACAACCAATTTTATTCATTCTGTGCCGAACACGCATCAGTATAGGACGTGTTTGGTGATCGCTCCGATAGAATATAAAACAAAAGACGCGTGAGCAAGTGTTGGCATTGTTTGCCTGGTCGAGTGAAGGTTCAAGGTCGCCCGCCTTTGTGCAACTGTTTCGCATTGTGGCTGTTTGCTGGTGCGTAAGCCGATTTGGCTGCTAAGTGATTTGTGCTACAGCAGTGGACGAGAATCTCTACACAAAGGAGGAAAAAGAAGAAGCCAACAGTTGACAGCGAGTTGTGTCGCTGTGCTGAGTGATCGCACACCCGGCTCGCTGCTGGTGGCTGTTTGGAGCTGCTGTATTGGTGCTGCTGGCGGTAACGGCTGCAGCTTCGACCGTTGGGACAACCAACCCTGCTGAAAGGAGAAGTAAAGAGGTACGTGTTCTGTCGGCGCTAGTGCACTAGATTTAGCGCGATGGATGTAGATCCCTCGCCTCCCGTGCCACCATCCCCGAACCCCTCTGACCCTGTCCCTCCTGCCAACCCTTCCTCTGTTAATTCTCCAGTCCCCCCTCGCCCCAGGCTTTACCCGGACGGATCTCAGGGCAGTTTTACTGTTTTCTTTCGACCAAAAGCAGGACCGAAATCGAAACCGTTAAACATCCTGCAGATTTCGAAAGACCTGACGGAGGGGTACAAGGCCGTGACCGAAATCTCCAAGGTCAGACCCAACAAGCTCCGTGTCGTGGTCAGCGACCTGGAACAGGCCAACGCTATTGCTCGCCCTGAGGTTTTCACACGCGAGTATCGCGTTTATATACCCGCACGAGACGTGGAGATCGACGGTGTCATAACCGATTGGAGTCTGTCGGTCAAGTGTATCTTGGCAAGCGGTTTTGGCTGCTTCAAAAATTACTAGACCCGCACGATACTCTCAGGTCCCGAGGGAGACAACCCAATATGCCAGTCCGTAATACATTGGCCCAGCAGCGGAACATGTGCTTACCTATGAAAACCATCATACAGTAAACCAGTGCTTTTAATGCAAACTATTATAGCTTTAAGTTAGATTTAGTTTCAGCTCGTAGTCGGCAGCGAGGATAAAAAATTTGCTTTTAGTTATTAAGATACTTTAGAAAGTAAGCTAACAGATATATTTGGCGCCGTTAAACATTAAATTGTATTTGTGCCGTGTCAAATTAATTATAGATGAACAAAAAAAAAAATTTCAAGTGGAATCGACTAAATTTTGAATTTTCTGGATGTTAGTCATCAAGCGACTTAAAAATTCACGAATGACTCTACAGCAGCGAGGCCTGAGCTATCCGACAGGTCGTTCGATGTTTCGGTTTGGTTGTGGGTTGATCGATGACTGCATATGGCTTCGTAGTTTATGTTTTGTGACAGTGCGTCTAAAATAAAAAATAAAATAAAATTCTGTGTAGCTTCTCATTGCGTGTACGTGTTTCAAATTGTGGAAAATTTCAAATATAAGAAGATGTTTCGAAAAGCACGTTAACAAAAAATCACCTTCAAGCATACTTTTTGAAACATCTTCTCATATTTGATGTTTTGTTCGCATTGTGATACGAAGTGCACGGAATAAAGAGCTGCACGGAATTAAATCCTCGCATTGTGCCTGGAGTACCAGGGCAACCTTCACAGTAATTAGCCCTTACTGCATCACGCGGGTCACTGATGCAGCAGACTCTTTTTTACCCAGCGACCCGTGGGAATTTTATGGATAACATCAATTCACAAAATTTGGCCACCGGCAGCCTTTCATTGCCGGTACCCATGGACTTATCGGAGCGCAGTCCCATAAAAACAAACGCACCGGGCAGAACGGAGGATATGGAGCATGAGGACGACTTCAACCTCGACAGCGAATCGCTGGACGGAGGACCCTCTGCTTCATCCCTAATCCTAGGTTCTCCACAAGGGACGAAAGTCAAATGGACTTTCTTTCCGGTCCAGAGACAAGGCCCGATGACGAAGGGAAACCCAAATCATCGGCACCCCTTGTCAAGCGACTTTCAAACGCGCAAAGGCGGCGACTGAGCAAAAATCTTCGCTCCGGTCTCTCGTATGAAGAAGTCAGGAAGCAGGCCCTCCTTCTGACAGAGCAGCTTGCTCAAATGAACCAAGTCGCCGTCAAACGTCAGCGGTCGGACGACTTGGTGTCCCCAAACACCAGTACTAAGTGTCCACAGCCTAAAAAACTGCGGAACGGCACTGGTTTGGGGTCATCGGGTCCGAAGCCGCTCCCGACGGCCACATTTAGGGACATGGCGGGAGCTATAAGCCTTGCGGTTACTTCTGCTACCCACCCCTGCTACCTACTCTCAACAGGCCAGCTTCAGACGGACCTCCATCCTCGATCACATTGCTGACGCGGAAAATCCAACCACCAAGCCCAAGTTTAACGGTTGCCATCTAAAAAATGGCTTTCTGCAACTTGCCTGTGCCGACAACGACACAGTACAGTGGTTGGAAAGGGAGGTACCTTCCCTTGCACCGTGGGAGGGAGCACAGCTTCGTGTATACCACTGTCGAAGGCCAGACGCTATGTCGGTTACTTCGCGGACAGTGCGAACTCTCCGGACGAGAAGATCCTTCGTTCACTCCAGATTCAGAACGACCATCTCTCTACCAAAATGTGGCGAGTCTGTAACCGCAAATTGGTAAAGACCTTGGTCGAGCTAGTTCTGAATATTGACGAAGAATCGCCAAGCTCATCGAAAGTGGAAACCATGAACTGCACTACGGTTTCGGCGAAGTAGCATCCGAAAGGTAAGCGGAAGGCCGAACGTCACAGGCAGGAAAGACTCCGTCGCAATGTCAGGGAAGGTACGTGCGGGTAACTCCTCCGGGAGTACCCTGTCACCACCCAAACGCAACCCCGCGGCTGGTCGGACGGTTCCGCTGAAGACTCGCAAGAGTGTGAAGTATCAACCACCGAACAGTCGCACCCCCCGGATTCAAAAACCGCCACAGAGTGCGGGACGACTTCTGTTGCCAGTCGACTGCTGCAACCGAAGCCGAACAGTGAGGAAGAGCAACTTCCATCAACCAGCCAAGCCGCTGTTGGCAGCCGTCAGCCAATACCCGGATCACCCAAGCAACAATTGAAACATAATAAAAAAATTAATTATGATCATTTGTTGCACTAATGAAATTCCGAGGTTTTAAGAAACATTTTTTGTTACAACGATGAAATTGCAAAGAAACAAGCAACAACTAAAGTTGCATCGCTGCTTCAAAAATCTTCACACCAACAACGTAATTCGCGAGGTTGGATTTGTCGTTAAAACGTGTAAACGGCATTTGAAAACCTAACCTTCACTGAATAGATCTAGTGGGTGGAGCATATAGGTTGCCAACGTGATGCTTGCGAGATACAAAAAACAAACACACAAAAATACTTCTAAAAGTTGCTGTCATGTTCTGAAGTCATGTAACAGCAACTTTTGCTCGATCGTTCGCCTTATATTTGTTTTTGAGATGAGGTTATTTACTGCGTTGTAACTTTTGGGTACTTGGAGTAGAAGTCGTTCAAAAAGTGTGGGTCTCTAAAACGAAATGTGATAAATTGCTTTGAATTCATTATCACGCTGAGGTACTGATGAATTGAAGAAGCAAAATTAAAACTGGTAATGACCATGATAAGGGAAGCAATATTTAAAACTGAGTCATGAACTTGCAAGTGTTTCTACAGCAAATGACGTAAACAGTACAAACGAGAAAAGTAAATAGAAATTGATAACTGTAGTCGAATCCTCAAATTTCTGGAAATAATCAAAGATAAATCGCTATACAGACAATCTCTTTTCATTCTGACTATTTGCCATATTACAATCTTACCACAATGCCATGAAGTTTCTATTGCGCCCTAGTTGCTGCTACGATGCATCTTCGCAGCTAAAATTTTACCATGCAGCATTTACCATGTTGTTATCAAATTCCATGCATTATTTCATACACATTGCGGTTTCATTCTTGAAACTTGTGTTGAAACAACGAAAATGTTGCCATTGGCCCCACCTCCTGCGCTTTTTTTGTCATTGTATAAGAAACTGATGTAGCTGCAACCTAGTTTCGCATAAGAATTTGTTGTTGTGATGCACAAAGTTCATAATCGAAACAAATTTTGCTGCTTGGGCATCTTCCGATCCGGAAAAAGACGGCAACTTCACTGCAAAGTGAGCAGCCTTCGCTGCGTGCAAGCGAATCTCCATCACGCAAAAGGCGCCTCGGGTGTTCTTTGCAGGAGATTCGCCAAAGAGCAGGTACCGGCTGCATTCATCCAGGAGCCATGGATCAACGAATCCAAAGTTCTCGGACTTAACGCTCCTAACGGTAGGTTAATCTACTGCGATACGCAGTCCAAACTGCAATTCTGCTAAATAGAGAACTAAAAAATTTTCCTATTACAGAATTTATGCAACGCGATGTCGTTGCCATCACGGTTGAAGTACCGACAACCAGAGGAAAGCAGGAGATGGTTGTCGCGTCGGCCTACTTCCCGGGCGACCAAGGTGATATACCACCACCCGAAGTTGCTGCCCTCGTGCGGTACTGCAAGGCCATCAACAAGCCGTTTCTGATCGGCTGCGATGCCAACGCCTACCACACGATCTGGGGTAGCTCGGATACCAACACTAGGGGTGAGTACCTACTTGAACACCTTACTTTTAACGATGTCACTGTATGTCATGTAAGGAATAACCCCACTTTTATCAACGCTATCAGACAGGAGGTCCTTGATCTCACTCTGTCTAGCGCCTCTATTTCTGAAAGTATTAAAAATTGGCATGTCTCCGATGAACCAAGTTTGTCGGACCACAGACATATTGTTTTTAATATAGAGGCTAACCCTCTGAAAAGAGAGCTGTTCAGAAATTCTAAGAAAACAGATTGGGAATCCTTTAAGGAACACCTGATCGATTCACAAACTTCAGTTACAGCAACATTCGAAATTCAGTTGACCTGAATTCGGCAGCAAATGATCTACAAAACAGAATCATGGTTGCTTTTAATGCAAACTGTCCACTAACACAGCGATCAGTATGCCGTGACGTACCCTGGTGGAATGATCAACTCAGTAACCTTCGTCGGGAAACTAGGCGGTTGTTCAACAGGGCAAAAGTCACATCTAACTGGGACGACTACAGAGCGTCCCTCACTAAGTACAACGCCGACCTACGAAAGGCTAAACGGAAATCCAGAGTTAGTTCCTGTGAAAGAATCCAAACTCTGCCGGAAGTCATGCGGCTCCAAAAGACGATGTCCAAAGACCATACTAACGGTTTAGGACAAGTAAGGAAAGAGAAAGGGATGCCACACTGTCACTACCAAGGAAACGTTGGAGGTTCACATGAACACCCACTTTCCGGGATCGACAGAGACCGAAGAACTGAATAGTGATATGTCGCGGTGGGACAATTCAAGACATATGGCGTCTCGGGAGTCCATCCTGCTGGTCCGCCGACTGTTCACGGAAGCTTCAATAGGTTGGACTCTAAGCTCACTCGACCCTATGAAGTCTTCAGGTCCAGATGGCATACTACCCATCTTTCTACAAAAATCGGCCGCAGCTATCATGTCCGAACTCATAAACCTCTTCAGAGCCAGCTTTATCCTGGGCCATATTCCGGATAACTGGCTGAAGGTGAAGGTAGTTTTTATCCCCAAAGTTGAAAGGAAGGATAAAACCTTACCTAAGACTTTCATACCCATAAGTCTGACTTCATCACTTCTCAACTTGATGGAGAAAGTAATGGATAAATTTATCCGTGATGAGTTTTTTAAAGACTTCCCGCTGAATGGGAACCAACATGCCTATCAAAGCGGCAAGTCAACAGAAACTGCTCTTCACAGCTTCGTGAGGTTGATTTAAAACTCCCTGAGTTATCAGGAGACGGCGCTGTGTGCATTTCTTGATATTGAAGGGGCCTTCGATAACACGCCCTTTGCATCAATTAATGCGGGTCTCTCCAAAAAGGGAATCGACCACACCTCAAGGAGCTGGATACACGCAATGCTCTCTAGCAGAGTGATCACAGCAACCTTGGGAGATTCGTCTTAACAATGTCAGTGATCAAGAGATGCCCGCAAGGAGCTCTCATTTAGCTTTCGTCCTCATCGTTAGAGGTAAAGATGACGCAATTCTGTCGAGTCGAGTGCAAGCGGCTCTGGATGCCACCACGTTATGGTGTCTACAGGAGGGTCTAAACATAAACCCCTTAAAAACAGTCTCAATTCCATTCAGTAGACGAAGGAAAATCTCCATCACTCCTCCAACACTGAATGAAGTTAGACTGGGCTTCAGCAATGAAGTCAAAAACTTCGGAATTATTCTGGATAAGAAACTGAATTGGTCTGCACAACTGGATCATGCCTTAAGTAAGCGATCTCGGCGATCTGGGCCTGCAGAACTCTGTTCGGTAAGACCTGGGGACTGAAACCAGACTTGGCACTCTGGTCTTAAAAGACCATTGCCCGACCAAGAATCACCTATGCTGCCCTTGTGTGGTGGCCTAAGGTGACCGAAGTGACTGCGCAAGCCAAACTCAAAAAAGTTCAAAGACTTGCATGTCTTTCGGTTACCAGCGCTATGCGAACAACTCCAACTGCTGCCATGGAAGCAATGCTCTACCTACTGCCTCTACATCTTCATGTGAAAAAGGAAGCAGAGCTTGGCGCTCTAAGGTTGCAAAGAAGGAAAACTATACTCGAAGGGGACCAAATCGGCCACCTTCGCATACTTAGGAAGTTCAAACTAACTCCGCTATTAATTACAGTCTCCGACTGCATGGACGTTAGGACCAACATCGATATTACGTATAGAGTGATGGAAACAAACCGCTGTATGTGGAACAATGGAGGGCCTAATCTTCCTCCTGGCATCGTCAGTTTTTATACGGATAGCTCGAAAACGAGATCCCTAGCGGGATCCGGTATATACGGACCCGGTATCAGGGAAACATTTGGCCACCGTTTTTCAAGCAGAGGTATATGCCATATATATCTGCGCAAAAGCATGTCTGAAACGCAACTACAGACATGCGAAAATCGATATATTCTCGGAGAGTCAAGCAGCACTACAAACACTTAAGTCCGTCAAATGCGCTTCCAAACTTGTTTGGGAATGCATTGAAACTCTACGGGAACTTTCCCGGCCGAACTCAGTTTTTCTGTTTTGGGTGCCCGGACATTGCGGAGTCGAGGGTAATGAACAAGCTGACTACCTAGCAAGACAGGGATCAGCTCAGCGGTTTATTGGCCCCGAGTCGTTTCTGGGTACGTCCAATTCCGCTATCAAAAGCGAACTACTAACTTGGAAAAGGCTAGAAGTAGCATCCCAATAGCAACAGGCACAGATTTGTAGACAAGCTAAAAAGGTAATCTATCCGAACCCCGGAACCGCCAGAAAGTTACTTAGTCTTAATCGTAATGAACTACGGATAATCACGGGACTCCTTACCGCACACTGTTCCGCTTTTTATCATTTAAAGAAAATCGGTGTAGTTTTGAACGACACCTGCCGATTCTGCAAATCTGAACCAGAGAGTTCTGAGCATTTGCTTTGATCTTGCTTCTTCTAGGTATAACTTCTTAGGAAGCTACTTTTTAACTCCATACCAATTATGGAGCTCTAATCCAGGTCATTAGTTTCATCAACTTTGTTGTACTTAAATGGGGTACAGGTTTACAACAAAACAGTTCTACTCCATCATAGAGTATGAGCAAACCGTAACCTGTGCACAGCAATCGGGGCCAGCCACAAAAGACAATCAGCAAGACTGTCGCAGTGGCATTTCAGTACCCAGTGCCCTTCAGGCATACAGGATAAAAAAAGCTGTATGCAGATTTTCGAATCGTCAGCATAAATGAGTATTCCACCATTCGCGAGAAGTATCATCACATCATTGACAAATAGTACAAACAGCAATGGGCACAAATTGCTTCCTTGAGGCACACCAGAGGATAGGATAAAACTGTCAGATACTGCTTATACGACTGTTGCACAAGTAAGAACGGAGTCAATTGCAAATTCTATCAAATGATTGATTAAGGTGAAACTTCCATCCAAGCCTTATTTTATCATTGTTAACAGTACATGGTTACCAATTTTTTAATATAGACCGTTCCGATAATTATAAATACACTTACGATCAACCGTCATTTCAAATAACGTGCAGTATTCAACCAAACGTTGGCTGCGTCCTGTTGTTTACATCCAAAAGAAACAGATGCTGTCATTTTTTCTAACATTTAGTGCGAAATTTTAAAAATGCGAGGCCTTTCTTCCGAGCAAAGAAAGCGAATTGTGCACAAATGGGGAACCGTGAGTGGTCTTTCTATAAGAAAATTAGACAGAGAAGAAGGTATAAGTGTCGGAGCAGTTCAAACCGCATTGCGGAAGTATTGTGAAGAGAGCACAATTACTGATGCCCTAAGACGTGGTAGAAAACCCGGGCCTGTTGATCCCACAATGGACAAAAAGGTTAAAGAATACTACAAGCGGCATCCTTCAGTATCAGTACGAGATGTGGCGAGAAAGCTTGGAACCTCGGCGAGTAACGTTATGCGTGCCAAGGGAAGAGTGGGTCTGCAGACCCGTCGGAAGCAGAAGCAGCCAAACGAAAGCTGAATCTGTGAAACCGAGAGCTCGGAAGCTTTATGACAAACTTCTGACCAAAAAAATGGGGTGTGTTATCATGGATGATGAAACCTACATAAAACTGGACTACATATAAGACTCTGCCAGGACCGCAGTTTTATACATCACCGAATGGAAAGGATGTCCCTGGACCAGTGAAGTCATTTACACCGAAAAATTCGGCAAGAAGGTAATGGTTTGGCAGGCCATTTGTGAATGTGGGAAAATATCTCGTCCATGCATTACGAATGACACAATGAATGGTAAAATTTACGTGAAAGAGTGTTTGCAGAAAGGTTGTTACCCATGCACAATGGTCGGAAAATTGAAATTTCCGGCAAAAATTCATTTTTTGTGCCAAATTGTTGGTTTACCACTGCAGATGATTATGCCATAAAAAAAAGCTTTGTACTGACAAGGGGCTGTCTATAAACCACGTAAACTGAGACAAATGTCTTGTGTTTTCGAATAAACGTAAATAACTCGTTAGTGAAACGAGTTAACCGATTACTGTTTTCAGCAAAGATGCACATAATAGTAAAACGCTTCTTATGGCTTTGAGAGTTAGTTCGCGATTTGTCCGCAGAGATGGCGCACGATACTAACTTTTGATAGGATCATCCAAGAGATATGGTTTTTTCAGCAAAGTTGTAAATCTATTCAATTCAAACAAAACTACTGAAGACGAAACGATTTAGCAAATCTAGATTCTAGAGCCAAATGTTGATACAGTTTTCTATGGTATTGTTTGTAAAAAAACTGTTTTAAAACGGTGCTTGATCAATTCAATGCAATCATTTATAACATTTTCTGTTCTAGGTTGTATGATTAAACTCACTAAATCGATATTATTAACTTCCTCGTATGACCTCGTATGATCTTTGCTATGACATATGTTGATAAGTCAACATAAAACTCCAAAAAATTACGTAAAAAAATTAAAAATTTTAAATTATCTTTTTCTACAAAAACGTAAATTTTACTCAAACTATTAACATATGTTTTAAACAACGTATTTTCTTATAAACTAATTATTCTAATAATTTCACGTTTTTTTAGTGTGTTTTGAACCATATTGCTATAATATACAAAAAACTTTGTTGATAAATCACCCAAAAATTCGAAAATTGCAAAAAAATGGAAAGTTTTTAATCATCTTTTTTTTTAAGCTCTACTAAAACGCAAATTTTCCGCAAACTTTTAATACATATTCTTGAAGGGCACAAGTAGGGCTCTCAGACACACTATCAGGTGCTCTGCTTACACGTGCTTACATTTAATGTTTTTGATGGTCAAAATTAGGAAAATTACGCATATTTCAATGTGGCCTGCGACTGACTCTGTAGGGTTGAAATCCATTACCCATCCTGCTTTAGGAAACTAATTCAATAAGCTTTCAATCATATGTGAACATACCATGATATTTTTAGTAGGTTTTTATATATTCCAAAATATTCAGAAAAACTATTTTTCTCCGTTTCTGAAATAGGTAACTTTGAAGGCATTTTTCAACATGAACCGTTTTTTGTATCAAGATTTCATTCAAAAATTATGAAAATACAGATAAAATACTACAAAATCATGTGCTCAAATCATCCTGAATATGAAATTCGCATTTTGGTAATTTTGGCCACTCTTTTATATAGGGACCTTCTTATGTGCCATGGTTACGCAGCATAAAAATCCTCCAATCTTTTGGCCCGATCTTGCTTCCTGCCATTACTCTAAGGATGCACTAGGGTGGTATAAAACAAATAATGTCACATAAGTCCCAAAGGAGATGAATCCTCCAAACTGCCCTGAAGTTCGCCCTATTGAAACTTTTTGGGCTTCGACCAAGGCAAAGCTGAGGAAATATGTCAAACCAGCGGACAATGTTGAAAAATTTAAAAAAGATTGGCTTAAAGTGGTAATAATGGTCGGAGAACACACTGTGCAAAAGCTTATGAGTAGTGTTAAGAGAAAAGTTAGAGAACTCGCGTATCCCACGAAAAATAATCCCAACTTGAATTGAAACTGGAAAGAAAACAGTTATCTACATTTCAGAATAAAATGACCCGAAAAATCCTTTATTTTTTGTTTTATTCAAGAAAGAAGATGTATTTATAATTTTCGGAACAGTCTATACCTATTCTCGAAAAATGCTTCGTTAACTGCTGTCCTTCATATGCCTCAATGGAATTAAGTTACAAATTTCGCCGTATAGAAGGCGCCATACCTAACTATTGAACGCGACGTGCTAGAAGAATAGTTTCTTGTGCAAAGTTGTGTAAAATTTTATTACAAAACTGTTTGCCGAATACCTCAAACCTCTAGAAATTGAAATTTCACAGCTACAAGACGTTTTCTAAAAAGGCTTTTTAAAAGCAGTTTTTCATTCATATGTTCAACTCTAAGGCCTAAAACATGACTGTATAAAATTGAAGGTGACGCGGTAAATCAAGATGAACAATTTCTAGTGATATATTGGTTATTATACACAGTATTCATGAATAAAAACTGAAAAAAAAAGTTTTCGAGGCTTTTTTTATTTGAGTTGAAACTCGAAAAAGCGTAAATGAATCCAAGCTTCTATGAAGCCATCCGATAGAGTACCTTTCTGAGTAACGGAAGAACACAAAACTACTCTGGGTTATTTGTAGTTTTGAATATATGACCAACTGAAGTAACCGATTTTTACATGCATTTGTGCGCTCTTCATAGCACAAAGGCCAACGCGTACACTATGTTTCCGTTTCTATGCCCAACGAACGGACACCACAATGGGGCTAAATCTATAACCGCACGGAAATAAGAAATTTTGAAGACCAATGTTATCAGTATCTTCTAGTAAATTTTTTCGTTTACGGTAGTCTTTCATATGCCTCAATGAAACCAGCTGTAATTTTTACCATATAAAGGGGGCCACACCTAACTTTTGAGCGTGACTTGATAGACAAATAGTTCCTTTTGCAAAGTTGTGTAGAATTTTATTACAAAACTGATTACTGAATACCTCGAACCTCCAAAAATTGAGGTTTGTTTTTAATTTTTTTTTTTTGTTAAAGGTGCTGTATCTCTGAAATCTTAATTCCTAGAGGTTCGAGTTACTCAGCAAACAGTTTTGTAATAAAGTTATGCACAGTTTTGCAGAAGACACTTTTCGTCTAGCAAGTCACGTTCAAAAAACGCTTAAAAAAAGATTCAGCCATCATGGAGACAACTGTCAAATATCAGCGAGCGTAACGCAAATAAATACCGAATACGAAAAGTAGCTTCGTAAATATTGTGCCATGTTTGGTCAATCAGAATCGTTACATTAATTTCCCCCTAAATAATACAGTTTGTGAGCTGCGCAAAAAAAACCGAACACATTCACTCAACAAACAACTTTTTCGCTGCACGTATCCCTACTCCTGCAACATCTCATTTATTGTGCCGCCGTCGTTCCATCAATCAAAATTTCAATGCCGCTATCTTTGAGGAAATCATCCACCGATCAAAAACAAATTCATCAAAACGTAAAACTGTCCTCGACCGTTCGGCAGCTTAGCTTCAAAGGAGCAGAAGATTTACCTCGGTACAAGAAAAGAAAATAAGACTATTGACCACGTCATCAGAATTGATATATGAAGCGAGTGAACCTTTGCTTTACTCATCACAAAACTTCTCTCGGCCCCATTCGTGATCAATTTCGCAAAAAAAACAACATACCCACCATTTCCACTGACCCCTCTTTCCTTTGATTTTGTTTTTCTTGGAGGAGAAAAGTCCGTTATTTTTCAATGTTTTCCTGGCGTCATCTTTTTCATACTCTCATAAGAATTTTCTTTTTCGCCTCAGTTGGCAATCGACATATTGTGTGGGATCTCATCGTCCCGTGTCCGAGGGAGCGATTGATGATGTGTTGCCTCGCTACACTGACTGACTGCAGTGTGGGGAGGGAGCGCGGCTTTCCATTCGACAGAAATGTAAGTCAAAAGATTGTCACTATCTTGAACTGGCAACGGAAGCAAGGATGTGTCGGACCGAAACATAAAACACATACTCCTACAGAAACTGTCAGCAGTTTCAAGCTATCAATTTTTTGTCCCGTTTGTTTTTTGTTCCAATATGCTTGGCTATTTGACCGGGGGTTTGAAACCACTGCTAGAAAGGATACCGCTTTTGTCCGGTTTTGGGCAAACATAGATCACCCGCACAAGGGGTCGTACATCATTGGACAGCAATTAAAGTTCCTTATTTAGCACTTCCGGGGACTTTGTTTATAATCTGTCAAAGTATCACCGCAAGCGGTGTGAGTTGTGTTCTTTGCCATTGGGCATGAATGGTGCGTTACGAATGGGTGAGTTGTGGCTAAATTCAGTATTTTAATCACAATTGTTCCGTTCGGATGATTGTAAGTTTGTCTGTCACCGCGAGGGAGTGTCACTAGAGGAAACTATTTTTGGAACTTTTTACTTTTGTTTGATTTATTGAGTTGCTGTAGAAGTTGAACAAGTTGAGGGAGCTGAGTGCTTTTGCTATCAGTTAAGTATAGTTTACAGTTTTGGGCGAAGTGACAAAGCATAAATTTCGCTAGCGAAATCAGTCGTGAAAACCTAGTTGTAGAATACACAGGTAGGGTAAGGAACATATTTTGAGTAGTTTAACAGCTTCCTGTCTATTCAGACGAAATACTCGAAAGTTTTCACCAGCTTGCAGTGTACATATCATGCGTGGTTCACGAGTTTACACTTCGAGCGATTTTGACGTAGCATTACGTCTTACAAGCACACTTTCAAATGGTTAAAACTCAGCCAGTTTCTAACAGATTATTTACGTTCTTACAGCAATTGAATGCCGAAAATTGTGATTATGTCACGCCAACTGTTGTATTATCGAATTATGTAGAGTCTTACTAAACGCATATTTCGAGCAATCAGAGCTGAAAACAAAGCCAAATAACAGGCGAAACCCCCAGTATCAGTCTAAATCAAACTAAACAATTCAACACTACCTTAATACCACAGCACAGCCGACACAAAAGTATATTAGCGGTTTAACTTTATAAACGATTTGTTGTTGTTTTTGCTCTTTCGAGTGATCAACGACACGCCTATCGAAAGAACTCTCAGTAGTCACGTATAAAAGTTAGCATGCAGAATTTTAGAGAGAACGATTTACTGGGTTCTGGACCGACCAGCGATTTTAAATCGCACCCCTCGCACCCTTCCAACAGAGGAAACCTGCGGACCGCGCTAGATTTTGGACCTTCCGTGTGTAGGACAGTTTTTGTGTCAAATGATTGAGCCAACCTCATATGTCGCTATCAATTTTTATGATAATCTTATAATTATATTAAATATTATTTTTCAAAATGTGAAAATAACAAAGCTCTATTATCTCAGAATTTCCACAATCGATTTGATCGAATATTGTAAAATGAAACAATTCACCTTCCAAACCCTTAATTGGCCAGTGATTCGAAATTTCTAGAAAGAGTCGTGATCAAAAGATATTTTAACAACATGTGGGTGAGTTTTACATTTATTTTACATTTTATGTAATATGTGTACTATACCTCGTTAACACTACACAGCATATCACCTGATATCGAGTGATTCGTGCTATCGAGGCCTTTTTACCATCCAAAACACCTGATATCCCATACAATCGAGCTGTTATCGGATATCACTTTGGCTACATGCAAATATCTTAAAACAACAATATAGTTCACTCTCGAATTTCCCATATATTTCCGTGAAGACAGACAGGGAACACCCCCTCTTGTGGTGAAAAAGGTAACTAAACTCATTGCACAGTGGTACAGTAAGGCACGTCGCGGTTTTGGTTGGCGGTTTAAAGCCATAGTTTTTGTAAAAAGTTGTTTCTTATACATAGTCCTCTCTTTATGTGCAAATGAAAATTAGGGTGGTCCTAAAATCAACGAAATGAAATCAAACTAACTTGTTTTTATTTGCATAAATAATTGTAAACATTCTTTGGCAAACTCGTAGATCAACTAATTCTAAGTAACTTTGTAAAAAAAACTTTTTTGTAGACATTAAATTTGGTTTCCAAAAACAGTCTTTTCGCTCTATTTTTTCAATTCAAATTAAAAAACATAGTTTTTTTCGGTAACTTTAATCAAAAATACGCCAATTTTGACGAAAAAACATTGTCGATATATTGTACAGATGAAGAGTTTTCACTATTTTTATTTAAAAAAAAGCCCTTTTGATATATTTATGTCTCCGTTTAGGGCAAACATAAATAATATTTTTTGGCATCATTTGAAAGAACAAATATTGTATAAATATTGTGAAGAAACACCGAAAGCTGCTTAAAATTAGTTGATCTACAACTGTGCCGATGAATGTATGCATTTATTTCTGCAAATAAAAAAGTTAGTTTTTTATTTAGTCGGTTTCAGGACCACCCTAATTTTCATTTGCACTTAAAAAATAGACTAAATATAAGAAACAAGTTCTTAGAAAAAAATTTTACCCTAAACCACATAATCGCATCGAAAAACTCATGTTCGCCTACATTGCATTACTGTACCACTGTGCATTGTTGTTGAATTTCTGTGAGCGTTTGACCGACATTCTCACACACGAAACTGAATTTACTCAATTCTAGATTTAGTAGACTCAATTTCATACTTTCACAGAAAAAAATATGTTGCAGATTTCGTGCGTATATTGTTTGTATGTAAAACTAACGCCATTCCGGGAGTTAAATATTGATAGATGTAGCTTATCGAGGCACGAAGAAGAAATATTCAAATAATCAGGTCACGACGTGTAAATGGTGAACTAATCCCAAGTTGCTATATACGTGGTTCCCTGTGTAACTTCACTAGCTCAGATCCATCACGAGAAGTAACTACGAAATGTGCGGCCGTCAAGCTCGAGCGTACAATTTAATGAATGTTTCAATAACCTCGTGGAAAAGATAAAAGAAGAAACCACACAATGGTTGTCAATAGTCGTATATGGTTGTTGTGCAACTTTTAGCTTAGATAACACTTGAATGTTCTATCAATTTAGCCATTTAAGTATGGATACATAAAATGTTGTAATTGGTTTAAAAGCTTTATTATATATTATATATATATATATATATATATATATATATATATATATATATATATATATATATATATATATATATATATATATATATATATATATATATATATATATATATATATATATATATATATATATATATATATATATATATATATATATATATATATATATATATATATATATATATATATATATATATATATATATATATATATATATATATATATATATATATATATATATATATATATATATATATATATATATATATATATATATATATATACATATATATAAAAACAAAAAAATACTTTCAAAACGAAGAAAACTAAACATTAAATAATAGTTTTTGCATAACAGTTGTTATCACTAATTATGTTAGTTTTGTTGAATATCTTATATATATATATATATATATATATATATATATATATATATATATATATATATATATATATATATATATATATATATATATATATATATAAAAGATATTCAACAAAACTAACATAATTAGTGATAACAACTGTTATGCAAAAACTATTATTTAATGTTTAGTTTTCTTCGTTTTGAAAGTATTTTTTTGTTTTTTTTATACCTCCGAATTTTTCGCTCTCGAGTTCTAATCTTCGTATTCATCACTTGCAGCTTTGCTTTAACCAGCATATTTATGTATTTACTAGCTGACCTGGCAAATTTCGTCCCGCCTATTGAGGTCGATTTGTAGCTTCAGTGCATCATAAAAATCCTGGAAATACCCATAATGAGTGTTATTTGGTCTTTTGCCACTGTTGTTTAGGAACCGTAAGTCGCCATATTGGATTTCAAAATGGCATTTGGAGACAATTTCTGGCCTCTGAGCATCATTCTGGTTAAAGAAACACTCATATTTGGTTGTTTTTGGGTCATTTTCGGCAGTTTTCCAGTCACCAAAAGTCGCCATTTTACAACTCAAAATGTTGTCTGAGGTCGATTTGTGGTTTCAGTGCATCATCACGATTTCGGAAATACCCACATTGGGGGTATTTGGTCATATCTCGTTTTTCAGAAACCGGATGTCGCCATCTTGGATTTCAAAATTGTATTCAGAGACAATTTCTGACCTCTGAGCGTTATTCTGGTTAAAGAAACATCCATTTTAGGTGGTATTTGGTCATTTTCGTCTCTTTTCCTGTCCTGAAGTCGAAATCTTACAATTCAAAATGTTGTCTGAGGTCGATTTGTGGCTTCAGTGCATCATAACAATCGCGGAAATACCCACATTTGGTCATTTGCCGCTGCTTTTCAGAAACCGTAAGTCGCCATCTTGGATTTCAAAATGGCATTTGGAGACAGTTTCTGGCCTCTGAGCGTCATTCTGGTTAAAAAAACACCCATATTAGGTGCTATTTGGTCATTTTCGGCAGTTTTCCAGTCACCGGAAGTCGCCATTTTACAACTCAAAATGTTGTCGGAGGTCGACAAACGTACAAACACCACCCATGGATTGCCTCATACATAGGCGAACTTTATTATTATAAAATATTAGGCCGAGTCCACTTCACAATTAGGGTAATATTATTGTCAAAAGTTACTCTTTTCCGCATGTCGTGTAGAACAAAATCAGAAGTTGCGCACCTAGCGGTCGAAAAGGTGACTAACGCTTCTGTCATTTTCAATTTGTCTTCATAATTTCAGGTAAGTGAACTATATTGGTATTTGAGATATTTGCTACATGATATCGCGGATATCATGTTCGAAAACCAATTATTGCTCTTGTTGTCTTGTTTTTGCTTTGACCTGTTTTTGTTTTCTTTTATTTTCAATAGCCAAAGCAAATGTCAAACCATACCATCTCACTGTAGTGTGAACACTCGAAGTGATATCCGATATCATCTGGTGATATCCGGTGATATGGTGGGACAGAGTGATCGATTTTCCAGAACCAAGTTTTTTGGTTCCATTTGGGGCCCCAGATAATTCTAAACTCACAAGAACTCGATTGGTTTTGTCTCCGCTTGGCGCATTGCATTTCAAATTCGTATGAAAATTTGTTTGGAAAAACCTACTTTTTTGCATTTACTTTGTTGGAGAGCTCAGTATTGCTGCAATAATGTACTGCATTAGGTTAAAGTATGATAATATAGATGCCTAACAACTTTATTCTTTTAAGATGTGCCGAATAAAGGGGATTTTTATATTCCAAAATGAGAGAAGTAAAATACGTTTCTCACTATTAAATGGATTAACCACAAAATTGCAACTTCTATAACATGGAGAATAATCAATAAAACAACTTTACTGAAAACACTGCTCTAAAACCAATGATCAATGATCAATCAATGGGTGAAAATAATTCCGATCACGTTTTTGCAGCATCGGAAACAGTGTGAGCTGGTGGAAGAAAACGGAGTAGTTAAAGTTCTCTAGTCAGGATAAAAGTACTCGGCCAATAAACGCCTGCCTGAATATGTAACTGAAAAATCAATTAATTTTTGTCAAACTTTACGGTTAGTGTTTGGTATTCTGAACCAAAACCATTGGAGCTGGAAATCATGAAGAGATCACGGTAATCAACGATCCTGCGGAATAAGCACTTGGGACAGCAGAAGACCTCGATGGTTTTGGTTCGAAGTCCGATGAAGAAAAGGAAAATGCACAAGTGATTGTTGCGAAAACCTTAAAAGCCAAAAAATCATCGAAAAAGTCAGTTATTGATTGCTTAAATTCATAATTTATCATTAAATTTCATTTGACTTTTATTGTTGGTTATTACAAATCTACTCTGCTAAAATAAAACTGCTAAATTCATAGCAGTAAATCATGAATAATTTTGGGGTTAACTTACATACTTATTTCAGCAGCCTAAAGCCGTTGTGGCTCGTGCCGTATCTCAAATTTTCCTCTACACTGCTCGATCTTGGGCTACTCGTCGCCAATTTTCTGGGCGTCTGAACACTCGTAGTTTCGCTTCAATCTGG
This sequence comes from Wyeomyia smithii, assembly GCF_029784165.1. Classification (NCBI taxonomy): domain Eukaryota; kingdom Metazoa; phylum Arthropoda; class Insecta; order Diptera; family Culicidae; genus Wyeomyia; species Wyeomyia smithii. Next base: position 74,870,293 of record NC_073696.1, read on the forward strand.
TTAAGCCACCTAGCATATTGGGCCCATTCCAGCCCCCCGAGCTTCGTCGGGTGCACAATAGGAATCTACGAGCTCATCTACTATTTCGGGTTCATCGCCGCTCATGATCACCGATCTCTTTCATATACTTTGTTTTTGACGCATTAAATTCTAGTCCAACTCTTCAAGCCTCAACTTTTAATCTGTCGTAGATTGCTGTCGCCGATCCCAAAGTTTCTCGTATTAACGTCGAGGTCGTCTGCGATTCCTATGAGTTAAGTACCTTTACTGGAAATCGTGCCTCTCGTTTCGATGCCCGCTCGTCGGATTACACCCTTATGGGTAATGTTGAAGGATAGTCTATCACCTTGTCTCAACCCTCTGCGTGCTTCGAGGGGATTCGAGACTGCCCTCGACACACACACACACGAAAGATAGCTGTTTTATAATTTCTCACCAAAAAAGACATTGAAAAGGAAAAGTATCAGCTGGTCTTGATCGACTGTATCATATGCCTTGAAGTCTATGAAGACGTGATGTATGGGCACGATGTAGTTACTCCCGGCATTTCTGACGGATCTGCCGAAGAGTGAAGATTGATGTGCTTGTGTGAAACCCGCTTAGTAGTGTCCTACGAATCCTTTTGCAAGAGAAGACTATGTAGACGGCGTTGAACAACGTTATGCCACGGTAGTTACTGTATTGTAGCCGATCGCCCTTTTTATTGATGGTGCATACATCTCCTTCCATTCATTCCTCCGGTAGTCTCTCTTTCTTCCAAAACCTGGAAATTGTCAGTGGAGTGTCGTTGCTAGTGCCTCTTTGCTTTTACCCGATTACCCGTTTGATCTCCAGGATATCGAGAACTGGGACACTGTTATAGTTTATTGGCACTCCAAGGTTGTTTTCGTTGCTCCGCTATTGAGGTGCTCATCGAAAAAATACTTTCCCTTGTCGACCACCTCGCGCACGCTTGCGATCAGGTTTCCTCTTCGTCCCAACACATATCTGGACTCGGTGTGTAGCCCTTACGGGATTGACTGCTGGCGTTTTTTCTCCTCAGAATCGTTGTCAACTCATTTCGAGCTTGTCGATATTTGGCCATGCTCCTTCTTGTGGCTTTTTCAAGCCATTTTTTTTCTCTCCATCCATCACTTACTGGCATTTCCTGTCAAACCAGCCTTTTTTCGGCTCGACATTACCTCATCTGGTTGGTAAACGGCTAGGCATGTGTCACTTGAGACCCCATTGTGGTTATTCACCTCTGTCCAGTAACTCCTATCCCAACCTCCACGAGGTGCCGACCGGGATACGAGTAACCTTAGCGGAGATCGGGTAACCAACCCCCGGTGGAAACTATGGTCGTATGCTGACTGGGAAGGGGGATCGTACGCGGCTGTATCCCCATGTTAGGAGCGGCGTACAACAGCGTCTGACCCGGAGCGGGCGACTGGATCACGAAACGCCGGGCCTCGCCAGCTATATCTAAGACGGCAACACCGTCGCGAGACTAGGTATCGCAGCCCTAGTAAGGCAGCATACCGAAGGTAAAATACTACGAACAATCCAGATATAAATACGGAACGGAATAATCGGCAAAGACCTAGGCGAACGAAAAAGGTCAACGATTATTGGAAACTCGGCACTTGAAATGTAAGGACTCTACTCTAACCGGCACGTGCAGGTATCCTGGCTAGAGAGCTGCAGAGGGTGAATATGGTTGCTGCCATACAGGAGGTGAGGTGGCCGAAAACGGAATAATGCGAATTCCGGCCAATAGATCCTATTGCGGGCACTTCATTCAAGTACCACATCTACTACAGTGGCGGCGTGAGAGCAGAAAGGGAACCAGTGACCGTATATGCGTGTTGAGAATTAAAGGCAAATTTTTCAACTACAGCCTGATAAATGTGTACGCACCGACCAACCAAGAGTTCTATGAGCTCCTGGAAAAGACGTATAATGAGTGCCCAGGACACGACCTCCAGATCTTCATCGGGGATGCCAATGCGCAGGTCGGGCAGGAGAACTTTTACCGCTCCGTGATTGGTAGAGAAAGCCTCCACTCTACTACGAACGACAACGGCCTGAGGCTTCTCAATTTCGCTGCAGCCAGAGGTATGGCTATCTGTAGCACTTATTTTGCACGCCGGAATATACGTAAGCACACCTGCAGGCACCCGAATGGAGAGGCCTGCTCTCAGATCCATCATGTTCTGATTGATGGATGGCACTTCTCAGGAGTTACAGACGTGAGGTCGTTTAGAGGACCAAACGTTGACTTGGATCATTACCTCGTGGTATCCAAGATTCGCGCCCGGCTGTCCAACGTGTGATAATCCAGGACGACAAGGAGGATATACTTGAACATCGAGCGGCTATCAACTGGGGAAATGGCTACAGAATACTTGTGGAAGGTTGATGAGCGGATCACATCTGCAACAGCCACGTCCAATGAGTGGTCTGACGCTGAGTGCCAGCGAGCGACGGATGAAAAGAACCGTGCCAGAGTTCACGTTTTAGCCACGGATGTAACTCTGCTGAAAAAAGACTCCATCGCCGGAAGAAACAACAGCATTGGGAGCGTATTCTTGCGGAGGCGGAAGGTTGCTTTTCTAGGCACGCTGTGAGAAGCTTCTACAAGAAGATTAATAGAATCAGGAACCGAAACGTGTCAGCCCCTGTCATGCGCAACGATAGGGAGGGGAACCTAATTATTTGATAGAACGGAGGTGGCCAGGCGTTGGAAGGAACACTTCAGTGTGCTGTTTAATGGTGAAGAGAACAGCGTAATCGGAAGGAGCAGGATGGTGATTGAGGATGATGACAAAGCTGTGAACCCACCATCCATGGACGAGGTTGAGAAAGCAGTAAAAGAGCTGAGTGAGGAACTGCAAGGCAGTTGGTAAGGACGGCATTCCAGCCGAAATTTTTAAAGTCGGGAGCGAACATCTGTATCGTGCTTTACACCGGATCATGCTGAGAGTGTGGTTCGATGAAGGATTGCCCTCGAACTGGTTGGAGAGTTTTATATGTCCGATCTACAAGAAAGGCCACCGCCTGGACTGTAGTAATTATCGGGGCACAACCCTTCTCAACACCGTTTACAAAATTCTCTCCCGTATTCTGTTCCATAGACTGAGGCCGTTGCCGGAGACCTTTGTTGGCGATTACTAATGTGGTTTTCGAGGGCGACGCTCTACTACCAAATGTTCACTCTGCTACAGATCCTCGATAAATATCGAGAATTCAACCTGCAGACGCACCATCTGTTTATTGACTTTAGGGCAGCGTACGACACAGTTAAGAGAAATGAGTTATGGCGTATTATGCTCGAACTTGGTTTCTCAACAATACTAATTAGGCTGATACGTGCCACCCTTGAAAGCACATGATGCGTCAGGATAGCCGGTGAGATACCGGACTCCTTCGTGACGTTATACTGTTTGAAGCAGGCAGACGGGTTCAACATCATATTGGATGGTGCTATACGTAGGGCCGGCGTGCAAAGAAGCGGCACTTCGGATCTCTCAGGACCTTCATAACTCCATAACCTTTGCGATAGATCTTCTGCAGAATTACGATGCCGATTTTTTTTTTATTTTCTTGATTGTTCGTTGTGTAATTGTTTAGGTAGGTTGCTTTACTAGAAACACGCTACCGACTCTCGTGATGCGGCCGCCATCTTGACTGCATAAAATTTCACACTTATTAGTAGTATAGAACCCTGTATGGCTCAATGCACGGTACACACTTAAAAAGATTAAATGCCGAATTAATAAAAAAATTACTTTCTCAATCATTCAAAAAATTATAACTTGTGCTTGGGACCCTGAACTGCTCTGAAAAAAATATGGCTTACTGTTTAAACACTAAAAACTCCGTGGGAAATTTTAAGACATAACATGTCATTAAAATTTTAGGTGCTACCTTTTTTTTTCAATAAAAATACATACGAACATTTTATTTTTAAAATTGAGCTTTTTTCTGACACCCTAAGCTTTTATTAGAAGGGTGAGCCCATGCGCAGGTTTCCAGACATCATGTAATCTTTGGCCAGCCTAATACAGATGGCTTTTGGGAGTCCGGCACGTTTTCGTATTCCTAGTCACATGGAATAGCAGTTTTATGACTGAAAATTGAATATCCTATTGCTATGTGGAATACTTTATTGTCTATAAAGGTGATAATGATGAGTAAACACAGAAGTATCCCGTGAATTTGTGAACAACGGGTCTAGATACAGAGCCATGGCACGAAATTGGAATTCAATTGTTATAACTTCTCAGGTTGGTTTTCGTTTGAAATCTTGTAATTCAATATTAACTTGTTCCCTGGGGTAAACGATTTGCTTCCACTAACGCCTGTACCTAAGAACACTGAATTCTTCCCGCCAAAATTGACAACCTCGTAATTGTATGGTTTCGGCAATAAACTACGGTTTATGATACGGTATTTTTGACAAAGTGCAAATTACCAGCGTCATATTCAAATAATTCTACGGATACGGTTTTGGACCGAAAATCGACAGTTGCGTTCTGGCTGTCCTGGTCATCCTCCCACACTGCGCCCAGTCAGTGGAAGAAGGCATGTGCGTGGCAACGATAAATCATATTATTTATTTATCCGGCTGCAAGCGCATTACGTTGAACGTCTGTGCACTGTAAACAACGCAAGCTGGCAAGCGAAGCGGGAACCGAATTAAAATAACAATTGGCAGGATAAACGTTCGTACGGAAGTGGCAGCGCAAGGCTAGCAGGCAGTCGCCTGTCGTAGATAGATCAATGGAAATAAAATGAGACCAATTGAATGAATTTATTGCGGATATTGTATTTGCATTTTTTCCCCTTTTTTACGTGTGCATTACACCGGATCCATGTGTGACAATGCCATGAATAATGAGCATGTGTCAATTAATTATATTGGATGATACGCATTCAAAGATTTAATTAGTTTACAACATAATATGCAGTAATATTTATTAGCAATGTAAAATATTCTTGTGCTGTACGTACACGTTAAAACCTTTTTTTTTATTGCATATCACTTTTCAACAGGTTTTTTTTTCCAATGTTGAAATGTTGAAATTTATTGTGATCTATTTCTAATCACTCTGCAATGATTTATATTTCCAATAAGTTGCAAACTTGTGAAAATCGGTATGCTTCAATGACTGCATTCACAAAAATGCACTGAAACATGAATGCACAACATCGATGCGAAAAGGTTTTCTCATAAGGCAACTCTAACTCGAACTCAAACTCGACTATTCTTGCAATTTTCGGAGAGCAAATAGACAACAGCATGACATGAGACGGGAACACTCATCACTAATAGCTCTTTTCACTGAAATTTTCAATTTCCCAGTTGCTGTGTTGAATGATGCAACAAATTTTCAATCCTTGCCATAAAGGATGGATGTAAAAGGCAACAAAATCTCACCTCGTTCGGATCAATTTCTATTTCGATGGTATCAGTGCACCCAGTTGAGGAGACCTTTGTTCGCCATCCCACTCGTGTGAGCATCGTTTGCACACACCTGATGATTTACTTAACCCGGGAGCAGCTTTTGATAAGGGTCATGAAACGAGCGAGGAGGGTTTCCGCGAAAAAAAGTAAGCCCTTCCTACGCTTGATACTGCTTAGCGATATTATGGGGGGCCGCCATGTTCCGGGGCTGATGAATTGCGTAGGCAATTCGCATATCATGCGAAAGAACTATCAGCACGTTGCGATCTAGAACCTATTCATTTCGGAATCCTCTTCGGTACACTTCCTTGCCTGTAAATAGCCATTTTCAGGGACTTGGGGTATTGCTTGGGGTACCAATGTTATCTTTCTCGCATTTTACTGGCCACGCGATTGAGCTTGAAAACCCGCCGCTCGGACGCACAGCGAAACGGAAAATCGAACGTGAGCAAACGAAAAGCTAAATCATGACTCTATAGGGAGCGTTCTTTTAATTTTATTGCGTTCGATTTATTTTAGGCGCAGCGAGGATTGGTATCGAATTATTGCTGAAAAAAAAAACGATTCTTTTAGGCGCCGACGACGTGGCATAGCGAGCACACTTCGCTGCATGTGCAAATCAGTAGTTGCCCAATGTTAAACATGGTGTTAATAATTGCTATCAATTTAGCAAGGAAAAATGTGTGATTTCGAAACGCTGCATGAAAGATGATAACATATAACGCCAATCACCCTACCCTCGCCCAATCGTCTTGTTGTCAAAGAATGAATTGTATAATATTGATCATACATTCCAATCAACTTATTGTTTTCGCTGGAGAACCGCGGACAAATAAGAAAAACGTGTATTTTCCTAATTAATAAAAAAAATCAAACCTAAATTTGAAACAACTCGAAAACTACCAAAAGCTTTTTGATTTAAAATGACTGCCTGAATCTTCTACAATCATTAGAACACAAAAATTTGAAAATTATTGAAATTAGAATGTTTGTTTTAAAAGTTGCGTAATGACTTTAAGGGGTAATATCAAATGCTCAAAAAAACAAGGCTTTTTTCATGATTTTTTTTACAGGACATTTGAGATGTAAGGTATATAAATAATATGTCATTGGATTGAGAAACTCTTGCAGAATAGAAAAAAATATTTTTGTTACAAAATGGCGGCTGTGTAGCGATTGCCGTGAACCGCCTTTTTAAAAGTTGTTCCGCGGCGAGCAGTAGAAGTCGTGCCCAATTCCACCTATAACCAAAACAATTTTTTTTTCATTATCTACATAAGTGTCGCTAGTGAAGTACACATGATTATATTTTTAGAATTTTTCTTCGCAAAATGGCAACGGTTTGAAAAAAAAAAAGTTCTGATTCGACAAAAAAAACGACTTTGATTGTTTATAACTTTAGTTGTTGTTAATCAATTGCTAAAATCGTGTGTACTTCACTAGATAATCTAATGAAGAAGCTACAGTTAAAATTTCAAGTAAATCGGATGTAAACTTTTTCAGTTCTACTGCTAGCCGATTTTGAAAACATGGTTTTGAGAAAAACGCGTTTAAAGTTTCAAAATGTTATAAATCAGAAGAATCGCAATAATAATGCCCCTAATAATTTTTTAACCTTCAGTTAGCTATCCCTGCGCCGTGAAGTTGTCCTTCCTGGGTTTTATTTTTCTCTTCTTCCTTTTTGTCATCTGATGACTGCGCCTAGCCTCTTTCGCGATATCAGACATGCGATGCTCAGCGACTTTGACGTGCGCCCGATCGCACGCAAAACTCAAACTTGTCACTCATATTTAAGTACTTTTGAATATAACTCACAGTTAAAAGGTATAGAAAAACTCAAACAAAGAATGTATGTTTAGATCGACTAAACAAAGGGAAATTGTGAGTAAACACGTTCTGTAGAGACGCTGTAACGGTCGAAACTTGATGCTAAATCATGACTCTCTGGGGAGCGTTCTTTTAATTTTATTGCGTTCGATTTATTTTAGGCGCAGCGAGGATTGGTATCGAATTATTGCTGAAAAAAAAAACGATACCTCTATACTTCAAATTTGTAACACGATAACGATCATAGGTAACTTCTGCTAGTTTACAAAGCTTCCAAATAAAAATAAAAACGAGCATCGCCAAATAAAACGAAAAATGTGATTTTGGAGTATAAAAGGGGCCATCCACATACCACGTGGACAGATTTTTAACGATTTTGACCCCCCCCCTCCCCCTCCGTGGACAACTGCCCATATAAATTTAAAAAAAAATTCATGGACCGTGGACATTACCCGACCCCCCCCCCCCAAAGCTGTCCACGTGGTATGTGGATGGCTCCAAAGTTGTTCGGTAAAAATTGATTTAAGCAAACTTTGAGTTTAGATCTGTACTTGAGCGATATAGATTTTGATTCTTGGATAGTTTTAGCTTGATTTAGGCCAATAAAAAAAATGGCGAAAAAAAATTTTTTTTGGTAGATATTACCCCTTAAATGCATATATTATGAGATGCGATAATTTTTATGCCCTAGTTGTTTATAAACAAACCTACTCGCTGGCAATTTTTGTTTTCCAATATGGCCGATTTTGCTTTTGACATACCGTTACACCATGTCTTTATACATCATGATCCCAAGCTTCTTTCTGGTGACAATAGTTGATATGTTTGATAGGTAATCATTATTATTGTATTTTTTTCTAAGGTGATTGGATAGCAACCTACGATGTGTACAACTTCATATGTTATTCTATCTCGCTGACAGACAACATTCTCGCAGAGATTTAAACTTTTGAGATACATACATTTTTCTATGCTTCACTGCAGCAAACATAAAGTATCGTTTTCACAGGGGACGCATTAACTGTTATAGATCATTCCACGATGACGTCACAAAAAAAAGAAGAAAGAGATTTGACAGTTGTCGCGGGTTTGTTTACATAGTAAAAATTTCGGCTCCAATTAAAAATGCGGAAGTGTCTTGTTAAAAATGACGTTTCCATGAATAAACCAAAAGACTACAGTAACGAATTCACATAGGCGGAGAGTTTTCCCATCTTTTTCGTACTCGTATCATTCATTTTCACTCCTATCACTAAACAATGAATGGAAACACCTTATAAACAAATCCGTGAGAAGTGTCAGAAAAGTGAGGTTATTTTTCGTGTTCAATGATCTATTGAGACTTGTGCCTCCGGAATTTCGAAGTCGATCACAACGTGGCTCGAAGTCGGCTATTTGTGGCTTCAACACAGTTTGAAATGTGAAGATAATAGGCTTTGTTGTTTCAAACCATGTTGACGTAGAACTACGTTCTTCTTCACTTTAATGGTTTACACGCCAATAAACATGTGTTGTTGCGAATGGCAAACTCTAAAGCCTATAAACTTTCATATAACAGAATGACCTGCAATAATCAATATAACATCGATAGACAAAACGTACAAGATTATCATTAATATTTTCCTACTAAGCGAAGAAAATTGAGAAACAAGAAACGATTAACAAATTAAAAGAGCTCTGAAGGAAGCGCAATGCGAATGTCACGCTCCTCTCGGGTGGTTTTTAGTTGGTCTATGCTGCGATTTTCGAATCTCTGATTAATCACGAAGTGCAATTACGGACAGTCGCTTTAGCGATCCGGCAAAAAGGCTCCTTATTATTTTTCACCTGCAGCGATAAACGCTTTCCTTCCAGCGCTAACATGTTGGGATGCTACGAACAATTTAATTACTTCAATAGATTGATTCAGTGGGATTGTAGAGGACAAATAGCGCTATGAGCAAGCGATACGAAAACCTTTACGTACCACGGACAATTTCATGCTCCGATACTTTCTAATTTAGTTCGTCTAATCCCAACGGAACCGATTCATTAACCCTCGGACAAAGTCTAAGGAATCACTCTACTCAATTTGGTTTTATTCGGGATTTAGGAACTTGGCGCTTGGTTTCATCGTTTTCGGCAGCCTAATCCCACCGATAAATTCACTTCAACCCGGAACAAGCTCTCCGCTGGTGCACGGTTGCTACAGCCAGTCCGGTCGTGTCCCGCCATCGTATATAGTCATCATCTCTAGATTTAGCGGCAAAGCTCGCTTTTTCGTGAGACCGTCCGATCCAAGACAAAACCTCCGATCCGTGCTGCGTTTTTTTTCGGTTGGTCGAGGTTGGTGAGTTGAATGGTTTGCCGCGCGATTACGTTCGCCTTGAAGAGGTGTTCGTGTGAATTTCATACGTGGTGCATTTGGTCGAACTTCAGTCAATGATCTTTCTTCTATCCCCAAGATCTAAGGAGATCAATTAAGGCATCATTTCACGAGAAAAAATATTTGAGATGTTGCGCAAATTGAGGTGAGTATTTACCTCTATAGTAGGTGGGTTTGACTATGGCACGTTCTGACCTAGTAGCACATTGAGGATGGTCGATTTCCGAAAGCCTGTTGATATGTAGTGCGGTAGGTTGTGAAATCACCCCAATTGTTATGCTGGCATCTGTTCGCCCGGTACCAATGCTTCCAGACATCATCGTGCATTGCCTGTGTTGTTGTTTTTGGAATGAAGTGCTTTGTAGTATAGCCGAAGGTGCGATACGTAGCTCGCTGGAAATCAAATAAGAACATTAGGTTATTTAAAGTTATTTAAACCTTAAATGTAACTACTACGAAGTGTAATAAACTAAACGTGAACCACACATAAACAAACATGTATTGTTAACAGCTTCCATAACACGCATTACAATTAGTCAAAATCTGTGATCTATTGAGCCATATTTTTCAATACGTAAAGTGGTGATTTACCACACATAATCAAGATCAAATTATTCGATGCGGCAGCCTCTGTGGAAATACTCAACGCTTATGGTGGCATAGCAAATTCTAAATGGTTAGCAGGATAAAGGAATGGATTTGAAGCCAACAATAAATTCCAGTTGGCTACGAGTCAAAACGTGAGTGAAAAAGAACATCATCATCTGCTGCACATTGTACAGCAGATTTCATTCATATAATGAATTGAATGTTTAAGTATACTCCTCAACGGTCGTTAACCAACACAATAAAACGGGTAGCACAATGAGTCGACGGGGGTGCGTTAAACAATACACCAGTGTTTGATTTATTATGCTGACTTACCCCAACGGAACAGCAGGGACAATCCTTCGGAAACTGCTGCACCCGTTCGTCCCAGCCGGATATTTTCACCCGCACGTCGCTGTACTTGGAGATAATTCTATGGTCCATCATTTTGACGCTTTTTATGGAGTGCCAAACACGGAATTATCTTAATTCTGCTGTATGTATCTGCATTCGATGGTTAAAACGAAACGAAACGTTAATTTATATTGCATCCGTAAAATTGGTTTGCACTTGCCGAGCGAATACCCCGGCACAATACCGGGCGAGCACTTACTCAACTGTTTGCGTGATTGGGTGGCGGCCCCCACCGCATCTGCAGCGGTCAGCAGGAGATACAATGATTTCGAAACCGGAAGTAAGGGCTTAATTTATGCTCCGTATGGTTTTGAATTTGTTTCCTCGTTCGCTCTTTCGAAATTTACTCACTCGGATTTACAATCCGACAATAAAAGACCTCATTCGCGCGAAAAATAAAATACTGAATTATTGCCGATTGGTAGCGTTGAACTGATGGCCGCTGCAACTGCAAGTTATAACCGACCAGCCAGCATGGGAAACAGTGAAAGAAATCCAATATATTGATATGTCAATATGACATTTATTGCACACGATTTTTTTTTTCGCTGCGCTTCCCGAGCAACAGAAATAACAAAGTGTGTGTGGGGTAGCATAAATTACAATATCCATACCTACCTAATCTTGCTAGCAACTAGCCAGTCACGGTTGCCACAAGCAGGAAAGTGGTGTTCGGCGGTCGAAAAGGAAAAGCTACGATGTTACACTGAAAATCGGGAAAATGAAAACAATACACACATTCCCACGGTCACGCGAGCAATTTTCGCTTTCCTCGAGCTGTGTTATGGGTCGAAAACCATTCGCTTGTCAAACAATTGTAAATTGCAGCCATGGATTGCTGATATGGTTTTTTGACCTACATTAGTACCTACCAGAATAGGGAAAGGCTGAGAAAAGAAATGATTCCAATCGGTGGAACGGTAATAAAGTTGAACGCAAACACCAACAACCATTATGACTGGGTGCTGACCCAACTCTCGTAAAATAGCTTGCTGTTATTAACCTTCTAGGGGCCAAGTTATTTTTCAGATGGACCTCGGTAAAATCACTATGAATCTTTATCAACAATTTTTAAATATTTATTGAAGCTTTTTAGAGGTTCAACTGAAGCGTGTCTAAAGGCGGCACTGGGCACTAGAGGGTTAAAAAAACTCATCACGGCCCAATGGATCACTGCTGTTAGTTTAATTACTACGTAACATAGAACTTTTTTTCTGCACATCTTTATCGTCGGTTGGCACTGTATAAAATTTCACTAGTCGTCATAATGAAGTCAACCTGTACTACTAGAATATCGGCGGTATGAACAGCGTTGTCAGTGATTTTTGCATAACCGTGTCGTATCTTTGCTATGACATCGTAGTCCTTAAGAAGTCTTGGATTGGATTCGTGCACATTTTCTCGTCAGGTGTTCGGCAATAACTAGAGGTTTTTCGTTGTGATAGTCGCAAATCAACAGGTGGGGGCGTTCTTGAGGCAATTAATTCAAAGTTCAAAGTAGACCCGCATAATCAGTAACCATAAAACGTGCTTAACAACAAGTTCGGGGTATAGTCGACCACATGGGTTATCGTAAAAGCATATGGATTATAGTCAGTTTATGGTTTTTGTTTGTGCGAGGAAGCTTTGAAGAATGCCACTTGCTTAAACCTCCTGTCACCGTCTAACCGTTGCTATTTGAGATTGCCAATCCCCTTATTTCGATGCTAGGCCTGGAATACCGCAGGGAAGTCACTTAGGACCACATACCTTCCTGATCTATTTTAACGACATGAACCTGCTTATTGAAGGAGCATGAGTGTTCTTACGCAGACGACCTGAAACCTGAGCTCCAAGTTCACACAATCGGAGAATTAACGTCATCCAAATATGTTTACCGATTAGTGTGATTGGCATTACATGGATGTAATTCACATGTAATTCTCAAGCGCGTAAACCAACTCGAAGACTTGAGAGTAATTCTGGATTCTCAACTTACTTTCAAGCCTCACATTTCGTTTGCCGTCGATAAATCTATCTTCTATCTTCTATGGAACACTACTATGGAATTTACGGATATCAGCTGCCTTAAATCGTTGTATTGCGCAGTATCTCGCTCTATATCAGAGTACTGCTTGGTATTCTCGACCCATCACTACTAGAATTGTGTGGAAAGAATAGACACAGCTCAACGGCAATTCCGAGATTTGCCCTTCGTCAGTTCCCGGGCAGAAGAGCAGTACAATATAAAAACTTATCAATAACATATTTAGCTATGAGGACTTATCGTGTTAATCGAAAAATATTCACGTTTCGAACATGCATATGAAAACATCATAAAATTTTTATATCATATCTTGCTATGCCTTCAATGATTGAGTTGATTTTGAGATATCTCATTAAAAGTAAGTTTTTAAGTGAAAATTGTTCGTTATAGATTATTTAAAATATATACTGAGAATTGCATTCAGTGTTCAATTAGTTGAAAATTTCAATTAGTTGAAATGTTTCGTGATTTTTAATGCAAATTATTGGTTTGTTATTGAAATATTAAGCTTTGTTATTCATATAGTCTTAGAGTAACAATATTGTGGTATTATTTTTTGTTATTTTTCCAACTAGTAAACCATAATAAGATCAAAATGAGGTGTATTGAGATAAGTAAATGAGATCAAAATGAGGTATATTTCCAGATGGCTGTGATACTATAATGATATTTTCTCATACTAGGATCGGATGGTTGGATAGCTTTCGTCTATCAAGCTACAATCTGCCACTTCAAATTATTGTTATAGGTTTGTAGGATAGTGTACACATTTGAAACCGGAACATTTTCCGTGCACTGATTACCAGATGATCGAAAAGTTCAGTTACAAAGCGTTTGCACACAGCTTCTTGTTTTGACCCCTTTTTGAACAGATCTGAGCATGCACAAACCAAACAAATAATACTGAAATAAAAATAAGAAAAAATAGTAGAAGGGTGGTATTCAAGACACGACCGCATAGTTAACGTAGGACTACAAAAGTTTTATATTTCCTTTTGAAGCTATTTGATTTGACTGGACTGGAATATGTTCCGGTAATATAATGATCATGATCAAACAGTACTATGCCTCAAATAACTCGGGTAGTCATATCGAGTATCTAGGTCGTCAGCCTAAATTCATTAAGCGACACCTCAAACAACTTGTAACTAAAACTAGTTCATTGGTGGCCATTTCTACTGTTAAGGTCATCTTTGGCCACTTAAAATGTAGGATCTGTCATGAAAATAGAACCGTTCATTTTTAGCATAGTTCGAATTTCGCAACAGAAACAATTTTGGCGTGTTGTCAAAATCGAACGGGGTCTGTATTTTGATTATTTTTTGTTGCAGCACTCTATTTTAGAAGAACAAATATTCTCTTTAACAATGATTTGATGAATACCTTTCATTCTAATACAGTCAATTTTCTTTTAAGGGTTATATCTACCAAAAAAATGTTGATTTCGCCATTTTTTTTATTGGCCTAAATTATGCTAAAACTATCCAAGAATCAAAGTCTACATCGTCCAAGTACAGATCTAAACTCAAAGTTCGTTTAAATAAATTTTTACCGAGCAACTTTTATACTCCAAATTCATATTTTTCGTTTAATTTGGCGATGCTCGTTTTTCTTTTTATTTGGAGGTTTTGTAAACTAGCAGAAGTTACCTATGATCGTTATCGTGTTTCAAATTTGAAGTATAGAGGTCTCTGCATCAAGTTTCGACCGTTATAGCGTCTCTACAGAATGTGTTTACTCAGAATTTCCCTTTGTTTAGTCGATCAGCCGTTCTCGTTGTGTACATTCTTTGTTTGAGTTTTTCTATACTTTTTAACTGTGAGTTATATTCAAAAGTACTTAAATATGAGTGATAAGTTTGAGTTTTGCGTGGGATCGGGCGCCAACTGTGTCAAAGTCGCTGAGCATCGCATGTCCGACATCGCGAAAGAGGCTAGGCGCAGCCATACATCAGATGACAAAAAGGAAGAAGTGGAAAAAAACCCAAGACCCAAGAAGGACAATTTTACGGCGCAGGGATAGCTGACTGAGTGTAAAAAAATTATTAGGGGCTTTGTTATTGCGATTCTTAAGATTTATAGCATTTTGAAACTTTAAACGCGTTTTTCTCAAAACCGTGTTTGGAAAATCGGCGAGCAGTAGAACTAAAAAAGTTAACATCCGATTGGCTTGAAATTTTAACTGTAGCTTCTTCATTAGATTATCTTGTGTAGTACACACGATTTTAGCGATTGATTAACAACAACTCAAGTTATAAACAGTCAAAGTCGATTTTTTTTGTCGAAACAGAACTTTTTTTTTCAATCCGTTGTCATTTTGCGAAGAAAAATTCTAAAAATATAATCATGTGTACTTCACTAGCGACACTTATGTAGACAATGAAAAAATTTTTGTTTTGGTTATAGGTGGAGTTGGGCACGACTTCTATTGCTCACCGCGGAACAACTTAAAAAAAGCGGTTCACAGCACACTGCACAGCCGCCATTTTGTAACAAAAATAGCAATAAAAATATTTTTTCTATTCTGCAAGAATTGCTCAATCCTTTGTTTTTTTTTCTATATACCTTACATCTCAAATGTCCTGTAAAAAAATTCATGAAAAAAGCCTTGTTTTTATGAGCATATGGTAGATATAACCCCTTAAATTATTAATATGGCAATGCTACATACCTTGCTATCAATATTCATTAATTCAAAAAACAATTTCCAATTTTTAAAGAAGCAGATCTTACCACGTACCACATTGATATTCAGCCGCTCCATCTCCTCCAACGATCGCTTCGAGTAGTGGGCCGACGGCAGATCCGGCCAATACACCGCGTCGTCGGCCTTTTGTTATTTCTTGATGGACAACGGAACTTCCGGCAGGCACTTCGTACTACAAATTTTCCCGTTCACGGCCAGTCTGGAGCGAAAAAAGAGCAATATTGACATCCCCTTCTCACTGATTATCAGCTACAGCAGCACCTTTTTGGAGAACTCACGGTGCTCACTTCTTTCGTGGGGGAGGTAAAATACGAAGTGCACTGCCAGTCGTTGCCATCCAGGGTGAGACAGGTGTCGTTGTCCATCACCACTACCACGTCGTAATTTGCCGGGAAAATCGACTTGACCATCTTATTCAGGCGCTGTCGCTGCGTCATTGCCTGCAGCTCCGAGACTATTGGATGAAACTGCTGCTTCCTGACATGTATGTTTATGTTCGCCAGGTACTTTTTCACTGTTTGGCCGGTTGTACATACCTTCTGGCCGAGCGCACGCTACGGTGTAGCCACTACTTTTCCCTCGGTCTTCCTCTTCAGCGTCCTTTGGAGATTTTTGTCGCTCAGGGTCGTCGGCCGTCAGGAAGCGGGCTTTAATTCAATGCTTTGATTGTTGTCCAATAGTTCCAGGATGCTGTAGATGCCGGAACGGCTGTACCCGGTGACCATGAACTGCCGCCGATGTCCTTTTTCGACGCGACGGGGTACCGTTCTTTGAACGCGCACACTTCTGAACGGAGTAGCTTCACTGTTTTCGCCATCACGGTTAGAGTTCGACTGATAGAACTGTCAATTTTTTTTTTCTGCAGACTCATGAGTCAATATGATTGATGCTGCATGCGTAGTTTTGTCAGTGCGTGTAAAGGTAACCTCATGAAAAATCGTAATTTTGTCTATTTTTTTTAACACAAACGTTGAATGCGAATTGTGGAATCATTAGTTTAAAGGAGATGAGAGAATGTGGTAAAACCCAACAAATAGGCGGAGCCTATTTCAGAGGATATAAAAGAGTGCTTCTGGTCAAATTAATTACATTCTGTTGGCGAAAGGAGAGATAGATGGACGGTCGAATATTAACAGTAGCGTAGCGGGTTGTGTCTGTGGCAGCAGCGGGCCAGTATCAGCTGGATTTCCGAATTTGCTTTCGGCTTGAATAAATCACTTACCCGGTTGCTCACATGTTTCAGCGGTGCGGTATTCGTCAGTGTGTGTTGTCAGAGGGCCTTTATACCCCCACTGTCGGTGGAGATTGATGGGGATACTTTCGAAGTGGTCGACGAATTTATTTATCTTGGTACTCTCGTGACATGTGACAACGAGGTAAGCCGCGAGGTGAAGAGGCGGATTGCTGCCTTTCCCTAAAAAGGTCGACAGAATAGTATATCTAGTTAGCCGCAGCGTAGTGAATTGCGAAAGTAGCAGCAGCGGGTTGGGTCAGTAAACCAATCACATCACATATCTAAGCAGCAGCGAGGTAGCACCAAACGTCTCGATTTACCAGTTAAGGGCTTCGGCCTTCTTCCCGCAATAAAGTTTTGCTTTTTCTTGTCAACAGCACATTCTGTGCTGAATCCATGAAAACACAATCTGTCGTGGCCTTATTTACTGAATGCGAAAACAGCTTTTACAGATTTTCAACAGCAAAATGCCTTTCTCAAGGCAAATCAAGTAAATGAAGGTTTTTTTTTTGGAAGATTTGGACCACTGCGACCATTGTTTTGATCTTTTGTGGTATACCTCTTCTTTAGTCTAGGTACTCGTGGCAGACATATCACAATTGATGGAAGTGATCGTCGTTGTCATATTGCACCCTTTCTCCCAATTAGGCACTGAATTTCGTATGAAATGTTAATAATTTTTGGTAATAACACAATCATTCTGTGCTGGATCCTAGCGATCAAATTCTGTCGCAGTCAAAAAATTTACTTTATTGTAGTATTATAGAATTAAAGCATTTTTTCATCAAAACTCGAGAAATCGCTAAAAATTTTTAAGAATAATGCGTTGTGTAGTGAATTTTTCACCCATTATTTTTTATAGTTACAAACGTCCTGGACCAACAAACGTCTTGGACCAAAGCTGATCTGCGATAACGCATAGGTATATGAAATTTGACAGCAGTCAATCCCCTCTGGTCTAATTCACCGAATGTTAAACAGCTTTTACAGCTCGTGTTTTCAGTGTCTTTATTCCCCCACTGTTGAGGCAGCACAAAGCAAGCAATAGTAGACTTTAATAATGAAACACCAACAACAATGCATTTGTTAATAGTGTGCGTAGTTCTACGTCAGTTATGCGGTCTTGTCTTTGATACAACCTCCTACTTTTTAAATGAGAGGCGATTCTTTTTTAAACGACTTTTAAGCAATAAAAACTGATTTTTCTAGCATAAAAATATAATTCGGGACCACTACGGTTCGGTTTCATATCCAATTGAATACAGTAAGGTCTTTTCTACACGTTCTTTTTACGCGAGTTTTTTTCTTAATTACTCAAAAACGGTACAAGATATCGACCTCATTTCAATCTCGTTTTCCGTTTCAGGCCACTAGGTATCATATATCAGTTTTCAAAAAAAATCACAATTTTTGGTGTAAATACTGAAAATTTAAAATATTGAATTTTGGTCTCTAGATTGATCATCTTGACTATCATATTCAAACGAGTTTCAAGCACTTCAAAACGGTTTTCTTCGTTATATTCGCAACTCAAAAAAGTCTTTTTCACGCGATCCCATATAAAATTGGAACGCATCCCTCGTATAAAAAAAGAACTTACTTGTGTGGTGCTTTAATATTTAAAAGGATCACTGTAAGCATACTGGCGGGAAGTATTTTCTACATATATGAAATACATAACGTTAATACATAAGTGCATTGTGGTTGCCATAATAACCTAACAGTATAGTCGTTACTTGGTGACTTTACTAATAGGACCATAGCAACGACCTTGTTGATTATGCTAAAGATACATAAGCTTTCCTAAAAATCAGCCTACTACTTTGGACTTTACAAGAGGTAAGACGTCTTCCTTTTCGTACTTCATAAGCTGGGTAATTCCTCGAACAGGATATCGGAATTTCACATTACTGTACTTCGTTTTAGACATATTTATCTGCAACTGTCTGGTGTACTGTTTTGCCACCGCCACAGTTGTTCTGCCGACAATATCCATATCATCAGCAAAGCAAACGAATTGGCTGGATTTGTTGAAAACCGTACCCCGCGTGTTGATGTCCGCTCGATTCATTACACCCTGTAGCGCAATGTTGAATAGCAGGCAGGGCTTATTACGGATTGCGTAGCCAGCTTAGGTCCCGTAGCCTACAGACCCGTACAAAATTTGCGCTCTATAGGACTCTGATCCTCCCGGTGGTGCTCTATGGACATGAATCGTGGACGTGAAAGAAGGCCGATCGACGAGAGCTTGGGGTCTTCGAGCGTAGAATCCTGCGATTAATACTCGGAGGCAAACTAGAGAACGGGGTGTGGCGCAGGCGCATGAATTACGAGCTGTACGAAGTATACAAACACGCTGATATTTTCAAGCTGATGAAACACGGCAGGTTACAGTGGGCTGGCCATGTAGCACGGATGGCGAATGAGCGACCGGCAAAGATAATATTTAGTAGAGGACCGGATAGAGGCCGACGACTTCGAGGCAGACCGCGCACGCGCTGGATGTGTGCTGTCGACGAGGATGCCAGAGCAGCGGGTGTAAGGGGAGACTGGAGAGTAGCAGCCCAAGACCGAGTTTTGTGGAGACGTATTCTAGATTCGGCATAGGATCTTAATGATCTGTCGCCATAAAAGTAAAGTAAGTAAGTCGGGGCAGCTCAAAGGTTGCAATATGCGATTTGGAACAGTAATCTACCCTTCTCAATGCAACTAAACCAGTAATTGAAGATTAATCATTTTTTACTAAATTGTAAACTAAATGCCAAATTTTAAATAAAATACTTTCTTATGCTGTTTAGTTTGTGATATCGTTAAAAATTTTAAATTTTAAATAAAATACTTTCTTATGCTGTTTAGTTTGTGATATCGTATTCTTTATTTGCGAATAAGAAGCCGGTAGCACTCAAACAGCTCGTTTGTACAAAAATTCTCTGCTTGTTTGTTCCTTGAATGTTCATTCATTGTTATTCTCATTCATATTTGACTGGCAACATTTGGTACAGCAGTAATAACACCCTCTCTAGCGTCGTGGATGTAGCTCAGATGGTAAAGCATGTGAAACGTACGTGGATTGATGTCACGGTGATGGTTTGGGATATTGCTCAGCTGAGACATTTTGTACTTCAGCACGGCACAAAACGTGAACGTTGTCTTCTACTCCAAATTGTTCAGTATTACTTTGAGGTGCTGTTTTCAGGGTTGCCACATTTAAATCTATATTTTCCTTTGTAAAAATCTGAGCATCTTTATTTAGAACAAAAGATATCTGTAAAAAATTGTTTTGTGTAAACATAGAGAACTTGGTATTTTTTACAGTTTTTGAAGTATTCAGGAGCCATTTTTGAGCTAAAACGTGCTAGAAATTGAAAATATATCCAATTTGCCTTATATCTAATGCATTAAAGTTTATAGTGTTAATAAAAATTAAAGACAATTTTGAAAAAGCTGTAAACCTGTACTTTTTGATGAAAATCTGTATATTTATATTAGGGCGCCAATCATCGTATGGAAAAAAAGTAACCAGAAAATTTAAAAAAAAAAACCCTAAACAAAATGTTCACCTGCTCGAAAAAACACCCTGTGCAAAATTTCAGCTCAATCGGACTTAAAATGGGGTGGCGCAAAGCGATTGAAGTTTGGCTTTTTTGAAAACCGAAAAATCACCCAAGGGGGGGGGGGGGGGTACGTGAAATTTCGGCTTTCGGAAATTTTTTTTTTTGATGCCAAATGACTTGAAAACGCATGAAACGTCGAGAATTGGTGTCATCTGAAAAATTTTTTTTTTGCAAAAATTTACTCTCTGGGACATAGTCGTTTTTTCAATTGTGGAAGGCGGAGTTCAAAATGTTTAGAATTTATCTCTTGAAATTGATCACTAGTCTCTCGAAATAGCTTGTATAATGATATACACTATAACTAGCATCGAATACATTATGTTTCATTAGGGTGGTTCATTTATTCGACATTGGATGGTTCATAATATTGTGAAAAATTAGTATAAAATGAAAAATATCACTTTTCACTGAATACCAATAGAAAAATTCCTGAAAGTATAATATTTGTTATATCACTGTCGTTAGGGTGGCAATGTTGAATTAGAAAAATTATAAGTAAAATGGCAAAATAATACAAAACAAGTTTACAAAATGTATCAAACTACTCTGTGAAAAAAAAAAAAATTTATCTCAACCAAAATTAAGATTGTGTCTCGTGGAAAATGTTGAATGCTTTCATGTCATTTGCAAAATCACATACGGGAGGTACATGGAATTTTAGTATTTGAAAATGTTTTCGAAGTGTCTTAAACTTTTAAATGAAACGGTGGAAACTGATGGAATATGTTATATTACTTTGTTTGAAAAATCTACTCTCTAAGACACTTGCACTCGTCTTTCGAATGTTGTACCAGACAATTTATTCGTTTTATTTACCACAATAATGTCCTTTGCCAACACTTTATTGAACACACAATGCTCTGGCTTTTATAATCGGACAAAAGACTGTATCGATGTTATTCAGTGATAATGAGAGTATAGGGATTAGGGTGGGGAATCGTTATATGGAAAAAACCAAACTTGATAACAGAAAGCCAGAACCAAGCTTTTTTTGTTCTATTCGGGGCCCCAAACAATCCTAAATTCATCGGAAGTCGATTGGTTTTGTCTTCGCTTGGCGCATTGCATTTCAAATTTATATTGAGATTTGTATGGAAAAACAAACTTTTTTGCATTTTCCATTCTACAGAGCACAAAATGGCCCAAACCATAGGTTTCATGACTTCAGATGGTAGGTTTTTTGATGCCTAACAACTTGGCCCAAGACACTAAAGAGCTAGGGTGTCCCAAAAAAATACTAGAGCTGTTCAAAGTTGATTATGTCGAAATTTATGTTGCAAATCATTTTTTCTGCCAACACTGCCAGTGTACCGGCGTCAGTCAGATTCCATCTGAAGTAACCTCTGAAACACGTTGTAGCTTCTATTTACGCCTAGAATATTGATCTAAATTTGTTTGCTTGGTCCAGCTGAGCGTATAAACTCGTTACGACAGGTTACTTCTGATTGGAATCCTACTGACACCGGTGCATTGGTAATGCATTTAAATCGACATACTCAACTTTGAACAGCTATAGCTCTTTTTAGGGACATTCTAGCTCTTCAGTGTCTTCTGCAAAGTTGTTCGGCATCTAAAATACTATACTTTAACATAATGTAGTGCATTATTAGAGCATTATTGAGCTTTCTAGAAAGGTAAATGCTGAAAATGTTTAGGGTTGTGTGGGGCCCCAAAAGGAACCAAAAAAACTTGGTTCTGGAAAATCGATTATTTTTCCCCACCCTAATAGGGATCTCAATCAGACACGCAACAAAATTGACTCGTTGTTTCTGGGTTTGCGTCGTTTTGCCAGTTCGACCATACAGTTTACATCATCAGAACGTGAACGTGCCCATTGGCTGAAACTTTGCATAGACGTTTTTATAGACAAAAGATGCCATTTTGTGCTATTGGTTTAATTTATTGAAACACAACTCATTTTTGAAAAGCTATTGGAAAATGCTATTTCGGATAGGTATTGATCATTACAAAAATTTTTAGAGCCAACACGGTTCGTTTGAGCGGTGTGACATCTTCGGCAAAGTTGTAGATAATAGTTTTGTTTTTCAAAAAAAATATACACTCTAAAAACAAAAAAAAGAAAGTTATAAATTAATTATCGAAAACAGCCCTTTTAAAACAACTGATTTTTTTATAAAAACTACGAAAGTTTTCCTGAACAACGAAACCGGCCATGGAGAAATCCGAGAAAAAGTTATATATTTTAATTTTTTTTTCACAGAATACATTTTTTTGGAGGAACGAAGTTATTATTTACAACTTTGCCAGATACACGATGCCAATCAAATAAACCGTTTTGACTGTAGAAATATTCCTGATTCCTCAAAGAGTGCTCTATTGGAAATAAAAAATATGTCTACAGTCGAAACGGCATAGTGTCTTCGGCAAAGTTGCAGATAATATTTTGCCCTTCAAAAAAAAAAAATATGCCTTTTAAAAAAAATAATTGAAAATAGTTTTTTTTTCAAAAAATATTTTTTTTTTCAAAAAATGATAACTTATTTTTCTTGATTTCTATATAAACGGATTGGTTTCATTGTTTTGGTAATCTTTCGTAGGTTTTATTAAAAAAATGAAGTTTTTAAAAATGACCCCTTTTGAATAATTAATTTTTAATCTTTCTTCTAACTTTTGAACGAATAATTTTTTGAGTGTAATTTTTTTGGAAAGACCGAATTATTATCTACAACTTTGTCGAAGACGTCACACCAATCAAACGAACCGAAGTGCTTTTTTTTATTTTATACTCATTTTTCACAATATTATGAACCACCCTATTCCGAATAAATGAACCACCCTAATGAAACATAATGTATTCGATGCTAGTTATAGTGTATATCATTATACAAAATTTTTCGAAACCCCTTGGGTGATTTTTCGGTTTTCAAAAAAGCCAAACTTCAATCGTTTTGCGCCACCCCATTTTAAGTCCGATTGAGCTGAAATTTTGCACAGGGTATTTTTTCGAGCAGGTGAACATTTTTTATAGGTTTTTTTTTGAAGTTCGAGTTGACCATTTTGGCTGGCATCCTAATTTTTATATACAGATTCTGTAACGTTACTTCGGCCCAAAAATCTGTGAAATACAGATAAATCTGTATATGTGGCATCCCTGGTTGTATTATTCTTGTACAATAGACTCTCGGCGTTTATTTAATGAAGAGTTTTTATTTGAGTAAGACACAGTAGTCTTCATGGTTCTTCAATGAAACAATTTGTTTATTTGTTCTGGAAAATACCGCCTTTTGGCCCGCTAACCACACTTAAAAGATTTGACCACTGCGACCATTATTTTGATCTTTTGTGGTAATTTATTTTTATTACTTATTTGGCTTGCCTTTTGACGACACTCTCCCTGTCACTTGACTTGCTCGTTGCTAAATTGAATATACATATTAGAGTGGGACAAAAAATAAATGTTAGCTCCCATGCACTTTTCGTGTTCCTTATGGGTCCCATAACAACTGTGTAACTTTTCAGATCGATCGGCGAAACGCCCGATTTGTTAAGTTCCCATGCGATTTATTTGGGAAAATCCACTTTTTCAATACTTATTCTTTAGAGATGTCCAGTTGGCTGCTAAAAATATATCAATACATGATATTTATAGGAAATTTTCCTGGGAAAAACTCGGTAAGGCGCTACGATGTTTGTAGAAACAGCTATTCACCCCAAACTGATTGAATGTCTGACGGACGGCTCACCATTGAAATTTTCCAGCAACACTGCTACAGCATGCTGCTATTGCAAACTTGCTTAAGTATGGGAAATAATTCCGCGTGGAATTTAGTTTCAAAGTGTGATTTTTGCTCATAGTATCTTCGGGGAAGCCTCCAAGATAAATTCAAGCGATATCATTTTTTATCACATGGTTGAATTTGCAACAGCAGCATGCAGCAGCAGTGTGCTAGTAAAATTCAATGGTGAGCCGTTCATCAGATATTTATTCAGTCTGGGGTGAATATCTTTTTTCACAAGCATAGTAGCGCCTTGCGGTCTTCAGAAGAGTTTTTCCCAGGAAAATTTCCTATAAATATCATCTATTGATATATTTTTAGGAGCCAACTGAACATCTCTATAGAAAAAGTTTTGAAAGGACCCATAAGGAACACGAAAAGTGCATGGGAGCGAAAAAATAACACCATCGCTTTTTCCCATATAACCGTGTCCCAGTCTAATACCTATACGCTGTCGTAAAACCAATAATGTTAACAAAAATGGCTTGAACTTTTTTTCTTCCCCTTCTGATTTTCAAAATTTTCGGGGTCTCCACTTTAAATGAAAATAAAATTTGTATCGGCCCAAGTACCAAAATTTGCAGGAAAAAAGTAGTAGTGCAAGAAACAACAGTTAAGAAAAGTTTTGACGGTTTTACGGTAAAATCGATTCACTAGTGATGTTAATGAGGCATTCCCGAAATATATTAGTTTGCATGAGGAAGCCGTTGGTCATCCTGTGCAATAATTCCGTCCCATTCCACCTTAAATTCTAAAATCTGGGTACATTCGAAAATCCACGCGAAAAACACACCAAATATTATATTTAAAGGTGCTTCAGTGCGTTTAACCGAAATCCGGTTAGTTCTACGAAGAAAAGAATATAAAAAATGTTGAATATGGCAAATTTTTAATTGTTTAAGTTTAGGTCTAGTATTGGGTTTAGGTTTGGTATTTTTAATTTACAAAGCATTTCGAATTTTTTACCTTTAAAAACCTCGAAGAAATCCCCTTCATGCAGAAACAAATCGTTGCGATAAATCGAAGCGAACAGCGTTGTCCGTCTACCACTCAGTTGTAGAATTCTCCATTCATCATCCATTGTTCAAGCACAAAAATTCACAGAAAGGGTCACCAACACCAATCAGCAGAAAAACTCAGCACTGCGATATACTCAAACCGGAGCAGCAACAACGATATGTGGACCAGTTACTGAGAAAAAAGACTAAGTGACACTGGCGGTAGAAGTATAGGATTCTCGGAAAGAAATTAACCTTTATCCAGGCTTGAATACTCCTTGTTTTTTTTTGTGTTATCCACTCCGTATTTCCCGAGCAGGAGAAAATATCATTATAATATCACAACCAGATATCGAAAATAAACCTCATTTTGATCTTGATATGGTTTACATAGTTGGTAAAATAACAAAAAATAATACCAAAATATTGTTCTTCCAAGACTATATGAATAACAAAGCTTGATATTTCAATAACAAACCAATAATTTGCATTAAAAATCACTAAAATGACCGATTCAGATATTCTCAACTTATTGAACACTGAATGCGTAACTGATATTTTATAAATAATCAGTAACAAACAATCTTCGTTTAAAAACTTTCTTTTAATGTGTTATTCCAAAATCAACTCAAATATCTCATCGAAGGCATAGCGAGATGTGATATCAAAATTTTATGATATTTTCAAATGCAAGTTTGAAACGTGAATATCTTTCGAATAACACGATAAGTCCTCATAGCTAAACATGTTATTGATGAGTTATGATTTTGTTATGCTCTCCTGCCCGGGTTGATAGAGGTTGAGTCTGAACTCTGGATGGCCGGAAGCAGTATGTGTCGAATGATTCCACAATGGTAACAATACATTTTCTCTACAATAATTGCAATGGCGATTACGAATAGTTGGCTGTTTTGTTCAATAAATAGCGTTCAGTGATGGTGATAGTTCCTTTCACGCTTTACCAATCGCATAAAAGCGTTCTACGATGGACAGAAGATAAGTAATTGCGTGTTCGGAACAACGAACGAAGTCTTTTATCTAGTTTTCATAACAACCAACCAGTTCAATCCATTTATTAAATGAAAATTTATCGGGTATCATTTTTTTACCAACGGTAAAAGGTAAAATAAGAAATGTGTGAAAATTTAATCAATATTTACTGTCACTCTAAAAAAAAAAAGAGTACCTCATTTGCTACACAGCAAAACTATCAGGCTAGATAGTGAGCACTTGATTGAAAAGCTTTAAGAATAGCTCGAACTTTTCTATGCAATCAGCTGTGCACGATGATGGTTGTTACAAGCGCAGAAGGTGCATCGGTTGCAATTTCACCGCACTGCACCCTGCAAACTGGAGCAAACTTTTAGACATCGCAGGCGAAAATGCGGTGCTCCCTTCGCTCCCGGCTGTTCCTATGAATTCTAAAGCCATGATAAATTTTCACAACTTTTCCGCTTTGCATGAATGGTTTTTGCAAAGTGCATTACGCGCAAATGGTTACTCTTGATAGAAAAGACATAAAACGTTTTGAACAACAATCAGTTTCAATACTTTGGGTTGACCTGCGAAATAGACAGAAAGTTTTTCCTGGTTAGGGTTTTTTAGTATACGAAATGTAAGGTTTCCTTCGATATTTATTGAAAAATTCAAGAAAAACGTTGTGAGCCGTTAATTTGTATTCTGAGATTCTGAAATAATACTGTCTCTGGACAACCCGTTCCAAGAATTAAGCATTGTCGTGAAGAATCTGTTCTTTAGTTACTATCGCGAATATTCCGGAGTTTTTATTTCATCACTCATTGTCCGCTGTCTTTCCAGTCCAGGGAAAACTTTCAATCCCCTGATAATCCGGTGTGCCGCCAAGTTATCTATCACTTACCACTCTTTCCACGAGAGCCGTTCTTCCGTTCTGGCTAATTATCTTAATTGCAACAGTATGGAAAATTGAATTATGCGTTAGCGAGGGTTTTTGGCCTGCTTACAGCGCTGCAGTCGACTGACTTTCGCTCAAAAAACAACAAGAGCGGGCGGAGAAAAGAAAATTACGGAAAAGTTTTGGTTTTTTTCCTCTCCCTTGTCGGTTGCTTCGAGGTAATTCTCGTTGTAGGGAAGGTAGGTTCGTAGCCGGAAAACAACTTGCAAATAAAGTTTTTTCCCAGGAATACAGCCGGGCCCAATCTACAGTGTGCAAAGATGGCAGATTTAAGAGTTTGTGAGGGTCCTAAAATTTGCACAACTTGTCAACATGAATTGCAGATGATCAACCGTTAATTCACGCTACCAGATCGGGTGGGCGGTGGCCGCAAGAAGAGGGAAAACTTCTCGAGAGTAGAAAATAAACTACAATGATGCCATTTCGTTTAACCAGCAGAGCCGCAGGGGTTTTTCAGGAGTGAAGCGCTATTTTCTCAGCTGCTTCGCTCAATGGACGCCGTGGCACACGCCTGTAGGCCTTCGGACACCGGCTGATTGTAGAAATAATTTCTTGCGAAGCATTTTCCGGTTCTGTTATGCTTTTCTTCATTTGCTGATGAAATTTGTGACCAATTTTTCCGAGAAGCAAAGTTTGCTCTAGTAAATTGCTGTTTGTGCAATTTGCTCCCTCCGACTCGCCGTAATTGGGATGACGCGACAAATTGAAAAACTTTGGTGTGGAAGCAATATGTCATTCGGGGGCGCATTTTGGAAGTGTTGCTTCTGTGTTTGGGGGAATGTTATCGACAGCGTTCAGCTGAGTAGTTGCAGTCCCAATTTTTTTCTGTGGCAGCTAATTTTTGTGTCTCTTCGTCCAACTTTAATTTTGCTCGATTATTTCAGCAACGACTGAGCTTACTGAAGAGTGCCTGGCTGCATTTGAATGATATTTCTTCGTGATTTTTTTTTTCTTCCTAAACTTGCTAGTATGTTTGTTTTCGACAGCTTTTGCAAATATTTTGTTTATCCAAAAATGATTTCGAAAAGGTAAATTATTTGAAACAGATTGAACAGCGTTTAGTGACGATTCGTTCTTGAAATTAAAACTTGTCGAAAATATTGTTAACAAGGTTGCATATTCTATTTTTAGCTGTCAACTCCATTCAATTGTTCGCGTGTCGATAAATCGCTTCACAAGTACAATTGTGAAACATGATGTACGACAAAGTTGCAGTCCTCAAGTAATGTTACAAGTTTGTCAAAGAAAGCAATGCTCTAACTCTTATGCCTAAAGTGTGAGAGCCCTTATTCAGTGGGGTGTTCAGCCAATATCGCGGTGAATATCACCGCGAATATTGGCTGAATATTGCGCTGAGTATGGGCTCTCACACTTCAGGTATAAGAGTTAGAGCACTGCACTATTAGACAAACTTGTAGGACTACTTAGAGACTACAAGTTTGTCATACATTGTTTCACAAACTTGCATTTTTGGAACGCGCTATTGGCACGCGGCGATAAAACACCCCAAAATTGAATATGCAACCTTGATTGTTAAGGTATAAAAACAACATTGATTCTAACAAAACTAATTAATCATACTACATCCAATTTTCAACGTTTCTTTCCGAACGCTAACCCGCAGATGGGAGTCACCGTGGTTTGCTGCTATCTAATCAGATAATGGAATTCAAATACCCGCCCCTTCATTTACAAAAAGGTTGCTATTTTTGAATATAGTACTCTTCACGTTCCATACCGGCAGACAAGTACAAGTGTACTTGCTTTGCCTACAACTGTGTTCAAAAGAAGGCAACTTTATATGTGCTAGAGGTATGCATATGTAGGTCGCTTTGATGTGGTTTTTATTCAATTCAATGTGTTTTTTTTTCTCGTTGACGTCGGCGGAAATCTCCCACTTCCAACTGATTCTATTTACTCCATTGGCAAGTACCGTACAGTCGCTGAAACTGGATATTAGTAAAAAAAAACAACACTTTTGACTAATGTCATTCTACCGAAATCTCCCTGAATAAAAAAGAAATGAACTCATCCAAACAATATCAATGAGAAAAAAACAACGAATGGTTACCGGTATTGGCAGTATTTCACTCTAACATCAACCTCCGGGAGGCTGATGAAAAGGCTTACGACCCAGGCGAAAAAAACCGCAATTCAATTTCGTCATGTTACGAACTACCGGTATTCGGAGCGGGTGGAAGCTAGCAGGTAGATATTCATATTTCCACGTTGGTCAGTATTATTACTTAGTGCACTCAAATAAAATGTTCGCATGCGTTTTTCGATTGAACCGCAATGTGATACGATTTGATGTAGAACCTTGCAAAAAGAATCTAATTTGGAATCAGTTTCTGCTGGTTGGTAAAATTGAAAGGATAGATTTGAGTATTTGCAATGAGTTATTTGTTCCAGAAATATCGACAATACGGAATGGATCCTTCTGGATTATGGTGATTGAAGCAAACTGTGGGTTTTAGCTAATAGAAACAAATTTATTCAAATTGAAATTAATATCAGTTGAAATCCTCAGACAATAAAAATAATACGAGAAACGTATAACCAAACATTAAAAACGGGGAAAGAGAAACCAGTAAGGGGCCATCCACATACCACGTGGACAGCTTTGGGGGGGGGAGGGTTTGGCTAATGTCCACGGTCCATACATTTTTTTTAGAATTTATATGGGCAGTTGTCCACGCAGGGGGAGGGGGGGGGGGTCAAAATCGTTAAAAATCTGTCCACGTGGTATGTGGATGGCCCCTAACAGTAAATAGAAAATTAAAAGCAAACACGAAAAACAAAGAAAATGAGAGCGACATACGAATAACGATAAACGATAAACGACAAACGATGAACGATAAATGGTAAATTGTAAACGATAAACGATAAACGACTCAGTGACACTCCCGTAAGTAATACGGAGTTGGATTAAGGGATAAACGGCAAAAGATAAAAAAAAATACCAAAATCCGACATTAATATAAACACTACAGCCAAGCGAAGCGAAAAGTGAAAAAATGAAGAAGCAACATCAATAAATGGAATAACACAATATAAAATATTTAAATTCATAGCTTAGCTTAGCTTAGCTTAGCTTAAATCTGACTGTACATATCAATGGTTGCTACTCCGTGATGGGTCCGAGCCTTTCAAGATGCACAATGAATCAACTGGAAGAACGACTAGGAGTGGTAATTCCTTCTCACTGTGCATCATTCAATGACTCGATTTTTTATAGACCAATAACGGCGCCGGCCACGTCCTTACAGTCAGGTGGGGATATCGTCGGTTTCGTGCAACACCGGCACAACTCAAAAGTTTTCCATGTTGCAGTCAAATGATACCAAATATGATTAACTTTCATTTCACAAAGACTGTCAAAATCCACAAAAAAACTGAATTATGAGTCGATGTGTCTTTGAAAGTTTTTAACTTGCTCATAGATTTCTTGGAGACGATGAAGGTAATTTTAAACGCCAACTTTTCAATCCCGTTTCTTTTGGAACCCAGAATTTCGAGTTATGCCAGTACCGCACGAAGCTTTCAATAAGGAAGGAATGTTAGAATGTAGTCTTTGCTTTGTTAGAGACCGAGTATACCTCTGCATTCCTACAAAGACCAGGGAAAGGTGTTTTTGTTAGTGGGGTGGGTATTTGATCAGGATTCACTTGGATAAGTGATATGACCATGATTTAATTGGATTAAAGCAACAATATAGATATGATCATATACATATAATGTGAGATTTATGAAGATGAATTCTAAAATACAATGAGAAGTAATATGACATGTTAAGAAGATCTCGGTTGGCTGCCTTGCATAGCTGAACATTTGGCTGAACATTTGGATATAAATGTTTAATGCAGAAAACGCAAAAGAAATAGTAAAAAGAGATTCGAAAAACATATGAAAATGATCCGTCATGTTGTGCTAAAATGGAATAGATGAACTTATATTAGACTAATTCATGACAATTCTATAGTAGTTATTGTGCTGCTTTCGACGGCTGAAAACATTAATTGAAATAAATTATTACAACAACATTGCATCGCAACTATTCACCGTATAAAGTCATCGAAACATTGTAGATATGATCATGTATAATGTGAGTTCCTTAAAAAAGAATTATAAAATACAACAAGAGGCATATGAAGAAAATCTCGGTTGACTGCCTTCCATACCTGAAATTTTCAAATTTTTAAAGTGGAAAATGCAAAAAATAATTAAAACGGATTCGAAAAACATATGAAAAGTGTCCGTTATATTGTGTTCTCAAAAAGAGTTATGGACTTTTTAGACTATTTCATGATACATCAATAGTTGTTGTGCTCCTTTCAGTGGCTGAAAACATGAATTGAAATTGGTTATTACAAAAACACTGCCGCGATTGCACAGACGTCTCGCTCTTTTCTACGACTATTCATCGCGTAAAATCATGTAAACAAATCATCCACACGTTCACGCATTTGTCACAACCACGAACGTTATCGGCAAAAAGTGGAAAAATTGGAGTACCGTGATGCGACGATTCACAGTTTGAGCGAAACAGAAACGACCTTACACGGCTATAGACTATTTTACGAGACGTTTCAGAACTCAATTTATGAATAATATTTTTACAGAAAACATGGAACAGCAAATACCGTGTATCCTACTCTAGCAGTTCGTAAAATGGGTAAATGAAATTGCCTAACGCGCACGCAATAATATGAGTGAAAAATATGCATGTCGCAACTTTTTCATGTACACCTCTCGCTTTTCTATTCGCTAACAGACGGCGCTGCGAGCGTTTTCTATTCGTCAGTGTTTTTTGTGCGTCTCGAATAACCGCCTCGAAAACAAACAACATATTTTTAAAATAAAATGTTACTTAGCTTGCTTAGAAAGCTTGCTTAGAATGTCCTGGTGACTCCTTTTTCCACTGTTCCGGTAACCAGAAGAACTTAATTTGTAAAATTTACTGAATATACTAATATTATTTGAGGGGAAACAACTTAAATTAGCTAAATTTCACGTAGAGATAAAACACGTACAACACCTATCAGGCCTTGTTGCCAGTCCTCCCCTCCAATATAGAATCTATAAATCCATAAACCAAACACAAATAATTGAAAATTAAAATAACGAAAAGCGAAAATGGAAACATAGAATTCTAAAAACGAAATCTGATAAACACAGATAAATGATAATAACCTGAGATGAGAAACGAGAAGCGAGAAATAAATGGAACCGGGAGCAATAAACCAAAAATCAAAAACCGATCAACAAAATTTGAATTCAAAAACCAAAAACTAAGGAGCCTTACTTAAAACTTAAAAATTAAAAATTTTGTTCCTCGAACTAAAACCAAAAACCGAAGAGTGAAAATGAAAAATAAGAAAACTAAGAATAAAACCAAAAAGGGAGAATGAGAACCAGAGCAATGAAAACGAAAACCGGAAAACAAAACACGGAAACCGAAAGAATTGAACAGGAAAAAGAAAACGAAACAGGAAAAAAATTGGCAAAAGATTAAAAATACAAAAATCAGAAATCAATATTGAAAACTACAGCGAATAACGGAAAAATGAAGGAGCAACATCAATAAACGGAAAAATAAAATGAAGAATATATATAAATCGATAAAAGCAAAATAAATAGAGAAAAATAAAAAGCGAAAAAGGAAACATAGAATTCTGGAAACGTAAACACTGATAAATGAAAACCCTGAAACGAGAAGCAAGAAATTAATTAAACCGAAAACAAGAAACGAACAATCAAAAACCAATTATCAAAATTTGAAGTAAATTTAAAAATCAAAAACCATAAACTAAAACTGAGACCAGAAACCAAAAATCATAAACAAAAAACTGAAAAACCAGAATCTCGTCTGAAAAACAAAAATTTTTGTTTCTCGAACCAAAACCGAAGAGTGAAAATGAAAAATAAGAAAACTGGGAATAAAACCAAAAAACTGCAGCCAATATTATTTTAAGCGAAATGCTGAAAAATGGAGGAGCAGCATCAATAAACGAAAAAATAAAATATAAAATATATAAATCGATAAACGCAAAATTGAGCTTGAGCTTGAGCTTGAGCTTGAACGACCCCACATTTCGTAGTTGCTCCTCCGTAATCGATCTGAGCTAGTGAAGTTGCACAAGGAACCACGTAAATGGCTACTTGGGATTAGTTTGCCATCTTCAGTGTACAACAATTCAGTAGCTACCGCTTTGTATAGATCGATAACGGCGCCGGCCACATCCTTACGATCGTTAGGGCAAGAAAGGATATTGTAAGGAAGGAAGTGTAACAGCCGTTGTTGTCGGAGACCGAGTTTACCTCTGCATCTCCACGACTGTGACGGAAAGGAAAGGTTGCATCACCGCGGTAAGTGACGAAATCGAACTATGTTGCGCGCGAAGTTAGCTCATTACGAAGACGAACGAGGTATCTTTAATGTCAGTCACCGAGAATATATACGAGCGGCGCGCGTCAACCATCCACCAGCCGATGAATCCAAATATGTAAATATCTGTTTATGTCCGATTCCGAATACTCTCAAGAAAGCAAAGGCACTCCGGAAGATGCGATTTTTGAGAGGTATACATTGTGTAGTTATTTCTTCGACTGAACGGTTAGATCACGACTAAGCTTATCCCTGCATCTCTACTCTGCGACGGAAAGAAAGGTTTGGGTTATTATGTCTCCTTGGCAAGTGATGGAATCGAATGATAATGCGCGCGAGGCTCGCATATTACGAATACGAACGGTGTGTATGTTTCTTATAAACCCCGCGATGCTTTATAAATGACGCGCGTGTAGATCATTAATTATACGAAGCATCTACGTATTTGAATAAATGTCTATTACCAAACTCGAATACCCGCAAAAAAGCAAACGCTTTTCAGTAGATGCGGTTCTTGAAAAGGTATGTATCGCGTATAATCCTGATATTTATTGCGAATAATGGTGATATTTGTGGCGATCAATTAAGATGTTTTTCGCGAATAATTATTTACGATATTCATCAAACAAACGGAACCATCTCTGAATCGCAATGTACTGGTATAGAACTAATGGACGGGAATTCTTCGAATAAATGATTTGGTATACGTCGGAAGTCACAACACACCGAAAATCTATAGATGAACAAAGCTCAACCGGGCCAAAGACACGTTTACCTAGACGCATTATGCACGACCGCTCTATTCCCTCTTACCGACGCATACGCGCGGAGACACGGTATTTCGCGCCGATTATCTCTTACTTCTCGAATAATTTAGCGAAGATACCTACTGAGTATAAAAACTGGCAAAGTTTCATGCGTTCATAGCTAGAAAATTCATGAAAATGCAAATATGCATATCGAACAAGACCGAGTTCTAAGTAGATTTACAAAATGCCAAAACAATCGCAATCAAAATTTAGTTGTTACGCTAACCGACGAGATTTCGATACTCGCTTGGCCACCGTCGTTCGAATCGAACAAAAAAAAAAGGATGTGTACGTTAACATACGAGTCGCGTATAATTCTGATATTTAACGAATAATTACGATATTTTGTGGCGATTAATTACGATGTATTGTCGCGACCAATTAATTACGGTATTTATTGAGCGAACAGTCCTCGAATAAATGACCCGGTCCACCCTGGAAGTCACAACACACCGAAAAACCATAGATGAGCAAAGCTCACTCGGGCCGAAGACAC
The DNA here is from genome assembly GCF_029784165.1 of Wyeomyia smithii. NCBI lineage: Eukaryota > Metazoa > Arthropoda > Insecta > Diptera > Culicidae > Wyeomyia > Wyeomyia smithii. The sequence goes on from NC_073696.1 coordinate 74,904,877, forward strand.
GTTCACCCCGGAACGCTATGCACGACCGCTCTATTCCCTCCCACCGACGCACGCGCGCAGGGACACGGTGTTTCGCGCCGACTACCAGTTAATTCTCGAATGATAAAGCTAAGATACCTACTGAGTATAAAAACTGGCAAAGTTTTATGCATTCATAGCTAGATAATTCATAAAAATGCAAATATGCATACTAAACAAGACACAGTACAATTTACAAAATGCCAAAACAATCGCAATCAAAATCCAGTTGCCATGCTGACCGACAAGATTTCAACAGATTTAAATTTAAAAATGTCCATGTGTTTCAGTATTTGTTCAAAAGCTAGAAAAATCACAAAACAAGGGCACGAAACTAGTCAAAATGTGAAAGCTAGCGCACTCAAAGGCCTAAAACATCCCACCTATTGGAGCAATTCTGTCTATTCGAGTATAGACTCTAGCAAATGAATCGACTCCATAAAATCACGCTTTAACAAATCTTTATATACTGAGAGCAATGCAGCCAGATATGCATCTACCAAATCGAAAAAAAAAAAAAATAGACCGCTTGATTGCGAAACGGCTAATTGACAATGCAGGCAGGGTATGTAAAGTATCCCTATCGACGTCAGTCCACTGCGCACACTAGAGGTGGGCAATCCGCTCACGAGCTGATCTAAAGAGCTGGTTCTTCAAAGTGAGTGAGTGATCTATCGCTCTTTTTTAAAGAGCGGTAACTCACCCCTTACTTCAAGCAAAAAGCTGAAGCTGATTTTGCAAGTGAGAGCCATATGAATGCTTTACACCCCAAGCGCAAAGCGGCGTGTGACACTGCAATAGAACTCCCAGAAAATAGCTGCCACCGGCTGCCTGTTCTTCTATGCATAACCATCCACCAGCCGCGGGAATAAAAATAAAATCAACTGTTCACACACAGCACACGAGCTGGCTAACGCCGGGACGCACACGAAAAGTGGAACGAAACGAGCGAAAGAACTGGTTTACTGATCTTTTGAATCTATGCAGACAATCCGCTCGCGAGCTGATCAGAAAATCAGTTCTTTAAAAGATCGAAATCTTCTGATCGCGAGCGGATTGCCTGCGGGCTGAACAAAAAAGCTATCGTACGAACCAGTTCTTCTGAAAGCTACACTGATAAAAACCATAAATTATGGAGGAACGAAAAGAGCGAGTGAGCTGTTAAAAAGGACTAGTTCATCTTAGAGAGCGGAACTGCTCTGATCCGCTCACTATAGTGAACCATTTTTCCCACTTCTAGCGCACACGACTGGCGAGACATCTCGATAGAACGCAAAAAACTAAACAGCTTCAAAATCAGCCTATTCGAAGCTGCAGAAAAAAAAAGTAGGAGGGTGGTATTAAAGACACGACCGCATGACGTTGACTACCGTATTCTTATAAAAAAAAAATATTCCATTGAAGCAAATAGTAGAGGGAATTGCAACGCTTCTTTTACAAAACTTCTGTAACAAAATTTCGAGGCACCAAAAGGTACCAGTTGCCGATTATTCTCGTTTACTGGTTAGTCCGTCCAGAATTCCAGCCGTTTTAGTATTTTGCAGTAGCCATTTATTACTAACAGCCACCAGCATAACGGGTGAAACCGGCACGAGATGACCGGTACTATTTTGTCTTTCCTCCTTTCAGCTGCTAACACCTAGCGCTGTCGTGAAATTAACATCAACACAAACATGCATTTTTGCAAGGTTTTTTCCGCTAGCAACAGCATTTTGTAAAACATAAAATTCAACTAACCGATTCTATTATAAAACTGCGAGGCACCAAAAGGTACCAGTTGCTGATTATTCTCGTTTACTGGTAGTCCGTCCAGAATTCCAGCCATTTTAGTATTTTGCAGTAGCTATTTATTACTAACAGCCACCAGCATCACGGGTGAAACCGGCACGAGATGACCGGTACTATTTTGTTTTTCCTCCTTTTAGCTGCTAACACCGAGTGTCCGTATGTATTCGGTACGGTTTAATAATGAAACTGATGGGGTGAAATGTTCGAACGATACGTTTTATACCAAGGCTTCGTCAGATAATTAGAAAGAAGGTGGGGCTACATAGATGATGGAATGGTAGAGACAAATGTTTCTTGAAAGCTGCGCCGGCCGCTGTCGTAATATTAACACCAACACAAACATGCATTTTTGCAAGGTTTTTTCCGCTAGCAGCAGCATTTGGTAAAACAGAAAATTCAATTAGCCGCTTCTGTACCAAAATTTCGAGGCAACAAAAGGTGCCAGTTGCCGATTATAGTTTCCTGGTTAGTCCGTCCAGAATTCCAGCCATTTAAGTGTTTTGCAGTAGCCATTTACTACTAAAGCCACCAGCATAACGGGTGAAACCGGCACGAGATGACCGGTACTATTTTGTATTTCCTCCTTTCAGCTGCTATCACCTAGCGTCCACATGTCACTGGTGCGGTTTTGGAATCAGAATGATGGGGCGCCGGCCGCTGTCGTAAAATTAACACCAACAAAAAGATGCATATTTGCAAGGTTTTTTCCGCTAGCAGCAGCATAAACATCGGAAACAGAAAGTGACAACAACAATAACAACAAAGTCAGATCGATTGTATCCGTTAGTGTCGACTGTGCTTGGGAAGAGAGGTAGTGATTGGCTGCGCGGTATGATTTAGACAATCGATATTAATTACCAATTTTTCAATAGTGTATCTCAAACAAAAGTTTGTTTTTGTTACATAAATTTAACCGTAAAAGAATTTCTGATCGATTGATGCCAAAACCTCGAAAACCTGATTATAGATGACTGCAAAATAAGCGCTCAAAACCTGACCATTTTCTCTGGTTTTCCCCTGTTGAATTACTAGATTTTCAAATTCAGGGGCCTAACTTCGATATAGACGTTAGTCAACGTCAAAAAACAAAACTCTCCCACGCGGTGGCCACCGTTCGAATCGAACGAAAAAAGGATGTATGCGTTGCAGAGAAAGAGAGAAACTAAAACAGAAGGAATCGCAAACTCGCAACAATCCTTCAGTCTGCGCTCCTCAAGTTTTAGCACACACAGTAAGACCGAGGTCATACAGGAAACGATGCGGCTCGAGCATCGTCTTTCCCCACTTGTAGAAATAACCTCAACAGTCAAAACTGACGCGCGTCCGAAAATATCCCGACCTGTTTCAACGTTATTCGCGCCGCATCATCCTCGGCCCAAGCGTCGAGGGAAAAACCCGATCAAAGCTAGAGAGAACAAAGTTGCTCTCTCTCGCTCTATTCCTTCTGCCATTCGAATAAAAAAAAACAAGCAAAATACTAATACTTATCGTGCGTCTTTTCTCTGAGCTATGGTATTAGTCGAGGATCGTCGCATGGGTGCGACACAATGTTCCTGCACACGCGCTCTTCTTGCTACCTAAGTTACAAACACACGGTAAGCGCTTGCGAGTCCGTGCGAGAAACGCGTTCCGCCACCGAGAACAGGAGGTTTTTAGCAATGGCTTCACTTTCACACCGGCAATACGAAACAGCCTTATTTCGTATAACCTTTTTCTCCACCCTTTACACTTATTAAAAAATTGTGATTACACTACCGAAACACTAACTGAAATGCGATTATGGCACTTTTCTCAACAACAACTCAATTGATCAGCGCGGACAAGAACTTAATTGATCGGCGCGGAGCAGAAAAAAACGAATCGCACGGGTCGAGCTCTTCCACCGAACTCCTAAATCGATAAACGCAAAATTGAAAGCAAAAACCTAAAACGAAAAAAAAAACATAGAAAGCGAAAAAGGAAACGAAAACTGATAAACTCTGATATATGATAAACCTGTGACAATAACCAAGAAGCGAGAAATAATTGGAACTGAAAGCAAAAAATCTAAAACCAATCAACAAAATTTGAAATGAGAAACCAAAAATTAGAAAGTCATATATAAAAAACCATAAAAAAAAATTAAAACCTGAAAATCGGAAACGAAAAAAACCAAAATTCAGAATCTTGTTTAAATAAATCAAAATTTTTGTTTCTCAACTGAAACCCAAATTGACAGAGTGAAAATAAAAAATAAGATGACTGAAAATGGAAGAAAAGAAGGAAGAAAAGGAAAAGGAAGAGGAAAAGAAAAAGGAAACAGAAAAGGAAAAGGAAAGGAAAAAGAGAAGGAAATGATAAACATTAAGATATGTAAGATGATAGAAATAAAGGTAGAGATAAGGAAAGACATAGAGTAGAGATAGAGATGAGATAGAGATAGAGATAGAGATAGAGATAGTGATAGAGATAGTGATAGTGATAGAGATAGAGATAGAGATAGAGATAGAGATAGAGATAGAGATAGAGATAGATATAGAGATAGAGATAGAGATAGAGATAGAGATAGAGATAGAGACAGAGATAGAGATAGAGATAGAGATAGAGATAGAGATAGAGATAGAGATAGAGATAGAGATAGAGATAGAGATAGAGATAGAGATAGAGATAGAGATAGAGATAGAGATAGAGATAGAGATAGAGATAGAGATAGAGATAGAGATAGAGATAGAGATAGAGATAGAGATAGAGATAGAGATAGAGATAGAGATAGAGATAGAGATAGAGATAGAGATAGAGATAGAGATAGAGATAGAGATAGAGACAGAGATAGAGATAGAGATAGAGATAGAGATAGAGATAGAGATAGAGATAGAGATAGAGATAGAGATAGAGATAGAGATAGAGATAGAGATAGAGATAGAGATAGAGATAGAGATAGAGATAGAGATAGAGATAGAGATAGAGATAGAGATAGAGATAGAGATAGAGATAGAGATAGAGATAGAGATAGAGATAGAGATAGAGATAGAGATAGAGATAGAGATAGAGATAGAGATAGAGATAGAGATAGAGATAGAGATAGAGATAGAGATAGAGATAGAGATAGAGATAGAGATAGAGATAGAGATAGAGATAGAGATAGAGATAGAGATAGAGATAGAGATAGAGATAGAGATAGAGATAGAGATAGAGATAGAGATAGAGATAGAGATAGAGATAGAGATAGAGATAGAGATAGAGATAGAGATAGAGATAGAGATAGAGATAGAGATAGAGATAGAGATAGAGATAGAGATAGAGATAGAGATAGAGATAGAGATAGAGATAGAGATAGAGATAGAGATAGAGATAGAGATAGAGATAGAGATAGAGATAGAGATAGAGATAGAGATAGAGATAGAGATAGAGATAGAGATAGAGATAGAGATAGAGATAGAGATAGAGATAGAGATAGAGATAGAGATAGAGATAGAGATAGAGATAGAGATAGAGATAGAGATAGAGATAGAGATAGAGATAGAGATAGAGATAGAGATAGAGATAGAGATAGAGATAGAGATAGAGATAGAGATAGAGATAGAGATAGAGATAGAGATAGAGATAGAGATAGAGATAGAGATAGAGATAGAGATAGAGATAGAGATAGAGATAGAGATAGAGATAGAGATAGAGATAGAGATAGAGATAAAGATAGAGATAAAGATAGAGATAGAGATAGAAATAGAGATAGAGATAGAGATAGAGATAGAGATAGAGATATAGTTAGAGTTAGAGTTAGAGTTAGAGATAGAGATAAAAATAAAGGTAAAGATAGTGAAAACCTAAAAGATCAAGATAAAGTAACCCGAATAAATAATCAGTATAAATTTCCGAAAATTTATACTCCAAAAATTAAAAACCGAAAATGGAAAATCAAAACGAAACACTTGAATTCAGATAATAAAGAGAGAGAAGGAGAAACGAGAAGCAGTAAAAGGGAAAAGAAAAGGAGTAACGAATACATGAGAATGACACGGTAAACGTTGAACATGAACGAAACATAGAAATTTGAACTCGAAAAGTGAAAACCGTTAAACATGAACTGTTAAATGATAAGCGAAAAATGAGTAATAAGTGAAACCGATAGCTAGAAACCAAAAATCAAGAACCAAAACCCAAACTTTAAATTCGAAAACCAAAAAATCACAAATCAATAGCCAAGAACCAAAAAACCAACAACTCAAAACCTGAAACCAGCCGGGGACCAAAAACCGAAAAACCTGAATCTTGTCCTCTGAAATCCATAAAATCCCTTAAATCGAAGCAAAAAGAACATGTATTAGAAATCTAAAACTAAAATCCAAATACCAGAAAGAAACCCGAAAATTTAAAAACCAAAAACCATAAACTAAAAACCTGAAATCATCAGAAATATCACTAAATATCGAAAACCAAAAATGGAGAATCGAAAACCAAAAACACAAAAGTCAAAAACCAAAAACAAAACGTGAAAACTAGAGCCAAAATCCCAATATACTAAACAAAGAAAAAAAAATTACTGAAAATTAAAAACTGAAAACTGAATAACCTGCATCTAAAGAAATCGGGAGCTCCGTAGCCGCAAAGTTACAGAGTCCGCTTTGGTAAGCGGGTGGTCGTGGGTTCGAATCTTAGTAGAATCAAGCCATTTGGTTGTCGAAGGACTTTTAGCATGGGTTTATTCTCAGGCTCCTCACCACGTACCCTTCCTTCAATCTGGATTCTATAGTACCCCTGTTGACTCTCCTCCTAACAAAAATAAGTCCCTATTATAATAAAACTGGTGTGAGTAACATATGAAAGTTCTCTCCAGGAAATTGTAACTAGGCGATATTGTTAGGATGGACAGAGGCTTGGTATAGTAGAGCAGTTAGCTTGAAACGAAAAGGTAAATTACACATAAGCACTGGTATGAATGACAAGCGTATCACTTACTTCAAGTCCTAATTGCGAAAGCAAACAAATCCTAACAATTAAAATTACAAATTTCTAACAGTGTTGAGAAGTCACCATTTGTGATTGGACACACATACTCATCATTTACTAATATTTATCATAAATACTTAAGCTACTAACAAATCCCCCCTTAAAAAAAAAAAAAAATGACTTCGCACTATTTCAATACAATAAAAAAATCACTTACTTCAATAGTGTTACTGCTAATAATATGAAGTGCGGAGTACAGAAAACACCTGGGCAATATCACAATAGTTCTAAGCTCTGGTCGCAGTGATGAGTCCACACAGAAAAAAAAGGAAATCGAAAACCACATAGCAAAATTTTTTACCGAAAATGCACAATCAACCATAGAACATCAAAAAAATATTGAATATTCAAACCAAAGCCAAATTTGAAAACCTCGAACCAAAAAAATTATAAATGGATTATCAACAGTAATCGATAACCCTAGGGGAACTGCTCCATTATTCATCTCAGCCCATATATTCATCTCATACAACATGAAAACACAATTGATAACAGGAAAAACGCATAGGGAAACTGCTCCATTATTCATCTCAGCCCGTATATTCATCTCATTCAACATGTAAACACAATTGAAAATAGGGAAAACGCATATTTTCTTCTTAAACCAATCTGCTAATCCATGGAATGGATTCTTCTTAGTTCACTTTAGATTCCTCATAAAGTATAATCCTCAAAAACTCACTTAAAAGCACTAAATTTGATATTATAGTCGGGCATCTGTACTCGAAAACTCGTTTAATTCAATCACCTACCTCAGAAAACAAAATCCGCGCATAGTTCTATACGGCTACAACGGGACTCGTTCAGTAGCCAACGAAAGTTTTTCTCATCACTAGCGGACCACTTTTTATTTAAATCACTGACTAAACCACTCAATACTCTAAGAATACTTTAATCTTTGAAATGTTCACCTCAAATTTCCTAAAACAAGCTTGTATTAGCAGAAATATATGAGATGAATTTCTACAATTCCTAAATTTCAACTGTATGTTTTTTCATCTGTTTTCACTGCGTTGAAGAAAATCGAAAGTTGCCAAATCAGTTTCTGTTAATGCGAAAAAATCATACTGAAAATCTCGCGTAATTTTTCAAATAGACCAATCTAACATTTGCATCGAACTGAGAGAATCAACTTTGAATGTTTTCTCTCAATATTTTAAATCCTATTTGAGAACGAAACAGTATTCATTCAAGTGGATACTGTTAAACGATACCTTAAATTAATGTCCAACGTTACTATCTTGCAGATTCGAATTTTATTTGAAAATAAATGAATTTTTAGCAAAAATAAACTATGCAACGTTTTGCTTCTTTCAGAGGTAAATACGTCGTTTTCATAAGTCATAATGTCAGGTAGCGCTTAACATGCGTCTGAGCGTAACGGTATGTAATTAGCTGGTGTGTTATTTACGTCAAAGCCAGAAATAGATGAATAGATCATGGGACTACAAATCCAGAATGATGCACTGCACTTTCCTTCTGTGCTCACGTGTTATTTTTCTTCTTGGACTTTCCGAACAAACACAATCAATGCAGTCAATATTCCAGTGGTTTCCATCCACACAAAACATGAGAGCCATAGGTATAGCAGCAGCAGCCCGCGATTTTTGGGGATATAATAAACTAGCCATTATACTAGATGCAGGCCTTTTCACTAGACTTCTACGAAAAGCCGGAAAAACAGAAAACATTAAAGACGGCAGCTCATAACAGAAAAATTATTTAGCTTTTGAAGCACTTTAGCACCACGAACTTAAAAATATTTGCATTCACCCCTTCAACAGGTTGCCACGATCTTCTAAAAAATTTTATAAGATCACAAAGTACCGGAAAGTTTTTCTGTTTAAATATCAGTAAGTTACTACCAAGCTCATCGGAGTGTGCAGCAAGGAAATACTCACTGGAAATGTCGAAAAACGAAAACCGTTTTACAATGCCCGAATTTGATGTTGATCCGGTGTGCACAAATGACGATTCCGGTTGCTTGGCGTACTGGTGATCATTGCACCTTTTTTGATTTCTCGACTTTCTCACATCCAATTCGAAACTCCGTTCACTTGTCGGATCACTATCCGGCAGACATCTCTTTTCCATTTGGATGGCTGCATCTAGTTAACAATAATAAATGTCAATAAATTACTATTAACTATATTCTTGTAAAGATACTGCAAGACAAAACAAACTACCACAATAATACGTACCTAGAAGCATCTCCAACCCGGAAAACATTTTAGAAATTATTTCCTATTCTAACTACAAAATCCGATAAAAAATATTAAAATTTTTCAGCAGCACACGAAACAGATCACGCGTAAAATCAAAATGGTGTAAGTGAATGATGTTTTTTATTTTTATGATCGCCTCACTTTCGCCGAAATTATGAGAGCCTATCTGACATGACAGATCATTTCACATATTCGTCGATATGCTAATAAAAGGGTGTAAGTTGAAAATTACAGGTAGGGTTGTTCGGTCGTTTTGCCAAAATTATTTCAAAGTGTCGAAAAGTTCATTTTGCCAGAATCATCAAGTTAGTGCCGAAATTACATCCTAGCTAATATTATAACATGAAAACCCCGTTTATCTACATTTTGCGACTTACGCCGATTTGAAAAATTACGCGATAAATGTTGAATTATTCCGACCTAATAGACATAAATCTACATTACTGTTGTGGTTACCTAAGTTACCATTTTTGCACGTAAACAACTACACTGCCCCTGTTTGCATAGTTGACGTAACAACCAACACCATCATTGCGAGAAAATCGCGTTTTTGTTATTTTAACCCAAATCATTATATTGAGATACAATTTCAACAAAATAGTCTATCAATTTTTACGAAGATTGATGTTTGAAAAGAGGCCCCATGGATTATACGAGTTGGCCCGTGGTAATTGATCTAGAAAAACCGCTACGCCAGTTTATGCGAATAAACATGTATTTTTCTCGCAGATTGTTCGCATAGCTTGGCGTGAAAACTTGACTTCTTCCTACTCTGCCTCACAGTTGATTCAGTTTTATCAATCGTGTTTCGGTCAAACGTCAGTTATTGTCCATCGGCAGTTTCAATTAGACAAACACACACAAACACACATACAAACACACACACACACACACACACACACACACACACACACACAAACGCATGCATAAAGACTTACATTTACGCTAAGGTTGGTAATCGTTACATGGAAAAATGCAAACTTGATCGCACAGAGCCAGGACAAAGTTTTTCTTTGGTTCAATTTAGGCCCCCAGACAATGCTAAACCTGCCGGATATGGATTACTCGTGCCTCTGAATAGTGCATTACATATGCATGTACAAGAATTTGTATGAAAATTAGTATAGGAAAACTTTTGCGCATGTTTCTTTCTAGAGAGCTATCGATCAATCCACTTCCGGTAGTGTCAGGATTGTTTGGGGCCCCAAATAGAACCTTAAAAACGTTCTGGCAAATCAATTAAGTTTACCCACCGTATTAAACACACACGTTTTAATTATTTCATCTGATGCAAATATCCACTAGTAGGGGGAAAGGACACGCTGACTTTACACCTTCCTGAGGCTGAATGTTTTGTGAAAATATTAATGTACAATACAATTATTCAATCCCACTCTCCCCTTTACCCCTTTCCATGGAATATTTGTCGAATTAAACGACTTAACTAAGACAAACAGACAGTAGTTAAACAGTCGAATAAAACGACTTAACATAAACAATTGCACCTTGTATGGAGCGACGCCAGTTTTTGCAACTAATTGGCAGTTACGCCAAAACGTTTTACCAATATTTCTCAAAAGTTTCAGAACAAAATGGTTTTCTTTTTGTTTGTAGTGTATGTATCTTAGGGAAAGAAAGCCGAATCAACGAAAAAGTGCATTTTGGTCATTTTGGCTCTAACGTCAACTATGTAAACAGGGGCAGTACAGTGAATATCTAGGTGACCTACTACGACGGGCTGCGGCTACGTTCATTCATGATAATGTGCTTCATTCATGATTAACAGTGTGATGAATATGGGGGCGTCGTGAGATGAATAATTGAGCAGTGATTCAAGTTTTGAGATGGATATGGAAGCGTTGTGAAAAATGGTTTGTTTTACAAAATTCAGGATAAATCTAGCTAATTTTACTTAATACACAATGCTGAAAGATTTCATAAGAGCACGAAGCATATTTAAATTATTTGTTCAACTTGTTCATTCTTCGTGAATATCGGCTTAACGAGATGTATAATGGAGCAGTTCTCTTATCTATGTATCTATTCTCTTTATTTATACAAAAGATAAGTTTTGAATGTATGCATGTTCCAACACATTCCTTGAATGTCTGAGCCGATTTCTACCAAACTAGGTATACAAGTTCCTTGTACAAACGAGGTGGTCATGGACGTCACCCCTCCCTCTTAATTGATATGAAAGTCAGGAGTTTTCGTGTATTATAAGAATATACTGAATTAATTAGCTGATTTTCAGGTTCTTGGTTGTAAATGGAGGCCGAAAGTTGATATTGTTGCAAGTTGAGACCGGAAGATGATACCGTACTGCATCAAATTTCGAACACTTAAGCTATGATGTAACTTCTTGCACTGAAAAATCAACGAAAAATGAACTTTCTCATCGATCTTAAAGGTTTAGAATGTTGATTATTCTCGCGTAATTTTTCAAAAGGACCTAAGTAACAATGAGAGATTCTCTCCTCTCTCACTTTGTTCTGTTAATTACGTCGTCATTATAAATATTTTCTAAGCTTTCCTTCCCTTAATCGAGAGATTGTTATACTGTCTTGCTTACTATGCATTGAGTGTTATGAAATACGGAAATATAACATAGTTATTGATCAAAGAGAAAGTAAACAAAGAGAGTCTCTCAATGTTAGATAGGTCCTTTTGAAAAATTACGCGAGATTTTATTGTTGTTGTAATTAAGTGTTATTTATATAAATTTAAGCACGTTTTTTACAAGAAAACAAGGGGGATTTACAAATCGGCTTTGATTTAAATTCCGAACATTTCAACTTTATCACTAAGAGATAGATAGGCAAACTGTCTGAATACTGACTGTCACTTTTTCAAGGCTTGCTGATTACTGAGTTATACATCACTTGGTGAAGGACATTCCTAGGAACGAAATGGTATATAATAAATACTGTTAACTCATTTCCAGCTTGTGATGCCGTACATGTTTAAACTTGATTTTTTTTATGTATGTGATCAAAAAATGCGATTTCGAGAATCGGAATTAGTATGTAGAATTGCAGTAAATTTATTTAATGGTACATTGAGACTTTCAGAGTTTTTTTACGCATTTATTGCAATTCTGCAGCGAATTTTTTTTTTTTGTATAAAATATTTTATTTGGTCATATATTTTTTTATGAGTTGGTGATCATTGGGAGAGGAAACTAGCTTCAATGATAATTCTGCATTACATTGATTTTCTGTAAAAGATAAGGATTGTAAAAAAATTGAAGCTGGCATACAACTAAATTTCTGGCAGCGAAGATCTAAAAAAATCCATAACATTGCACATACTGGTCACTAACTCCTGACCTGATTCCTGTGCACAAGAGCTTACAGCATTTTACTGACCTATTGAATTGGCGGAGATAACGTTCACATCATCCCTACTAAAAACCAATTCCAGTTTAGTTTTCAGATATCACATCCGACCAAATTCAAGCCAAAAACTTTCTGGATTGCCGTAACTTTCTCTTTTCCGATGAACAGTCGGCGGTCAAACTTATGCACTGCCGCCGGAAACAGATTCCACTCCCACTGATTGTATCGGCAAGAAGAACGTAATCCTTAAACATGTCGAGTTGGTTTTATGCTTTCCCATTATGAGGGCGATTCGTGAGCCGCACAATAGGTTGCGAGGTTGCTGAAACAACCAATCGAAACTTTTCCATTTCTCGTTGCACGAATGATGCCAGTTGCCGGTTACGGATTGCCCTGCTGTTGCCATTGCTGCCAAGCAGGCGGCACACGTCTTCCCTTGTTTCGCGGGAAGGGCAAGCGAAACTGCAACTCACAGGGGGATAATTTTTCTGCCCATCTGGTTTCTTGATTTCTATTAGACCGCCGAATGGACGCGAGCCAGAACGGCAATTAGCACTGGTTGTGTTACTCTGCTGGGTCGAATTTGTGTTCGATGAAAGTATTTCTAGAAATCAAGTCTTCGGATAATTGTGTGGAATGGAAGTTCTAGGTCGATTGGTTTCTTACATGAGTGCTGGCACTAACTTTGATGCTTGTTGTGAAGTAGAACCGTCAGAAGCAACAAAGTTAAAATGAGCTGCACATTAGGGAAATTTTATGACTGGCTGTTGGTAAGATTACTAAGGCGTTTCGTCGCTTTTGAATGGCTGCCTATCATGGAGATAATATCGTTTCTTGGTATTGCAACTTTCAATACTGTTTTTTAACACCGGGGATAAGTTTCCATCTAAATGCGGATATGATGCAGATGGCGCAGGAAATGAAGTTGTGAGATTCCTTGCGAAACATTCACATTCAAACAAATTCTACTCAATTAACTGATTTCTCGCTTTCTTACGCGGATCTGCGTAAAGAAAGTTTTGCAATAGGTAATCCTAATCGGAATCTGTAAATCTAAATTTAAATAGCATCCCACCCTCGAAAACTCGCCAGATGTGGTTTGGCTTTTGCAAAGTGTAACTAAAGAACCCCCGCAGCGCAAGAAACATATCACGCTGCATTCCATAGAGTGGTTAAAATTTGGAAACAATGGCGGGAGCGGTGTTGCCATTTACGGATCTGTTCGTGTTATCATCTATTACAGTACCGTTTGCAGCTAGCGATGCACATGCAGTAGTTACGTGTGCTATCTAATGTACGTGGCAGTTTTGTCAGCTTGGGTAGCACATGGCATCACAAGAAAATTCATTTCTTTATCCTGGGCGATCATGATCAAACACTTTCTGCCGCGACAGGGATGAAATGTTGTATTACAAAGCTTGAAAATTTGAATATTTTTTAGAAAAAAAAAATGGAAGAAAAGTGCAATACTAACTGGAGTTGAAGATTGAAAAAAAATCGTAAATGAATTACATTAAATTATATTATTTATAAATAATTCATTAAATGATAGATGTTATCATATTGATCATATTGATAATTGATATGTCGAAAACTTTTATCCAGTACGAATAAAATAACACTTCAAAAATATTGTGGTGTCTCTGAAAAGATTCGTAATAGCATCCGGGGTCGATTTTCTGCCTCTAAATATTATCCCGGATCCAGAAATACTCATATTAGGTAGTATTTGGCCATTTTGACTAGTTTCCAGAAAGTAAAATCAACCGAGAAGTCTGGGGTCGACTTTCGCCCCTGGGCATGCCCGGGTGTGTGGTCCCCGTGGCGCTGTGGTTAGCGGTGTCGGTCGGCTAGCTCTTCCACACGGTTGTGATATCGGGTTCGATTCCCGATCGAGTCGAGGATCTTTTCGAGCTGGAAATTTTCTCGACTCAGCACTGGGGCACGGTGTATCGTTGTACTTATCCTACACATACAAAATGTGCCAAAAACAATATCGATAACGAATTCTCTCAACTAATCTAGTTGATCTAGACCGCTATTAGCCCCAAGGCTAAGCGTGCGATATTGTTTATTGCATGCCCGGGTTTGACTCCACATTTTCAACAGTTCAGTAGGCAGTATCATAAAATGATAAGCTTTGGCATTTTGGTGGACGTGTTTGTAAATTTCCAATCGTTTGCTATGAGATTAACTCGATTGATTCTAGGCATTTGAATTTGTATGTTCCGTTTCAAATTTTTATTTGGCTCTCCTTAAAAATCTCTCTCAAAGGCATAGTTTAATGTCCAAAGCTAGAATTACAATAAACTGAAAGCCTGTAATCAACTTTGAACAATAAGACGCAAAAGTATAAAAAAAGCATATTGGTCATTCCATCCCTCAAGTGTACAAGAAAAGTATAAACATGTCAACAACCATCACAGATTTGACTCAAAGTTTGGGAAATTGTTTATATAAGGTCACTTTGGAAAAAATCCCAACTTGGGACCCGATTCGACCACAGCGGTACGAGAGCTCAAAACCATGAGCCTTTTTTTATTTGTTCTCAATATACGGTTTTAATTGACATACTATGTTCAGATAAAATTTGGATACAGAGAAAGCCCATTTTTTGAGGCTTTAGTTTGTATCTCCGCCGCTAACGGTGCTGCAAAATATAATGTTACAGTCTTGTATTTCAAAGAAATAAGGTTTCAGCAAAGTTGTAGATAATGTTGTCATAAAAAACTTTGCTGAAAACCTATTTCTTCTCACTCCTCTTGTTTTGTTCTTGAAATTCGATTTTTTTAAATACCTCAAACACTGTAGCAACAATGTTTTGCATTGATTTGCACATCATTGAAACACAAAACTTTGTAGAAGACACAGAAAAAAGAGCTTCAACAAAGATCGAGTTATCTGTGTAGGAGCTATCTTTTTTGTATCTTTTATAAAGTGGTGCGTTACAATGGTACACACACAGCTGAACTCTGTTGCCTTTTAACTGCTTTTGTATTTAAATATTCTGAAAAACCGAAACTGATACGAAACCATGTGTCTTCAAAACAAGTGGAGATAGAAGTAAAAAGTTTTTTGCAAAGCTACAAATGTTGTCTACAACTATGCTGAAAATTTTATTGCTTAAAAGTGTAAGACTGAAAAGTTATATTTCCCAGTACTACTAACGGCGGAGTTCCGTACTATAATTTGTTGTCATTCTTTGAGGTTTTCATATGCTAAATAGCATCTGAACATAATAAGTCAATGCACTCAGCATTTGAAGAGTAAATGAAAAGAATGTCCAATTTCTAGAAACAAACTAATAAATTATTTTTGAATTAACTAAGTCGGGAGCTCAAAAAAAGTCATTAATTTTAATCAGCAGTGTTGCCAGGAATGTTACCTTTCCATCTGAAGAGTTAAATTGTATATTTGAATCTGATGCAATTTTACACGAAAAGCAATTATCACTCCAAGGCACTTGAGTTACAATATTTTTAAGAAATAAAGCCTAATTTCCTGTAATTTTAGGCAATCTTCTTTCCTTAGATTCTTTTATATATGCGGGTATGCGTAATTATTGGACATAATAAAAATTGAATATTATATCAATGCGCATTTTGATAAAAAAGAATTTGATTTTGCAGAAAATAAGTCAAGCAATACAAAAGATATTAGTTTTGAGCGGCAGTGTTGCCAGATATGTGTTTCAATAAAACTAAAGTTGCTTTATAGAGACTCAATTATATATGGACTCTATATTATATGATTCGTTTATATATAATACAACTCAAATTCGAGTTTTTCAAGTAACAAAGTCAAACTTACTCTGATTAGCACACGATTCCTATTACAATTTTGCATGTTTCGGATCTCTTTTCATTATGAGCATTCTCTTCTCCAGTGTCTTACTCGCGAAATTTCCTCAGAAACACGATAAAAAAGATTAAATTCGAAATCAGAATATGCTCATTTGCCAAAAAACATAATTTAATTTTTCGAATGCTTAAATAACATATCTGGCAACACTGCCGCACAAAAACAATAATTTTTTGGTTTCGTTATCTAATTTTGTTCAAAATGCAATTTATACAATGTCCATTGATTTAACATATTCGGTGATAAGAAAATTTAGACAAGAAAATTGTTTAAAACCACAGAAAATTTGACTTCATATCTTAAAAATGCTGTAACTTGAGTTTAGCTCATATTACCTCGGAGTGAATAGTGTTTTTCGTGTACAGTTTTCTCAGAAACACGATGGAATCATCAAATTTGCAATCAAAATGTACCCATTTGGTAAAAAATGCAATTCAATCTGTCAAATACAGAAAGAACATATCTGGCAACACTGCCGACTACAATTAATAGAATTTTGCATGGTAACCTTATATGAACAAGTCCTCGAACTTTGAACCATTTCTAAAATAATTGTTGATATGAGGTGTGCACACTTGGGATGCAATGATCTATTTTTAGAAACCATGGAAAGAAAAATAACAAAAAACTAGAAAAAAACCTAAATTAATCCACCTAGCGGTCAGACCTAGCCTTTCTCATTCAAACTTTTATTTGTAAAAATAGATTTACATGAACGCTTCAATCCAATAAATGTATATTCACTCTTCAAAAATATTGATGTTGTAATCTATACATATAAAAATGCAATCCGGTCTGTCTGTCTGTCTGATCCATATAGGCTCGAAAATTACCGAACCGATCGGCGTGAAAATTTGTATGTAGGGGTTTTTGGTGCCTATTAAGGTTCCTATGATAGTTTGAGACCCCTCCTTTTTCTGGAAGGGAGGGGTCCCATACAAATGAAACATAAATTTCTGCACAACTCAAGAACAAACCAAGCAAATGAAACCGAATTTGGCATGTCACATCTACATACATCTACAAGGGATAAAAAATATGTCCATAATGTTTTGACACCCCTACTTCTTTCGGAAGGGAGGGATGCCATACAAATGAAACACAAATTTCTGCACATCTCGAGAGCTAACCAACTAAATGGAACCAAATTTGGCAGGTGAATGTTTTAGTGGTAACAAAAATGTTCCATTATCGACCTCAGGCAACATTTTGGATTGTAAGATGGCAACTTCCGGTTTCTGGAAATCAGCCTGAAATGGACGATTCCCATTAAATATGAGTATCTCCGGAACCAGAAGGATGCACAGAAGCTAAAAATTGATCACAGACACAATCTTGAATTTTAAGATGGTGACAGCCGGAAATGACCAAATACCATTCAATATGAATGTTTTCGGAACCAGAATTACGCCCAGATGACAGAAATTGATTTCACAGGCAATTTTAAAGTTCAAAATGACGACTTTCGGTTTCTGAAAAACAGCCCAAAGTGACCAAATACCACCCAATATGAGTATCTCCGGAGCCAGAATGTTGCAAGAACACCACTATGAATTGTAGGATGGCAACTTCTGGTTTCTGGGAAACAGCCAAAACTGGCCGATTTCCGTCTGACATGAGTATCTCCGGATCTAGAATGATACACAGCAGCTGAAATCGACCACACACCCCATTTTGGATTCTATGTTGGTGACTTCCGGTTCCTGGGAAACAGCCGAAAATGATCGAATAACACCCAATATGGGTGTTTCTTCAACCAGAATGACGCTCAGAGGCTAGAAATTATTTTAAATACCATTTTGAAATCCAAGCTGGCGATTTCCGGTTTGTGAAAAACAGCCTAAAATAACCAAATACCTTCCAATATGGGTATTTCCGGAATTGCTATGACGTACTGAAGCCACAAATCGACCTCAGACAACATTTTTAATTGTAAGATGGCGACTTCCGGTGTCTGGAAAACAGCCGAAAATGACCAAATACCACCCAATATGAGCGTTTTTTTGACCAGATTGACGCACGGAGGCCAGAAATTGTTCCCAAATGCCATTTTAAAATCCAAGATGGCGGCTTCCGGTTTCTGAAAAATAGCCTAAAATAACCAAATACCATCCAATATGAGTATCTCTGGAACCAGAATGATGCAATGAGCTAACAATTGACCTCAGGCACCATTTCGAATTGCTAAATGGCAACTTTTAGGAAACAGTCGAAAATGACCGAATAATACTCAATATGAATATTTCCGTAATCGAGATGATGCATAGAAACCAAACATTGACCCAGGATACCATTCTCAATTTAAAGACGACCACTTTTAGTTTCTGGAAATCAACCAAAATAAATAAATATCTCCCAATATGGGTATTTCCGGTGTTAGATTGATGCCAGAAAATCTGCTGAAAATGACCGAATACCACCCAATATGAAAATATTCAGAATTAAGGCGATGTACAGAAGCCAAAAGTCGAGGATATTGTCATTTCGATAAACTCAATCATTTCAAACGATTTGTTATTTGACTTTGATCATATCCTATGGCCGATTCGTCGTGCATTTGCAGACTTTTAACACATCGCAAGGAATCAATAAATTTGGAACATTCAAATAGTACGATACCACATTTAAATTATGTTGAGGCCACATATATCGATCAAAGCAGGTATAGTTTTAAATAGTCTTTGAATTTCTTTTCCATAACTTTTGAGCCACATATCAAATTGTTATGAAGTTTGTTATTTGTAAGTTCGAGAGATGACTCGTTCGTATGACACTAGTTATGTTCAAATAAGTCATGTAGTCTTTGAGATAATAGACTTTAGTTGTTTTATTAACAATTTAATACATAACGGTGGCTGAAGTTCGATTATAATCAAATGAAATGGGAACGTATAGGGCAGCCAAACTTTGAAACCACGTGTTCAATCATAATTCATCAGTTAACTCTTAGCCTGCTCCTCTGATAATAATATTGATAATATTGATTAAATCGGTTGTGTAGTTTCTGAGATAATGAAGTTTCGTGATTTTCACATTTCGACACATTACAGACAAAGTTACAGTCCGATTATAGTTAAATTCAATAGGGTGTTATGAGGAAGCTAGACCTCTCATTTGACACTAATTTAGTGAAAATCGGTTCAGCCATCTCTGAGAAAAGTGAGTGAGTTCAAGTAGTCTTCGAAATATGTTCCTTTTCCTAGCTGGATTTCACATTTTTAAACATAACAGGCATAGTAATAGTCCGATTGCAAAACAAATCAATAGGGTCTTATGGGGCAACTAGACCTTCCATTTGACACTGATTTTATGAAAATCGGTACAGCCATCTCTGAGAAACATGAGTGAGATTAAACAGTCTTCAGAACACGTTTCTTTTCATAACTTTTGAACCACAAGTTCAATCTTCATAAAATTCAAAAGTTAAGGATTCTTAAGGTAGCCCGTTCATTTGAAATTAATTTTGTTCAAATCGATTGTGTAGTTTGTGAGATAATGATGTTTCATGATTTGTACATTTTGATACATAACCTCTAAACTAAAAATCCGATTACAATAAAATTCAATAGGGTCTAATGGGACAACAAGACCTTTCATTTACAATTAATTTCATGAAAATCGGTCCAGCCATCTCTAAGAAAAGTGAGTGAGAATAAAAATCTGCACATACACACACACATACACACACACACACATACAGAAAATGCTCAGCTCGTCGAGCTGAGTCGAGTGATATATGCCATTCGGCCCTTTTGGAGCACTTTTATACTTTCGGTTTTGCAAGTGATTGCTATACCTTTCTAGGAGAAAGGCAAAAAGGGAAAATGATGCTTGGAAAAGAGAAAACCAAATAAAATCTCCCCTGGAAAGAAAAACTAGAAAGAGATATTTTGCAAAACAAATATGATAGCAATTTATAATTACAAATCGGAAAAGAGTACTGCGAAAAAGAATGCAGAAGTATGGTAATGATCCCAATTATGAAATGAAAAAAATGGAGAGAAAATAATGAGCGACTTTAAAAGAAATTAGACAGGGGAATATTTGAAACGAATAAGAAAGGCACTGAAAAGAGAAATAGAATTGTAAACTGAGAAAAAAAGTTAAAAAAACGGAACTAAGAAAACATCAAAATCAAAAAAAGGAAAGTTGCCAAAAACTAATTATAGATGAAAAATTATGCTGGAGAAATGTTAGAAAATGATATGTTATACGAAAATGGAATCGAGAAATGGGAGCCAAAAATGGGAAACGGTGATAGTAAGCTTGAATGATAGAGTGTAAACAAAGCGAGAAGTGAGAGGGGAAAGCACTAAGAGCATGTCGAATCTAATGAAAATGTTCTGTAGCACAGGTATATGGAAATGGAAATGGGAAAAAGAAATGAAAAATGGAAATGAGGAAAAGTTTAAGAAATTGGTAAAGGAAAATCAAAAAGTGAAACGAGAAAAAATAAAACAGAGAATTGAGAAGTAAAAATCGACGAAGAAAAGGAGAAAAAAAATCTTCTAAAAATGTATGAAAACGTTGCAATAATATTTTATTTACTTTTTATTTTTGTTTATTTATTTATTTCGTCAAGCAAATGTAGACTGCAGTTATAATAATACAATGTTTTCTTATATTCTATACATTATTTCCAGTAGTTAGTCGTTTTTCGATTTGATTTCTGCCCATGGTGATGTCGATATTTTCGCAGTGCTGATTATAGTGACGCATCATGCGATTTATTGGGCCATTTTTTGAGTAGTTAGTTCTGTGAAAGTTTTCCGAAAATATTTTACGATTTCTTAATTGACGTCTGGGTGCATAAAAATTTAGTTGCGATAATAATTTAGAAGATTGCACGCGTTGAGAAATAATGTCATTGATAATGTAGAGCATTGAAAGTTCGAGGCGTTCTTCAAGGGGTTATATACCTTTATAGTTTTCAAGAAAACCGGAAGAAAGAATATTACATTATCTTCAAATACAACATCTTGAGAATATTTTCACAAATTTTCATAAAGATCTGAGCAATAGGAAGAAAGTTATAGCGATCTGCAACGCGCCTGGCCACGGCCGCATAAGCTAAACTTGGAACTTTACACGCGATTATCTCGGAATAGTTTTTTCCGGAAAATGACTTTGCCGTGATCCTGATTGCGGGAAACCTACTGAACCGATTGCCTTCATCTTTTTTTTAAATTTTCGTTATAAAATTCGCCGGTCCTTGAACGATCGTTTTTTGAAACATACAGTTACATTATGCCGCAAAAAAATTTTTAATGCAATTTTTTGCGCTCAAAACGTGCATTTTTTGGGAAAAACGTTCCCATTTGCACTGAAAACGAAATACTCCTAAAAGCGATCGTTCAAGGACCCGGCACACTTCTAAACTAATGAAATAATATGAGTTTTTTGATTTCGGTTGATCCGCTGAGTCTCTTTAGGATCACCGCAAGCCTCTGCAAAAAAAGCGTTTCGAGGAGACGGCCATTACTCCAATAATTGGTATATCTCAAAATCAAACGTATTTTACTGTTATTGAATAACTGTACTTTCAGAAAAATACCACTTTGATGCAATGAAAATGGTGCTATGCACTTAAAAGTAATTCAAACTTCCCTCATTTTTCTCGAGCAAAAAGGTATATAACCCCTTAATTGCTTGTATGTCTATAAGCATGCAGCGTGCTTCATATGATGGTAAGGGAAATGCTGTCCAATTTAGCTTACGAAGCGCGTACAAAAGAAATTGTTTTTGGACAGATTCAATGCGTTCATCATGTGTTACAATATAGGGATTCCATAAAATGCTACAGAATTCCAGAATTGGTCGGACGTATGTAAAATATAATAGTTTGATTGTAATTGGTTTTGAAAATTATGGCCGAAGCGTTTTATAAAGCCCAGCATACTATTTGCTTTGTTGATTATTGTTATATAATGTTCTATGAATGTAAGTTTGGAGTCTAAAGCAGGTATTAGACGAAGCAAATATTTGCTATTACGGATTTAATTTATGTGCAAATAAAATTCGTACCAAAAATAGCAAATGTTTGCTCCGTCTAATACTTGCTTAAGACTACGCCTAGGTCCCTTACGATTTTGCATTTTTCTACTGGTTGGTTTCCTAAGAAAATGTCTGTTGGTGGTGTTACTGTTTTTCTGCTGAAGGCTATTGAATTACATTTCTTAATGTTGAGTTGCAATAGATTTTTGTTCCACCAAGTGTAGAATACATTAATTTCATTCTGGAATAATTCGAAGTCTTCTGCATTGATTATTTTTTAAAGAGCTTCATGTCGTCAGCATATACAAGCACATGTATTGATTTAAGAAGAAAGGAAATGTCATTCACGTATAATATTAAGATAAGAGGGCCCAGGTGAGATCCTTGAGGAACCACGGAAGTTACTTCTATTGGGTTTGAAAAGGAATTTTGAAAGCGGACTATTTGTGTTCGTTTTGTTAAGTATGACTGCAGCCATTCCAAAAATTTTGTTTATATTCCGTATTTTTCGAGCTTGAAGAGGAATAAAGGTATGTCGATTTTGTCAAATGCCTTGCTAAAGTCCGTATAAAGAGCTTCTACGTGGTTGCCGTTGTCAAAGTGTAAGTTATGAATTCCAAAAGATTTGTGGTAGTTGAACAGCCTTTAAAAAAGCCGTGTTGTTGAGTTGTAATTTAAAAAAAGAGAATTAAATTGAATTATAGAAAATTTTAAAGCCACATTTATTTATTTGTACAATTACATTCATCTGACAAAGACATAAAGACCTATAAAAACTTTTGATGTGGAAAAAAGTAAGAAAGATCGTTAGAATTAAAAATAGAAAAAGTTTAAAAGTGTAAATAGTTATAAAGAAGCTGCAAAAAAGAAAAGAACAAAAAAAAGAAAATTTGAGAATAAATACAAAGGAACTTAAAGTTAAAAAAACATTTCCAACTTCAGGACTATTTGATTTTTAAATTTAGAAAAAGGTGATCGAAAAATAAAGCGAAGAAATTGAATGTGCAAGAAGGGACAAAAAACAAAAAAAGGAAAAATAAGAAGGAAAGCAAGTAGGCAGAGACAAAGGAAAATAATTATTGAGGAAAGGAACAAAGGGTTTCCATGCCAAACGATCTGAAAACACACATAAAATTTAATCGACCATTTTTGATTCGAACACGTATTAACATGCCTTAACAAACTAAATATTATCTGCGGGTGGACGAATTTTTTTGACTCAAAATTAATTCTCTAAAAGGGCGTAAACATTTGGTATAGATTTTATACAAAGAAACCTTTGGTTGTACAGAAAAACTGTTTGAGAACGTGTTTTAGGGAGTTAATAATGCTTTACAAAAAATATATGCCAAAAAATAATATTTTTTCGACCAAAGTAAATCTGTATGATGGGTTGTGTAATATCCACGGTCCATACAAAATTTTTTGAACTTATATGGGCAGTTGTTCACGGGGGGGTTGAAATCGTTAAAAATCTGTCCACGTGGTATGTGGATGGCCCCAAACATGAAAAAAATAGTTTTAAACGATTTCGTGTTAAACCGTTTGAAAGTACCCAAAATCAGATTTGTCATGCATTTGCAGACTGTAAAGGAATCGTTACATCAATTTTTGGAAGTACAGGCCATGCTCGATTTTGGCAACACGCCCAAATTTAAATTTTTTATGATGCCTATCGTACTAAAGAGAAAATTTAATAGCCAATTATATAACCAATCCGAACAGTGTTGTCCGATGTCTACCGGACTCGAGCGAAAATTCAATTCAACTTTTGGATGGTTGCTGGTGGCATCACGTCCAAAAGTTTTATGTTGCCAAAATTGAACCGTGCCAAAAACGAAACGTGGTCTGTATGTGTCGAAATCGAACGAGGTCTGTATGTGGAATTGATTAAGAATTTCCACGCTTTTGATGTTTAGAAAATAAAACGGACAGGACGAAGTATGCCGGGTCGGCTAATTATAAATTGAATTCTAATTTACAAAAAAAAAAAGAGTTGATTTTTTCATTTTTTAAAGTAACCTGAAGTTATAACAAAACTGATATTTTTGATATATATGAATTCTAATGATTTTTAAGAGATTAGGATAACCATAAGTAGAAAGCGTTGAGTTGAGTTTATCTTCATTCATTTTTTGTTGAAATTTGACCCACTAGTGCCCAAATAAGTTTTAAGACGGATTCGAAAAAATCACTATGAAGCTTTATAAACATTTTTTAAGTTTTTATTGAAGTTTTTAGAGGTTCAACTGAAGACCGTCTAAAGGCGGCACTGGGCACTAGAGGGTTAATATAGTTTATTAAAGCTTGAATATTTAAAAGAATAATCAAATTCCAATAATGCAATATGATTTAAATAGTAATTTCAAAACATGAAGCTATTGCCGACTAACTTACTAAATGCATCCGTTTCTTGAGATGTTTCAAAACAAAATTCAGAAAATTTCCATTATTCATTAAAATACACCTTTTGATTAGTCGTTCTCCAGCAACAAGCATATATTAATTAAAATGTAAGTTAATTCTTTTAATTACAATTTATTTTTTGACTGCTAAAATAAGATAAAGTTACAAACTGAAATAACATCTGAAACAGTACAAACTGTTCTTTGACACAGCGCGAAAGAAAATGAAGAAAATTAGGAGGTTGACAAAATGCATTTGAAAAAACGAATGCACCTGTATTTGAAAAAATTAATAAATGAACATTCTGTTTTTATCTTGATTTGATGCTCCTAAAAATGCATAGATAGAAAACATTTTTATCTAGATAGCAAATAATAAATAAATAATAATAATAATTTACTCTTGACTACGTAATTTTGTGAACAAACTTAAATCAAACATGAAAAAATTCAAATTCAAAGGATTGTATGTAAAAAAAACAAAATAGAAGTTAGAAACCCTTTTACCGACCGAATAAGACCCTGCATGAGACTAATCCCTGGTAGGAACCAATCACGAAACTAAAGTGCATTCCGTCCATTCTGCCGGAGGACGTCCTCATCCTCCACCGTTCGTGTTTGTTTCCTTTCACATGGTGAAAGGGTTTACGACGTTGAATGAAATTAGGAAATTTCATCTTCGAGATCGGTTTCTTTCTTGCATACATTTCGCCGTCTGACTTTGTCTCGACTCGAGCACCGAGTGTTGGTAAGGAGCGCACCAACAAAGCGGGCTGCAGCATTTCTTGGAAATGAACGACATAATTAAGAAAATCCGATTCAATACACATTCCAGCAGATAAAGCCAGTGACTCGTGGCAAACGCGCTCGAAGAATGTGTGTGGGGGAACTAAGGGGATCCGATCCGATCTGGTGGGTTCCTTTGGCTGCTTACTCGCCTAGTAGAGATAATTACTCTAGGAGATTTTCTCTGATTCTTGGAACTGGGGTTGGGTGTACTGTCTTGGTTTCTTCAGCCTTACAGCTCGAGTGCTGGGAAGCCTATCTTTCTTTTGCTGAAGGCGTGGAGAGAAGTTTTAATCTTCGCTGTTGGTAGATGAAAACAAACGTGCACGTAATGATAGCTAAATCGCGAAACGATTTACTTCAATGCACTGTCGTTTATCTACCGGGAATCGAGAGTATCATGTGCCGATGCCAACCGACCGACCGACCGACCGCCCACCCACCCATTCAGGCACCCATCATTCGAGACAAAGTCGAAATGAACTCACGTTTGGGACTTTAATCACGCTTGCCGGGCTGTGATGTCATGTAGACAGAATGCAGCTATGATGCAGATGGGAATAATCACATGCAGATAAATTGTAAATTTTGTGATTCAAAAACTTTTTCGCATAACCTTTCGATGAATGCTTGTAATTAAGAGAATGCTGTGCCAGTGTCGGTTTATGTGCAGAACTATATTCAGAGGAAAGGAAACTGTTATAGCATGAACTCTTGAACAGTAGTGAATTGCTTCGATATATAATTTGAGGTTCGAAAATGGGAGATCATTGTGCGAATCTTGATTTGAAATTTGTTTTATTTTGCCAACTCGGCAATCTACTTCTGCTGATTTGCGGAGCATTTTCCCGAGCATATGATCGCACTTATGCTAATGATATCCGACTGGTACAATCCAATTCCATCAGCCACTGGGCAAATCGAAAGCTAGCATGAAATGGTTAACCTATTATCGTGCCTAACGATGCATGCTCTCCAGCACACATGCCAGAGCTTAGCTATCCAATTATGGCTTCCAAATAGCCACCTCGTCAGCGATATGCGATGAAATCCGCTTGAAGTTGCTTCTTCGTTTGTAAAGAACGGTTTGCATGCAAACATTGCAAATCACTCCGGCAAGCATTCGGTGAACACACTGGCGCAGTTGCAAGCAGTCAGACCGAACGAGAAAGGCAGAGAGATGGGAATACATTTGCTGACGATGCTGATTGCTATCTGATATGCATCTTCGCAGGTGCAGATAGATTTATATGGAGTTAGTTAGAGAGAGAAAAAAAAGGTATTTGCTAACGGTAAGAAAATGAGGTTTACTGCAGCGCGTTTGTTAGCGGAACGGAATGCTACACCTGTTCCCAATCGTGGTTATAGATGGAGAAGTTTCATCCATCAAAAGAGGCCTTCTGGGAATATACCTGTGAGTCATTGGATTCATGTGCGATGAATTCCTGGTTTATTAGATTTTTTACTTCTGTGCAGAATTCGATTTTTGTATGTTTTTACGTAAGGGTAATATCCAATGACGAGATTTTTTTTGTTCGGGGTGAATGTTGAACAATAATGTTTTCGTGAATTGGTTTTAATTGCTTGTGAGGCTAGTATCGTAGACCGAGACCAGCTCAAGACCACGGGGCCAGGATTTGTGCGTTTATATTTCAGTCATTTCTCATAAAATTCTCGAGTTTTTGGCATTAATCGGTCAGAAATTCCGGTAGTGATCAATCAAGTTCAAGCTCAAGCTCAATCGATCAGAAATTCTTTCACGTGTCAGTTATTGTAACTAAACAATCCATTGTTTGAGGAACACCATTGAAAAATTGGCAAATAACATGATTTGTATGCATCAAACCGAGCAACCAATCAATACCTCTCTTCCCCAGCACAGCCGACCCCGAAAAAAAATAACATTAACAAAACATTAAAAAAACCTGAAAAATTGCTGTAACTGTACATAGTTATACCATAATTTAACTATGTTTTTCATTGTAGATACATCAATTTCACATTAAATATCATTATCCAGAACAATAAGCATTTTTTCAGGCATTTTTCCCATACATTTGGAAGTCACTAACAATGTTTTTCATGGTAAAATTATTGTCGGTGGTAGATTCAACAACAAAAAACGTTGTTAAAACATGGTAATGACAACAATCGTTTACAAGCTTATACAGTGAAAATACCGTGTTTTTTATGAACCATGAAAAACACGGTATTTTTACTGTAAGATTGTAAACGATTGTTGTCATTACCATGTTTTAACAACGTTTTTTGTTGTTGAATCTACCACGACAATAATTTTACCATGAAAAACATTGTCAGTGACTTTTAAATGTATGGGAAAAATGCTGTTAAGATACATAACGACCCCCCTTTTTCATTGTAAAAATGGCAAAAACGATGTTTTTTATTGTTCTGGACAATGATATTTAATGTGAAATTGATGTATCTACAATGAAAAACATAGTTAAATTATGGTATAATTATGTACAGTTACAGCAATTTTTAAGGTTTTTAAATGTTTTGTTAATGTTATTTTTTTTCGGGGACACCTAAGTATACAAACGATTTGACTTTGTAAACGATTTGTTGTTGTTGTTGTTTTACTCACTTGAGTGCACAACAACACATCCATAGGAAGTATAACTGCTAGTAGTCACGTATAAAAGCTTGCATGCAGAAATTTAATTGTTATCAAGATCATCATTCCAGTTGGTCTCGAGGTACGATGCTGGCCTAACAAGCCAGTCGTCGTAAGTTGGAGTCTCGGCTCGGAAGAGACTGTTAGTGTCAGTAGGATCGTAGCGCTAGCCCCGCAATTGTCCTGCACACTAAACAGTTGGCTGCGAAGTCTGTGTATAATAAACAGGACATCGAGTTCCGAATCGGAATGTAGCGCCAAGGCTTTGCTTTGCTTTGCAAGACCATCATTCACTGTCGAACCGTTGTGCGCTTTTTGTGCCCTCAAAGTTGTCTTATATGTATTCGGTTTTTAATTTTTGCAAATTTTCGACAGTGCAAACGAAAATGACAAAAACAGCATTTTCACTGTCTCAAGCTGAAACGTCCTTCAGTGCCACCGCACCGGTGTCAATTTTCAATGAAAGTTTGGTCATTGGAAGAAATGAGATGTCTGATTTAATATCGAAATTATTTGATTTAAGCCAATTCATTGCATGAAGTCGATGAATATAAGCATTTACATTCTCAACCACATAAATATCGCTAAAGCAACACCGCATGTGAGAAAGCACAAAAATGCTGCTAGTCAACAATCACTGTCAACTGATTGGATTTGAAAGTCTCTTTCATTCTCAGCTCGTTCATTGAAAATTGGAATTAGAAAATTTCAATGTCAACTGAAAATCCTTTCACGACAGTGAAAGTTTGCAGCCCTTGATCTCCACACAACTACCCAAGAAGCAGAAGGTGATGGGTCGCCAAAATCAGGGATCGGATGTATCCGCATCCAAAGGAGAAAACTTTAGACGTGCTCGCAAGCAGCCTGGACCAAAGTATTTCAACGAAACGCTGCTACATAGCAACCTGTTCTCTGTTCTCCCCGACAATGAGCAAGCCGATCCAGCTCCAAGAATAAATTGGGAGAAAGTGCCTTCACTGTTCGCTAAGACGACTGAAATCGGCAAGCTGCGAGATGAGCACGACAGAATTCAGATCTGCCCACTGTTCAGTCTGCTAGCTCTGTGTAACTATGAGTATCAAAATTATGTGTTTATCACTCCAGGATTACGCCAAGGTCAAACAGGCGTTAACAGTCGGCAAATTCCAGGTCTACAACCACGACATCCCCAGTAGTAAACCGCTGAAAGTGATCATCCGCGGTCTCAACTGCCTGCTAGAATCTGAACTCATGAAGGAACTGAAACGCTTCTAGCTTCAGCCCTAGAAAATTCTCACCATTTTGAGAGAGGACCAAACGTTTCCGCTGAACAACAACGATTGCAACAATTGGAAGCTATCGCTGACTAAGTTTCACCGCCTTCGTTGTCGTCGTCACAACCATCTACCGGATTGGCCGGTGTCTGGGCCATTACATCAAACCATTGTACAGATTAATCTAAGCTCTACTCCCCAGAGGTTATCCAAGAATTCTCAATGAACCTATTCCTACGCCCAAAGGCGGAAGCCTAGCGTAGTTGCTAACGTTTCCACCAACCACGCTCGACGCCTGGGTTCGAATCCCAACGCCGACATAGGCATCGGCTGAAAAGTTAAACGTCCTTGGAAACCACTTTCTAAGTTCTTTATCAATTAGGCAGCACTCGATGACTTCGTGTCTAACACACACACACACGCAGTCCAACAGTGTCCTACAATTTTTCCTGAGGAGTGGATAGTGATGGCGGACGAGATCTTACCTCACCCAATAGCTATCGCCTAATTAGCCTCCTCGTCGCTTTTTCCAAACTATTCGAGAAACTCAATCAACCCCGGACATTGAACTTTTCGTTGAATTTCTCTTAAGAAACAGTTTGGCCTCCGCAAGGGCCACTCCACTGTCTACCAACTTGTGTGTGTGTTACGGACATCGTTATGCGGAATAAAGCTGTCACTAAAACGACTGCCATGGCATTGTAGGATAAGTACAATGATACACCGTACACCAGTGTTGAGTCGAGCAACTTTCAAGCTCGAAAAGATCCTCGACCTGATCGGGAATCGAACCCGACATTACAACCGTGTGGGAGTGCTAGCCGACTGACATCGCTAACCACAGAACCACGAGGTCCACTCTCTGATCTACATGGTGGAGGTAAACTTTCACTATTCGCCGATAATACTGATCTCATTTACAAGGGTCGGGTGATTAGGGTTTCAACAAGGCCTGGATGTTCTTGCCGAATACTTTAACAGCTGAAAATTTAAATCTTTACGGCTCGTTCCGACTGACGATGTTAAAGTTCGGTTAGGAGGCTCTACTGTAGATTAGCCTATTAAGTGGCCTATTTAGTTCTTACCTTAGATAGCAAATTTATCTTCAGATCTCAGGTAAGACTTCAACGAAATGCAACCTGTTTTTTTTCTACATCAATCATTTATTTGACAAGGCAAAAATAAAATCCTCCCATCAACCGAAAATCCAAATTGAACCTAAAGAATAAGTTTGCTATCTTCAAGACCAGTAATTGAGTGCGGTTTTCCAGTTTGGAAATAACTTAAAACGAAACTGCAGAGGATCCAAAGTAGGATCCTCAAACTTTTTGAGCGTTTCGTGTATTCTCGGTTGAGCAGTCTCAAAAAGTAGAAGGATGTTTTTCACTGTTCGACGTTTCGTCACTGATCGGCGACATTTTCAGGGGTAATTGCAAGGTTTTTTTTACGATCAGTACACGCAAAAGTTGGATGGTGCGAAACCAGTACAAAATCGTGCGTTTTTAGCGCAATTGTTGATGTAGTTTGGAACCAGTACAATGATTGCGTGTTGGGCATAACGCAATTAATGATCTAGCGTTTTTTCAATGTATTTGTCACCTCAAAACTACTACACCTAAACAGTTTCAGCTGGTATCAAGCCGCTTTGCAAAGCGAGCGAGAAGCAAAACCTTTCTCCTCCTTTCTGCTTGAGAACGAGACATATGCTACGCATCTCAAGTCTTTTGCACACACGCTTTCCCCTGAGTAGCAGTAAGCACGCATCGACAGTATGAGTGAGACTAACAACACTGGCATCTAGTTAACTGTACAGCACGGGTGTCTCGCTCATTTCGTAAAGCGACGAGACATCGTCTTGCGCGTCGCAACCCGAACCGAAAAAGAAGCGAAAGAGCAACTTCCAAATTATATGTGACGTATCTAGTCTCGTCGCACATACATGGAAAATCTACGAGCAAGAGAGAAAGAGCAGTCACTAATACACTCGATGTGAGAAATAAAGTGTCGGTATATGATACATATCGTACATGATATATCTATGTCAATGTATTCGCAGTACAACTGTTGCGTTATGCGTTTCACACATTTATTGTGCGATTTCTGTGCAACATTTGTGCGAATCAGGAAGACAAAATGATTGTACAAGACTTCAACTTTTGCGTGTAGCTGTCATTCTTAAATAGCAGTGACAGTTATATACTCTGTGTCATCAAATTATCTGGCTGTGTTCTACTTTCTTTTTTAGATCTTTGATTAGTATGTGCGATTGCGAAACCGTGTTGTACTGTCTGCTACTAATAGCAATATGTGCAGTGCATAGTGCGGAGTTAGGGTTTTTCAGAGAGTTTAACCCTCCAGTGTTCAAGTTAATTTCTGGACGGGCTTCGGTAAAATCAATATGAATCCTCATAAACACTTTTTTATTAAAGCTTTTTAGAGGTTTGACTAAAGCCCACCAAAAGGCGGCATTGGTAAAATGTACCCTAAATAACAAAAATTAATGTTGCATGCAGTTTCCCCTGAAGGTCAGTAATCAGTGACGTAACGTCAGACAGTAACAAATAAAAGTCGTTCTATTTTTTGAGCCGGTTGAAAATACAGCCAACGCTCAAAAAACTCCAACAGTCAAACTATCAGCAGCAATCAAGATCCTCTACACTTATTTTGAATTTTCCCCGCCTGACTACCGTTGACGGTGTGCATGAAATAGCCGATGTCGATACCTAGGTGTTAATTCAATCTTTCCACCAGAGAACCCCTCAACCACACATGAAAATAGTCCGAAATCTAGTTTCCGAATGATTTGCCTATTCGAATTCAAAATCCAACTTCCAACAAGCGTAATTGTTTGCAACTAACCTCGGATCAACCGCTAGTAAAAAAAAAAATTAAAATTTAAAAAATAATATACCAAACAAAAAACTGAAAGAGTAAACTTAAGATAAGAGTAAACTTAAGATGTTCACCTTGAATTTTCTAAAAGAAGCTTGAATTAGCAGAAATATATGAGATGAATTTCTACAATTCCTAAATTTCAATTGTATTTTTTTATCTGTTTTCACTGCGTTGAAGAAAATCAAAAGTTGTCAAATCAGTTTCTGTTAATACGAAAAAATCATACTGAAAATGATAAATTATTTCGACATAATTGACATAAATCGACAGCACTGCAGTGGTTACCTAGGTTACCAGACTTGCACGTAAACAACTACAGCGGATATCTAGGTAACCTACTACGACGGGCTGCGGCTACGTTCATTCATGATAATGTGAATCATTCATGATTAACAGTGTGATGAATATGGGGGCGTCGTGAGATGAATAATTGAGTAGTAATTTGAGACGGATATAAAGGCGTTGTGAAAAATGGCTTGTTTTACGGAATTCAGTATAAATCTAGCTATGTTTACTAAATATACAATGCTGAACGATTCCATAAGAGCACGTAAGCGTATTTCGTTTATTTGTTCAATGATTTTGTAACAATTTAGTGTTAAATCCGTGCATTCTTCGTGAATATCGTCTTAATGAGATGAATAATGGAGCAGTTTCCCTAAATGGTATTGATCTCTCATTAAGTTTCAATTGTCTATACGATCGCTGTAGCAAGCGGATAAATGAGGATTGGCCAGCAGCAAGCAGAGCTGCGGCAAGTCGATGCGCAGCAGGCGGCGATTTCGAATATATTTAACATGTTTTTGCTACTACCAGCTTGTTCGATCGTAGCGTTCCATAAAGGACGCCCTCTCCGTAGATCTACGGGTTTGTTTTATCTACAGAGCTTTCAAAATATTTACGGAAATCTACGGATTTCTTCAGTTTGCTATCCCAGAACCCGGCGTGAATGAGTTTGATATATTTAAAGGGAGTTCTCCCGCGATTCGATCCTATCTGAAAAAAGACTTGTTTACTTGTAATATGCGTGTATTTGAATTTGTGAAGCACCAGTGGCACTTTTCACGTCCCAAAGGTTATGTATGTGAAGTAGTTTATATTTTTAAAATTTTGTTCCGTTGAAACTCGTTGTTATCCAAATCTTTTGGTACAGAGTTCCGGGTGGGCAATTGCGAGACAAATTTTTATGTTAAAGAGATCGAAAACCTGATACTAAACTAAACTACCTAAGCGAAAAAAAATCCTGCCCAAAAGCTCAAAATAGTATATCTTTTTTATCATTCTTTTGAAAATGTGTGCCTCTAGCCGTTGTCAAAACGCGTTAAATTACGTCAAAGTGTCTCATAGTAATTGTTCGCTTCATGTTTACGATGAAACTCATTTAAGTACCGAAGAAATGTTAGTGGCTAGGGGCACCGAAATTCACAGAATGGTTAATCTTTAATTTTTTCAGGGTGAGCTTTGGGGTCACATCTGTGTTGACCAGTGTAATCAACTTTAAATAATCTTTTGCTCAATTTCGAGAAACGTGTTTTCTCAGTACAGATAAATATTTGTGGCTTAATCAGCGCTGCAAACTTTTACTGTCATGAAAGGATTTTTAGTTGAAATTGAAATTTTTGAATTTCAATTTTCAACGAACGAGCTGAGAATGAAAGAGACTTTTAGCTCCAATCAGTTGACAGTGATAGCAGCATTTCTGTGATTCCGCACTCGCTGTGTTGCTTTAGCGATGTTTATGCGGTTGAGAATGTAGATGCTTATATAGCTCATCGACTTCATGCAATGAATTGGCTCAAATCGAATAATTTCGATATTGAATCAGACATTTCATTTCTTTCAATGACCGGACTTCCATTGGAATTTGACACCGCTGACATTGAAGGTCGTTTCAACTTGAGACAGTGAAAATGCGGTTTTTGTCATTTTCGTTAGCAGTGTCGAAAATTTGCAGCCCTGGGCTTAATATGTGTATTATGAAAGAGAATCACGGTGATCCCACAGACCGTTGATATAAAAAAATGCACCAAAGAATCTGAGTACACCATTTGATTCGTCATGACGTGTTCCCATAAAACTCTATTTCTCGTGTCAAACGTACAGATAATAATACATTGCAGTATTCAGCAATTGTTTTTCTTTCTAAACTTTTCCACAACCTTGCTGAAAAAAGCAATCTGGTATATTGAAAATTATAAAAAATATTTTTTTATCTATATTAGGTGGATTGATCGAAAAACCGAAAACGCCAAAAGTAAGGCCTTGTTTCATGAAACAATTTTGCTGAAGACATTGAGTACATAAAGTGAATTTTTCACAATCAGATCTAAAGCGATTATGATTTTTTCGAATTTAGTTCACTGTGCACTGTGGGATTTTCAAATATATCACCAATTGCAGAGGTTTTGAAATATAATACTTGGAATGTGTTTCTACTGTTTTGGAAGTTGTTTCATGAAATGTTGGTTGAAAAACGCGTTTCACAACAAGTATTTCGTCGTTTTTATATAATTTTTTTTGTACTTTACGATCTTCAAAAGGGCATTACTCAAAAATGTACCGTACCATGATTTTGAAATTTTGATCAGAGATTCTGGACG
Organism: Wyeomyia smithii; assembly: GCF_029784165.1. NCBI lineage: Eukaryota > Metazoa > Arthropoda > Insecta > Diptera > Culicidae > Wyeomyia > Wyeomyia smithii. Next base: position 74,939,664 of record NC_073696.1, read on the forward strand.
TCATAACGAATCGAATGGAATAATCAAATTCTTTGGTGCATTTTTTTTTGAATAACGGTCTGTGGGAGCACCGAGGAATAGTTCTGAAATTTTAATTACTGAAAATACGCTCGGCTCTACGTAGTTTGATTTTTTTTTTGTTTTTCTGATGCAGTTAAAAGAGTGAAAGTGTTCCGACATATTATTAGAAAATGAATTTATATTCGATCTTTGCGCGTATCCATCAAATACGCTTAGATACCTATAAACTAAAGCATTGAAACATTTATATTTACAGATTGTTCGAAATGAAATCAGAGATGGTAATAGGCGACAACGATCGGGAACAAACGTCACTTAGTCTCAGAGTCAAACAGAAAACTTATGTTTCCTACGCGTTGATTGTCTATAAACAGCACAATAGGCAAATTTACTTGAAGAGCGTATTGTTGGCTGTATTCCCGTCACAATTGAAAGTTTTTAGTTGATAATCAACGGTGCTTTAGAAATATTTGAACAATCAGTCCATCGTACAATTCAAGTCCGTGCTGAGGAAAGTTCTGCTCCCGGTGCATTCCACTGCGAGTGCGACCGGCTGCACACACTACAGTTAACGGTGAGCTGCCAATCTCCAGTAAGGAAACCGGAACGAAAAGTGGTTGCACATTGCAAACGAGTGTTGTGCCGTTTTCTGTCGGGTGGAATTTGTTGCATAAAAGTAAGATGAAGATCCATCGTAGAGGGGCTTCACAATGGGAATCTGTAATTTTTGAACGGATAAAATTTCTTCGATCCAGTGATGCGTTATGATCAGTGAGGTTGGATTAAACGGAACAATCACTAAAGAAAAAATAAACAAATTTTCCAGCCCCCCTATCTTTAGGGACGCGAGCAACAGCTATGACGGAACAGACAAGCGCTTGTTGCAATATGTTACCACTAAGAGTAAGTATATCGTTTACTTTTTCCGACCTGTGAGTATCTTGTTTTTCTTTCTTCTATGAATCGCTTGGCACACACGCTTGCAGGAAACATGGAGAAAAAAGTTCTTTGATGTTGGGTATTCATCGTTGTCCGTACATCGTGTGTGTGTGTGTCTTTCATTCGAAATTTATGAAAGCAGCAAGCTAAGAGGATCATAGTTTTTACCAAGTAGTCCAGCAATGGAACGTAACGTGAAATTAAGCACGGGGATGAGTTCGACAGGCTAGTTAATAAATAACGATGCAGTACTGCATGGGTAGACGTGATATATGGAATGTCTACGCACAAGGTAATGTAAGAATCGGGGTGTTAGAGGCAGTGCAAGTTTTTTGTGTTTTCCGGAATTGTACAGTTTTACATTATGCTACGATTCTCTCAGGGCAACAATTGAGTTTTGAAATCCAGAATTTTTATTCAATTAGGTTTTAACAAAAATTTTCAATATTTTACTAGAAATCTCAATTTACAGATAAAAGGAAATCTTTATTACATATCATCTATGAAAACGACTGAAAATATGTGTGTAAAAAACGTGAGGTACGAATCTCATCTAATTGTTTTACGTTTGCTGCAGAGAAGAACAAGATGGCAAGATTTTTGTCGTACAGATTATGCCACTGACAACGTGTGGAAGAGAGAAACCAAAATTGTATGAAATTATGTTTTTTTTTTCGAAAATATGGAACTTACAAATCTATTCCCTTTAAAACCGAGAAAAGCATTAAATGTTAACCAGGATAGGAATTCGAATTTACAAATTTGCTGGCCCTCCTGCATTATTTGGTTTTGAATAACACGTGAATTTTCGTCATAAAACTTGTACAAAAGTTATATTTGATTGTTATGATTGTTTCCTGTAACCGGCACAATGACCACCGCTTTATCAAATCACTTAAGGGCACTTTGAGAGCCAAGCAGAGTGGGGAAGTGATTGCAATAATTCGGCCAGAGCGAAAAAACTACCCAAGGGGCAAGGATTTGTTACGGTTTAAGGAAACAATATTGCCCTTCAGAATTGACCTATAGTTATTGTTTAAAGTTGAGATTGATGGACCAATACTTCGACGGCACAGAAAGTTCACTGCTGGATGTTCATTCTACCGATACTTCTGAGTCGATATTAATACCAGATATATCTAATCGTGATCTACTGTTTGCTTCGTTAAACTTTTCATAACAAAAGGTAGAGCAGGGATATATAATGATTATTATTACTTTGAGAGCTTTTGACTGTATAAAAATGGCAGAGAAACAAAGTGAATTTCATGATATGAAGTGAGAAATTGAACTTTGATGAGGAAAAAATGAATGTTAGTTTGCCTGTTAACCATCAATTAAAGAACATTTGAAATTTGAGCATTTCAGATATAATGGCTCAATTCAAAAAATGTTAGCGGAACTCGTTTTCATGGGGTTGCTTCCAAAACAATTGCAGCACGGTAATTATCAATTATTCTCATCAATTCAAATTTTGTAGTACCTACTTAACAGTGTTTAGTTTACACCACGTCACAAATGTATTCTAAAGTAAATATAGACGACAACAATCTTCGATGTTGCTAATTGTCAAGTGCATAACTTATCTGCAACCAATCCCAAGAGCATCAGCGACGTCTTTGAAGGATATAATAAAAAAGTGGTCCCAGGTTACTACCTTGTGGTACACCAGACTTGTTTGTGAACGCAGAAGATACACCAGATCTCTAAAATTTCTTAACTTTCAAAATTTAATTGCACATGATACAAGCTACTTAATAACCGTGATGAACCACCAAGACGGAACCTTTAAAAAATAAATATTAAATATATTTCAAAATATAAGGGAAGAATCTCGACGGTGTAAATAGAACTGAAAATTTAAAAGTAACTTATTAAGAAACAAATGCTTATGAATAAAAAAATAATACGTGCTACGTAGCAGCCCACTGTAACCTGCCATATCAGCATGTTCGTGATTTTTGTACAGCTCGTGATTTTTTTTCTCATATCATTAATATGACACGGCACAAATACAATTTTTCTGTTTAACGGCGCCAATTATATCTGATGACCTAAAATCTTAAAGCAAATTTTTATCCTCGCTGCCGACTACGAGCTAAAATTAAGTCTATCTTAAAACTAGCATGTATTTTTCAATCAGTGTTTTGTAGTTTGATGGTCGTCTGATGCTCTTCGAATGGCCATGAATATGCAGCATGTATGGATTGGTTCTGCTGAGCCACGATGTCATGAGCTGGAAGAGGGGCTTGTAGCAGCTCGTGATTGATGTGTCTACGTCACACTGTATTTTCTTGTTTGGTAACAGATCTCTACGCTCGAAAACTCCAAGCGCTCGCCGATCGGCCTCCTTCCACGTCCACGATTAATATCCGTAGAGTACCACCGGATCTGCAGGCTGCCGGACCCAGGCTAGTTCCATCATTACGGAAGTATCTCCATCCATCACCACGGTATCACCAACGCCCGCAGAACTACCACACTCCCTACCAGCCACCATATGCTTCATTTTGGCAGTGTTTATGGTAAGTCCAATTCTCGCAGCTTCCCTTCTGAAAGCCGTAAAGGCCTCTTCCATATCGCTACGATTATAATCGATAATTATCATCGATGATATCGAATTTGTCCGCAAAGCCTAAAAACTGTCCTTCGTATTGCATCTTCCAAGGCTATGCTGAACAGCAAGTTTGAGAGCCCGTCCCCTTGCTTTAGACCATCCAACGTCACAAAAGCGACCGAATTTTGACCCGCTGTCCTGACGCATGATGTAAAGCCGTCAAGATTCACACGACTCAGCTTAATCAGTTTTGTTGCGTTTCACTGAGTCGTACGCCACTTTGTAGTCCATAAACATATGATGTGTCTGCAAGTTGTGCTCTCGAAACTTGTCGAGGATCTGTCTGAAGGTGAGCATCTGGTCCGTTGTAAATTGTCCCGTTCGGAAACCGTACTGGAATTTATCTACAACGGCTATCTGCAACGGCCTTAGTCTATGAACCAGGATGCGGGAGAGTATTTTATATGCGGAATTGAGGAGGTTTATGGCTCGATAGTTGCTACAGTCGGGTATGTGTCCCTCTTCTTCCCTGTTTCCCTATACGGCTTTGCTACCCTCCTCACCGTCCAGCACTTTTTCGAAGTGTTGTTCGCCTGGCCACCTGCGACTCTAGAAGTTATGCTATCTATAAAAACTCGTCGTGTCGTGCCTGTTGAAGCAGTTCTCAACCTCAGATAGGACGCGATCGTAGTGTTCAAGTTTCTTGGGTCAGTGAAGCCTGTTTTCGGCAGTTCTGGTTTCCCTGGATCTCTCTTGCATATGACCCGTTACACAGTTAGCTGCTTCCAACTTGCTAGCGTAGGCCCGGTTCTTTTCCTCCGTCACTTCTAGACACTCAGCGTCCACTGCTCGTTTAGGTCCACTTCAACTGGTTCATCGTTGCTTGTGTTTCTGATCATGGCTCCGTTGCTGATCCACAGAGGTATTCGAGATCAACACGGATCCGGTTTGGGTAACTTGACTTATATAATTCTGTTGAGTATTAACCCTCTAATGCCCAAATTAGTTTTAAGACGGACTTCTAAAAAATGACTATGAAGCTTTATAAACATTTTTTAAGTTATTTTTGAAGCTTTTTAGACGGCACTGGGCACTAGAGGGATAAGTCGTACGTTGCCTGGTGGATCGCGTTTGAACGGGCATCATCTATCCAGCTTGTCTGTGGCGCTCGACGAAATCAATCATGCCATCATCATTACTAACTCCGAAAAGCTCTTTGCGACTATTTGCGGCAGTGTGATGCGTTCGTGCCATTCCTATCTTGTCAGGGTCAAATTGATTGTGGTAATTGACGATTATTAAGTAAATGGTTTCTCGACCTCAACTGAAATCCCACAAGGCAGCCATTTGAGATCGTTAATCTTTCTGCTGTATTTCGATTAGGTGAACTATATGTACTTAAAGGGTGTTAATCCTTCACTGATGACTTGAAGATATACATAAAGATCCGTTCGATGGTGGATGCAATTTACGATGCCGAATGATCCACTTGGAGACTCTTCACGCGTGAAGAAACCATCGCAGGGGATTCAATTTACCGCTATTTTAGGGGCAATCGACTTGAACGTACGACCAAAGACACTGTGAAAGTATGCTAGGCTGAGGATACTCTTTCAACACATAAACTACGGTCAATACCGCAAGTGTTGAGGGGTTATATACCTTTTTAGTTTTCGAAAAATCGAATAAAAATTTGTTGCATTATCTTTGAGTACAACGTCTTGTTTCTTGAGTTTTCCAAAAATGACAATGCCGTGTTTACGATTGCGGTAAAACTGCTGGACCAATTTTCTTCATCTTTTTTCAAATGTTCGTTATTAAATTCCCTGGTCGTTGAACGATCGTTTTTCGATACACGAAACTTTACTGAAAAAAAATTAACGCCATTTTTTGCGCTCAAAACATGTTTTTTCGGGAACAATGTTCCCGTTAGCACTGAAAACAAGATGCTTATGAAAGCAGACTTCAAAAGTAACGAAATAATATGAGTTTTTAAATTTCAGTTGGTCTGCTGGTCTCTATTGTAAACACCGCAAACCTCTGCAAAAAACATCGTTTCGGGGAAACGGCCATTAATCTACAAATACAGCTATACCTCGATTATACGCACCATCGATTTTACGTACTTCGATTTTACGCACATTTTACCTCGATTTTATGTACACTTTTTTCAAACACATTTTTAAGTCAAATGTTTTTTATTTTAATTGTACACATTGCAGGTAATATACATTACTACATTACATTAGACATCGTTCCAGCATTAGGGGTTATCCATATACCACGTTTTAGCTTGAATTGGAGGTAAAAGGTAGGAAAGTGATCACGGTCCGTATAATTTTTCGGGAATTTTTTTTATCGATTCACCACGGAGAGAGAGAGAAGGGGTTGTCTGAATTCAGTCAAAATATGTCCACGTGGGATATGGATGGCACCTAATGGAAACTAGAAATTGTTTTATTTCATGTCGTTCAAAACCTGAGAGCCATTGATAAACTGTGTAACACCAAAACAGGGAAGGCACTATTTAGAAGTGCATAATGAATACGATGCGTTAGAAAAGTTCGAATAGAATACATTAATAAATAATTGAAATAAATTTGGACAGCATGACTCATTTTTGAGATGCTATTCAAAATGCTATTTTGGAAAGGTATTGATGATCACAATTATTTTCAGTCCAAAACGATGTTATCTATCGGTGTGACGTCTTCAACAAAGATGTAATTAATAATTTTGTCTTTCCAAAATAAAAATATAAAGTCAAAATATATTTTTTTTTGAAAAAAGTCAGAAGAAAATTTAAATATTGTTTATCTAAAAAAGATCATTTAAAAAAAAAAATTTTTTCATAAAAACTGCAAAAGATTACCTAAACATTGACACTGTCCAATCATAGAGAAATTAGGAAAAAAATGTCTAGGTAATCTTTTGTAATTTTTACGAACAATAGTTATGAATAGAGATTTCTGAAAATGTCCTTTTAAGATAAATTTTTTTATATTTTTCACTTCATTTTTAAAAAAATATTATTTTTCAGAAGACAAAATTATTATCTATAACGTTGTTGAAGACGTCACACTGATCAAACAAACTGTTTTGGCACTCGAAATATTAGTAATAATCAATACCTTCCCATAACAGCATTTTTAAATAGCTTCTACAAAATAAGTCGTGTTCCTAAAAAAAATACCAATAGCACAAAATGACTTCTTTGGCCTATAGAAACGTCTATGCAAAGTTTCAGCCAAATCAAAAATGAGAATAAAAATATTAAAACTGGGACATTTTTTGTGGAACTACTTTGTGCAGCTGAAGGAGCATTTTTTAAATAATCGAGGTGATTTCACTACTGTGCATGATGGATTAGAGAACGTCTAATAATTAGGGTACACAAATAATGCGATTCTTTTGAGGACTTTGAAATTTTTGTGTATGGGTGGAGAGACTTTCCAAACCGTTCACCTTTCGTTCGTGCGTTACGTAATAATTAGATGTACCCTTACATGTTTGTTTGCAAATTTCAAATTACGGAAATCAATTTTGAGTTATAAAAAATATTAAAAATTTTGCTTCGATTTTACGTACAATTCGATTTTATGCACATTTCAAAAACGAGCATGTGCGTAAAATCGAGGTATGCCTGTAATTGGTATTTCTTTTGAACAAACGTGTTTTTTTTGTTGTTGAATTATAGAACTTTCAGAAAGTTACTATTTTCATGCAATAAATAAGGTGCTACATGCTATAAAAAAAATTAAACTTTGCTTTTTTTTCTCGAGCAAACAGGCATATAACTTCTTCACAGAGTAGTTTTTGTCTTAGATTTCAATTTATCTCGTAATACAATCCAGCGTTGCTTTTTATTATAATTTTTACTTAAAATAACGAATGAGAACATTGTAATTCTATTATTTTGTATTGTATTGAGCTCAAACTGGAAAAAATGAAAGTTAATAGCTGTTTACCGTTCTTGTAAATTCTGTTACCCTTACAAAGCTAGAAATCTTTTGAAAACTGCTACCTAAACCCGGACGTTAACCATGCGCCTCCTTTTACTGTTGATTTGATGGAGACGCCTAACTCACCATTACCAAAGATCAAATTGAGGGGGATATTTGGAACAAGAGCTCGATATATTCTAAAAAATATTCTAAAAATATGATATTCTAAAAAAAACTGTTTCTCTACAAAGTTTATACATATGATAAAGCGCTTATTTTCATGATATCAAAAGCAGTAGTTACCAAAACTTTCTTATATTTTTAGATAAGCAGTTTCACAATTAAATGTCCTAGTTTGTTTTCAGTTGTCATTTTTGCTTTGGCTGAAACTTTGCATAAACGTTTCTATGGGAACAGGTGCCATTTTGTGCTATTGGTTTAATTTTTGACGTGGGACTACGTCTTCGTTATCTATACTGGCATGCATTCTGTAAAATTGGAAATGAAACTGGCAAATGTTGCGTCAGATTTCAAACGATAATAATGCCATAACCACATGATGGATAACAATAACCAATATATTGGTGGATAGATAAAATGTTGAACAATTTTGTAATACGCTAGTTATCATAATTTTTTCATTACAGAGCGGTAAATTTCAATAAAAACTGTCAAGGACAAATTTACGTGAACAATGAACCAATCAAATGCGAGCATTCCTAGCACAGACAACATGAATAGATACCAACCATACCGTGGAATTCTCTGTATCGATATCCAAAAAAAATGACAGAGTCTCCCCGTCCCAATAGGTCAATTTATGTTTGCTTCCATGAATCTAGACTAATTTGATGTCTCGAAGGTAAAGGTTTTTTGAAAAGTTTGAAACAACCCTTTTCCCCCTTAGTTTCTCGTCGTCTACCATTGCAGCGGACACGACTTCTATTCGCGTGCAATCAAAACTGAAATGCTGCTACTGATGGTCATTGAAAGTTTATTTCATGAACATAATTATCATAAAAACCATAAATTACTCAACAAGAATTGAACATTTTTGCAACGGTTATAAGTTATTTTTGCTTATTTTTGTAAATGTAATTGTTGGTAAATGTAGCAATCTTGTGTACCAAAAAATTCATCTTTTCAAACTTTAACTTCGTTGTAATTGTTAAATGTTGTTTGCACAAAAAAAAACTGCAGGCACAACATCACCAGGTGTAAATGAAGTTTTTTAGAGTGTAATTATATATAATTCTGGAAAAATTAAGGGAGGGTGAGAATTAAAATACGATAATCACTGAACAAATGAATTTATTGTGTCTGTAATTACAGTAATTAAATAATTTAGTCCCACGTAACCATTTCATACAACCCTAGGGCTGTATACCTTGCAATATTTGAAACACGACTCATTTCTGAGAAGCTATTAAATAATGCTATTTTGCGAAGGCATTGATGATTACAAAATTCTCTAGAGCTTAAACGGTTCGTTCGACCAATGTGACGGCTTGTGCAAAAGTGCAGATAATAATTTTGTCTTTCCGTTAAAAATATGCACTCTGAAAAATAATTTTTTTTTCAAAACAAGTTAAACGAAAAATAAAAGAAAAACTATAAATTAATTATCTAAAAAGATCATTTTTAAAAATCTAATGTTTTGTATAAAAACTTCAAACGATTACCTAAACAATGGACACTGTCCGATCATGGAGGAATCAGGAACAAAAGTTATAATAATTTAAAAAAAGTTTTGTTTGTTTTTCACTGTGTATCTATTTTTTTGAAGGACAAAGTTATTATTTACAATTTTCTTAAATACACTATGCCAGCGGTTCTCAACCTGGGGTACGCGTACCCCTGGGGGTACTTGAAAGCCTTCAGGGGGTACGCGAAAGAAAAAACAGTAATGGCGGACAAAGCATTTTTTCCTTATAATATTTCATTAGTTAATCAATCATGAGCTTTAAACATGACTGCAAAAATCAAACAAACCATAGTTCAATTTGAAACCTGAAATAGACTAGCACAACATGATTTTTCGCTACTCTCTCCCACTCTGCGAGAACATACCAAGCCAGAGGGTACAATCGACATGAAAATTATCGTCAAGGAGTACGCGGACATAAAAAGATTGAGAACCGCTGCACTATGCCAATCAAACAAACCGTTTTGACTGTGAAAATATTTTTGTTGGAGATTAAAAACATTTTTACTGCGTGTTTGACTGCCATGGTGTCTTTGGTAAAATTGTAGATAGTAATTTTGTCCTTCAAAAAAAAAAAAAAAATAAAACATATGTCCTCCAAAAGAAGGAACAAGAAAAGTTATAACTTTTTCTCTTTTGTTTCTCCATGATCGGGATGGTTGCAGAAATTGGGTAACTTTTTGTAGTTTTTACAAGAAAAAAATATTAGATTTAATAAAAAAGAACATATTAGATGATTAATTTTTTTTTATTTTTCTGTTTTTTAATATTTTCAAAAAATATTTTTTTATATTTTTTTCACAAAATGAAATAAAATTTTTCAGAGTGTATTTTTTTTAAAGACGAAATTATCATCTTTGTCGAAGACGTCAATCCGATCAAACTAACAGTTTTGGCTCTAAAATTATTTGTAATTGTTCGGATCATAATGGATTCGAGACGGTGGACTGTATTTTCTATAGTTCGCTTAGCCAAGGATGGATGAAGGGCATTTCGAATTTGTTTTTCGTATCGATCGGCACACAATGTAGGAACAACTCGGTGTAACTTTTATTCTCGAAATAACACAATTTATTCGGAACGTCGGAGCTTTTATTTCTTATCTCGGCACACAGATTGTACTTATCCTTGCAAATAGTAAAAAGAGAGTCTGACTTGATAATTCTTTGGTTTTTATAGAAACGGTTAACAAGGATTCACAAATATTCACGCATCTCGTCTAATATTAATTGCGATGTTTTCTCTATGGGTTGTCAAAAAATTTCGCTGCGTTGAACATTGATCGGTACTTAGCTTCGGCACGAACATACTCCCCCGTTGAAAGGGAACTTTCAAATACACGCTCGGGACATCAGGACTTCTCGGCACAGTTCACATGAGGAATTGCTCACTGCTGCATCTCGTTCGTCGGTACAGGAATTTCGTTATCACGAATCGGAAGGAAGCTTAGTCGGGACAGCGCACGCTTGTAAACACCTTTGGACGTCTTCACCGTTACCACTCGTACAATGTCATCACCTGGGAACAGTTCTTCGATGCGACCCAAAGGCCATTGTTGGGGAGGCATGTTGTCTTCACGGATCACGACATGTTGCCCCTTGACTTCAGGAACTTTAGTATGCCACTTTGAACGCTGCTGGAGCTGGTTGAGATAGTCAACATTCCATCTACGCCAAAAATGCTGCACATACTGAGAAATTCGCTCCCATCGAGACAAACTATGCAGGCTTCGGTCAATCAGGTCAAGCTCGGCAATAGCATTAAGCGGTCCGAACACAAGGAAATGACCAGGCGTCAAAGCATTCAAATCGGTAGTGTCATCAGAGAGGGCACATAATGGTCTAGAATTTAATGTCGCCTCAATCCTTGTCAAAACTGTGGTCATCTCTTCGTATGTCAAAATCGCTTCTCCAACCGTGCGACACAGATGATGTTTGAGCGACCGCACACCCGCTTCCCATAGTCCTCCAAAAGACGGTGCTCGGGGAGGAATATAGACCCACTGTATAGCCTTGTCCTCGGAAAAACTCGCTAACTTCTGCAAGAAAGGCTGCGCACGGAATTGGTCATAAAGCTCCCGAAGATCATGATTTCCGCCAACAAAATTCGTAGCGTTGTCGGAAAACAGCTTGGCACATTTTCCCCGTCGGGACACAAATCTCTGTAATGCAGCGATAAACGCAGACGAAGTCAGAGATCCTACTAACTCTAGATGTATCGCCTTGGTTGCTAGGCACACAAATACATAAATGTAAGCCTTCACTCGGGACGTTGATCGAATTGCTGGTTTCAAGTAAACTGGACCACAAAAATCTACTCCAGTATTGTAGAATGAATACACCAACTCGTTCCGTTGGCAAGTCTCCCATATATTGTTGTAATAGTTTCGGCTTGTAACGGAAACAGCGCAAACATGAAAACCGTTTAACAGCACTCTTACCACGAACAATCCAGAAAGTTTCACGGGTAGCTGCTAATGTAAGTTGATTTCCGGAATTCAGGTTTTCTCGGTGATACTCCCGGATGATTGATTCGCTGAATTTATGATACGGCGGTAGGATGTACTGATGCTTCATATCAAAGGGACAGGCTTTGTTTCGTAACCGTCCTCCAACACGAAGTACTCCGTCGGCGTCAAATGTTGGTGATAGCGTAATTAACTGCTGAGGAACATTAAGCTGCCGTCCCTGCTCGAACTGGCGAAATAGTTCAGGGTAGGCCTCTCGCTGGACGAGTTTCACCAACTGTTGCAAGGCGGTTGCCTTTTCAATGCTGCTCATCGTTTCTGCTCTCGACACGTTGGGTTCTCTTCTGGCAATACAAATGAATCTTTGAACCCACACCATAACACGAACCATTCGACGATAAGAACTACAATTTTTAAAAATCGGAAACACTTGCTGCACTTCTTGCTCGGCACCCACGTTAACCATCAGCTGCGTTTCTGGAATCTCCTCTCGTTCTCGCTGCCGCCACGTTGATTCAGGACCTTTCAAGTACTTAGGTCCGCGCCACCAAAGCTCCACTTCTGCTAACTCCTTTGGCATTAGTCCTCTGGATATCATATCGGCAGGATTGTCGCTGGTGCCTACGTGACGCCAACTTGTCGTAGTTGTAAGCGCCTGTATTTTCGTGACTCTATTCGAGACAAATTGCGTAAATTGCTCGGGACTTGTTGCAATCCACGCCAATGCAATCGTTGAATCGCACCATAACACAGTTAAATCGATAGGTATTTTTAAGGATTTCGTAACATCAGTGACCAATTGAGCCAAGAGCAAAGCACCACATAATTCTAATCTTGGAATTGTAACATTAGGTGAACAGTTAGAGCGTTTTTTAGACCTTTCGATTGGAGCCACTCGGGGCTTTGAGCACAGTAGAGAAATGTTGACCTGACCTACCTCATCATACGACCTTAGATATACGCAGGCACCATATGCATATTTAGATGCATCGCAAAAGCCATGTAATTGGATAGAGACTGATTTTGAAGGAAGGACACACCTGCACACCTTCACATCTCGTAACTGCTCCAGTTGAGATTTGTAATTGAGCCATTTCTTTAGCTCTTCCTCGTCGACACATTCGTCCCACTTCACGTTTTTCTTCCAAAGGCTCTGCATGAGGAGTTTGGCAATCAAAATTACTGGACCTGCCAAACCAATTGGATCGTAGAACTTAAAAATCTCCGAAAGAATCGCCCTTTTCGAAGTCTCCCGAGTTGCTTGGATTGCAGAACTAAAATTGAACATAAAGACATCCTCATCTGGTTTCCAAATAATGCCGAGGGTCTTCACTGCATGTTTCTCGCCGACCAGTAGCTTCTGTTCAATTTTCGCATCAGGAAGCTGCTCTAAGAAACTACTGCTATTGGAGCACCATTTATGAAGATCAAATCTTCCACTTTCAAACATTGCGATTAACTCGTTCTTTAGGTGAATTGCGTCGTCAACTGTTTCTGCACCGGAAAGTATGTCATCTATGTACGAATCGTCTTGGACAATTTCAGCAGCCAGAGGAAAGGTTTTTGCTTCGTCGATACACAACTGCTTTACGGCACGAACAGCTTGAAATGGAGCACTAGATAAGCCGTACGTTACGGTAGTCAATCGGTACACATCTGGTTCTTCTGCTTCGTTGGTTCGCCACAAAATTTGTTGAAAGCTGTGATTCTTTTCGGCCAGGTTGACTTGCCGATACATCTTAGAGAGATCAGCCGTGAAAGCGATTTTGTGTACTCTGAACCTTAATACAACGTCACTAAGCTTTGATTGAATTACCGGACCAACAAGCAGATTGTCATTCAATGATCTTCCATTTGTCGTTACTGCCGAGCCATCGAACACCACGCGACATTTTGTTGTGCTGCTATCAGGTTTTTCGACTGCATGGTGAGGCAGAAAGTAATGCTCTCCTGGAGCGAGATCCATTTCGTTCAGACAACCAACTCGATACATGTGACCCAAAGCTATGTATTCGTTCATAAATTCCTCGTAATCGTTTGCCAGCAACCAGTTTTGTTTAACTCGCCTTTCGGTGGATTTTAGACGTCGCAACGCTAACACCTTTGATTCGCCAAGGTTTGGACAATTGGGTTTAAACGGTAATTCGACTACATAACGGCCATCTTCTTGTCGAACATGAGTATTGACAAAATGTTGTTCAGCTAGAGTTTCTTCAGTAGTACGCTTAGTTTCGTCACCGCAATTTTCTAACTCCCAAAACTGCCTCAAAGTATTGTCCAACATTTCATTTGTCACTACCGCTGCGATCATCGGTTTTTGAATCTCCACCCTTCCACCAACGACCCATCCAAAAACGGTTTATTGTAGAACAGGGCTGCCATTCAGTAACGGGATACGATCAGAGGCCATTACTTTAGTGTAAATATCCATGCCTAGCAGTACATCAACGCGATCGGGGGTATTAAAGGTTGGATCTGCTAGCGTAAGTTTTTCGGGGATTTGCAGCAAATCTGATTTGAAAGCTTCCGACGGCAACTCGGCGGTAATTTTGGTGGTAACAAGGCACTCGATTTCAGTCTCAAAATCAGAAGTAGTAGAGCGAATCGTGGCATGAACCTTGTACTGTAGAGACGATGCCGACCCACAAACTCCTGTTACTTGTGTTCCACCCTTCACTTTTCTCAGACGCAGCCGCTGGACACAGTTTTCGGTTATAAAATTACACATGGAGCCAGAATCCAAAAGAACTCGTACCTTGTGAAGTTCCTTAAACGAGTCCTCCAGGTAAACGACAGCAGTATTGAGTAGAATTTGGCGTCTAATCGAAACGGAACGATATGGCACTGAAATGCTAGAGTTCGACACGGTTGGTTCTGATGGCTTCGGTTGCTCTGGTTGTTTAACAACGGGTTTCGCAGAAACGCTTGGACCTGGCGCAACTGGTAAAGATGTAGCAGGATTCAAATGCAGTAACGTATGCTGATTTTTCTGGCAGATTCGACAAAGACTTCGAGTACATTGATTAGCAGTGTGATTATGCGACAAACAATTGAAACACAAACTCAACGATTTAATTTTCTCGCAACGTTGTTTAGGCGATAACTCCAAGAACGCTTCGCATTGGTTAATGTAGTGATTTTTACGACAAAGAAAGCAACTAATCCGCGTAGTATCACGTGTCACAGTATTAGCTGAAACCGGTCGGTTTCTCAGAGGAGAGCGACCCTTGTTCAAATGTGTGACAGAAGAACGACCACCTTGCGAGGATTCACAACTTTTGGAAATGCAGTCCAGTTTCTCCAGCATTCCACAATGATTGCTCAAAAAATTCACCATTTTGCTCCAGGATGGCACTTCAGCTTCGCCTAAATCTGCTTCTTACGATCGACGTGTTTTCGCATCCAGGCGCATCATTACCATTTGAACGAAAATTAATTCCGATAGACGATCTAACTCAAACCCCAAGGAAGACAAAGCTCTAATGTGCTTCAAAAAACTATCGACTAACGACCGCAGCGCAGGCGCATTTTCCGAAGTCATAGTTGGGATTCGAAAAATATCACCCAAATGCTTTTCCGTAAGCCACCGTTTATTTTCGTAACGACGAATTAACGCATTCCAAAGGGAAGTAAATGTCTCTTCATCGCACTGTATGTCGCGAGCTTCACCACACAAACACATTCGCAAATAATGCAATCGTTCAAAGTCGTCTAGATTTTCTCGTCGTCGAATAATAGCATTGAATTGGTTGCGAAAATAAAGCCAATGTTCATAATGGCCATCAAACTTAGGACCTTTTCAGGATTTTCGACTTTAACGGATGTGTCAGACGCATTGGGCTTCATCAATTTAACTCGACGGCGGATAAGAAATCGTCACTCATCAAGCAGCTCCTCGATTGCAAAAACTTGCTGATTCACCTCGTCGAGATCGTCCTGCTTTACAAGACAATACAGCTTCATGCGGGCCTCACGCAGCTGGGCACGTAAATCGACGACTACCTCCGTCTTAGCATCTAACCCATCGACATCACCATCAGCAGGAAAATTTTTCACCGCGTCTAACAACTTGGTCGCTCGTTCCTGCACGGTCTCAACCACTCTATTGAAGGAAACAATCTGGGTCTTTTTTTCAGTCATATTTGCTAACGGTAGGTCATACACGGTCACGCTCAATGTGGATTTGCGTTTGCTCAATATAAATTCAAGGCGGGCTCAGGTCACTTACCTTTTGCAATGGCGGATTCTTATTGTTGTAGCGGCGTCAACTGCCGTCTTTCTCTGCAGCGATGGCCGCCGACGTCCGCAGGCACGCGGTTAGATAATTTCGGCACACTTTTTATGTGCTTTTTGGCACTCAAATCACTTTCAATTTTCCTTTTTCGATACTTTTTTCCGTTTGTTCACTCGGTCAAGGTCAATAGCAATGTTACTTGGCACGATAAATGTTCTCGGTACACACACGGCACTGTCACTCGATAGGTAGTTCCAAAATATCACGACGGATATAGTTTTTCCACCAACGATTCGGCGGTAAAATTTGTCCGGACTTTCGATTTGCAATTGGGAACACAGCCACAAATTGCCTCAGCACTCGAAAAAAGCACGCGTCTCGCTTGACGTATCTGAACATAATAGCGAAATGTGCCGGCGCCAGGCACTTTCAGCGCTTAGAAGAGCGAATCCATTGTTCGGGTGTCTCACTCGGTATTGTTCGCATGGCTTTGCGTGCGTCGCAGCGCACACTAGTTTCGGTACGACTATAGTCTTTTCACTCGGAGAAATTCATTTGTCGAAACGATTGCCACGTTGCCGTTTCATCCATCCGGTTCGAAGGACCAAAATGTTCGGATCATAATGGATTCGAGACGGTGGACTGTATTTTCTATAGTTCGCTTAGCCAAGGATGGATGCAGGGCATTTCGAATTTGTTTTTCGTATCGATCGGCACACAATGTAGGAACAACTCGGTGTAACTTTTATTCTCGAAATAACACAATTTATTCGGAACGTCGGAACTTTTATTTCTTATCTCGGCACACAGATTGTACTTGTCCTTGCAATGGTCAAATAGTAAAAAGAGAGTCTGACTAGATAATTCTTTGGTTTTTTTAGAAACGGTTAACAAAGGATTCACAAATATCCACGCATCTCGTCTAATATTAATTGCGATGTTTTCTCTATGGGTTGTCAATAAATTTCGCTGCGTTGAACATTGATCGGTACTTAGCTTCGGCACGAACAGTAATCATCAATACCATCCCAAAATAGCATTTT
Source organism: Wyeomyia smithii (assembly GCF_029784165.1). Lineage (NCBI taxonomy): Eukaryota > Metazoa > Arthropoda > Insecta > Diptera > Culicidae > Wyeomyia > Wyeomyia smithii. The sequence goes on from NC_073696.1 coordinate 74,956,574, forward strand.
TCAATTGCTGCTCAAAAATGAGTCGTGTTCCAAAATTAAACCAATAGCACGAAATAATATCTTTTGTCCAAAGAAACATTTATGCAAGGTTTCAGCCAAATCATAAATGGTCGTTTAAATTGGGTTTTATCGTGGAATTGCTAAGATGTAACTTTTGTTTGTTTTACACTTTTTGACGTTGACTAACGTCTATATCGAAGTTAGGCACCTGGATTTGAAAATCTAGTAATTCAACCAGGAAAACCAGGGAAAAGTGGTCAGGTTTTGAGCGCTTATTTTGCAGTCATCTATAATGAGGTTTTCGAGGTTTTGGCATCAATCGATCAGAAATTCTTTTACGGTTAAATTTATGTAACAAAAACAAACTATTGTTTGAGATACACTATTGAAAAATTGGTAATTAATATCGATTGTCTAAATCATACCGCGCAGCCTATCACTACCTCTCTTCCCAAGCACAGTCGACACTAACGGATACAATCGATCTGACTTTGTTGTTATTGTTGTTGTCACTTTCTGTTTCCGATGTTTATTTGCGTTCCTTGTCAATCCATTCTCTACCGAATGGTACCGATTACATACGGACGCTAGGTGTTAGCAGCTAAAAGGAGGAAAAACAAAATAGTACCGGTCATCTCGTGCCGGTTTGACCCGTAATGCAGGTGTCTGTTAGTAATACATGGCTACTGCAAAATACTAAAATGGCTGGAATTTTGGATGGACTAACCAGTAAACGAGAAAATCGGCAACTGGTACCTTTTGGTGCCTCGAAGTTTTGTAAAAGAAGCGTTGCAATTCCCTCTACTATTTGTTTCAATGGGATATAAGAATACGGTAGTCAACGTCATGCGGTCGTGTCTTGAATACCACCCTCCTACTATATTTTAGCCCGGTCAGTTTTAGGCAACTTTGTTGAAAAAAGGTTTTTTTTTCCTGCCTCTCAAAAGCCTGCTTTTTATATCGCAAGAAGTTTTAGCCCTCAAACTCAAACTGGAAAATACGAAGGACGACAGCTTTTTACCCATTCTTGTGAATTTAGGTACCCAAGCCAAGCTAGAAATGCATTTAAAGTTGTCACACTTCCTCAACCCGGACGTTAAACGTGCGCCACCTTTCCCTATTGAATCGATGGAGACGCTAGGTTCACCATTGCTAGGTAATTAATTTAGGTGAAATTTTTTTAATTGCTCGATAGCAATGTTCTAGAGCAGCGGTTCTCAACCTTTTTTTGTCCGCGTACCCCTTGGCAATATTTTCCATATCGATTGTACCCCCTAGCTTGGAATTTTTTCGCAAAGTGGAAAAGAGTAGTGGTAGATCATATTGTGGAAGTCTAGTTAAGGTTTCAAATTGAACTTTGGTCAAACAATGATTGCTACAGTCTTGTTTTAAGAGCAAGATTGAACAACAAAGTATTATAAAGAAAAATTTCTTTGTCCGCCATTACTGATTCTTCTTCCGCGTACCCCCTGGAGGCTTTCAAGTACCCCCAGGGGTACGCGGACCCCAGGTTGAGAACCGCTGTTCTAGAGAGAAACTTTTTCTATGAAATTGTTACATATAATGTAACGATTATTTTCATGTTATTACAAGTGACCAAATGTTTTGATAAAGTGAATAAATCAGAGTAGATAGAATTCAAGATTGTTTTACATTGTTGTAGCCATGTTAATTCCAAGTAACTTCGTAGAAAATGGTTTGTGTTTTTTTTTTCTCAAACCACATATTTAGAGCTGTTTTCCTTAATGTATCTTTAAATGCGATTGTTTGTCTGTTTGTATCTCATATGCTCAAAAACTACTGAATCGATTGCTGTGAAAATTTGTTAACGGTGGTTTTCGAGTGAAAGGAGTGACACGATCATATTATTTTTACTGTGTCTCATAAGGGTGGTAAAAAATAGGGGGTAAGCAACAGCGGTTTCGTTTCATGTAAACTCCTCAACACTAAATTCGATCCCTGCCACAGTTTGTGTACAGTGGGTATTTTTCGTGGTCCCCGTGGCTCTGTGGTTAGCGATGTCGGTCGGCTAGCTCTTCCACACAGTTGTGATATCGTGTTCGATTCCCGATCAGGTCGAGGATCCTTTCGAGTTGGAAATTTTCTCGACTCAGCACTGGGGCACGGTGTATCGTTGTACTTATCCTACAACATGCAGAATGTGCCAAAAACAATATCGATGACGAATTCTGTCAACTAATAATGGGGTTGATCGAGATCGCTATTAGCCCCATAGACTAGCGTGCGATTTTTTTGTTTTGTGTTGGCTCAACTATTTGTCTATTATCGGGCTCTGACCACCGTGTGATTCCTTTTGTCGGATTCAAATTGACTTCCGGTGAGCTTTTATTCACTATTCAATACAATTTGTTGAACTTTCGGTCTACTCTTTTCTTGTTTCGACAATCTATAGGAAAAAAAATCTCTTGTGATCCCTTAAGCAGGTTTTCTAACTTTTAGGCGGGCAGGCTAATTGAACCTCAGTTTCTCAACGACGAACTAATAGTTTTGCAGAAAGCTCGCACGCGGATTTTCTTAGTTCCGACTCATCAGACCTTTTTATTAATTTTTATTTCTGTTTTTGATTTTTTTTTTATTTTTTTTGATATATTTTTTTGTTATTTTGATTAATTTTTTTCAATTTTTTTATTTCTTTTTTATTATTTTTATTTTTATTTTTTTTTTATTTATTGTTTTTATTTTTATTTTTTTTTGACTTCGTTGTACAGTAACACTATTTATGATGGTATGGTGCATGGAATAACTTCGGAAGCAATGAATATAAGAGCAACTGTAATTCATTCAAATAGCTAATAAGTTAGATTAAGGTTCTATAAAACATGTAATATTCAAATTGCGCTTCTTATATTCATTCTTATTCTGTTAATGACACATATAAAGATTTGTAAAACGGCATACGTTAAATAGTGATTCAAAACTCATCGAAAGTCAATTTGAATTCGACAAATGGACATGAGAATAAGCGCTTTCCTTTATGTAACAGTTTAAGACGAAAGTTTCTCCCAAGAATATTGCTATCGAGTTCTAGATCCAAATTTCCCCGTAAATTCACCTTCTGGCAATGGTTGACTTGGCGTCTCCATCATTCAACGGTGAACGGAGGCGCACGGTTAAGGTTCGGGTTAAAGGGGTGTGGAAACTTTTGACGCATGTCTAGCATGTTTTTCCAGTTTGAGTTGCTACAGTGTTAAAATGTTTTACGCTTTTGTCGACTAGTGTTATCACTGTCAACTGATTGGAACTGAAAGTCGTTTTTATGGTCAGCTCGTTCTTCGAATGTTGATATTCAAAGTTTTCAATTTTGGCTGAAAATGCTTTCGTGACAGTAAGGAGTTTTGGTTTTGGCAGTGGCCGTGACTGTTATTAGTTTGAATATGTCTGTTCATGTAAACCTGATACATACATAAATCTTTCCATGAGCTTGAGCGACTATGCTGAGCTTTGTTCCTTTTATTACAATCAATCATTATTAGTCAGCCGAGTTGTCTACTCATAAAGTCTACCAATCTCCACCTAATTTCAAAATTCATATTCATGCTTTAAGAGGAATCTCCTGATGAACTCACAGTTGAATACAACGGTTGATTGATTAATGCTATTTGGTACTAGATTATAATAACAATACACAATAACAAAACAGTAAATCTTGTTACCTGGTATACAATAAACTCGTATATAATGAATTGAATAGCGATATTTCAAATAACAATAGCGAATACTAAACGAGGACACTAAAGCCAAACTTACATCAACCATGGTGGCGTTACATAAACCGAACGGGTGAGGATATCTGAAGGCATTTCAAGCCATCTTTCCGCTCGAAATACCACTCGGCCTGGCAGTAGCGAAAATGTTTGTCATTCTTTTGGCGATCGTCCGAATGCACCGCAAGACAACTTTCCTGTTTACATGATACCAGTGGCAGCAGCAGCAGCAGCAGCAGCGTCAGCAAAAGTGCCAGTATGTAGCACTAAGTAATTTCGAATTCAAGGCACAACAGACTACAGCTTTGCCTCAAAGTTTTCTTCGAAATAAATAGATGCCTTGCCTAAAAGTTAAGCCCCCTCCCCCCATGATCTACACTCTCATCTTCTTCTTCACTCAGAAGTTGCCCGTTTGGTGATGTTCGTTCGTTTTGCTGAGTTGAGTTGAGATTGCTCTCTGGGCCTCTGACCGTGTACTGTTCTTATGCCCGGAAGTCGACGAGATTGGATTGTGGAGGCTTAAATTTATGATGTGAGAAGTGGGCTCTTGGATAGGTCAGTGGTTTATTAAATCTGAGTTTGATGGACTTAAAAGTTGTTATAATTGTTGTTGAATTTATTCTTTTTTTAAATATTTTCGTTGTTTCAAAACGTTTAAGGGAGCTAAGTTTCGAACCGCGGAATTGAGCTTCCAAGATTTCCGAATTGTGCTGTCCACCTACCCGAAACAACAATGGAATACAGTCCATTAATGCAAACATGTCTCCTGGGTTACATAAAGGAAAATGCTTTTCCTCGCATCCCAGAGTTTGCTGGCAGCGCTGAAATGCGACGGCGGAACGGTCCCGCCAGTGGCGTGCGTCGTTAGAGCAGAACTTGCGGCTATACACGACAGACTGGGCATGGACTAACCAACAGCCAGCATGAAGGATCGTAAAACATGACGAGGGTACACAAAAACCGGCATCCGCCAGTCGGAGCTCGGTGAGTGTGTAGTTGCGGTAGTGCTGTTATTATAATGTTAGCTTCCTGTCATTAGTGGTATCACGCTTTTGCCAAGCAGATGAGCCACTCGCCATCGTCGCTGCCACGACCGGTGGTGCCGCTGTCCTTTATTGGCGTGATGCTGGGATTTGAGTTCTGATGTGCAAAGAGACGGCGAAACTACTTTCGGGAAATCGCTGGTGCCCAAGTTTCATCAGCATAATCATTTTTGCAGCGCACAGTGAAATTCAAATGCTGGGGGAAAGCGTCACGAAATGCGAATGTGGACGCCTGTTATACTCTGCATTCCGGAAACAGACCATTTTTGTGCAATCAGCATTAAGGGAGCCATGCTTTTGCTTTTTTTTTTGAGTTTGGTTTTCGTAGCTCGTAAGCTGTAGTGCGAATAATCAGAAGTCAATTATTTTTGTAAATGGTACTTGGATTTACTTCGAAGCTAGCGCGAATGCATTCGACTGAGTGCATCTTATTGGCCACAGGTGGATGCGAACACACTTCACCAAAGATAACGAGGAATATACAAAAGCGTTAAAGTTTTGTACAAATGTCAACAAGAGAGAAATCAAAAATAATCAAGGTAAAGTAAATGGATTGTTCATTTCGGACAAACTATATCAATACACGAAAGCATGACTTTAAACTTAAAAATAGTTTTCTTGGAGAATGTCTATAACGTTTCTTCATCAACACCCACAGATTCACACAACTCATCCAGTTTAAATTCTCCATTACTTTCTAGCAACAATTACAATTTTTCATTACTTTTCGAAACACAATAAATCAATAATAGTCAGTTACAATTTCCAACGAAGGAGCACAACTGACGTAATGGAAAAATAATTTCGAATTAAAGTTGCCCTAATTTGTTGGGATGAGTTTGCTAATTTTTCAACTGTACGAGTGTACGCTGTTCGCGCAATCATTTGGGGTACCATGTAGAGTAACAGTATTTTCGAGATTTCAGATTCGGCCGGTGTGTAACATTGTTCGAGCAATGCTCCGAGTGGTGCACTAATTTGCTCGTCTCGACCGGGAAAGTTTCGTGCCCCCTCACCCAACGCCTGCCAGTTGGCGATATTTACAGATTCTGTTGAAAATTAAATTCAAATCACCATAAATTTGCTGCCACGTCTCGGAAGCAAATTTCCGAAGAAAACTGCGCTGTTTTTGTTGGCGAGTTGCCGGTCGTCCTGCCCAGCCCAGCCCAGCTTATTGTTCTTTTTGTTGTTACGATGATGATGGAAAAAAGCTCTTGTTTGTTAGTATGATTCAGGCGACAGTGATAAAAAGAAGACAAAAAGCTGCTCGTGGATCCCACGAAGGTTAAAGCCGAAAAAACAATTACAGATGTCAGTTTTGTTTCAGTCGCCGGGTGCACACAAAGGAGGCTGTTAGCCGCGACTGAATAGAGCAAAACCGCTCGCCCTGGGAGTCAATATTTCAACGAAGGCAGCACTGGGCACGGAACGGAAGCGTTACGAAATGCCACACCAATCCCCTTGCCCAACACCGGCTCGGGGCAATGTCTCTGGTTTATGTAACTAAGCAGAACCATGAGTGCAAAGAAAATTTGGACAAAAACGGAACCAAATGCCAACGAGTTGTGCAAAGGGGCCATAAAACACGGATGAGCGACAGAATGGGATGGCAAAAAGCTCCGATATGGCCTCCAAACTATACCGGACAGGTTGGTGTGGGCTTTTTTCCGTTCTAAGCTAGGCGGGGACATGGAGTACAGGGGGGAAAAGTGAAAAGATTCCAAATGTGATTACGGAAAAAAATAGATTTATTTCAGATAAAATTTATTTTGGAGAATTTATGACTGGCGATATCTTTTTTTCACGACTTCTTGCTCTCGTTTGCCACCCATTGTATAGTTTTATGGGTGCGACTTGATGTCATCCAGATTGGACAGGTTATTCCTGTTTTCCGATTGCTTTTTCGGTGTCTCGGGTCGGGTTGAGTATCGCTGCGTGCAAACGGAGATTTCCCGAATGCTCGTCGATAGTTCGCCAATTATTTGATTCGTTAATTTCTTTTCAATCCATTCGAGAGAGCAGTTTGCGTAATGTTATTTTATTGCTATCACTGCAAATGTTTTTCTCTCATTCGCCTCTCTGCTGAGCTGATAATATTGAATCACGTAATATATTTTGGTATTTTGTTTTGCTATGATAACGAAAAGTAACAATAAACGTGTACTGATGTGGTCTATGACGTTCAACTTTCGCCCAATGTCCATAAATGACGAAATAAGTAGGGTTCACTTATTTTAGGAAGACAGGAGCCTAGATTAGATGTCTCAACTTAATTTTTATAAAATGCAGAATAGCGTGATAAAAGATTTTGACATTCATATTGTTTGGTACAATGTTTTATAAGAGGTACTGTCGTAATAAAATATAAATTGTATAGAAATAAAATAAAATAATCTTCATTCTGTGCCGAACACGCATCAGTACTGGACGTGTTTGGTGATCGGTCCGATAGAGTATAAAACAAAAGACGTGTGAACAAGTGTTGGCATTGTTTGCCTGGTCGAGTGAAATAAATCCGGGTTCAAGGTCGTTCCTTTGTGCAACTGTTTCGCATCGTGACTGCCAGCTGGTGCGTAAGCCGATTTGGCTGCTGGCTGGATTGTGCTACAGCAGTGGACGAGACACAAACGAGGAAAAAGAAGAAGCCATCAGTGTCAGCGAGTCGTATCGCTGTGTGGAGTGATCTCACACCTGGCTCGCTGCTGGTGGCTGTTTGGTGCTGCTGTATTGGTGCTGCTGGCTGTAACGGCTGCTACTTCGAACGATCGGACAACCAACCTTACTGGAAGGGAGAAATAAAAAGGTACGTGTTCTTGTCAGCGCTAGTGCGCTAAACATAGCGCGATGGATGTAGATCCCTCGCCTCCCGCGCCACCATCCCCGAACCCCTCTGACCCTGACCCTTCTGTTACCCCCTCCCCTGTTCATTCTTCAGTCCCCCCTCGCCCCAGGCTTTACCCAGACGGAGCCCAGGGCAGCTATACTGTTTATTTTCGGCCAAAGGCAGGACCGAAATCGAAAAAGTTGAACCTCTTGCAGATTTCTAAAGACCTGACGAAGGAGTACAAGGGCGTGACCGAAATTTCCAAGGTCCGGCCTAACAAGCTCCGTGTCGTGGTCGGTAACCTGAAAGAGGCCAACGATATAGCTTGCTCTGAGCTCTTCACACGCGAGTATCGCGTTTACATACCCGCACGAGACGTGGAGATCGACGGTGTCATAACCGATTCGAGTCTGTCCGTCGAGTGTATACTGCAAAGTGCCAAAGGGTGCTTTAAGAACAAAACGTGTCCCGAAGTAAAGGTGCTCGACTGCAAGCAATTGCGGTCAGCATCGATCATCGGTGGCAAAACAGTATACACTCCGTCAGACTCGTTTCGAGTTACGTTCGCCGGGTCTGCACTACCAAGCCACGTCTCGATCCACCGGGTTCGTCTCCCTGTGAGGCTCTACGTGCCCCGCGTCATGAACTGCCTGAATTGCAAGCAGTTAGGCCATACAGCCGCCTACTGCTGCAATAAGGCACGTTGTGGCAAGTGTGGGGAGTCTCATGCGGAAGATTCTTGCAGTGTTAACGCTGAAAAGTGTATTCACTGCGGAGAAAATCTGCATGAGCTCTCGACATGTGCGGTGTACATGCAGCGCAGGGATAAAATAAAACGGTCTCTCAAAGAGCGTTCAAAGCGTTCCTACGCTGACATGCTGAAGAAGACCGCTACCACTTCTCCCGTTACTTCGAACCCCTTCGATCTGTTGCCCTCTGAGGAAACCGATTCTGACGATTCACCAGCGGGAACATCTTACGCCAATCCTGGGGAGTCTAGAAAGAGGAAAAATATTTCCTCTCCTAAACTTCCCAGAAAAGGTCCTAAGATTTCTCAAAGTGAAATGAAAGTTACAAACAAACCAAACAGTGCTGCGGAAAAACCGAAGCAAACTCCTCCTGGGCTGGCAAATTTAAAGTCCCAGAAGGAGTTCCCAGCACTGCCAGGAACATCTAAAACCCCAGTTGCTCCTTTTACACTCCCAGTTGATGAAACAAACTCTGGATTAGTGAAATTTTCTGACATTGTGGACTGGATTTTTGAAACTTTCAATGTACCCGATCCAATTAAAATTTTTCTTACAGCATTCCTCCCAACAGTTAGATCATTTTTGAAGCAGTTGACTGCCCAATGGCCTCTCCTTGCAGCGATTGTATCCTTCGATGCCTAATTCAACTGCGTATATGAAGGATTCTATCTCTGTCTTACAGTGGAATTGTAGAAGTATTTTACCAAAAATTGATTCGTTTAAAGTTTTGATAAATAAAAACAAATGCGATGCATTTTCCCTTTGTGAAACTTGGCTTACTTCAAATATTGATCTCAACTTCCATGATTTTAATATTATTCGCCTTGATCGAGACACCCCATATGGAGGAGTACTTTTAGGGATTAAAAAGTGCTATTCTTTCTATCGTATTAACCTCCCCTCGATTCCAGGCATCGAAGTTGTCACATGTCAAATGACAATACAAGGTAAAGAGCTTTGTATTGCCTCAATATATATTCCCCCCAGAGCACAGGTTGGGCAACGGCTGCTCTTTGATTTAATAGAACTTCTTCCCTCGCCACGTTTGATTTTGGGAGACTTCAACTCTCATGGCGTGGCTTGGGGCTCCCCATACAATGATAACCGCTCCTCTTTAATCTATAACCTTTGCGATGACTTCGACATGACTATTTTAAACAACGGTGAAATGACACGTATCCCGAAACCTCCAGCGCGCCCAAGCGCTTTGGATCTATCCTTATGTTCGACGTCGCTACGGTTGGATTGCACATGGAAGGTAATCCTCGATCCTCACGGTAGCGACCATCTGCCTATTCTTATTTCAATTACTAACGGGTCAACTCGCATGCGACCAATTGACATTCCGTATGACCTCACACGAAATGTCGATTGGAAGTTATACGAGGAAATGATTTCAAAAGCGGTCGAGTCGATTCAACATCATTCACCACTTGAAGAATACAACCTCCTCGCGGGCTTGATTCTCGACGCCGCGTTGCAAGCCCAAACGAAGAAATATCCCGGCGTAACGATCAAAGAACGGCCTCCCACTCCGTGGTGGGACCAAGAGTGCTCCGATGTCTACACGCAAAGATCCGACGCGTTTAAGGCCTACCAGACGGGAGGTATACCTGGCGACTATTTACGGTATTCGGAGCTTGATACCAAGCTTAAAAGCTTGGCTAAAGCAAAGAAACGTGGATATTGGCGTCGGTTCGTGAACGAGACGTCGAGGGAGACATCGATGAGCACTCTTTGGAACACAGCCCGAAGAATGCGGAATCGCGTAACGGTCAACGAAAGCGAGGAGTCTTCAAGTAGGTGGATATTTGATTTTGCCAGGAAAGTATGTCCGGACTCTGTTCCTGAGCAAAATATTGTTCGCGACGCGTCTCCGAGCCACGACGCGATAGAATCACCTTTTACGATGGCAGAACTTTCAGTTGCCCTCCTGTCCTGTAACAATAACGCGCCTGGATTAGATAGAATCAAATTCAACTTGTTGAAGAATCTACCCGGCAATGCCAAGAGGCGCTTGTTGAACTTGTTCAATAAGTTCCTGGAGCAAAACATTGTACCGCAGGATTGGAGGCAAGTGAAGGTGATCGCCATCCAAAAACCAGGGAAACCAGCTTCTAATCACAACTCTTATAGGCCGATTGCAATGCTATCCTGTATCCGGAAATTGATGGAAAAAATGATACTCCGTCGTTTAGACCACTGGGTCGAATCAAATGGTCTACTATCAGAAACTCAATTTGGCTTCCGCCGTGCCAAAGGGACGAATGATTGTCTTGCGTTGCTTTCAACAGATATTCAGCTGGCGTATGCTCGTAAAGAACAAATGGCGTCTGCGTTCTTGGACATTAAGGGGGCTTTTGATTCCGTTTCTATTGACATTCTTTCGGGTAAACTTCACCGACAAGGATTTTCTCCAATTTTGAACAATTTTTTGCACAATTTGTTGTCCGAAAAGCACATGCATTTTACGCATGGCGATTTGGCAACTTTTCGCATTAGCTACATGGGTCTTCCCCAGGGCTCATGTTTAAGCCCCCTTCTTTACAACTTTTATGTAAAAGACATCGACGAATGTCTGGCAAATTCATGCACGATAAGACAACTTGCAGACGACAGTGTAATCTCTGTTACAGGAGCCAAAGCTGCCGATTTGCAAGGACCATTGCAAGATACCTTGGACAATTTGTCTGCTTGGGCTTTACAGCTAGGTATCGAATTCTCTCCGGAGAAGACTGAGATAGTAGTTTTTTCTGGGAAGCATGAACCTGCTCAGCTTCAAACACAATTAATGGGTAAAACGATTTCTCAGGTTTTGGTACACAAATATCTTGGTGTCTGGTTCGACTCTAAAGGCACCTGGGGTTGTCACGTGAGGTATCTGATGAAAAAATGTCAACAAAGAGTGAATTTTCTTCGTACAATAACCGGACAATGGTGGGGAGCCCATCCAGGAGACCTTATAAGGCTTTACCAATATTGTCTGTTATTGAATACGAGTGTTTCTGCTTCCGCTCCGCAGCAAACACACATTTGATCAAACTGGAGCGAATACAATATCGTTGTTTGCGTATCGCCTTAGGTTGCATGCAGTCGACCCATACGATGAGTTTGGAGGTTTTAGCTGGAGTACTACCATTGAAAAACCGCTTCTGGAGCCTGTCTTCTCGTATTCTAATCAAATGTGAGGTCTTGAACCGTCCCGTGATTGAAAATTTTGAAAGGTTAATCGAACTTAATTCTCAAACCCGTTTTATGACATTGTATTTCAATCACATGTCCCAAAATATTAACCCTTCTTCGAATATTCCAAATCGTGTCGACTTATCAAATACTTCTGATTCTACTGTGTTTTTCGATACATCCATGATAGAAGAAACTCGTGGAATCCCGGATCATTTACGCGTGCAGCAGATCCCTAAAATTTTTTCCAATAAATATCGAAACATCAACTGCGACAATATGTACTACACTGACGGATCACTTCTTGATGGGTCCACTGGCTTCGGTATCTTCAATAACAATTTAACCGTCTCCCATAAGCTCGATAATCCTGCTTCTGTTTACGTCGCAGAATTAGCTGCAATTCAGTACACCCTAGGGATTATCGAAAAAATGCCCACGGACCATTATTTCATCTTTACGGACAGTCTCAGTTCCATTGAGGCTCTCCGATCGATGAAAGATGTTAAGCACTCTCCGTATTTCCTGGGGAAAATACGGGAACATCTGAGTGCTTTATCCGAAAAATCTACTCAGATTACCTTAGCGTGGGTCCCTTCTCACTGCTCGATACCGGGTAATGAGAAAGCGGACTCTTTGGCTAAGGTGGGCGCAACAAACGGTGATATTTATGAAAGACCAATTGCCTTTAATGAATTTTTCGCACTTGTACGTCAGAATACGATCATCAGTTGGCAAAATGCTTGGACCAGAGGGGAATTGGGAAGGTGGTTACATTCCATAATCCCCAAAGTATCGACGAACCCGTGGTTCAAGGGGTTGGATGTAGGTCGGGATTTCATTTGCGTGATGTCCCGGCTTATGTCCAATCACTATAGATTTGACGCGCGAGTCCGTCGTGTTGGGCTCGGGGAAAGTGGTATCTGTGCCTGTGGTGAAGGTTATCACGACATAGAGCATGTGGTTTGGTCATGCCCTGTACACCGTGACGCCAGGTCTAAATTAATAGCTTCCCTGCAGGCCGAGGGTAGACAGCCGGCTGTTCCTGTTCGTGATGTCTTGGCGAGCCGTGACCTATCCTACATGTCCCTTATATACGTTTTCCTGAAATCCATCCACGCCCCAGTCTAGTCCCGTTCCCCTCCGTCTACACCCAACAAAACGACAAGAACACGTTTGAACCTTAAGCACAAAACCAGCAACCAGACCCCGCACAATAGAACCAGGACCCAAGGACTACGAGCCTCTGTCCCAACTCACGACATCGTGGCTCAGCAGAACGAATCCATACATGCCATTCGACGATTATCAGTCGACCATTGAACAACAAAACACTGATTGGAAATCCCATGCTAGTTTTAAGTTAGACTTAATTTCAGCTCGTAGTCGGCAGCGAGGATAAAAAATTTGCTTTAGTTTTTAAGTCATCAGATATAATTGGCGCCGTTAAACATTAAATTGTATTTGTGCCGTGTCAAATAAATGTTATGTGAAGAAAAAAAAAAAAAAAAATAAAAAAATCTTATATTAATTTATTTGTGTTTCCTGTTGTGTACTCAAAAACTATATTAATTTTATTTTCAATCGAAACAAATTATTGCTGCATCACAATGACTCACAGAACGAATCTAGGCATCACTAGTAAAATGGAAATGGTTGTTTGTCATCAAAGTTAGTGTTTGGTCAGTTGTAATATTTTCATAAATGCAAAAATGATTTAAACGCCAACTTTTCTAAAGCGTTCTCGTTTTAGGAAAAGTTGTGGTTTTAATGCAATTATACTAGAAAATCACTTATGTTTTTTTCATTCTTGTCGTCAAATTTAAAAACAAAAAAGTTTCATTTCAAAGACATTTTAACTTGGAGCACGGTTCATAGTCCAGGGTTGTTGAACTGTAATTTTCTGGAATTTATTTTTAATCAAGTTGTTTTCCAATTCAAAACTAATTCTTTATTTCTTTCTTTCCTTTTTTCTGTCTATCTACCAACCTGTATTTTATGAATTTTGTGGAGCTTCGGTACAAATCATTTGAATTTTCTCAACGTTTCGACACCGGTTGGTACCATCCTCAGGGAAACTATATTATTTTTTTAAGCTAGACATTGTTTACAATTTTTTCCATATATTGCCTATTTACAAATCTTTGTTTTGTTGATCATCCTGTGGGTAAATTGGGACAAATGCAACCTATAAAATTTGGTAGTACTTCAGCTTAGCTTAAAGGAAAAGCATTGACATCATAATTCCGAAACAAAAGCTAAAATATGGAATTTTAAGGAAAAGTCCAGGAGATGTACAATCTTTGGCAAAAATGTGTGTTTTGTATGCCTTAACAATTCCTTCGAACAACACTTTCATGTAAAATGCAGTTAGCAAAAGTTAAGTACAAAAAACTGTATTTTGAGTAGGTTCCATGTACTTACCTCCAAGTACTTGTACCAATATACTTTGTAACTTTGCACCTAATGAAGATAGGATTTTTATTTGTTCAACAAAGTTTCATATTTTAGAATTTTCTACAACTTTTCTGAATAAATCATTCCTCTATATTTTAACACAAACACAAAACAATTGTTCCGAAGACACTTTTAAGCTAGGCTGAAGGCCCGAGGCGCTATGGAATTGAGTTCCACTTTTTGACTTATTGGACCACTGTGCACCGGTAGTATTAGTCTCCTATAGATTTCGTGCGAATCTGTAGACCTAAGCTGACTACGCAATCCGTAATAAGTCCTATCGATTGCACCACCGCAACACCAACACCCGTCAGACTACCACGGTCTCTGCTATATACCATGTGCTTCATTTTGGCAGTGTCTATAGTGAGTCCAATGCTCACAGCTTCTCTTCTGAGCACCGTAGATGCCTCCTTCACAGTTTTACGATTAACAACGAAGAAGTTAATGATTTCGTGACAATAATGACGCTCCTCTTTACACCTGCCCTTTGAAAAGCCTTCGTATGCCCTTTCACGGCTATGTTTAACAGCAGGGCCTTGCTTCAGACCATCTAACGCCACAAAAGCATCCAAAAATTTGCCTGCTGTCCCGACACATGATGTGAAACCACCATTGGTCGCATTTATTAGCTTGATAAGTTTTGTATGGGAAACCATGTTCCAGAATTTTCTGCCACAGCTCGTTGCATTGCACTGAATCGTACGCTGCCTTGAAGTCTCGTAGATGAGTACTTCCAACCAGTCCATAGGTAGTTTCTGCTTAAACCATACCTTCAAGATGACTTATACAACATCATATATATTCCCATTTTTCCAAATCTTGTACAACGACACCGGTACGTAAATACTTTTGAGCCCAAGCGCTATAGAGTTCCAGCTGGCGCTTTTGAACGCATGCTTCACGCCTAGCGTGATGATTGCGCAATAGCGTATGTCCCCTCTGCGTTTGGTGTTTGCCGTTTTGGTGGCGTTGAAAATAGTATCCCACTTGAATCTACGCTTCCGGAAACCGAACTGGTTACTTGCCAGACCGTTTACACCCTCTAGTACATTACCCGTCTGTTGAGGATAATCCTCTCAAGCACCTTGCTAGCGGTGTCCAGCAGGCAAATAGGACGTTTCCAAGCTTTCGGCAGTAAGACCAAACTCTGCCGCTTCCACCTGCCAAGGAAGAGGCAGTGATTCAGGCACTTCTGCATGACTGCCCAAAACAGCCCGGGGGCTGTTTAAGTCGCCAGCCTGATTGTCAGGTTAGGAATACCATCCGGTCCCGGTGTCTTGCTCATTTAGGACATTGGAGATCACGATTTTCCCCATTCGAAACCCTAACCTCTCCCTCGATCTCGACACGGCTGTCGTCGCTCACGGATTGGATATTCGACAGGTTGGCCGACTATCCCTGGTCTGGGTCTGAGATACTGGAACTTCGGACGTGGGACTCGACAGCCGGAGGCCATGCACTAGGCTCGTGGCGTGGAGAGAGTCCCCCGGTGATACGCTCCAGCATCGCTGGTGATCGCTCTGCAGGTGTCAGCGCGCCTTTGGTCATGGCCTATCGAAGCAGGCCCTCTTTCTTGCCTTAATCACACTCTTTAGCGCCGATCTTGTAAAACCGAATTCTGCGCGGCGCTCAAGCGCCAGTAAGCCGGTGGTTCCCATTTCTAGGTTGGCGTGACCTAGGTATGGTGTCGTCGCACGCAAGCGATAGTATATCAACTATTTGGCCAGCAGTCGGGCGGAACCAGCTGCCTCCATCGCACTCTCTTCGTCGAATACCTCGGCATCGAAATGCGATGTCTTCCAGCTGCGGACGGTGTGAGTGTTGGTTCTACCCGTTACTTAACGCCTCGCGTTGTTTTCTACACTATGGCAAACTGGTTTGTGGTCGCTATTGGTATAGCCCTCGTCTACCCTCCAGTTCGTGAACAGTCCTGGGCCGGAGAACGTCACATTGATGATCGACTCCGCACCATTTCTGCTATATGTACATACAGAGGCTAGATCTGAGTTGAGCTTTGCCAAAACCTTCAACAGGATCTGACCCCTCTGCTCTGTAGAGTGACTTCCTCACTCAACAGCCCAAGCGTTGAAGTCAATAGATAAATTGTTGACCATCTGGGTGCACCTTTCGGTAGACCAACGTGGCGGAACATAGCAACTGCAGTAAAACATTCCGTTCACCTTGGCAACAGCGTACCCTTCGTTTGAAGTTGAAACAACCTCTTGAGCCGGGAAGCTGCCCGTCGTTCATACGGCCGTCATACTGGACTTATACGCAATCCAGTTACCATTTCCGGGAGGGATGCGGTAGAGATCCGATACGATGGCGATGTCTTTTTTTTTTAGCGACTCAGTGACTGCTTGGTATAGCAGCTGCTGAGCCGCATAGCAGTGGTTCAGGTTCAGTTGCGTTACACTTAAGCCCGTGGTTTCGCAGCAGGCTTATCTAACCGGCTGGGCACCTGGGGCCTCCCATAAAGTATTTGGCGTCCCATTTTTCGTAACATACCATGCACTTGAAAGTCTCCCCGCAATTCTTTGCTCTATGGCCTGCACCTCCGCAACGACTGTATAAGCTGCTTCTGCCGGGCCCCTTGCAGGGACTTATGTCCTTCCTCGAAGCACCGGAAGCAAACGTCCGGTTGTTGGAGTACACCCAGAGGGTATACAGACCAGCTAACCTATAGCTTGCCTTTCTTTAGTGCCAGGTTCGCATATGCCGATGCTAGTCGGAAGGTAGCTTGGCGCTTTTTACCCTCCTTGCTCCCTTTCCCTGCTACGGTAACCCATGGGTTTCCCTCAGTCGCCACTCCGGCCGATGTTCCGGCCGTTGAGCCTGTTGGTGTGTTGGCTTACGAGGCTAGCTTCCAACCAACCGCTTCTTCATGTTATGGGGGGGGGGGGGGCGCTTCCCCCGGGGACTGCCTCGTTCGCTTGCCGACTTGCCCCTTAGACCAAAGTCTGAACTTGCTTAGATTCAGCTGCCCTCCCAGTCCTTGCCCCCTTTTCGGAGGCTTCATCTCGAGCCAAAAATTTGGCGTACTCATTTTGAGCTTCAACGATGGTAGCCCGAAGCAGGAGGAGGCTTCAGTTCCCTGGATACATTGCTCATATTCGCAGAGAACTCGATGATAGATTCATAACCTCCCAGCTGGTTCCGAAGTTCGATGCGGGCCTAGCAAGCCTGTCGTCGTAGGTTCGAGTCCCGGTTCGGGAGAGATTGTGTCAGTTTGTGCCACCTTAGGCCGCTTGTTCCTGCTCATTTCGATGGCCTTGAATAACAAGGGACCATCGACCGTTATATCCGGTGTGGAAACAGGCGTGTTAGTCTTTCCGCCCCGGGTTTTGCTGCATCCGTCTCTGCCTTTTTCTGCGAAGACCGCTGGATGCCATCTCGCGCGAAGGGATTTCGTAGTCCCTCCACATCCGTCACTTGTTTTTATTTGAATTCATTTTGGTTGATTAAGTCCCTCCTTCAGCCAGTATCTTTGTTTATAAAGGAGTATTCGCCTATGTGGTCCTATGGTGGTCTATGGCGAAGCAGTGAGGTCATGGCTAGGGTAGGCCGCCCATAGCGCGTTATGAGCAACTATGTCGCCCCCGGTCGGCGTTAATCAGGAATGGGAATCTGGTCTAAACACCAATTCCCACTATCTGATCCTTCTCCTTCCTGATTCCCACCAGGCAATGGACGCGGGACAGAGACCCCTGCACCGGTTGTTATCTTGCCGTTTTAAGCCGTTGTCACACGACCTTACTAAGGAAGCTCGGCGTTTCAAGCCGTTGTCACACGACCTTACTAAGGAAGCTCGGCGCAAGTGCCAGCCCAAAATCGTGGTACGAAAACGAAATCCGAATCGAATCATAAAAGGTTGCGACCAGCTGCCGTAATTAGGAACTTACTGATATCGGCCTCAATGGGTGGGTTAGTGTGTTTTGGATGGTGGAAGCGGCACAACTCGCTCCATCGGAGATGCTTCCGGATACTTGTGGCTTTTGCGAGTAGTCCCCCGAGTACTGCCCAGTGTTCGACCCTGATCACCCCTAGGCGATCTCCCGCTGCTGGTCCCGGACTGTCGGGTACTGTCAGTGGTCACGCACATATTGCATGACCTCGGTGATCGCCTCGCGCAGATCCGTGGTGGCATACAGCTCTGCTAAACCTATAGACTCTAAAACCTAGCAATGGACAGTGTGTTCTGCTCACACGAATTGATAACTGAAACTATCTCAAATTAACAAATTTACAAATTTTTATTCATTCCACTCTACCAAAAAGTTTGGATTTATAAACGCTAGTACATCAGGCCCGTTTTTATTGTTGATATAGCTGTTTTATTTCCCAGTCACTATTGCGGTTGAATATTTTTGTTCCGCTAGTGACAATTTAATCATCTACGAGCTTGAGATTTTCAAAACGACCCGTTACTGAATATGCGGTGCCTACAGTGACGAGAGAGAGAGAGAGACCGCGCCATTTTTTTGATCGGGATGCGTCTGCTGTGAAAACTCCGTACAACGTAAATCATCGGAACGAATGGTTAAAGTTTCCACATTCAATCACTAACGTGCCGTACAGCCCCCCGGATGGCATCTGAGGCGAAGCAGTCAGCTTCAACTTCTCGTTTTTTTTTTGTCCAGCGGCCGCCCGGGAACTAATCGTTACCACCAGCCAGTCAGTGAGGAGAGCGCACGTATACAGACACCAATAACGACGCGCGAGGATCCGTTTTGAAATGCGCAGCGAGCACACTTATTCGAGTCCAATGCAAATGATAAAGTTTCGGTTTCGGTAAACATTAACGTGTTTTTGACATTTATAAATGGGTTTTTGTGGAATTTTGATTCGTCTCTCCGCTGATTCGGCGCTGGAAACCAGAGGGGGAGTGGTTATTCTTCCAGAGCAGGATGGGCGCTTTGTGCGATGCTCGGTTCTAGGCTTTGGGCGCACAGCAGGGTGTCTCACAATTGTTCGGGAAGATTTCTGTCGCGTGAGACATATGGTTGCTTTTTATTCTATTTTAGTGACATTACACTTTTCGAGTTGTAACGAAATAGTAACACATTGTATTTAACGCATTTACGAACGCGGAAAAAACTTTCATTTCATTAAGCACCCTGCAAATTGGCTTTTGGCTAGCCACTCACAGATGTCGGACACCGTAACGGTTGACTGGATTTATGTTTGAGCAAAAGATTGTGGAAAACTTTCATCTATTTTCATGAGATTTATATTTTCGCTTTTTGGTTTCGTTGGCATGCTAGCGAAGTCGACCGCAACTGCCAGGCTTCTGCACCGAGTCGAGAACTGCAAAGGGCGTGAAACTTTTGGAATTGTTTGAGTTTTTAATGGAAAGCAGAGGGTTTTCTCAACTTTTCTTCTACAGTCGATGATGCTGCCTAACACCGCTGGCGCTTTGCAATTGAGCTGCTCGAGTGTATGCTGGCAGTAAATTGATTCATGTAGCTGTCAGTGCAAATTTTTCATTCAGCTGAGAATTGCTATCTGAAGTTTGATCCTGTTTCTACCCTTATACATTACAGTGCTATAGTAGCTAGGCAACGCTCCGAGAGAAAAAGTTCTCAGGGCTGAGTAAAGTCAGCCAATCAATATGGAAAAGCTAAAGTCTGTGCACGTTCAATTTATGCTTCCTTATGTAGGGCTTGGCTATTTTCCAGACCTCTAACATAATTTCGCGTCCCCTTCTCGCGGATCTTAGAACTTGCTTATTCCAGCCACATCTACAGAACGCTTTTCGGGTGATGAAAAAATGATAATACTTATGGCCGGCGACGACTTGCGTGAAAAAGTGACAACTTTCTTGCCGAACGTGCCGCGATTGTGACTGGAATAAATTTCGTCCCATCGATTTATGGTTCCGCACGGCATAGGGCAGCTGAAAGTAGCAGAACGCGGCTTTTAGCAATATAAGTCGTTATTTGTCGTTAGCGTTGGGGAGTCTAAGTGTTCGGAGTGATTTGAAGTTTTTGACGTTCCGGATGTTTTCTTTGTTTTTGTGATAAAGTTTTTTGAAGCGGATACTTTTAGTGTTATGGGTTTGCACTATGAATATAGTCGGGTTTCGGGTTTTGGAGCCTAAGCCCCGACCATCTTAAATGAGGAAATTAATAATATTAAGCAACTGCAAAAACCATCAACATTTTAATACCATTCGAGGTTCACAGTGTAAGGGTCAAAAACTAAAACTTCGGGTTCGGGTTCAAATAAGAGAAATAAGGTTCGAACCCACACTATCAGCGAAGGCCGAGCATTTGATTTAGTTTTGATCAGAAAACCTTGTAAATGATGATTTTTGTACCTCTTTGTGCTTGATAAAAATATTCTCTTTTCTTTTAGGGTTCTCTTAATGTCAAATGATCAGGAAATGCCGCAACTTTCGAACAGTGAAGACCTAAGATTTAGTTCATTTAATTCATATTCATGATACATACAAACTAAGATACGAATTTCCATATTTCTTCGTGGTTTTGTTTATTCATCGCAACTATTTTTTCTAATAAACAAAGAAGGTCCAATAGAAAACGAAGGCTCCTGTCTGCGGAGTGATATCACAGCTTGTAACTGCCATCTAGATGCAATGAATTTTTTTTATTCACACAAACAGAGCTGAAATCATATGAAAAGGACTCCGGTAACATCTACTTCCAGTCGTTTGAAAAATTAATTCAAGTTTGTTCTAGTGGAAAACTTTTATCTTGTCGGTGCAAGTTAACCCGTAAAGACCCGGGACGGAACTTTAATTTAGAAAATGGTCGTTCTCAGCGATGCTGCGGCCGATTTGAGTAAACTCGGAATATTATTCAAGGGGAATAGTTGCTCTAAGTTTTAGTAAGGGTGCCACCCCTCTGAACCCCTCCCAGTTTATGTGGGACCCAAATATGTCTGTGCCTTTTTTTATTTTTTCCTACTGATTGAACAAACGCATGGATTTATCATACGTATCAAATGTCCTTTGCATCAAATCATGTCGAGTAGATGAAATACGATTAACAAAAGTAAATTTTGAAGTTACCAAATTATTTCAGTGCAAAATCACATAACTACGTATTTTTATAGAAAGTCAAAAAAGATGTTCTACTGAGGGAGATTGTAGCTGTGTCCTTCAAGTTTTCTACTCTACATTTTTAGAATTAGGTCTTCTAAGTCCAAATATGTTAAAAGATTCATTCTAGCATATACAGATTTTGAGAAAAACAAGTTTGAATTCACTAAAGTACGAATTTTCATGGAAATTCGATTTTCTCAGTCTCTCACAGTAGGTTTTTATTTTGTTTTTCCATTTTTCAACTTTGCATTTTTAGAAAAAGGTCTCCTGAATTCAAATATGGCGAAAGATTTATTCTAGCATGAACAGATTTTGAGAAAAACAAGTTTGAATTCACTAAAGTACGAATTTTCATGGAAATTCGATTTTCTCAGTCTCTCACAGTAGGTTTCTATTTTGTTTTTCCATTTTTCAACTTTGCATTTTTAGAAAAAGGTCTCCTGATTTCAAAAATGGCGAAAGATTTATTCTAGCATGAACAGATTTTGAGAAAAACAAGTTTGAATTCACTAAAGTACGAATTTTCATGGAAGTTCGATTTTCTCAGTCTCTCACAGTAGGTTTCTATTTTGTTTTCCATTCTTCAACTTTACATTTTTAGAAAAAGGTCTCCTGAATTCAAATATGGCGAAAGATTTATTCTAGCATGAACAGATTTTGAGAAAAACAAGTTTGAATTCACTAAAGTACGAATTTTCATGGAAAATAGATTTTCTCAGTCTCTCACAGTAGGTTTCTATTTTGTTTTTCCATTTTTCAACTTTGCATTTTTAGAAAAAGGTCTCCTGAATTCAAATATGGCGAAAGATTTATTCTAGCATGAACAGATTTTGAGAAAAACAAGTTTGAATTCACTAAAGTACGAATTTTCATGGAAATTCGATTTTCTCAGTCTCTCACAGTAGGTTTCTATTTTGTTTTTCCATTTTTCAACTTTGCATTTTTAGAAAAAGGTCTCCTGAATTCAAATATGGCAAAAGATTTATTCTAGCATGAACAGATTTTGAGAAAAACAAGTTTGAATTCACTAAAGTACGAATTTTCATGGAAGGTCGATTTTCTCAGTCTCTCACAGTAGGTTTCTATTTTGTTTTCCATTCTTCAACTTTACATTTTTAGAAAAAGGTCTCCTGAATTCAAATATGGCGAAAGATTTATTCTAGCATGAACAGATTTTGAGAAAAACAAGTTTGAATTCACTAAAGTACGAATTTTCATGGAAATTCGATTTTCTCAGTCTCTCACAGTAGGTTTCTATTTTGTTTTTCCATTTTTCAACTTTGCATTTTTAGAAAAAGGTCTCCTGAATTCAAATATGGCGAAAGATTTATTCTAGCATGAACAGATTTTGAGAAAAACAAGTTTGAATTCACTAAAGTACGAATTTTCATGGAAATTCGATTTTCTCAGTCTCTCACAGTAGGTTTCTATTTTGTTTTTCCATTTTTCAACTTTGCATTTTTAGAAAAAGGTCTCCTGAATTCAAATATGGCGAAAGATTTATTCTAGCATGAACTGATTTTGAGAAAAACGAGTTTGAACTCACTAAGGTACTAAGGTACTCACTAAGGTACACTAAGGTACACACTAACACAAACGTTTTGCGGTGCCAGTGCTCACATCGATTTTTTTTTATTTTCGTTGGTTTGGTTAGTTATTCGTAGTTCCGACCGTAGTCTCCGTATAAATTGTCCAAGAAAACAAAAAAAAACTCTATCGTCCGCTTTATTTACTCTAAAGACTAATCACAAGCCACGTGACTCTTTTTTTTTTTGTTTTAAAACTTGGAAGGCTTTAATTTTTTTTTCAGTTCGTATATTTCTAAACCAACCCGAGATTCCGTATGGTTTATAAATATACGAATTCTGCTCTATGCTATAAACCAAAACTTTGATACCGAGTTGCTGGTATCTAGTAAGATACAGATATAATTACTTGTCTGAGACGTACATACTTTGATAATTTTAACTATGTTTCACTCAAAATCTGTTCATGCTAGAATAAATCTTTCGCCATATTTGGATTCAGGAGACCTTTTTCTAAAAATGCAAAGTTGAAAAATGGAAAAACAAAATAGAAACCTACTGTGAGAGACTGAGAAAATCGAATTTCCATGAAAATTCGTACTTTAGTGAATTCAAACTTGTTTTTCTCAAAATCTGTTCATGCTAGAATAAATCTTTCGCCATATTTGAATTCAGGAGACCTTTTTCTAAAAATGTAAAGTTGAAAAATGGAAAAACAAAATAGAAACCTACTGTGAGAGACTGAGAAAATCGAATTTCCATGAAAATTCGTACTTTAGTGAATTCAAACTTGTTTTTCTCAAAATCTGTTCATGCTAGAATAAATCTTTCGCCATATTTGAATTCAGGAGACCTTTTTCTAAAAATGCAAAGTTGAAAAATGGAAAACCAAAATAGAAACCTACTGTGAGAGACTGAGAAAATCGAATTTCCATGAAAATTCGTACTTTAGTGAATTCAAACTTGTTTTTCTCAAAATCTGTATATGCTAGAATGAATCTTTTAACATATTTGGACTTAGAAGACCTAATTTTAAAATGTAGAGTAGAAAACTTGAAGGACACAGCTACAATCTCCCTCAGTAGAACATCTTTTTTGACTTTCTATGAAAATACGTAGTTATGTGATTTTGCACTGAAATAATTTGGTAACTTCAAAATTTACTTTTGTTAATCGTATTTCATCTACTCGACATGATTTGATGCAAAGGACATTTGATACGTATGATAAATCCATGCGTTTGTTCAATCAGTAGGAAAAAATAAAAAAAAGGCACAGACATATTTGGGTCCCACATAAACTGGGAGGGGTTCAGAGGGGTGGCACCCTTACTAAAACTTAGAGCAACTATTCCCCTTGAATAATATTCCGAGTTTACCCAAATCGGCCGCAGCATCGCTGAGAACGACCATTTTCTAAAAAAAAGTTCCGTCCCGGGTCTTTACGGGTTAAAAAGCAAAACGAGAAAATATTTACGGTTAAAATTACCGCTACACAGCTAAACTTCTCCCGCGCTCAAACTGCGGGTGTCAAATAAATAGAGAAAGATCGGATAGTGAACTCTCAGCAACTTATGATTCATGTTGGATGTTTCCTGTACACTATTTTGAATATGCCGGTACTGCAGGAGACATACACACCGATGTTTTCCCCTGTCTGCAGTAGGTATCTTAATCTTTATTTGGTTTTATTTATTTGCGGATGTACCAAGAGAGATGAAACGATACTACGGAGTTTCTTGGCACCGTCGTCATCATCGTCTTCGCATTTGACTTTCACCACCATTTAGCTTTTGGATTGAATCGAAATTCACATCCTGTCTCGTGCGGAAGTCGGAGAAAAAACTATTCTCAACTACTTCTGTCGATGTCACATTCAGTGAGGAAAGCTTTTTCATTGATGTGGTTGTTCGAGAAACCATGCCGGGATTAACCGGACGTTCAACGCCGGATGTTGAAGGCCAACACTTGTTACGGAAGGAAATTCACCTTCTTTGGCATGGATAATTGCTTCACAGACATTCCAGATCCTCAGTCGGTAGAGTCGTCAACATTCGAATTATCTATTGTGGCTGAAAACGATTCATGACAGCTTCCGTCGGAATGCGACCCTGCACTGCGGAGCGCTGTCGAAATGCGTTAATTCAGAAACATCTGACGGTCGGAAGTTTCTGTCGCATTCGCATTCATTCGTTTCACCTTCAGGGATTCACATCGATAATCTCCGCTGTGGAATTCCGTTATCCTTTTATCGTTGGTAGTCGTCCCGGTTCGCGAGATCCGCTGGCCACCCAAAGTCCTAAATCATTCTTACCGGCTTCCCTCTCTATCAGCGTCAAAATGAGACTGATGATTACGGATTTTGCGGACACCGTTGGCGTTACCGAAGGAAATTCCGCTCTCTTCCTCCCGACTTTCGCAGAGCTGAATTTATTTTATCAAGATGGGTGTGCTCATTAGGATGCCACGGCGTCGACAGGCAATCTATCGTACCATACATATTGGTTTTTCGTTGTCCACAAGCCGGATATACTAGTTTGTCATTTGGAGAGTCACAATGAAGTTCTACAGTGGGCTCGATTCTAAGATATCGCCAAAAAATGTGAATTAGATTTCAGATTCCGGTTTTCTCGTTAATTTTTATCGTAGTGACCTATTCGGTTATTCATGATAACAAAAAAAGAAACAATCTCCACTCCTTGACCCACAGTGTGGTGGTATCGAATCAATGCCGCCTGCATAAATCAATCATTTGCTCCAGTGTTGTTTCATATTAAACAATAGAATGGTTGAATGCATCCAACATATTGCTTGTCAAGTTTGGACACGGGAAGGGTTGGGGTTGGAGGATGTAACCTGACCGACCAGGAAATCGCGCCCTTGATAGTACTATTGTTTTATACAGAAGGTAGTGCTAATAAGAAAGCTAATCTTTGCCTTCTTTATTATTGCTTGGTACAATCTGTCTCGTTCGTAGTTAAATGATACATTGCTACCGAAAGCAACGTCTTGATAAATAAGATGATAAAATAAACGAGTGTCTCAATAAATAACAATTTCAGTGTCTGCAAATAGCCCATTCGGACGGTTGCCATTGTCGTTGCCATCGGCTCGAAGCGTCCGGATAGCAGTGGGCGACTCGATGTAGGCCAGAACCAAGACTGATTACTTTGTAGGAAGGATGAACATTAATCATTCAGGGTTGATAAGACTGACGATGGAACGGAGTGTGAACCGATGTAAATCGTGGCTGTTTTGTACATTTATTGATTTTGCTCTTTCATCTTAGCAACATATGTTTGCGGATGCTTCCGAGTGTACGGAGCTTCCTGTGTCTATCTAGAAGTTGTTATAACCAGCCTTTAAATTTTGAAGCTCGCTATAGTATAATTACGATATATCAAAAATGTGCAAAAGTAGTATTGTTTTATAGGTATTGTGATGTTTTCTCACAAAAAGACGTGAGTAACAATATTGTTTTTTTTTTTAGCTCAAATTGAATGTTTTTGCCAATCTACAGTTCGTTCTTTGACACTAACTCTCTATCTGCTTAAGTAAAATGCAACATGTTTGGTCGAGAACCTGCATCAACATAAAACTGGCAACCAATCCGCAAACATGCTGAATTCTATAAGAAATTTCTCAATATTTAAGCAGATAGAGAATTAGTGTCAAAAAACCAACTGTAGATCGCTCAAAAACGTTCAATTTGAGCCAAAAAAAAAAAAACAGTGACGTTAACTACGTTTTTTGTGAGAAAACATTAAAATAAAATACTTGTACGGGCGAAATACTGATACTCCGGATGGTGGTTAGAGTTGGGTGCAGGACCGATCGTGATATCATAGAATCAAAAATTCGACACAATCTTATTACACTATACAACGTGGTCATTTTCTGCTCTAATCTTTATTGATCACGATGAAACATTAGATGTATGTTGTGATGTCTATAACGTACTTGGTTCGAAAGAGCATGGAGTATTCTTTTGATCTAGCTAAAAGTAAAGAGAGCGAATAAAATAATAATTTTCTCTCTGTCTGGTGTGTAGTTGTGTAGAGTTACATTCTCTGATCCTATTTAGAACGATAGCCTTGATATAGCGTTAACAGTACAACTTTGGCATATTTCTGCTTCCAGAATGTTAGTCTTAGCATTCATTTAGAATATTTCGTCAGCTTTCGAATGAATCTAATAGAATTGCTCTAAGTGATATGACTCAAAAGTTAGAATTACTTTATTGAAGAGTATCCATGAAACATCAAGGTGGAATAACTTCGCGTAGAAAACATTAGGGTATATACGTAGAAGAGTTTTTTTTTCATCAAATGTGGTCCTCTATCAACCCCTTAAATATTTCCGACAAGGAACCTATCAGCTTGTATTAACATATTAACGTTGAGGTCCCATCCAACATGCTCATCGATCCGCTTCTCAACTTTCTGCGAGTATTCTGCAGTCACTCCTCCAGTTAATAACCGCTGGATGTTCAACTGTATCTTCCTCGTTGTTCTCGACTTCAATACGTTGGACAGCCGGACGTGGAACTTGCATATCATGAGATGGTGATCCGAGTCAACGGTGGTTCTCTGAATGACCTTACGTCTGTAACGTTTGAAAAGTGCTGACCATTGATCAGAACATGTCAACAGACGGTGGTCTGAGTCGGAGACTGCACCATCACCTCAAAGCGATCTCTAAAGCTCTTGGGGGTTATGGTGGACAACAAGCTCACGTTCGGG
This sequence comes from Wyeomyia smithii, assembly GCF_029784165.1. Taxonomy (NCBI): domain Eukaryota; kingdom Metazoa; phylum Arthropoda; class Insecta; order Diptera; family Culicidae; genus Wyeomyia; species Wyeomyia smithii. The sequence continues at coordinate 74,983,891 of NC_073696.1, forward strand.
AGTCACGTCGACTATGCCTGTGAGAGGGCCTCATCGGCTATTGCAGCACTAACTCGTATGATGTCCAATAGCCCAGCGGTTTATGGCAGCAAGGTTTCGTCCATACTTAGGTATGGTGGGCCAGTGTGGTCCAAAGCGCTAGGTACCTGTAAACTGGAAAGTACCTACAGGCTCATGTGCCTGAGAGTTGCGGGTGCGTATCGTACGGTGTCATACGATGCAATCTGTGTCTTGTCCTGCATGATGCCTATCAGCATCGCCATCAAGGAGGACAGAGAGTGTTTCGACCAACGTGACACAAGGGGCATACGAGGTACCAGAAGGTCATTAGCTGTGTGCATGCCCTCAAAACTATCGACGGGGAAAAACACCCGCCGAAGTCGAACGCCGTGACCAAATATTGAGCAACTACGGGACGCCTAGACTCCACAGGAATACGTGCAGCAGCTGGAGGCAGAGCTAGTCAGCAGTTTGGCGAAGCTACCTTTGAAGATGGTTGGAGGAACATCCGATCCGCCATAGGTAGCACTGCTGCAGCCCTACTAGGTACAAGGGCTCTGAATCATAGAAATGACTGGTTTGAAGGCGAAGGCAAACAGTTAGTCGAGGAGAAGAACGTAGCACGGGCGTGAATGCTACAACACCGTACGAGAGCGAACATGAAACGCTACCAACAGACACGGAACAGGCAAAACTCGGTCCTCGGGAGCCAGAAGTGCCAGCAAGAGGACCGAGATCGCGTAGCGATGGAAGAGCTGTACCAATCTAACGACACTCGGAAGTTCAACGAGAAGCTGAACAGCCCCCGTAAAGGCTTCGTACCGCAACCTCCTTACAGACAAGTGCGAGGTGATCGAGAGGTGGAAGCAGCACTACGACGAGCATCTGAACGGCGATGCAGTAGAGCGCGAGGACGGTATGGCAACTGATCTTGGTGCACGAACAGAAGACATCAGGATTCCAGTCCCAGATCTCCTGGAAGTGGACTAGGACATTGGCCGGCAGAAAAACAAAAAAGCTGCTGGAGTGGACCAACTTCCCAGCGAGCTTTTGAAATATGGTGGAGAAACACTGGCTAGAACCATGCATTGGGTCATTGTCAAGGTTTAAGAGGAAGAACGAGTACCGGAGGAGTGAATGGAGGGTATTGTGTGTCCCAACTACAAAAAAGCGACAAGCTAGAGTGCTGAAAATACCGGGCAGTCACTCTGCTGAACGCCGCCTTCAAGGTACTCTCCCAAATACTCTACCATCGACTATCACCATTTTCGAAGCAGTACCTGGGGCACTACCAGGCGGGATTCATGGGTGCCCGCGCCACCACGGTCAGTTATTCACGGTTCGGCAGGTTATGGGGAAATGCCGCGAATACAACGTGCCCACACATCATTTGTTGTCCGATTTTAAAGCGGCGTACGACACAATCGATCGAATCCAGTTATGGCAAATTATGCACGACAACGGATTTTCGGACAAACTCACGTGGTTGGTTTGAAACCCCAAGAGGTTTAAGGCAAGGTGATGGTCTCTCGTGTTTACTGTTTAACATGGAAAGGTGTCATTAAAATAGCGAGGATCAACACGAGTGGCACGATATTCCAAAAGTCGGTTAAACTGCTTGGTTTCACCGACGATATCGACATTGTGGCTCGGATTTTTGTGAAGATGGCGGATACGTACGTCGGATTAAAGGCCGAAGCCAAACGGAATGGACTGGTCATCAATGCGATGAAGACGAAGTACATGAAAGGAAGAGGAGACAGTACTAACCTTCCACCTCGAGTTCAAGTTGGGGGTGATAAAATCGAGGTAGTCGATGAGTTCGTGTATCTGGGCTCACTGGTAACTGCCGACAACGATAACAACAGAGAAATTCAATGGCGCATTATGGCAGGAAATCGTGCATACTTTGGTCTCTGAAGGACGCTCCGATCGAGTAGAATTCGTCACCGCATTAAGTTAACCATCTACAAGACGCTGATCAGATCGGTAGCCCTCTACGGGCATGAGACATGGACTATGCTTGTTGAGTACCAACGCGCCCTTGCGATCTTCGAGGTGTTGCGTTCCATCTTCGGTGGACTGCAGATGGAGAACGGAGTGTGGAGAAAGAGAATTACCCAGAAATGCAGGAGCTGCTTGGGGAGCTATGTATCGTCCACACCGTTAAGATTGGCAGGTTGCGGTTGGATGACCATGTTGTAAGGATGTCGAACGACAGCCCGGTAAGTTGGTTCTTGAAACCAATCCGTCAGGGACGAGACGGAGAGGTGCACAACGGGCAAGGTGCATCGATCAGGTGGAAGGTGACCTGCGAATCCTACGCAGACTTCAGAGCTGGTGAACTGCAGCCATGGACCGAGTGTAATGGAGACGACTCGTACGTACAGCAAAGGCTACACCACGATTTGGGACTGTTTGGTTTGTAAGGTAATCTGTTTTCCAATTAATACGGAACCAACTCCTGCTTTCACGCCGCCACTGTAGTAGATGTGGTATTTAATTTAAATGTCCGCAATAGGATCTGCTGCCCGGAATTCACGTTCTCCCATGTTTGGCCACCTCACGTCTTGTCTAGCTACGACCTCCACATGCACCTCCCGCAGCCCTATGGCCAAGATACATGCGCACGCCGGTTCGAGCATAATCCTTTCATTCCCAATACCGAGTTTCCAATATTCGTTGTCCTGTTTCGTTCGCCTAGGTCCGTGCCGATTATACCGTATTATTATTTGCATTATTCGTAATAATTCCTATTCAGTATGCTAACCTACTAGGGCTTCAATACCCAAGTTCGCGATGGGGCTGCCGTTTTATATATAGCTAGCGAGGCACCGCATTTTATGATTCAGTCGGTAAAGGGTGTCCACGATGAAATTGCCACACCATTAAATTACTCTAACTTTTTAACCGTTGGGTAGAATTTAATGAAAATTTGGGTGGAATTAGTTAATAGTGCATTATTTACATCCTGCAAGTTTTAAAGTCCTGTGATCAAAACTCGCGGAAATGGAGTCGAAAGAACAGCTCGTGCGTGATAAAATCTTGCGCATTCATCACGAGAACAAGGATCTCTCGCATCTTTCCATCGCTAAAACGTTGGGAATCGCGAATTCCACGGTGTCGCGAGTGATTAAGCGGTTCGAGGAACGATTGACAACCGATCGGAAGCCCAGAAGTGGAGGAAAAAGTATTCCGTACAACACCAAAAATCACAACCGCGTAGTTGGGGCCTTCAACCGAAACCCGAACGCCTCCGTTCGAGATGTGGCTAAGAAGCTGCACCTAAGCCGAAGTTTTGTCCAGAAGGCCAAAACTAAGGCTGGGCTTCGAACGTTCAAGGTACAAAAGGCCCCTAATCGCGACGAGAAGCAGAACAAATCCGCCAAAACCCGTGCCAGGAAGTTGTACCTCAACATGCTGACGAAAGTTGAATGCTGCATCATGGACGACAAAACATATGTGAAGGTCGACTTCAAACAGATCCCCGGCAACCTGTTTTTCACGGCCAAGGATAAGTTCAGCGTTCCGGAGCATGTCCGCACTCAGAAGATGTCCAAATTTGCGAAGAAATTCCTGGTTTGGCAAGCCACCTGCACATGCGGGAAACGGAGTGCACCTTTCGTGACCCAGAACACGATGAACGGACAGGTGTACATGAAAGAGTGCCTCCAGAAGCTGCTGCTTCCTCTTCTGAAGGCCCACAACGTCCCAACAATCTTCTGGCCGGATTTGGCCTTATGCCACTACTCTAAGAACGTGCTGAAGTAGTATGCGGAGAATAAGGTCAATTTCGTGCCGAAAATGTTCAACTCTTCCATCACTCCGGAGCTCCGCCCTATCGAAAAGTACTGGGCGATTATGAAGCAGCACCTTCTTAAACAACCTAAGGTAGTGAAGACAGTCGAATTACTGAAGAAAGTATGTGTTTACATGCAAAAAACGGTTGATTCACAGGTGCGGGCATTTGCGTATAGACTGTAAATAAAATAAGAGTAAAATGTTAAAATGAAGTTTAATAGTTATGAATGTTAATGAAATTTGTTAATGAAAATTTTATGGCAATCGGATGAAACCTCGAATTTTGCGAATCAATTTTGTGTGTGGCAATTTCATCGTGGACACCGAATCTGACTCCAAGTCAGATGCTATTGTAGGCCGCCCCTAACATTGAGACACACCCGCGTACGTTCCCTCATCCAAGTCAGCATACGACCGAAGTTTCTACCGGGGGTTAGTTACCCGATCTCCGCTAGAGTTACTCGTATCCCGGTCGGCACCTCGTGGAGATTGGAATAGGAGTTTCTGGACAGGAGTGAACGATGGGGTCTCAAGTGACACGTGCCCAGCCATTAACCAACACACTGCCGCTTAAAATTGCTATTTTTGTGCATTTCTTGACAATTTTGCCTTTCTCCTAGAAAGGTATAGCAACCACTGGAAAAACCGAAGGTATAAAAGTGGTAAGGTTGGTATTGAATTCCATTGCAATCGGATTGTAACTGTGTCCGTTGTTCATTAAAATGTGAAATCACATAATGAAAGTAAACATATTGACTTTCTCCTAACGATCACTGGCTGATTAAAAGGTAGAAAAATGATTGAAATGGTCGAATGTCATATACTACTCAACTCAGTTCGACGAATCGAGCATTTTCTGCATATATGCATGAATAGGTGTATATGTTTGTGTGTGGGTGTGTACGTGTGTATGTGCACCTTTCTTTCGCACTCACTTTTCTCAGAGATGGTCTGACCGATTCTTTCTATCTTGGTGCCAAAAGAAGGGTCTATTTGCCGCTTAGGTTGCTATTGATTTCTTTGTAATCAAACTTTTATTTTTGGCGCTGCGTTAGAATGTAAAAAACGCTCTTATATCTCAGAAGCTATGAACATAGTTGAATTCAAAGAAATGGGCTTTCAAACCCTTAAACAATGAATTTCATAATGTTTAAACATGTGGTTTGAAAGTTATAGAAAGAAACGAAACCCGCAGGCTATTTATAACTATAGCTATGATCAAAATATGTGGCCTCAACATCATTTAAATTCAATATTGTACTATTTCAATGTTTGCGGCCTTGCTCGGGAATGAAGTTGAAATTAAAAGTCATTTCTATCATTTCACTTTTTGCCTTTCTCCTAGAAAGGTATAGCAATCACTGCAAAAACTTGAAGTATAAAAGTGCTCAAAAGGGCCGAATGTCGTATACCACTCGACTCAGTTCGCCGAGCTGAGCATTTTCTGCATGTGTGTGTGTTCGTAACGCTTTCCCAATCTCACTCCATTTTCTCAGTGGTGGCTGAATCGATTTCAATGAAATCAATTGCAAATGAAAGTTCTAGTTGCCCTGTAAGACCCTATTGAATTTTATTGTAATCTGATTTCTAGTTAAGAGGTTATGTATCAAAATGTAAAAATCACGAAACATCAATATCTCAGAAACTACACAACCGATTTCAACAAAATTGGTTTCAAATGAGCCTGTTCAAACCCTCAACTTTTGAATTTTATGAAGATTGAACATATGGTTCAGAAGGTACAGAAAGTAACGTGTTCTGGGGACTATTTAATCTCACTCATGTTTCTCAGAGATGGCTGGACCGATTTTTATAAAATCAGTAACATATGGAAAGTCTTGTTGCCCCATAAGACCCTAATGATTTCTTTAGCGAACGGATTATTACTTTTCCTGTTATGTTTAAAAATGTGAAGTCCAGCTATGAAAAGAAACATATTCTGATGACTACTTGGGCTCACTCACTTTTCTCAGAGATGGTTGAGCTGATTTCCACAGAATTAGTATCAAATGAAAGGTCTAGCTGCCTCATAACACCCTATTGAATTTTGCTGTAATCGGAATGTAACTTCGTCTTTAATGTATCGAAATGTGAAAATCACGAAACTTCATTATCTTAGAAACTACACAACTGATTTGAACAATATTGATATCGAATGAACGGGATAGTTAAGGGTTAACTGATGAATTATAATTGAACACGTGGTTTCAAAGTCTGGCTCTAGCATACGTTCCCTTTTCATTTGATTGTAATCAAACTTAAGCAACCGTTATGTTTTAATTTGTAAAACAACGAAAGTCTATTATCTCAAGTATTACACGACTTATTTGAACATAACTAGTGTCATACAAATGAGTCATCTCTCAAACTTACAAATAACAAACTTCATAAAAGTTTGATATACTGTTCAAAAGTTTTGTAAAGAAAAGAAATTCAAAGACTATTCAACACTATAGCTGCTTTGATCAATATATATGGCCTCAACATGATTTAAATGTGGTATCGTACTATTTGAACGTTCCCGATATCGCTCATGATTAAATTGTTCGAAATTAAGAGTCATTTCCTATATTTCGCTATTTCTGAAGCACTAACATTACGTCAAATTTCATATTTTATACTTTAATTACAACATCAATATTTCAGAACCCAAAGAGTGAATATACCTTTTTGGATTTAAGCATTCATGTAAATCTATTTTTACAAATAATGAGTTTGAATGAGAAAGGCTGAGTTTGACCGCTAGGTGGATTAATTTAGGTTTTTCTCTAATTAATGTTTCATTTATGTTTTGGAACTGTAGATCCATTTAAAAAAAATAAAGAATTTTGGAAATTGGCATCGTGGACCAAGGGGTGTTACAATCGGCTCACTATATGAGCAATTCACCAAACTTTCAGCCAAATCCGAGAAGATTGTTGACATGAGGTGTACATATTTGAAATAAAATACCATTGTTGCATAAGATCTTATCTGCCGTGAGATGACAAAGTGACGTAAGTGCCATTTTTTCGAATATGAGGTTTTCATGCCAATTTGTTGTGATTGTCGACTGTATCGGCTAATTTTGTAGATTTGTTGGCCTAACCAGTCTATGTATAGGAGCAAAAACGATATTTTGTTTTTTAAGCCAATTTTTTCATTATTCGCAGACCTATCTTTTGGTAGGTATCTTTCTTCTCGTTGCTACTTATTCATACGTTGCATAAAATAAAAAAAAAAAAAATTGAAGAGGTTGTTTATAAGATACGACCGCAAGGTTAACGTAGAATTACGACAGCCTGTTTTATGTCAATAAATTTTTGCAATAGCTTTGGAAAAACACTTAATTTAATGGTGCGAAGCGATATATTTTTCGTATATTATTTTTGCTTTAAAAATGAACGAAATCCGTTGGAAACTGTCTGAGTTTGAAACATTTGAAAGTGGGCCATATTCTTGACGCTCTCGATGTTTTCGGTTTTAAAATTTGTACCCCTATATATGATGCCGTAAGACGTAATTCTACGTCGAAAGCGCACTAATTGATGTGCTCAAGTTGACTCTGTTGAAAGAAAATTGAAAAATTAAAAGAAATCGTATTAATTGATTCATAAATGTTTGAAATCAGCTGTATTTACCAGGCAATTGAACTGTGCAGTAACAATCAACGATTTCAGCATTGTTGAATGTTTAAAACAAAGCAGAAAAAATTTTAATTTTGCGAAGGTATCGTCGGAATTCTCGGTCAAGCACATGAATACAAAGATTGTTTGTATTTCATGAAGCTATAAGAAGACAGAGCTTCACCGGAGGAAGGCCGGAACCCTCAATCGGCAAAGATGCCCCTTCTGCAGATTGTTATGAACCATACGATCGAGATTTTGTAAGAAGTGACTGGTTTGTGATGGTGAAAATTTAGTAAATTTACTTTTATCCACAATTTTTACACTTTAGCACAGGAAGAACAAAATGGTAATGGTAACAAAGAATCGTACGTGCTATGAGCATGTAATATTACTTTTACTAAACAAATCCTGAACACAAATTTTTTAATCGATAGATGAAGTATTTCCCAAATTTTTGAAAATGCCAATCGTGCATATCTTTCCAATGAAACCAGTGAGAAAATTGTCTTAAGATCAATTGGAAAAGCTGCGGCTATCCAATCTCGAGCTCAGCATAGATATCAAAAAGAATAAATCTAATCGCCACATACTTTACTACACTTTTCTACGAAATTGCACTTTGAAATACAAGTTACATTCCGGGGCTGGTCGTCAAACTCGTCGCTCATAAAATTTTCAAATTATAGGCTGATGGAGCTCCGTCTGGCAGGTTAATTCATACGGCTGAGCGCCAACCGTTTGGACGATGCTCGTGATGTGTGGAAAATTAGATTTCCAGAAGATAAAAGAAAGGAAAATAAATTAGGTGCGGTTGGGATTTGGCTGCTGCCAACAGTATTCGCGCGGTGGGTTTGAACGAGACGCCTTCTTGCCCACCCCCATTGGTGGGGATGAGGGACTAGGTCGGGTGGTGCCGAGTGAGGAAGGTAAACAATTGTCAAGAGTCGTTTAATTTCTACTTGCTCGGATTTCACTGCTGTCGCCTGAGTGTGCCTGTCGAGCAGTTTCAACTGGAAGGGTTGTGCAGACAGCAGCAGCCACTGGCGAAAAAGTGGGTGAACCCTTTATTATGAGCAATGAGGGGTACGGCATGGCAGATGTACAACACTGTTGATTCTGGGATGTTGTCATGTGCACAAACAGCTCCGTCTCGAGAGGATGCGAACAGTGACTAGTAGCAGAAAAAGATTATCATTATGTGGATCACATTTTATGCTACACAATTAAGTAATAGCAAAGCATTTAAATAGCTTTTAAAATTAAATTAAATTTTTAATACTGGAGAGATCTTCTGCGTCAGCGTAAATCATTATTCAACGCTGTTGGTTAGAATACAAGACAAACCTCGTTTCCTTACATTTGCTCGTTGGATTTGCAGTAGCACTTCATGCTTTAAGTTCCACATTGGGTGATACTCGCCATCGTTGTGTTGCTTTAAGACTGACACCGAATAGCGTATAGCTCCAAGAAACTTTAATGTTTAGAAACTAGTTTGCCAGGAATATGTTGCACAAAAGTTTTGATCCACAAAACAAAAACCAGAGAAACTGCAGCCGAGAATTCACATGCTACCAAAGTTTGCTTCCGTTGTTTGTGCCAGCCAGTTCAGGAATGAAAACTTCTACTACTGTGCTACAAAGTACGGTTTTTGGCATAATGGTACAAAATGCATTTAATGGTTGAACAACCAGCACAATCCATTATGGTTGTTTGTGATACTTTGGAGCAGGAATTTCCAATTTAGGATATTTTCGTTCGTACACAATGTGTTATTTCAGTTGAAGGAACGATAGTGTTCCGATCAAATCGACAATTAACAATTTTAGAACAACAATTCTAGTAAAAGCAAATTTAGTGGTCTTGAAAAAAGTTCAAAATGTATATACTAATACATACAGGGGAAGCATGGAAAAGGCTAGCGGATATGAAAAGATATTTTTCCTAATATGATATCTCTCGCTACTACACTACTTTTTTATATTTTCATAGGGCCAGTCGTTTTGGACAAGTGGTGTGGATAGTAAGTAATGAACAAGAAATGACTAAAAAGTTTAATGTTTATATTGAACACACCTCGTACGCACCCTAACAGCCACTAATAAAAAATTAAACTCTTTGAATTCATGTTCAGGTTGGACAATACATACATATTTGATCTGATTATTCAACTTTTGGATTACCATTCCTTCGAACATATGGACTTGTGGTCGACTCTAAGCATTTAAAATCACTGAGAAAATTTTAAAAGGTATAGGATATACTAAAATAAAATCGGTAATTCATCCACACTGAGAATCAATCAAATATAAAAAGATAAGGTGGGCAACTTAATTCACGCTATTTGTCAACAGAAAGCACCAGGAGTAAGTGCTGGTCGATTTCAACATATCTGAAATGTGATGAACCAAGCTGAGACATATGGTAAACAAACCGCTTCGACACGATAGTCTGGCGTCATATAGTTTCAGTTGTGTGAAAATGCATGATTTATTTTTGGGAAAAGTGTTAATTTTCTCATTTCATTCAAAGAAAACGTTTGCTGAAGCGCATCGAGAGTTAAAAAGGTTGATATGGCTGTTGACGACTGTTCGCGTGGAGAAAAGCAGCTAGGAACAGCTTGCTTCGTTATTAGAATTCACCAACCTAGCGAATTCAAAGTGATTGCAAGCTTTGAGGATGATTCACACCCAGAATTTTGAGTTTCATATGATTTGACGCCAAAGGACCCTGAGCGTCGTAAACAAGTACTCCAAATGCGAAAAATGAAAGATTGTATTCATCGCTCCGTGACGGGTGATTGAAAATGTGTCAGTTATAGCAACCTTAAGAAAAGTATGTCATGGGGATCACCCAGAACTTCAATACACCAAGACCTTTACAAGAAAAAAAAAATCAGAAAATTTCAACCCTTGAAGAAAATTATTAGGTTGTCAAAAAATTGTTGTCTGTTTGCCTAATGAAAGAATGACTTCCCATGATTATCGAAATTTATTAAAACTACGTTAATTTTTTTCTCAATGTCATCAAATAGACAATTGAAAGTCATTCAAAAATCACTGCTATGACATGCCAAATGCGAAAAATAGTATAAGAAAGTGATCAACATATCATCAAAATTGTCATTAGGATATTTAAAACTAACTAAAATTGAGAATGAATTATTCAAATGTAGAAAACATATTTGAATAATCTCCAATCATGCTTGCTTTGCAGGGTTGCAAAGGAGGCAAATGCCCCGGACCTTTCGATACGAGGGGCCCCCCTAGTTCTTGGCCAGACGTGAAGACCTAGTAAAACCTTTTTTTTTGCTCGTCACCTTTCAGCGAAACAACAGAGACAACTTGAGTTTTCTCGTAGAAGAAGGTGACGAGGAGTGGCGCCTGGACTTATATTTTTCAGTTTCGAGATGTAAAGCAAACGCAATCTACTTTTCTTCCCAGACACTTTCCTTATTTGATGTAGAGTTTTTTTTTATTTTCGCTTATTTACCTTCGCTCTAGTTCCGCCACTGTTGTTGTGCCAATCACCGACGCCCGGGAAGGCGACTCCACCCAGGACCCTAACTCACGACCCGTTGATTAACGGATCGGCGCCAACGGCTTTACTTACTCATGCTATGGAAGGCGTGATCCCAGAGATTTTTCGCCTCAGAAAATCTCCCGGTGTCGGCTAGGATTGAATCTAGACCAGTTGGGTTGGTTGTGAGTGGATCACGCCACCTCACAACCATCGACACCTCACAACCATCGACGGGATTCGAACCCAGGCGTCGAGCGTGGTTGGCGGAGACGTCACCAACCACGCTAGGCCCCCGCTCTTAGGCTTAAGAGTTGCACTGCAGTGAGTTCTGTTGTGCAGTAATTGGATTGTTTAGCTATTCACGGATTTTGGATTTTTAAATATCAGAGTGTAATTTTCTGAGCAAAACGTGATGTTTTGAAATTTTATATCATTGTTTTTAAATTTTTTAAATTAAGAAAAATCACTCTAAATTGCTGCGTTGAAAGTTGGTATATGGGCGAACTGTCATTGTAGCGATTTTGAGCAGTTTTCATTCGTGATTTGAAAATTGAAGGATAACGATAGAAAATTTTTGAAAAGCTTGTTTCGGTCAAAAAATGCAGCTCTTTCAGATGATATAAAAAACTGATATAGCTAAACAACCCAAATATGCATAATGTTCTCCCATGTGGAGAAGCTCACCTCGAATTGTTGTCTCTCCGGAGAGACATTTGAAAGGGTATTTAGTTCTTTAGATATTCGCTAGATATCCAATAAAACTAGATATTCAGTAAATTCCAGCACAAAAGGTGTTGAAAGAAAGGGGTCTCAGTAAAGTTTTCAAGACAATGTTATCTATATTTTTGTTGAATACTCCATTGCTCTAAAGTGCAAGACTGAAAAGTTAGATTTTGCAGCGTCACTTGCGCTGAAGTTCCGAACTCAAACTTATTGTCATTCTCTTGGGCTTCATGTATAAAAAAAAATCTTTCAAAGATAGTGTGTCACTAAATTTCTTCTAAATATAATATGTCAATAAAACCAGCATTTGGAAATTAAATGAAAGAAGTTCACTATTATGAGCTCTCGTACCACCAGGCTTATCTTTTCTCCTTGGAGACCTTCTCCTTGCGCTAAGACTGGTGAGCAAAGCTACGCACTTGCTTGAAGGAAATGAGACAGAACTACAAGAAGATAAGAAAAAAAGAAGAATACAAAAAAAGTAGAAGTAAGGAAAAAACGAAAGAGAAAGAACGATAGAAAAGGAAAAAGAAGAGGTGTGATTGCGTACTGTTTGAGAGGCTTAAATAATGCCTAAATGTTGTTGAAAAAAACACTACCAAAGAATTATGTTTTGCTCTTTATTGGACATTTTCTGTGACTTTGGTATACATTTTTTATTTATAATTTATAATCAAAATGATAACTATATTTAAATCAAAATACTCATTCTGAATATATGTGATGAAAAAAAAAACAAATATAGATAGAGTGATAGTAAGGAAATTAAACAGGGATGAGAAGAAAGAGAGAGAGAGAAAAAGAGAGAAAGAAAGATAGAAAATTGATACAGAGAGAAAAGAGAGAAACAATAAGAGGAAAAAGAGAGACCGAGAGAGAAAAGAGCAAGAATTGAGGGAAATGGAGAAGAGAGGATTGATAAGAAGAAAATGAAATTGGAAGAGAGAGTATAGAAAGAAAAGGGAGAAAAAGAAGAGAGAAAAAGAAGAGAGAAAGAGAAGAGAGAAAGAGAAGAGAGAAAGCGAAGAGAGAAAGAGAGAGATAGAGTAAGGAAGAGTGAAGTAGAAAGGGAAAGAGAAAGTGCAAGAGAAAGAGAGAGATATAGAGAAAGAAAAAGAAAGAGAGAAAGTGAAAGAGAGAGAGAGAAAGAGAAAGAAAAAGAGAAAGAGGAAAAGAAAGAGAAAGAAAAAGAGAAAGAGTAGGGGAAAGAGAAAGAGGAAAAGAAAGAGAAAGACAAAGACAAAGACAAGACAAAGACAAAGACAAAGACAAAGACAAAGACAAAGACAAAGACAAAGACAAAGACAAAGACAAAGACAAAGACAAAGACAAAGACGAAGACAAAGACAAAGACAAAGCCAAAGACAAAGACAAAGACAAAGACAAAGACAAAGACAAAGACAAAGACAAAGACAAAGACAAAGACAAAGACAAAGACAAAGACAAAGACAAAGACAAAGCCAAAGACAAAGACAAAGACAAAGACAAAGACAAAGACAAAGACAAAGACAAAGCCAAAGCCAAAGCCAAAGCCAAAGCCAAAGCCAAAGCCAAAGCCAAAGCCAAAGCCAAAGCCAAAGCCAAAGCCAAAGCCAAAGTCAAAGCCAAAGCCAAAGCCAAAGCCAAAGCCAAAGCCAAAGCCAAAGCCAAAGCCAAAGCCAAAGCCAAAGCCAAAGCCAAAGCCAAAGCCAAAGCCAAAGCCAAAGCCAAAGCCAAAGCCAAAGCCAAAGCCAAAGCCAAAGCCAAAGCCAAAGCCAAAGCCAAAGCCAAAGCCAAAGCCAAAGCCAAAGCCAAAGCCAAAGCCAAAGCCAAAGCCAAAGCCAAAGCCAAAGCCAAAGCCAAAGCCAAAGCCAAAGCCAAAGCCAAAGCCAAAGCCAAAGCCAAAGCCAAAGCCAAAGCCAAAGCCAAAGCCAAAGCCAAAGCCAAAGCCAAAGCCAAAGCCAAAGCCAAAGCCAAAGCCAAAGCCAAAGCCAAAGCCAAAGCCAAAGCCAAAGCCAAAGCCAAAGCCAAAGCCAAAGCCAAAGCCAAAGCCAAAGCCAAAGCCAAAGCCAAAGCCAAAGCCAAAGCCAAAGCCAAAGCCAAAGCCAAAGCCAAAGCCAAAGCCAAAGCCAAAGCCAAAGCCAAAGCCAAAGCCAAAGCCAAAGCCAAAGCCAAAGCCAAAGCCAAAGCCAAAGCCAAAGCCAAAGCCAAAGCCAAAGCCAAAGCCAAAGCCAAAGCCAAAGCCAAAGCCAAAGCCAAAGCCAAAGCCAAAGCCAAAGCCAAAGCCAAAGCCAAAGCCAAAGCCAAAGCCAAAGCCAAAGCCAAAGCCAAAGCCAAAGCCAAAGCCAAAGCCAAAGCCAAAGCCAAAGCCAAAGCCAAAGCCAAAGCCAAAGCCAAAGCCAAAGCCAAAGCCAAAGCCAAAGCCAAAGCCAAAGACAAAGACAAAGACAAAGACAAAGACAAAGACAAAGACAAAGACAAAGACAAAGACAAAGACAAAGACAAAGACAAAGACAAAGACAAAGACAAAGACAAAGACAAAGACAAAGACAAAGACAAAGACAAAGACAAAGACAAAGACAAAGACAAAGACAAAGACAAAGACAAAGACAAAGACAAAGACAAAGACAAAGACAAAGACAAAGACAAAGACAAAGACAAAGACAAAGACAAAGACAAAGACAAAGACAAAGACAAAGACAAAGACAAAGACAAAGACAAAGACAAAGACAAAGACAAAGACAAAGACAAAGACAAAGACAAAGACAAAGACAAAGACAAAGACAAAGACAAAGACAAAGACAAAGACAAAGACAAAGACAAAGACAAAGACAAAGACAAAGACAAAGACAAAGACAAAGACAAAGACAAAGACAAAGACAAAGACAAAGACAAAGACAAAGACAAAGACAAAGACAAAGACAAAGACAAAGACAAAGACAAAGACAAAGACAAAGACAAAGACAAAGACAAAGACAAAGACAAAGACAAAGACAAAGACAAAGACAAAGACAAAGACAAAGACAAAGACAAAGACAAAGACAAAGACAAAGACAAAGACAAAGACAAAGACAAAGACAAAGACAAAGACAAAGACAAAGACAAAGACAAAGACAAATACAAAGACAAAGACAAAGACAAAGACAAAGACAAAGACAAAGACAGAGACAAAGAGAATGAGAATGAGAATGAGAATGAGAATGAGAATAAGAATGAGTATGAAAATGAGAATGAGAATGAGAATGAGAATGACATGGAGAATGAGATAAATAAATGGAGAAAGAGTGATATATAACGAGAGACAGAGAAGGTGGTAAAGAGAGGAAGAAAGAGAGTTAGAGATACAGACAGAAACAGATTCTTATTTTTAATGACTATAATGCAAGTCAAGCTATTTTTATTTCTATTTCAAGCAGTAAATGTGGAGCTGACGCTTGAAAAATGTACTAACTGGGGAAATAGTTATTTAGAAATTTACGAAAAATATAGTCCAGCAGGTGGGACTCGAACCTGCTTACGAATTTTTCGTAAATTTCTAAATAACTATTTCCCCAGTTAGTACATTTTTCAATCGTCAGCTCCACATTTACTGCTTGAAATAGAAATGAAAATAGCTTGACTTGCATTATAGTCATTAAAAATAAGAAAGATAAATATTTCATGACTAGCGTTGCACCGAATAATAGGGCTGGGAAAAAGATTTGTTGTGGAAAGTACCGAATTTTCATTTTACAGAATAATGGTTTTAACTTGAGCTTGTCTAGGGTAAGTCACACAAGTTAAGAATAATTTGGTTTTTAATTTTTCTCATCTTATCATCTTGTTTCGTTGAATATTCGGCCGCCTGTTCAGCCGAATATTCGGCCGGACGGACGGCCGAATATTCAACAGAACATGATGATTAAATAAGTAAAATTAAAAACCAAATAGCTCATTAATTAGAGTGGATTACCCTAGATAAAGTCTAGTTCAAATCATTATTCGATAATCCGAATATTCGGTAATTTTCAAAAATAACTTTTTCCTAGCCCTTTTATTCGGTGCATCTCTATTCATGACGGACCAACACGTCAAGATGTTGCCGTTGGTAGAGACGGCAACAGACTGGCGCTTTTCGATCTCTTACTGATGCAGTAAACCCCACTGTGACGTGAGAGTTACGAAACAAAAGCCAGCCACCAAACAATACTCTCTACTGAGTAAATGATGACGTGCGATAAAGTGTACAAGCGATACAAAATAGCTATTTAGCAAAGTCGACGTATACGTCTTGTGGTGGTGTAATCGGAAACGCATCTGACCGGAGATTAGAAGTTGTGGGCTCGAGTCCCACCTGCTGGACTATATTTTTCGTTAATTTCTAAATAACTATTTCCCCAGTTAGTAGATTTTTCAATCGTCAGCTCCACATTTACTGCTTGAAATAGAGACAGAAACAGAGATAGAGTTCGAGATAGAGATAGAGATGGAGATGACGCGTACGGTTTTGTACCGTCTTGGTGGAATAATATTTACTATTCTGTATACTGAAGAGTTCATTGCAAACTATAGTATTTGTGCTTATTTTCAGCAGCTTGTGCCTGACTGCTGGAACGTACGGTTTTGTACGGTCTTTGTATCAATCTCAAAGTATTATTCTATGTACTGTGCTTCGCAGAGCGGTCGTAAGAGAGATTTGATATTATGAATTTTATTATTCATAGCCAAAACAATTTGTAATCTTACGTTGAGCCTTAGTCCTTTCGGATTTGGTAGTTCACCAACTTCAAATCGTTTGTTTCTATTATTCGTGATTTTTCGATATCATGTATCACTTGAGTATATACTGGTTGAATTAAGTGATCATTCTTTATTTCAGAATGTAAATTTTTGTATTCGAAATTTGAAACACATTTTAGAGTGATGATTTAAAATTTAAACGATCAAAAATAGTTATTTCCAGAATATTATACAGCGAAAATCATCTGGATAATAAACGATACTTTGAAGATGATGATGATTCTGAAAAAATTAAATGACTTATTTACATAAAAAATCTCAATCACTGAAATTAACTCCAAGCAGTGTTAATAACGCACCATAATGTACCCCACGTGATCGCTATTCCTTTCGCAACTAGGCTGGATCGTAATTTGCTCAATATATTCGCTTTGTTCTCTTTCTCTCTGCTCACGGGCACCAGCGTTACCACGACACACGAAGTTGATAACAAGAATTTTATCTCCAATTACTATCTGATTGCGACAGCAACAGATTACTTTATTGCAGCAAGCGTTATAAAGTTGCAATTTTCAGATTGCACGTCATAAAAGCGAGCATTTCTGCAGGCATTCACCGCTTCTGCCACCCTCGTTCGATTCGTACCGAGCTCGCTAAAACAATGTCCATTAAGTGTTCGCTCCCGGAACCAACCTGCTTGTGTTCATTATATCTACTGGTGCAGTGGTTCTATCCGGGTGGTTCCGGTTGTTCCGACTTGTGCACTGTAAAACGTGATTAGCATAAAATGAAATGCACGAGCACACTGTCATCCGGAGAAATCTCGCAAAGAACTACACGAATAGCCCCCAAATGATCCCTTCTCCTGATCGGGAGCCCTGTAACGTGAAATTATACGCTGCTTTACGCTGGAGTGTGAACAAGCTGCAAGTATTAGATTCTTTGTTCTAATGGATCGTTTGGACCATACTCCAAGCGAATAAAGATAAAATAAAAAATACCGCACGTATGTGTGTAAGTGTGAACCGCATGGTGTGTGACCAGCACACACCGACCGGTCCCCAGCCGGGTCGTGAATATTTGATTTCATGGACGTGCTAATAATTTAATTTTACAATTTATTCGTTTACGGGAGTACGCTTCGATTGTAAAATATGGGCGCACTAGGATGGTGTTGGCCGCGGGCAAGCAACAGAGCACGACACTCTCCTCTTCCTAGGTTCACTTCACATATGTTACGCTGCAGTGGAAGCCGTTAAATACCGGCAGTCCAAAATGGAACCGCAGCCGGCTGGTTACCGAAACCCTCGGCGTTTGCTCCCTCCCCGTTCGAACGGGCAACTTTAATCCGGTCAAAAAATCCTCCATGGTGTTGGTCCGACCAGCAGAATCAAAGTGAGAAAATCAGTGTCGGTTCAAGCTCTTATCCAGTTTCAGGCATCCCTCCGGTTTGATGCGGGACGAGAGCTCAGATTCAATAATCATAACTTTTCATTAATTTTTACACCCACTTTGGTAGCTGGCTTTACTGTGGTGAAGTTTTTTTTTTCACCGCCTTTACTCGCCTCCTGCCAGAAGCCATTTGTGTTTTATATTATTATCGGGTAGTAAATGCGAATCAGTGCCTGGGCGGTCGGGTCGTTGCGGGTCGGATGGGGATCAACGTGTGTGGGTGTGTATATGGGCGATGTTATCTAGAAGCCAGAGTGTGAAGTGCAGTGCTTGTAAGGAGGAAAAAAGGAAACAATTGCCATTTAGATATTAGTTTTGAGTCTAACGGCTCTGGATAAATCCAGACTAAATAGATTCGAGACTAGAAATTTCCTCTGCTACTGAGCATCAACTCGGGCTTAGCAAGGAAGTACTGTATCTAGTAAGACAGGAGCATTTAGCAAAGGTCTATCAAAGTAATTAATGTAATTTTTGCACTGTACAGTTTTGTCGTTTTATCCATTGAGAAGGAACACAGCAACGTGTTTCATCGTTATAAGTTAGATATATTTTATCCCATAGTCGAATGTTCTAAGATAAAATAAATTCATAAAGATATTGCGAGTCGAAAAACTTCGAACTAGTTAAAGTTTTCGTTTTCAACAATCAGCCAAATCACAACACTTGGATCTTACCCTATTGTCTAAAAAACCAAAAACGTTCTTTTTTATTTTTCCCTCGTACAGGATGCTCAGGATCAGAACGCCCATTGTATTGTTATTGAAAGGGATTCCGTAAAATCTATCAAACAAATGAATTAAATTGATTGAGTTACACCAACTGAACGAGCTTTTTTTTTCAATAGAGCCGGTGATCCGACCGAACTGTTATCTTTGACCCAGTATTTCTCAATAATAATTCCAAAGGAAATCGAAAAACATAACGAGCCGTTAAAGCCCACCCTTACAATGTTGCAACAACTCTTCGTTTATTCGAGCAAACTGTCCACAAAACAGTAAAAAGTCAGAGATATTGGGAAGCGATAACCGGGGAAAAATGCTAACCAAACACAATTTCATATTCTTGATTTCAGTTTACATCCGTATATGTATACCAGACATATATGGGAGCGACTTTCCAGCAATGTGCGAAATGCGTTACAAGTAGCCACAATAACAAAGAAAGAAAATAAATTATGGTAAGGTCATTTCTCCACTATATGTTTTCTTCTAGGTATGCCGCCAAAAATGACTCCGCTTGGTGGACCGGGTGGGGTTGATTTGTTCGGGACTGGGTCGCCGTTATCATCATGACAGTGCGTTTACGACCAAAAGTAGAGCGTCAGAACGCTCGTCACGATTGCGGTTAGATTAGGTCAGAATGATTACGAATGTATAGATTTCGAATTAGTTGATTGACTATTTGTGCGCTCGAGAAGGGGCAGTAAGGATTTAGGGTTTTTTCCATGTCCGCTAAAGGTTCCAAATTATCGTTCATAATTTCCAGGGTTGTCCAGCAGATGATGTTTTGTATACAAATGTATCGCAAGAGGCGATAAAAACATCAGCTTCAATTGTCTATCCTTAAAGAATGGTTATCTTTTTATAATTTAAGAATAAAGCAGAGGTTTTTATATTTTTGAATTTTCCATTGTTCGATTTTTACCACTGTTATGCCAATCGTCAATATTAAATTGTCCTTGAAATTGCTATTTGTACGTCTCGCATACATAATGACTTCCCAAGACGAGGGCAACTCAAGTTCTCACTTTTAACGGTCCCATACGAAAATCACAGTGTCACTCTTAGTCAAGCTGAATCACATTTCAACCCAAGCCGTTAGCACCACCGCCCTGTTCTGTTTTGACTGTCGAAAGCATTGCGAGCACATGTCAGAAGTTGGCGCAAACTTAAAATAGGACACTTTGTATCCCATGACAGCCCATCAGTTCCGTGTGGCGCGGAAAATCACACTGAATGATATTTCTCGTGTCCGGAGGCTTAATCCACGGACGACGGAAGCGAGCAAATAATGCGGCAAGATTTCTTCCATGCTTTCCACGGAAACCGTAAATTGATGCTGGATTTACCACTTATTTGCAGCGACCCGGCTCTTACCTGCTGCGTCCCGAACTCCGGCACCGACGACGGTGTCGCAGCGGATCTAGTTTGAGAGTTGAACAAACAATTTCACCTGCAGCAAGCAGATTGTCTGCGTACGGCTTACTGCTGAAACTGTCAGCTTGGTGTAACGTTCAGTTGCTATCCGCTCGTAGGAAAACACCTATCCGGGTCCTCTCGAGTTTCCATGGCAAGTGAGTATAATCTGAAGGCTTCCGTAGTGCATCATTGGTAGTGTAACGAGACGACTGGATAGCTACGGCAGAAATCACTCACCGGCAGCCTTTGCGATCCCAACTGCTACTAGGCACTTTTTCCCCTCTGCCCTCTTGCAGACGGTGTGTATCACCTTAGGAAAGATTCGTATCGTATTGCAATTTATTGGGGTGGTACACCGTAACCGTTCTATTCTTCCTATTTAGGTTTATACATTTCGTTTCGCTGTGATATTTTAAGCGCACTGTGAATTATGCACCGCAACAACCAACGAAACAGGAATATCTTTCGATACTATTTATTACCTGGGTCAAATAAACTTATCGGTGAATCATGCAGCACAGATTCGAATTTATGGGATAAATTAAAATGTTATTAGAAATCGGAACACACTAATCTACCTGCTGTCAAATGAAGTTGTTACAGCAGCAACAGATTACTGATTATTAACTAGTTAATATTAGTTGAGCTGTCATATGTTTGAAATATTTTCCCTTTGTGGTAAGTAATCTTTCGGCGTTTCAGACCAAAAAAACATGTACATGTATGTAATAAACTGCAGCCTGATCCGAGTTTTGTTTAGGCTTGAACATAAATTGTTGAACGAGCAAAATACACGTAATATGTATATTGACGCTGTTTTTATTTTATTCAATTTTTTCCTTTTTGCTTAAAGAAACAATGGAAGGTTTTTGTTTTGTGTCGAACTATGTTCGAGTAACGGTGGCCGCTATCCGTTGCCACTAGTATCCACTGCACAGCTACTGCTGCTGCTAAGGGAGGACTGCTGTTGTCGCTGTCTGGAACTATTATGAGCGGCTTCTCTCTCTCTCTTTTTTAACTCAAAGTATATTTATTTATATTCTTATATGGTTACATATGGTTTACATAATAGTTGTTTAGCCTTTTAAGGCTCTGCATTTTTGTTTTGAAGTTTGCTGGTTACTCATTTCTACACGCAAAAGTTGAAGTCTTGTACAATCATTGTGTCTTCCCGATTCGCACAAATGTTGCACAGAAATCGCACAATAAATGTGTGAAACGCATAACGCAACAGTTGTACTGCGAATACATTGACATAGAATGAAATCAGAATATGTATCATATACCGACACTTTATTTCTCACGTCGAGTGTATTAGTGACTGCTACTCATGGAGCAGTGCAAACAGCCAACAACAACTTGTGAACTCACTAGATTTGAATAGCTATAATACTCGATCGATTCATCTCGATGGATTTGGTCATTAAAAAGTACCATTGAATGATTTGCAAAAAAAACGAAACAAAATTCTGTTCACAACATTTTGTAATCAACGCTAGCTTCACCGCAAAACTAGCGAAACCCTCCATTCCACAAAGCCACAAAAGCGTTGCTGCATTTATGGGGGACACTTGTAAATTGTGAATAATTATTATTTGTCATTCTATGCACGCGCTTTTTTCTCAAGCGACGAGAGAAATTTCTCTCTCGCTCGTAGAATTTCCATGTATGTGCGACAAGACTAGACACGTCACATACAATTTGCAGGTTGCTCTTTCGCTTCTCTTTCGGTTCGGATTGCCACGCGCAAGGCGATATCTCGTTGCTTCACGAAATGAGCGAGACACCCGTGCTGTACATACTTGATACCAGTGTTGTTAGTCTCACTCATACTGTCGGTGCGTGCTTGCTGCTATTCAGAGGAATGCATGATGAAAAAAAAGTATCTCGAAAGCGTGTGTGCAAAAGACTTGAAAAGCGTAGCATATGTCTCGTCCTCAAGCAGAAAGGAGGAGAATGGTTTTGCTTCTCGCTCGCTTTGCAATGCTGCTTGATACCAGTTGAAACTGTTTAGGTGTAGTAGTTTGGAGCTGCCAAATACATTGGAGAAACGCTAGAGCATTAATTGCGTTATGCCCAACACGCAATCATTGTACTGGTTCCGAATTACATCAACAATTGATCTAAAAACGCACAATTTTGTACTGGTTTCGCACCATCCAACTTTTGCGTGATATAGATTTACATTATTTGTGTAGAATTTTGCAGTTCTTCCTTCATAGGACTTGTTTATAATTGAAAAATAAATTTTTATAACCTACTTAAATACGAATAACTAACTTAAAATTGTTTAATTTAACATAGGATGTAGTGTTTATCTGACATCTCTGTGCTACCTTGATAGTAAGCACTAAGGCACACGGCCAACAAAGTAGAATGGTGTTTTCACAATAAAAACTAGATACGGTTTCACTGGAGGAAGTGTTGGCAAATGCATCTATCGCTAGTACCGCCGCTGTCGTACGAAAGCGCGTTGTTTCATGTGGGGAATAATATCAACAACGAAAAATTACGCGTGTCAAAGCACATCCCGAACTGTTTCGCCGTGCCGCTTCCATTTACGTCCTTATAAAATCGGCCTCAGGGAAGTGCCGGTTGCACCTACCGCTGAGGCTGTTACCATACTGCTGATTACCATCAAAGATATTAACTCTTCAAATAAATGTTTCATTTGTCCTCAAAAGTACAATTGTTCAATTCAATATCGGATATAATGCTAATCGCATCTCTGTAATAGTACCTACAGTGATATTTTTTTGAACAAAATGATCTTAATTTTCCATTAGAGGAAGTGCCGGCTGATGTATTTACTGCTGATGCTGCCCGCTACCACACTAAGACGCTACTATCGATGCTGATATACCCGCTGCAACTGCTATCGCTATCCGTTGCCACAGCTGTAGCCGCTATCCGCTGTCCCTGCATTCATGCTCCTGCATTAGCTGGCCCTGCTAATATCGATGCTGAGATCCGCTGCAACTGCTGCACTATCCGTTGCCATGCCACAGCTGTGGCCACTATTCGTTGCCGCCGGTATCCACTGCACTGCTTCTGCTACTGCTAAGGGAGGACTGCTGTTGTCGCTGTTTGGAACTATTATTAGCGGCTTCTTTCTCTCTTTTTTTTAAACTCAAAGTATATTTATTTATATTTTTATATGGTTACATATGGTTTACATAATAATTGTTTAGCCTTTTAAAGCTCTGCATCTTTGTTTTGAGGTGTTCTGGTTACTTATTTCTATAGATTTACATTATTTGTGTAAAATTTTGCAGTTATTCTTTCATAGAACTTGTTTTTAATTGAAAAATAAATTTTTATAACCTACTTAAATACGAATAACTAACTTAAAATTAACTTAAAACTAAGGTACCAGCTCACGAATGATCTGGTGAGGTGACCTGGCGCAGGACTCTCTGAACCTAGTCAATGATGTTGTTCTCCGTTCCTCCAGCACCTGAAGACCAGCCAAAAGAAAGATTACAAACATAACAATTCTTTTTATACAATAACTAAAACAAACAAACAATTATAAATTGTAAGGTGCTAGAAATTAAAGTTTCGTCCATCTCGATTGTAATCCAACGTGACATGACGGGTGGGTTCATGCAGTATGTTGCGGAGGTAACTGTAAAAGCCATTGGTGTTGTTGAGGGCGAGAGGGGCAGGATAGTGACGACAGGATGTTTGGGCAGTCACAGATGCTAATTAGAATTTAGTTCGCAGTTTTGACATTGATGTCCTTCGACGCTGTTCTGATGGTGCTATACCAAACAGGGAACAGAAATCTTCATAAGGCATATCTGCGTTTCTCCATTGCAAACTCTTCGGACAAAATTGATGTCTCAGTTAAAAAGTTTTTTGTGTGTGAAATCAAGTGCTTCAGGTGATCTAGTGCTAGTGATCCGACGGCCAAATTGGATACCTAAACGGATAAGTAGAAGTGTCTTTGCATGCTTTCGATTTATTCGTTCTTTCATTGATTAAATTTGTGTCAGCGCTGACCATCGCGTCTATATCACATAGACGCTACGGCTGCTGGATGAAATATTATTTGTTATATTTTTCCATTGTTCGCTGCCTTTTGCCTTCGCCGTTGCTTCTGGACGAGTCCAGCCGGCGGTTGTTTGTGCGTTTGATATGGACTGTGCAAAATGTGGTAATATAGTTCGTGTTAGCGATGATCCCGTTGTTTGCGTGGGTAAATGCAAGTCTCAATTTCATCGAGTTTGCACACCGCTCACTAAAATAGCGGCGAAAGTCGTTGACGATAATGAGAACATTGTTTTTAATTGTGCTGCATGTTTATCGGCCCAAGATGATGGCGGGAAAGATGATGTTTTGAGTGGTGAGATGACAAAGATGATGGGTACTTTGTTATCTATCTCTGAGTCGCTTACAAATACTCAAAGCGGAATCGAAACTAAGATAAACATCGCGGTTGATAACGGTATCGATACTATTTTGAAATCGATCAGCAATTCTCTTCATGAGAGCATGGCATGCATTGAAGCCAATGTTGCCAAAAAGCTGGAAGATTTCAAAATAGACGTAATCGAAAATATTAATCGAGAGAAAAGTGTGCCAATGAATAGAAAGAGATCTAGAACTGAGAGAACGGTTCACTCTGAACTGGACTCCATTCCCAATAAGAAAAAAATTATTTCGAATAAATATGATGAACCGATTGAAGACGCGATTATGCAAGATAACGAGGTTTTTTCTCAAAACTCTCCGACATACGCGAATGTTTTAGCGGGATCGATTGGGAATACGGTAAATAAATTAAAGCGCGCTGAAAACCGTAAGACTCGGCCGGTCATTTTGATTAAACTAGTCGAGTCTTCTCAATCTAGTGAAGACACTAAATTGTGGATTCGAAAGTACACAAAATTAGAAACTTTAGGAACGGGAAAGCTGGCTCGATAATTGCTGAGTGTGCAATAGGGGATAATATTGAAGACGTGAAAAAAAAAAACATTGAAAGCAATTTAGGTGAAAGGTACAATGCTGTTATTCCTACAAACGCTAAGCCAAAATTGAAAATTGTGGGAATGAGTGATCAATATTGACTCATTGAAAAGTCAAAATGATGGCATCGGAATCAATGAAGTCAAAGTAATTGCGCAATATGAAAATTCATGCTTCATATACAATAAGTATAATACAATTGTTGAAGTTGATAGGGACACATTCAACCGCCTGATGTCTGCTGGTAAAGTAAGCATTGAGTGGGATAGGTGTTCTGTTTAGGAGGCCATTAATGTTCTACGTTCAGTGCGTCTTCAACTGTCCTACAGGTCAGACGTGTTTTCGGTTGCTTGTGGACTGGTCTTTGACTGCCTATAGCTTCAAAGTTTGTGTTTTGTCAGTGTGTCTTTTAAAGACTACCTGAAAATTATTTCCCATCAGTCTTTCTCAAAACTACCTACTTTTGAATTTAACATTTGTTTTAACATTTTTCGTATCACCTGAAATGGCTGGACGAAAAAAGAAACCACGCATCGCTGCGGGGAGGAAAAGAGAGGCATCTCTTTCTGACATTTCGAGTGTCTGTAGTGACAATCCTTTTGATATTTTGCCTGAGCAAGAAGCTGGTGAAATGGAAGTTATTAAAAATGAAACTATACAAAAATGTAAAATCTTTAAAAAAGGAGAAAGTTCCATCTATTGTGGTAACTATTTCTTCTGAATTTAATATATTCAAAAAGGAACTTTTAACGTTTGTTTCTGACGTTAAATTTACCTATCAAATTGGCCGTAGAGGTGAATGCCGCTTATTAGCCGACTCAATAAAGGGTCGTGATCGTCTTGTTCAGTATTTAACTGACTGATTTAACTGACTGGGAAAGAGAGTAAAAATTTTCGCTGTGCGAATTGTAACGGCAACCATATGTCGAATTTTTATCAATGCCCAGCCCGTTTAGCAATTGTTAAGGCAAGGCAAGGTAAACAAGATTCAAAACAAACTTCAAAACAAAATTCTCCAACCGTACCAGTGACGCATAGTTTACCTACTCCTTTGCATACCCGTTTAACATATACACAGGTTACAGGTAGTTCGAACATTCTACCGCCTAATGTTGGTAGTTCGAAAATGACCGTTAATATGGGTAAGCAAAACACGCTAGAAAATAATTGTGCACCTATTAATCCAGCTAATATTGCTGCCGAAAATATTTTTTCTAATGTCAACTGCCTGGGGCCTATTACGGCAGGTAAACTTTCTTTTCTGCAACAGGCAATGTTCGATCTCATTAACGCCATGTTGCAGGCAAAATCAATGTTTGAAGCCTTGAATGGCCAATAGGTACCAATTTTACAATTAAAATTGTTTCTAATTTAAAATTTAGCAATGATTTTAAATGAACCGATCAAAATTTTAAATTGGAATGCTCGCTCATTGAAGGCCAATGAGAATGAGCTTTTTAATTTTTTAACAGTAAATAATGTGCATATTGCAATTATTACTGAAACATTTTTGAAACCTAACATGAAATTAAAATATGATCCCAATTACGTGGTTCATAGATATTGTTATTGTTATTCATTCTCAAAAATTGTTATTCTTCGCCGACTCAAACATCGTACTCTTCCCCATCTTGAGACGAAAGTTATTGAAACTTTTGGAATTGAAGTTCAAACTGAACTTGGGATTTTATTTATTGCCGCAGCATATTTACCATTTCAATGCACACGCGAGCACGAAAGTTATTTTAAAGGTGATTTACAAAAACTCACCAGAAATCGTTCGAAATTTTTTATAATCGGCGATTTTAACGCTAAACATCGATCATGGAATAATTCTCAAAGTAACTCCAATGGCAAAATTTTATTCAATGATTGTTCTTCAGGATACTTTTCTATTTTGTCTCCGAATAGTCCTACATGCTTTTTTTCTGTAAGAAACCCTTCAACGATTGATTTGGTGCTTACAGATCAAAGTCATGTATGTAGTGATTTGATCACACATGCTGACTTTGATTCTGACAATCTTCCAATAATTGGGAAAGATACAAAACTCATATTGAGAGAAATTTCAATAATGAGCTTGATTTGCAAAACGAAGTGAATATTGATTCCGCTTTGGAAGCATTAAAATGTGCAATTGTTGATGCCAGGAATTATTCTGTTCCAAAGGCTCAAGTGAAATTTGATCCACCAATAATTGACGAAAATCTTCATCTTCTAATTCGTTTGAAAAATGTCCGCAGACGTCAATATCAACGTTCTCGTGACCCTGTTTTTAAAACTATTTATAAAGATTTACAGAAAGAGATTAAACATAGATTTACTCTTTTGAGAAATCAAAATTTTGAGACTAAAGTTGAAAAATTGAAACCATATTCAAAACCATTTTGGAAGCTGTCGAAGATTCTTAAGAAACCTTCAAAGCCTATTCCAGTTTTAAAAGATGGTGAACGTTTTCTTGTATCCAATGAACAAAAGGCTCAAAGACTTGCTCAGCAGTTTGAGAGTGTTCATAACTTAAATTTGAATTTTGTGAGTCCAATTGAAAATAAAGTCACACGTCAATTCGATTTAATTTCTTCCCAGAATTTTTAACCTGCAGAAATAATTGAAACTAACTTGAATGAGATTAAATCGATTATTAAAAATTTCAAAAATATGAAAGCACCTGGTGACGATGGAATCTTTAATATACTAATCAAACATCTCCCTGAGAGCACAATGGAATTTTTAGTGAAAATTTTCAATTGCTGCTTCAAAATTACATATTTTCCCAAATCATGAAAAAATGCAAAAATTACTCCCATTTTAAAACCGGATAAGAACCCAGCTGAAGTTTCAAGTTATCGACCAATCAGTTTGCTTTCTTCAATAAGTAAACTGTTTGAGAGAATTATTCTTAACAGAATGATGTCACACATCAACGAAAATTCAATTTTTGCAAATGAACAGTTTGGATTTCGCTATGGGCATTCCACAACTCATCAATTGCTCAGAGTTACTAATATGATACGAGCTAACAAATCTGAAGGTTATTCCACTGGAGCTGCTCTTTTAGACATAGAAAAAGCATTCGACAGTGTTTGGCATAAAGGTTTGATTGCGAAATTGCAAACTTTTAATTTTCCAATTTTCCTAATCAAAATTTTGAAAAATTATCTTACTGATCGAACTCTGCAGGTTGTCTATCAGAATTCAAAATCTGATAGATATCCTGTCAGAGCAGGTGTGCCTCAAGGTTCTGTATTGGGCCCAGTCCTGTATAACATATTCACTTCAGATCTTCCTGATTTGCCTCCAGGATGCACAAAGTCATTGTTCTGCGATGACACAAGCATTTCCGTAAAAGGAAAAAGCCTTCGTGTCATATGCAGTCGATTGCAGAAAAGTTTAGATATTTTTTTCTTCCTACTTGCATAAGTGGAAAATCTCTCCCAATGCTTCTAAAACTCAAATGATAATTTTTCCTCATAAGCCTAGGGCTTCTTTCCTCAAGCCAAACAATAATCACGTTGTCAAGATGAATGGGGTTATTTTAAGTTGGTCTGACAAGGTTAAGTACTTGGGACTAATTTACGATAAAAAACTTATTTTCAAAGAGCACATTGAGTGTATTCAAGCCAAGTGCATCAAATATACAAGATGTTTATATCCTCTCATTAACAGGAATCCTAAACTTTGTTTAAAGAACAAACTTTTCATCTGCAAACAAATTTTTAGACCAGCAATGCTTTATGCTGTACCGATCTGGTCAAGTTGCTGTCCAACAAGGAAGAAAACGCTCCAAAGGATTCAGAATAAAATTCTGAAAATGATTTTGAAGCGTCCTCCTTGGTTTGGTACACTAGAATTACATAGTCTTACTGGTGTTGAACCATTAGAAGCTATGTCAAATAAAATTATTAACAATTTTCGACAAAAATCGTTGCAATCCTCAATTGCTACGATAAGCTCTCTTTATAGCCAATAAGTTAGCATTTAAGTTAGTTGTAAGTTTACTTTCCTTTCTTGACAAGTAGGTTTAAATCCCTACAAATGATAAGTCCTAATTGCGAAAGAAAACAAATCCTAACAATTAAAATTACAAATTACTAACAGTGTTGAGAAGTCACCATTTGTGATTGGACACACATACTCATTATTTACTAATATTTATCATAAATACTTAGGCTACTAACCTTTAAAGAAAAAGTTCTACGTTGCTTCAAATGTGGAGAATTTGGTCATAAAAGCACAGAGTGTGTTAATTTTGAAACATGCTCTAAGTGTAGTGCACAGCACAAGACATCGGAATGCTCATCAACTGATTTTAACTGCGTAAATTGTTTAAAATCTAATAAAGACTTCAATTTAAATTTGGACGCTAAACATCCAGCATATAGTACACAGTGTCCAGTATTTTGGAGACTGTTTGAGAAAAGAAAGAGCAGCATGTTGTTAAGTAAATAGCAGCTGAAGAAAACGCAATGTGAAAGGAAATTAGAAATGATTTATCTGAATATTGCTGGTTTATCTACAAATTATGTTGCTTTACGGCATCTTGTGTAAACAACACGTCCAATGTTAGTATTGCTAGCGGAAACTCATATAGTGGAAGCTGATTTGATCAGTATAGCATTCCAGGTTACAAAGTTGCTTTTTGCCTTTCACATTCCAGACATACTGGGTTGCTATTTACGCCAAGGAAGCAATCAAATTCAATATTCGATTAAACGAATCTTTTGAAAACAATTGGTTCCTAGGAAGATCAGTTGAAAGAGGCATGTTGGAATAGATACTCGAAGCAAGCAATGTCTCAGCTTGTTTCGAGAAGCCTGAATTTTCAGCCAATAACAGGGAATTTCAACAATAAAGCAGCTGTTCTAACTTCGTAACTAACGTTCTAACTTGCATAATTCGAACAGCTGGTACTCTTTAGAACTTTTGCGTTTAAAACGCAAAAGAGATAAAAAGTACAAAAAATTTTGCAGAAGTAATGATTGGAATAGGTACACCGCTGCGCGGAATATATACTCACGCACCTTGAAAAAGGCACGATGTGAATATATTCAACGGATGATTGATCAACATCAAAATAATAGCAAAGAGTTATGGAAAATGTTAAAAACATTAATGAAAAGTGAAGATAGTTGCTCGCAAACCATAACTTTTAATGGCTTAGAAGAAAATTCGGCGCGAGTAATTGCAAGTAAATTCAACAGTTATTTCGTTGATAGTGTTCAATAGATCAATCAGAACAGGGCACGTGCCTCAGGTTTGGAAGGAATCACTTGTGGTTCCTATTCCCAAGATTAATGGGACGGATAATGCCGAAGAGTTCCGCCCCATTAATATGTTGCACACATTAGAGACAATTTTAGAACTAGTTGTGAAAGGCCAGCTGATGGATTATTTAAATAGTGATGATTTGCTAATCCCAGAACAATCAGGTTATCGAGAGGGTCACTCTTGTGAGTCTGCTTTGAATCTGGTGTTAGCAAAATGGAAAGAAAAAATGGAGGCCAAAAAAACTATTTTTGCGGTGTTTTTGGATCTAAAACGCGCTTTTGAAACAATTTCTAGGCCCTTATTGTTACAAACATTGGAGCGATTTGGTATCGTAGGGACAGCATACAAATGGTTGGAGAGCTATTTGTGTGCCAGAACTCAGAAGACTCGTTTTAATGATTCTGAATCGGATTCCATTGCAAATACACTTGGTTTACCGCAAGGAAGTGTTTTAGGGCCCATTTTGTTCATTATTTATATTAATGACATGAAGCGAGTTTTACGGTTTTGCGATATCAATTTATTTGCTGATGATACTGTTCTGTTCATTGCGGCTAAGAATCCTGATGACGTTGTGGCACTTTTAAATCAAGATTTACATTATCTGGCGAATTGGTTGAAATTTAAACAGCTTAAATTAAATATTAGTAAAACAAAGTACTTAATCATTCCTTCTGCCAACTCCAGACCAGACGTAAATATTGCAATTGATGTTGAGACGATTGATCGCGTGAATGAAATAAAGTATCTTGGAGTGATTATTGATGACAAATTAACTTTTAAGTCTCACATTGACAATGTCATCAAGAAAATGGCAAAACAATACGGTATTCTGTGCCGTTTGAAAAATGAATTGATTGTTAGTAGTAAAATTAGTCTTTATAAGTCAATCATTTCACCACATATAGATTTTTGCCCATCCATATTATTTCTTGCAAACAATGCACAAATATTGAGACTGCAGCGCTTACAAAATAAAGTTATGCGATTAATATTAAGATGTAATAGTTTTATGCTGGACGCATTGCAATGGCTTTCTGTGAAGCAAAGAGTATATTTTCTGACAATGGTGTTTCTATATAAAATTTTTAATAATATGCTGTCTTGATATTCGTGTAATCGAATTGATAGGGGAAGTGATTTTCATAGGTACAACACCAGAAACGCGCATGATACTGAACACAAAATTTTCTTTTTGGAAGGTCACAAAACTCTCTGTTGTTCAAAGGAATAAATTTTTTCAATTCGATGCCAAGACAGGTAAAACGTGCAGCAACAATGGCGGAGTTTAAAAGGCTTTGTATTTCTTTTACACATAAAGTCTGTTTTGTAGACAGATTAAATAGAATGTTTGTAAATTAATGACGAAGATTGTAAAATTTATGTTTTTTTTTCAATTTATTGGGTAAACTAAGTTATTATGTTCACTGATGATGATGGATTTTTATTTGAACTAGTTTTTTTTTTGTTCATCTATAATTTATTTGACACGGCACAAATACTATTTAATGTTTAACGGCGCCAATTATATCTGGTAGCTTACTTTCTAAAGTATCTTAATAACTAAAAGCAAATTTTTTATCCTCGCTGCCGACTACGAGCTGAAACTAATTGTAACTTAAAGCTATAATATTTTGCATTAAAAGCACTGGTTTACTGTATGATGGTTTTCATTGCCATAGGTAAGCACATGTTCCGCTGCTGGGCCAAGATATTACGGACTGGCATATTGGGTTGTCTCCCTCGGGACCTGAGAGTATCGTGCGGGTCTGATTGCTGTTTCCGGATCCGGGGTCTTAACGTGTTCTTGTCGTTAGGCTGGATGCAGGCGGAAGGGGGTAGGACTAAACTGGGGCGTGGATGGATTTCAGGAAAACGTATATAAGGGACATGTAGGATAGGTCACGGCTCGCCAAGACATCACGAACAGGAACAGCCGACTGCCTACCTTCGGCCTGCAGGGAAGCTATTAATTTAGACCTGGCGTCACGGTGTACAGGGCATGACCAAACAACGTGCTCTATGTCGTGATAACCTTCACCACAGGCACAGATACCACTTTCCCCGAGCCCAACACGACGGACTCGCGCGTCAAATCTATAGTGATTGGACATAAGCCGGGACATCACGCAAATGAAATCCCGACCTACATCCAACCCCTTGAACCACGGGTTCGTCGACACCTTGGGGATTATGGAATGTAACCACCTTCCCAGTTCCCCTCTGGTCCAAGAACTTTGCCAACTGATGATCGTATTCTGACGTACAAATGAGAAAAATTCATTGAAGGCAATTGGTCTTTCATAAATTCCACCGTTTGTTGCGCCCACCTTAGCCAAAGAGTCCGCTTTCTCATTACTTACAGTGTTGACAGTGTTGAGAAGTCACCATTTGTGATTGGACACACATACTCATTATTTACTAATATTTATCATAAATACTTAGGCTACTAACCTTTAAAGAAAAAGTTCTACGTTGCTTCAAATGTGGAGAATTTGGTCATAAAAGCACAGAGTGTGTTAATTTTGAAACATGCTCTAAGTGTAGTGCACAGCACAAGACATCGGAATGCTCATCAACTGATTTTAACTGCGTAAATTGTTTAAAATCTAATAAAGACTTCAATTTAAATTTGGACGCTAAACATCCAGCATATAGTACACAGTGTCCAGTATTTCGGAGACTGTTTGAGAAAAGAAAGAGCAGCATGTTGTTAAGTAAATAGCAGCTGAAGAAAACGCAATGTGAAAGGAAATTAGAAATGATTTATCTGAATATTGCTGGTTTATCTACAAATTATGTTGCTTTACGGCATCTTGTGTAAACAACACGTCCAATGTTAGTATTGCTAGCGGAAACTCATATAGTGGAAGCTGATTTGATCAGTATAGCATTCCAGGTTACAAAGTTGCTTTTTGCCTTTCACATTCCAGACATACTGGGTTGCTATTTACGCCAAGGAAGCAATCAAATTCAATATTCGATTAAACGAATCTTTTGAAAACAATTGGTTCCTAGGAAGATCAGTTGAAAGAGGCATGTTGGAATAGATACTCGAAGCAAGCAATGTCTCAGCTTGTTTCGAGAAGCCTGAATTTTCAGCCAATAACAGGGAATTTCAACAATAAAGCAGCTGTTCTAACTTCGTAACTAACGTTCTAACTTGCATAATTCGAACAGCTGGTACTCTTTAGAACTTTTGCGTTTAAAACGCAAAAGAGATAAAAAGTACAAAAAATTTTGCAGAAGTAATGATTGGAATAGGTACACCGCTGCGCGGAATATATACTCACGCACCTTGAAAAAGGCACGATGTGAATATATTCAACGGATGATTGATCAACATCAAAATAATAGCAAAGAGTTATGGAAAATGTTAAAAACATTAATGAAAAGTGAAGATAGTTGCTCGCAAACCATAACTTTTAATGGCTTAGAAGAAAATTCGGCGCGAGTAATTGCAAGTAAATTCAACAGTTATTTCGTTGATAGTGTTCAATAGATCAATCAGAACAGGGCACGTGCCTCAGGTTTGGAAGGAATCACTTGTGGTTCCTATTCCCAAGATTAATGGGACGGATAATGCCGAAGAGTTCCGCCCCATTAATATGTTGCACACATTAGAGACAATTTTAGAACTAGTTGTGAAAGGCCAGCTGATGGATTATTTAAATAGTGATGATTTGCTAATCCCAGAACAATCAGGTTATCGAGAGGGTCACTCTTGTGAGTCTGCTTTGAATCTGGTGTTAGCAAAATGGAAAGAAAAAATGGAGGCCAAAAAAACTATTTTTGCGGTGTTTTTGGATCTAAAACGCGCTTTTGAAACAATTTCTAGGCCCTTATTGTTACAAACATTGGAGCGATTTGGTATCGTAGGGACAGCATACAAATGGTTGGAGAGCTATTTGTGTGCCAGAACTCAGAAGACTCGTTTTAATGATTCTGAATCGGATTCCATTGCAAATACACTTGGTTTACCGCAAGGAAGTGTTTTAGGGCCCATTTTGTTCATTATTTATATTAATGACATGAAGCGAGTTTTACGGTTTTGCGATATCAATTTATTTGCTGATGATACTGTTCTGTTCATTGCGGCTAAGAATCCTGATGACGTTGTGGCACTTTTAAATCAAGATTTACATTATCTGGCGAATTGGTTGAAATTTAAACAGCTTAAATTAAATATTAGTAAAACAAAGTACTTAATCATTCCTTCTGCCAACTCCAGACCAGACGTAAATATTGCAATTGATGTTGAGACGATTGATCGCGTGAATGAAATAAAGTATCTTGGAGTGATTATTGATGACAAATTAACTTTTAAGTCTCACATTGACAATGTCATCAAGAAAATGGCAAAACAATACGGTATTCTGTGCCGTTTGAAAAATGAATTGATTGTTAGTAGTAAAATTAGTCTTTATAAGTCAATCATTTCACCACATATAGATTTTTGCCCATCCATATTATTTCTTGCAAACAATGCACAAATATTGAGACTGCAGCGCTTACAAAATAAAGTTATGCGATTAATATTAAGATGTAATAGTTTTATGCTGGACGCATTGCAATGGCTTTCTGTGAAGCAAAGAGTATATTTTCTGACAATGGTGTTTCTATATAAAATTTTTAATAATATGCTGCCTTGATATTCGTGTAATCGAATTGATAGGGGAAGTGATTTTCATAGGTACAACACCAGAAACGCGCATGATGCTAGAACACAAAATTTTCTTTTTGGAAGGTCACAAAACTCTCTGTTGTTCAAAGGAATAAATTTTTTCAATTCGATGCCAAGACAGGTAAAACGTGCAGCAACAATGGCGGAGTTTAAAAGGCTTTGTATTTCTTTTACACATAAAGTCTGTTTTGTAGACAGATTAAATAGAATGTTTGTAAATTAATGACGAAGATTGTAAAATTTATGTTTTTTTTTCAATTTATTGGGTAAACTAAGTTATTATGTTCACTGATGATGATGGATTTTTATTTGAACTAGTTTTTTTTTTGTTCATCTATAATTTATTTGACACGGCACAAATACTATTTAATGTTTAACGGCGCCAATTATATCTGGTAGCTTACTTTCTAAAGTATCTTAATAACTAAAAGCAAATTTTTTATCCTCGCTGCCGACTACGAGCTGAAACTAATTGTAACTTAAAGCTATAATATTTTGCATTAAAAGCACTGGTTTACTGTATGATGGTTTTCATTGCCATAGGTAAGCACATGTTCCGCTGCTGGGCCAAGATATTACGGACTGGCATATTGGGTTGTCTCCCTCGGGACCTGAGAGTATCGTGCGGGTCTGATTGCTGTTTCCGGATCCGGGGTCTTAACGTGTTCTTGTCGTTAGGCTGGATGCAGGCGGAAGGGGGTAGGACTAAACTGGGGCGTGGATGGATTTCAGGAAAACGTATATAAGGGACATGTAGGATAGGTCACGGCTCGCCAAGACATCACGAACAGGAACAGCCGACTGCCTACCTTCGGCCTGCAGGGAAGCTATTAATTTAGACCTGGCGTCACGGTGTACAGGGCATGACCAAACAACGTGCTCTATGTCGTGATAACCTTCACCACAGGCACAGATACCACTTTCCCCGAGCCCAACACGACGGACTCGCGCGTCAAATCTATAGTGATTGGACATAAGCCGGGACATCACGCAAATGAAATCCCGACCTACATCCAACCCCTTGAACCACGGGTTCGTCGACACCTTGGGGATTATGGAATGTAACCACCTTCCCAGTTCCCCTCTGGTCCAAGAACTTTGCCAACTGATGATCGTATTCTGACGTACAAATGAGAAAAATTCATTGAAGGCAATTGGTCTTTCATAAATTCCACCGTTTGTTGCGCCCACCTTAGCCAAAGAGTCCGCTTTCTCATTGCCCGGTATCGAGCAGTGAGAAGGGACCCACGCTAAGGTAATCTGAGTAGATTTTTCGGATAAAGCACTCAGATGTTCCCGTATTTTCCCCAGGAAATACGGAGAGTGCTTAACATCTTTCATCGATCGGAAAGCCTCAATGGAACTGGGACTGTCCGTAAAGATGAAATAATGGTCCGTGGACATTTTTTCGATAATCCCTAGGGTGTACTGAATTGCAGCCAATTCTGCGACGTAAACAGAAGCAGGATTATCAAGCTTATGGTAGACGGTTAAATTGTTATTGAAAATACCGAAGCCAGTGGACCCATCAAGAAGTGATCCGTCAGTGTAGAACATATTGTCGCAGTTGATGTTTCGATATTTATTGGAAAAAATTTTGGGGATCTGCTGCACGCGTAAATGATCCGGGATTCCACGAGTTTCTTCTATCATGGATGTATCGAAAAACACAGTAGAATCAGAAGTATTTGATAAGTCGACACGATTTGGAATATTCGAAGAAGGGTTAATATTATGGGACATGTGATTGAAATACAATGTCATAAAACCTGGTTTGAGAATTAAGTTCGATTAACCTTTCAAAATTTTCAATCACAGGACGGTTCAAGACCTCACATTTGATAAGAATGCGAGAAGACAGGCTCCAGAAGCGGTTTTTCAATGGTAGTACTCCAGCTAAGACCTCCAAACTCATCGTATGGGTCGACTGCATGCAACCCAAGGCGATACGCAAACAACGATATTGTATTCGCTCCAGTTTGATCAAATGTGTGTTTGCTGCGGAGCGGAAGCAGAAACACCCGTACTCAATGACAGACAATATCGTTGTTTGGTAAAGCCTTATAAGGTCTCCTGGGTAGGCTCCCCACCATTGTCCGGTTATTGTACGAAGAAAATTCACTCTTTGTTGACATTTTTTTATCAGATACCTAACGTGACAACCCCAGGTGCCTTTAGAGTCGAACCAGACACCAA
This sequence comes from Wyeomyia smithii, assembly GCF_029784165.1. Lineage (NCBI taxonomy): Eukaryota > Metazoa > Arthropoda > Insecta > Diptera > Culicidae > Wyeomyia > Wyeomyia smithii. Next base: position 75,020,949 of record NC_073696.1, read on the forward strand.
GATATTTGTGTACCAAAACCTGAGAAATCGTTTTACCCATTAATTGTGTTTGAAGCTGAGCAGGTTCATGCTTCCTAGAAAAAACTATTATCTCAGTTTTCTCCGGAGAGAATTCGATACCTAGCTGTAAAGCCCAAGCAGACAAATTGTCCAAGGTATCTTGCAATGGTCCTTGCAAATCGGCAGCTTTGGCTCCTGTAACAGAGATTACACTGTCGTCTGCAAGTTGTCTTATCGTGCATGAATTTGCCAGACATTCGTCGATGTCATTTACATAAAAGTTGTAAAGAAGGGGGCTTAAACATGAGCCCTGGGGAAGACCCATGTAGCTAATGCGAAAAGTTGCCAAATCGCCGTGCGTGAAATGCATGTGCTTTTCGGACAGCAAATTGTGCAAAAAATTGTTCAAAATTAGAGAAAATCCTTGTCGGTGAAGTTTACCCGAAAGAATGTCAATAGAAACGGAATCAAAAGCCCCCTTAATGTCCAAGAACGCAGACGCCATTTGTTCTTTGCGAGCATACGCCAGCTGAATATCTGTTGAAAGCAACGCAAGACAATCATTCGTCCCATTGGCACGGCGGAAGCCAAATTGAGTATCTGATAGTAGACCATTTGATTCGACCCAGTGGTCTAAACGACGGAGTATCATTTTTTCCATCAATTTCCGGATACAGGATAGCATTGCAATCGGCCTATAAGAGTTGTGATCAGAAGCTGGTTTCCCTGGTTTTTGGATGGCGATCACCTTCATTTGCCTCCAATCCTGCGGTACAATGTTTTGCTCCAGGAACTTATTGAACAAGTTCAACAAGCGTCTCTTGGCATTGCCAGGTAGATTAGAGCGGGGGCCTAGTGTGGTTGGTAACGTCGATGTCGATGGTTGTGAGGTGGCGTGATCCACTTACAACCAACCCAACTGGTCTAGATTCAATCCTGGCCGACACCGGGAGATTTTCTGAGGCGAAAAATCTCTGGGATCACGCCTTCCATCGCATGAGGAAGTAAAGCCGTTGGCGCCGGTCCGTTAATAAACGGGTCGTGAGTTAGGGTCCTGAGTGTGGAGTCGCCTCCCTGGGCGTCGGTGATTGGCCACAACAGTGGCGGAACTAGACCGACGGAAAATAAGCGAGAATAAAAAAAAAAAAAAATTGCCGGGTAGATTCTTCAACAAGTTGAATTTGATTCTATCTAACCCAGGCGCGTTATTGTTACAGGACAGGAGGGCAACTGAAGATTCTGCCATCGTAAAAGGTGATTCTATCGCGTCGTGACCCGGAGACGTATCGCGAACAAAGTTTTGCGCAGGAACAGAGTCCGGACATACTTTCCTGGCAAAATCAAATATCCACCGACTTGAAGACTCCTCGCTTTCGTTGACCGCTACGCGATTCCGCATTCTTCGGGCTGTGTTGCAAAGAGTGCTCATCGATGTCTCCCTCGACGTCTCGTTCACGAACCGACGCCAATATCCGCGTTTCTTTGCTTTAGCCAGGCTTTTAAGCTTGGTATTAAGCTCCGAATACCGTATATAGTCGTCGGGTATACCTCCCTTCTGGAAGGCCAAAAATGCGTCGGATCTTTGCGTGTAGACATCGGAGCACTCTTTGTCCCACCACGGAGTTGGAGGCCGCTCTTTGATCGTTACGCCGGGATATTTCTTCGTTTGGGCTTGCAACGCGGCGTCGAAGATTAAGCCCGCGAGGAGTTTGTATTCTTCAAGTGGTGAGTGATGTTGAATCGACTCGACCGCTTTTGAAATCATTTCCTCGTATAACTTCCAATGGACATTCCGTGTGAGGTCATACGGAATGTCAATTGGTCGCATGCGAGTTGAACCGTTAGTAATTGAAATAAGAATAGGCAGATGGTCGCTACCGTGAGGATCGAGGATTACTTTCCATGTGCAATCCAACCGTAGCGACGTCGAACATAAGGATAGATCCAGAGCGCTTGGGCGCGCTGGAGGTTTCGGGATACGTGTCATTTCATCGTTGTTCAAAATAGTCATGTCGAAGTCATCGCAAAGGTTATAGATTAAAGAGGAGCGGTTATCATTGTAGGGGGAACCCCAAGCCACACCATGAGAGTTGAAGTCTCCTAAAATCAAACGTGGCGAGGGAAGAAGTTCTATTAAATCAAAGAGCAACCGTTGCCCAACCTGTGCTCTGGGAGGAATATATATTGAGGCAATACAAAGCTCTTTACCTTGTATTGTCATTTGACATGCGACAACTTCGATGCCTGGATTCGAGGGGAGGTTAATACGATAGAAAGAATAGCACTTTTTAATGCCTAGAAGTACTTCTCCATATGGGGTGTCTCGATCAAGGCGAATAATATTAAAATCATGGAAGTTGAGATCAATATTTGAAGTAAGCCAAGTTTCACAAAGGGAAAATGCATCGCATTTGTTTCTATTTATTAAAACTTTAAATGAATCCATTTTTGGTAAAATACTTCTACAATTCCACTGTAAGACAGAGATAGAATCCTTCGTATACGCAGATGAATTAGGCATCGAAGGATACAATCGCTGCAAGGAGGGGCCATTGGGCAGTTAACTGCTTCAAAAATGATCTAATTATTGGGAGGAATGCTATAAGAAAAAAATTAATTGCATCGGGTACATTGAAAGTTTCAAAAATCCAGTCCACAATGTCAGAAAATTTCACTAATCCAGAGTTTGTTTCATCAACTGAGAGTGCAAAAGGAACAACTGGGGTTTTAGATGTTCCTGGCAGTGCTGGGAACTCCTTCTGGGACTTTAAATTTGCAAGCCCAGGAGGAGTTTGCTTCGGTTTTTCCGCAGCACTGTTTGGTTTGTTTGTAACTTTCATTTCACTTTGGGAAATCTTAGGACCTTTTCGGGGAAGTTTAGTAGAGGAAATATTTTTCCTCTTTCTAGACGCCCCAGGATTGGCATAAGTTGTTCCCGCTGGTGAATCGTCAGAATCGGTTTCATCAGAGGACAACAGATCAAAGGGGCTCGATGTTATGGTAGAAGTGGTCACGGTCTTCTTCAGCATCTCAGCGTAAGATCGCTTTGAACGCTCCTCAAGTGACCGCTTGATTTTATCTCTGCGCTGCATGTACACCGGGCATGTGGAGAGCTCATGCTGAATTCCCCGCAGTGAATACATTTTTCAGCATTTACACTGCAAGAATCGTCCGCATGAGTTTCTCCACACTTGCTACATCGTGCCTTATTGCAGCAGTAGGCGGCTGTGTGGCCTAACTGCTTGCAATTGGTGCAATTCATAACACGGGGTACATACAATCGCACAGGCAGACGAACCCGATCGATCGAGACGTGGCTAGGGAGAGCAGATCCGGCAAACGTAACACGAAACGAGTCTGACGGAGTGTACACTTTTGTGCCGTTGACAAGAGACACAGACCGCAATTGCTTGCAATCTATGATCTTTACTTTTACGTCGTGACACAAAGCATTTTTGAAGCAGCCAAAACCGCTTGCCAAGATACACTCGACCGACAGACTCGAATCGGTTATGACACCGTCGATCTCCACGTCTCGTGCGGGTATATAAACGCGATACTCGCGTGTGAAAAGCTCGGAGCGAGCAATAGCGTTGGCCTGTTCCAGGTCGCTGACCACGACACGGAGCTTGTTGGGTCTGACCTTGGAGATCTCGGTCACGGCCTTGTACCCCTCCGTCAGGTCTTTCGAAATCTGCAGGATGTTTAACGGTTTCGATTTCGGTCCTGCTTTTGGCCGAAAGAAAACAGTAAAGCTGCCCTGAGATCCGTCCGGGTAAAGCCTGGGGCGAGGGGGGACTGGAGAAATAACAGAGGAAGGGTTGGCAGGAGGGACAGGGTCGGAGGGGTTCGGGGATGGTGGCACGGGAGGCGAGGGATCTACATCCATCGCGCTAAATCTAGCGCACTAGCGCCGACAGAACACGTACCTCTTTACTTCTTCTTTCAGCAGGGTTGGTTGTCCCAACGGTCGAAGCTGCAGCCGTTACCGCCAGCAGCACCAATACAGCAGCTCCAAACAGCCACCAGCAGCGAGCCGGGTGTGCGATCACTCAGCACAGCGACACAACTCGCTGTCAACTGTTGGCTTCTTCTTTTTCCTCCTTTGTGTTGAGATTCTCGTCCACTGCTGTAGCACAAATCACTTAGCAGCCAAATCGGCTTACGCACCAGCAAACAGCCACGATGCGAAACAGTTGCACAAAGGCGGGCGACCTTGAACCTTCACTCGACCAGGCAAACAATGCCAACACTTGCTCGCGCGTCTTTTGTTTTATATTCTATCGGAGCGATCACCAAACACATCCGATACTGATGCGTGTTCGGCACAGAATCGTTTGAACTAGTTGTATAATATTTAATAGTAGAGTTTAAAAAAGAGTCGGCTACACATGTTTGAGCCACGCGCGCGTAGACTGACATAGACAATCTGGATATTGAGTACATCAGGATTAAACCCCTGAAAATGAAACAAAAAGCATATCGGGTTGGAAAGTTGCTTTTTGGTATGAAATAGCATATATGCTGTTATTCTGATTTTTGATATTTATCTGTTTTTACGATTTTGAATTAGGGTTGGGAGAAAAAACTGAAAAGGCTTGGGTTTGCCTGTGGACTGTGAAGCTCGTTATCGAGAACTATAGTATCACAGGATCTCTCTCGTAGTTTTGGATCGTTATCCAGAATCGATTCTGATTAGTTAACACTCCTAAATGTTAGGTTCAATTCCTAACCAAGTCCAGATAATTTTCGGGTTGGAAACGTTCTGGATGAGCCTTGGATCCATGATGGTATTGGAAAACCGTTTTTTATACTCATTGTTAAATAATTGGTATTATTTTGAAGGGTTACTATGTCTGTATTAATAACCAGTCCGTTATTTGTTTGCCAACTGGTTACATTGTATGACTCTATATAATATCTTACTTAGATAAATCGACCAAACCGATGTAGGGGTATGAGGTGGGACCATCATCATCATCAAAAAGCTTTCGGACGCGTTCTATACGCTATGTCAAAAACTCGTATTATGCGTCCCACACGGCGCAGGCAGACTCTAGTAAGGAACGAACCAGTGAACAACAAAAGGTTCTCGAGGTACCAGGATCCTCGAATTCTTTGCCAATTCTCGTAACTAGGCCGAGTTGTCGGTTGGCTTTATCGAAGCATAATGCTGTCCAAATATAAGTTTAGTGTTCAATATAACACCAAAATCAGTGACAACGTTGCAGCGCGTCAAGTGTCATCCAGCAATGTGGTAACCATAAACTAAAGGATGCTTTTTTCGGTTAAAGCTGACTTCGGAGCATTCAGGGATAGACATACGATTAAGGCGGCACCAATCAGCGAAAAGGTCAATCAGCTCCTGGGGTCTGGTGCAGTCGTCATGAGTTTGAATAAGCTTGTAGATTTTAGTATCATCTGCCTTTAATAGTCTCTTTCCAGGAGGCAATGGAATAAGAAAAATAGTAGAGGTCCTTAGATACTTCCTTGGAGTACTCCGGAGTTGCTACGGATCCAGCTGAAATGTTGCACAAAAGCAACAAATTAGCACTCTTGTTTGCCTTTATCGCATTCTTAACCGCTGATTTTGCAAAATCAAATGTGCCAGCGCTCTATGTTATCTGTATCGGTTCGTGTCTGTTATATTCTATACCGGAAGCTTTCCTTTGCTAGGCTGGCGAGTCCCATGCAAGGTCGCACGCCCACTATGCGCGGCAACTAATTGGTCAGCACTTGAGTGGAGCCAACAACCTCTTTCGAGCTCTCTTTTTATTGCCTCCTTAAACACCTTGGCATCGAAATGCGATGTCTTCCACTCGCGGACGGTTGTAGTGTAGGTTCTTTTCGTCGCAGGCTGCCTCACGTTGTGGTCAGCAGATCGACTGATTGGTGTAGCCATCGTCTAGCCTGCAGTTCGTGATCAGCCCTGAGCTAGTTCATACAGTGACTTCTCTACTCAACATCCCAAGTGTTGAAATAGCTTGCCACCTCCAACGCACAGTGGTTCCGTTTTCTAAGAAGGGCGGTCATAAATATTGTTTATCAATGTGTTGCGGTAGTGGTTAGCTGCAGTTCCTACAATGCTTGTCTTTTCTCCTCAGAAAACCTCTGCAGAGCTATCTGCGGTGCGAAATAGACGGCGTTGCTCGTGCCGGTCGAATTTACTCTGGTGGAATTCGTTTTCGCAGTGTAGCTACACGAGAACTATATTCATGCCCGGTAGGTTTTTTTTCTCCTTCCGGACTACTCGCCAGTGGACACTGTTGTGTACTTCTGCGTTTTCTCTGTGGAGTGATTCACCCCTATTGTTTCTATCTGATGTGGGGTGAGCTGTAAGTGTGTTTGTCTCTCTGTAAGTTGGTGGAGACACTTTGGAGTGGAGAAAGAAGCAGTGCGGTGAATGCATTTGCTACACGCGGGCACATACTGGAAGGGGAGTGCGCGGTGTATTTTTTCTCCTCTCCTTCCACATACTGAGGAGAATGACAAGCATGGTTCCCACCTTTCTCAGTTACTCTCCCCTTCGATCTGAGATGGACCTCACCAGCGCACAGTGGTACGAGAGCTCAAAAACGTGAACTTAATACATTTGCTCTCCAAATAATGGTTTCATTGACATACTATCTTCCGAAGATATTTAGTATATAAAAGAGCTCAAATTCTGACAAAAAGTTTGAGTTTGAAACTCAACCGCTAGTGGCGCTGCAAAATCTAACTTTTTAGCCTTACGTTTTAGAGGAATTGTGTCGTTAGCAAAATTAAAGATAAAGTTATTACAAAAAACTTTTTCGAAGACACTTTTCTTCTAACTCTTCTTGTTTCGGATATTTAACGTTTTTTATTAGACTTTTTAAAATAAGTTTTTCTCGAATATACAAAAAACTGTAACATTTAGGAGGTAACAATGTTCAGCGTATATTTGTATATCATTAAAACACACAACTTTGTAGAGCACAAAATAGATAGAAACCAAGCTATTGCCAAAAAATGTTAAAATCATTTTTTGTACACAACAAGAACCCAAAATAGCAAAACTAGCAGACGAAACCTGCATAGAATGAAATATTATCATAATCACTCTAGGAAATCACTTTGATCGTTGGTCCTTTTTAGTATCTTCATTGCCTGATATGAAATTCATAAAGACAGTACATAGTGCAATTGCAGGGCGAATATGTCATAAACTTGAACTAGTAATAGCATTGGACAATTTCACGCAAAGAATCGATCTCACTGTATCGATCTTTTTTTAGTACTGTAAATCTAGTAGACATTTCCTAGTCCCTATTGGCCTATTGGCTATCCGAGAAGGCACAAGAAAGCCGGAACAAAGTCATCAAGAGGGATGGTGAACTTGTTGAAATATTTGAAAACGAAAAATAATTATTACCTTCATAGATACAGATTAGATCACACCAAAAAGTTTTCTAGAACAGCTTTGAATGTTGATTCACTTCACCGTTTTCTGGAATCAACAGATCCAGTTATTAGCAGTTTGCGAGACAAGCCACCTAATGTGCTTTGCGGTGATGCAAAATACAGGCTAGATGTTTATTAGGAAGATAATGCTAATTCTGATGATGATTTTTCAACTTTATATTTTTATACATTTATTTTAGCAAAATTAAAATATAAAAATATAATTTAATTATTAAAACAATTCAATAGATGATACAACGTTTTCAATTTGGAAAAAGTATGCAGTGATCAGTAGCCTGGCCAACGTTTGACGTGTATTGTCATCGAAAACGTTGAGTAAGGCTGTTTTTAAAAGAAAACTTAGGCAATCAAGATACTGAAAGGGACAAACGATCAAAGTGATTTCGTAGAGTGATTATGATAATATTTCATTCTATGCAGGTTTCGTCTGCTAGTTTTTGCTATTTTGTGCTCTTGGTGTGTACAAAAAATGAAGCTTTTTTTAAATTTTTTGGCAATAACTCGATTTGTGTGGAAGCTATCTATTTTGTGTCTTCTACAAAGTTGTGTGTTTCAATGATATACAAATATATGTTGAACATTATGACCTTCTAAATGTTACAGTTATTTGTATAATCAAGAAAAACTAATTTAAAAAACAAGTCTAATAAGAGACGTTATATATCCAAAACAAGAAGAGTTAGAAGAAAAGTGTATTCGACAAAGTTTTTTGTAATAACTTTATCTATAACTTTGCTGGAGACACCATTTCTCTAAAACGTAAGGCTAAAAAGTTAGATTTTACAGCGCCACTAGCGGTGGAGTTTCGAACTAATTTTTTTGTCATGATTTGAGCCTTTTTATATACTAGATATATTCGGAAGATAGTATGTCAATAAAACCATTATTTGGAAAGCAAATGAATTTAGTTCACGTTTTTGAGCTCTCGTACACTGTGCAGCGGTAATCCAGTATACTATATAATAAAGTGCGGTAACCCAATTCAGATATCGTTGGGTGAATACAGCCAGAAACTGAATAAGACTCGCACCGCCAGGTGGTTTGAGAAGCCACCATCATCCAGCGTGTATACGGGGTGTGTGCACATACATAACGTGTGTGAATATCTATAGCGTGTATCGCTAGCGTGCGTGGCTAGCTATACAGCGCGTGCATGTCTATAGCGTGTGCATGTCTATAGCGTGTCTGTACATGTCTATAGCCTGTGTGGCTTGCTATATAGCGTGCGTGGCTTGCTATATAGCGTGTGCATGGTACAGCGTGTGTGCATGTCTATAGCGTGTGTGGTTAGCAAATAAATCACCCTATGTTGATTTTAAATATTATAGCAAATCATTCAGAACTAAATCAAAAATTTGCCATGTTGAAAAAACAATAATCAGTTGTCAATAAACGGCATTGACATACATTATCAATGGCATTGACATTATTATCAATTATCAAGTCCCAAAATTTACTGAGTGTATTTTAACATTTATTTGAAGAATGTTTGAGCCAGTGAGCCTGAATCACATAATTTTTCGCTCAAGTCCTACTATTTGCAGCAATCAGTTGTAAAATTATCTACAGTTAACCGGGAATGCATTATTGACCCTCTGCCTAAATTAAGCTATCTCAGTGCAACTTGATACAAAAGATTCAACACATTCACCACATTTAATTTTATTCTTGTTTTGGATACGACAGCAAGTGAAACTGCATAGCTGCACATAGCTTCTGCTGTTGATCATTGTCGTTACCGGTGCCGTCTGTAGTGGTAAACGTCATCTGGAGCAGAGATCTGCGGTGCGATTCACAGTTGGTTTCTTGAGCATGGCAGAAGAGGAAAAAAGATTGGGAGAAAAAAAAAATAGACTGCGTTGCTCGTGCCGGTCGAATTTACTCTGGTGGAATTCATTTTCGCAGTGTAGCTACACGAGGACCATTAAATTGATTATCCCCATTGAGTGTATTCCCAAATCTTTTGCAAGAAATACACTTTAGACAGGTCGTATTCTACATTAACTCTGCGGTCGTGTCTTATAAACAACCTCTTCAACTTTTTTGGAGAGGACTTCGACAGAAATAATAACAATAAATGGGTTTGGAAAAGCGATTCAATAGTTTCACCTTCAATATCCATCTTGAAATAGACAAATTTTTACTCTAAGATTTCCCCTAGATTTTATGTTTCATTTGTTATCAATCATGATCTTGGATGAATTCAATAATTTGAGGCATAGAATGACGTTTCTATTAAACCAAGCAACGGCGTAAAGTTTTGTGTAAATAAATAAAATAAAGTCATCATTTCGCATAGAATTGCATGAAACCTGGATTTAGAAGGTGTCCTAGCTTAGCTATGAAATATTATTCCTACTATTTTTTATGATTTGATTCGTAAAAATTATTTAAATAACAAATTATTGACAAATAGTAGCGGCGTCTTGAGTGTTTGTACTTATAGTGGTGAAAGATTTTGAAAGCTGTTTAATATGCTTGAAACTATAACAATGTATTCCTGGGATAATCTTTATATTATGCTTCACGCATATTTTTTCTATGTGAAAACATATTAAACCTTGCTCTAACTTTTGTGTATATTCAATGAGGAATAGGACGCGATTATGTCTTTAACTCTAAGTCAGGTTGGTACATTATCTGACATAATCTGTTCATGATCCTGCTTTGAGCTCACGTAATTAAATTGTTCATTCCACCTAATAAAATAAAGCTTTGTATAACAAAAAAATAGCTAAATCGTTTGTGGATAATAAAAATCTTTTCAATCCTTCATTACACTACTTTTTCACATGCAATCGAAGCTGCTTTTTCAGCAAATCGAACACTTCTTTCCGCTTGTAGGCATCATTTGCTTGGCGCAGGGCAAGCTTCCGATTTTTGCGAGCTTCTAGCTCCGACGCCTTTAGTATATCCAATGGCAGTTGATCCAGATTAGCTAGCTGATCCTATGTGAGAATTTGAAATGTTATTATTTGCAACCGAGGGTTGATTCAAAAGTTCGAATTACCACAAAAAATTGGTGAATTATGGATAATTTTTCCATACTGCTTACTTCAACTATTTCTTTGCCGAGGTTTTGAGATTTTCGAATGAAGTCGTACAGTTGACTAATAATGGATGACGCCACTCGCATGGTTTTGCTAAAACGATAAATAGAAATATCGCTTTAAAATTTAATATTTAAACAGCTAAAAACTAACTTACTTTCCAACGCATTTTCTCAGCGGTTCCCCCAGCAGGTAATTCATTTGAGCTTTCAAGCCCTCATTTTTTCGCTCCACGGTCTCTAACTTCTTTTTGTACATATCCAACATGTAGTTATGATTGCTAAAATATCTGGGAAACTCATCTAGAACTACCTTGTAGTGGTAGTCTATTCGAGTGAAAACCATTAAATTGTTGTTGAATTTTTGGATCAGATCAATAGTACGATGGTTTATGTTGTTTAGACCGTTCATGAATAGTTCCACCTCCGGCGTACAGTTCGGTTGTTCTCTCAGTTCCGGGAAGATTTTCTCAGTGTAGAAGGCAGAAATTTCTGTGCCAATGTTGGGTCCTTCCGTACGAATGAAGAGCGTTTTACATTTACGTACACTTTCAGATACCTTAAGAAAAGTTTTGATGATTATAAGGGGGTCGATAAAAAAAAACATGAAAAACTCACAGAGCAGAGCGATCCGTCCGCAGAACGATGAAGATGATCGTTTTGCAGTCTCCACAGTGGGTCCATTAGAAGGTAATAATAGTTCTGAAATGAGAAACTTACACTTTATCACAGACCTTTAAATAGTTTTAGCAAACAGAATACCCGCATCTGCATAATCTTCGTCCACCGTTCCTCAAGCAGTAGAATCTGTTCCGTCAACGCTGCTGACTGGTTCTGTCTGTCCTGTAAAATATTTTGTAACCGTCGAGTTTCCTGCTGAGCTGCCTTCTCACGGTCGGACATCTCCAAAACTTTGTTGTAAGCGTCATCCTTCCATTTTTTGAAGAGTGGTTTCGTTTGCTTACAAAAACCACGAATCCATTTGGCGAATTTTCGCTCCAGCCGATTTCTCTCGCGGATCTTTAATAAACTTTCCGCAATGTAGTAACGCAAAAAGGTTTTACGACGCTGATCGCGTATGTTGAGGATATCTGTTTTTGGGCAAAACTTTCTGATTCGAGGCCGGTAGCGGAGCTCGTGTATGTAGTAGTTGTCCCACTCAGTAGCGAGACGGTTGAAGTATTTCGTTTTGTATCCGAGTTGCTCTTCGTCAAAATCTGGTGCGTTGACCTGCAACCGATCGCGCACGTTAGTGCGGCTGCGCATCAGACTTGTGTAGTACTTGGAGTGTGTTTTGTCTTTAAAATCATAGAGAAATCTGGTTTAAAACAGTTTACCCGATATTCGACGTATGTTTACTTACATTTTTTCAAATTTTTCGCCTTATCCTGAAATTCCGGATCAATATAAAACGACCCGAGTAAACCATCGCTTCTGACTAAGCTTTTAAAACGATTGGAAGGAAAGCGCAGTTCTGCCTTTTCCGGTGTTTGATGGGGCTCTTCCGGACTGTCCAGCTTCGGAAGCCGAATCTGCGAGCGGACATCGCTTGTGGTTTGAGTTGGTTCGAGAGTTTTAAAATCCTGAAAGTTGGTCATCCGCTGTTGTAGACTCTCATCGTATAATTGGCGGTATTCTAGAGCCTTCTCTGCTATTAATTCGTAATAGCGTTTACGCTTCTCCGATGTATGTGCCTTTGCTTCGGAAGCATTTTTCGAAGCGGTTGTGTTTTTTTCCTCTGTCGAGCATCCTCCAACTGATTTCACATCCGACTTTTGTCGAATGTTTTGTTTCTTCGTTTTCATATTTTCCCCTGTGCGGTCGTACAACAACATAGTAATTCGTTTGAGACGATCTTTTTTCAACCAGCGACTTCGAAGGCGATCTTTACGGCGCTTTCGCTGCGTGCGAATGGTTGGAATACGAAAGTATGGAGTGCGAAGGAAGGATAGAATTTTCACCTCCTCCATTTTATCGTCGTCGTCGGACGATTCGTCGCTGCTCTTCGGGCAAAGCGGTATTCTCATGTGCGCCAGTCTAGTATTGATGAGATTTCGCTCACTTTCTTTGGCCGAATCCATTTCCCGATAGGAACGAACGAGCAAACTCAAGGGGATTCCAAACTTGGTTTCGCTTTCCAACAACGGATCTAATCGGGGAAGTTTAGTAAATGGTCCATACATGTGTCCTTCTATGTGGGGTATCTTCGATGTTTTGCGCAGTTTAGTAACCCTTCTGCCTTCATTGGTAATATAGTCGTGTGGTTTAGTATCCACCGAAGATCCTAGTTCAGACTCCAAAGTTTCTTTTTCACGCTTAATTATAGCGATATTACTTTTGTTTTTAAAGTTGTACCTTTCTCTTGTAGCCCAATCGCGAAATGCAGTGCCCTGACTAGCACTGGGACAATGCTCTTCCAGCAACATTTTGTCCAACTTTTTTATCATTTCCTTATAATCATCATCGGATAAGTTTTTGCGAGAGCTAGCCTTGAACTGCACTTCCGATTGCTCCGAAGGAGTCGATTTTTCGACATTTCCTGCCAGCTGAAGTTCGTCTATTGTTTTCCTGATGAATGCCCCAATATTGCGATCCTGCACCCGTGCCTCGTTACCATGCCGACACATGTTCACCTTCCGTAGGTCTTCTGTGAGGGTTTCCAGTACTCGGTTCGAAGTTCGCATACGCATTAGCTTCTGCACGGTGGACACTCTTTGAGGGTGCACCTTGGATCGAAAGTGAGGCTTCTTACTGCCAAGTCCACCCAGGAAGTTGACCTCATTCGGTGGACGGTTAAACGGAATGTCGTACCTGTGGTCGATATAGGGCAGGTTGGAGGAGAGATCTTCACGCTCCCAAACGAAGTTTTTGGTTCCCTGCAGGACCAAGGGTGCGATTAAATAAGTTTTAGAAAAATGATTGCAAATACTCACCTGTATAACCGATTTTCTGCTGGATGTGGTGAATTTCGACGTAATTCGCATAGATGTTCCATTTTTTCGACCGTGCATTGCAACGCTTAGTGTGGAATGTGGGATAGTAACGTTGTTTATATCGATAATCGGGCATCCATAGTGTTGCATTCGAGCCATTACTATGGATGATGATAAGACATGCGCGTTTCACGGGTAGATGTTTATACGAACAAAACAAGATTTGTGTTCGCCAGGTGAAGAAAACGCGACGGAATTTCCGACGTTCTGGGAATTTGATACCAAAGTAATAGTACCTCGGTAAAACTAATAAAGGAAATTTTAAAAATTGATGATATTAAAGTACAAAGTGCAAAATAAAAATACTTTATTCATTTTTAACTTTTAGCTTGATGGTAATGTTATTTTGCAGAAAAAAAAACGACTGCAACAAAAACAAATCGTTGGGTTTGGGGTATCATGACCAGAGGCGGATTGCCGCGAAGGCGAAGCAGGCACTCGTCAATCATCGACGGGCGCCAAACGAGTAGAGAAATGAAAACTCAAATCATAATAATAATTTGAATCGGCAGTTTTAATGAATATTTTTTTTAAGACTGATATTTTTCTAAATTGTTGAGAAAATAAAAAATATCATATAACATCGAACTTAGACCAAGACAAATAGGAAACAATTTATTAAAAAACCTAAATTTATCCACCTAGCGGTGAGACCCAGCCTTTCTCATTCGAACTTATTATTTGTTAAAATAGATTTACACCAACACTTAAAAAATACACCTTGATAATTTCTGCTGAATTTGTTATTCATTCTAAACAACAAATTTTTGGTAGCCAACAGCACAACTATACCGAACATTTAAAATATAACATTCACACACATATGAACATGCATTAACACATATACATGCAAATAACATTAAATTCTTTCAAATATATGATGCGAATTTGTTTTTGATTGTGGTATAATCGATTTGTAATCATTTACTGCGTATAAATATTTAGATTGTTTATGTCAACTTTAGTCAGTAGATTTCAAATAATTTACCATTAAATGTTGTTCCTTATACATCAATTTGAATGATCTTTTCAGTGAAAATGGAATTCTTGTACGCATTGATATTACTGATCGTTTCTGATGGGCATCCAATGAATGGGCAAATACCAATCAATATGGGTTCTTGAAACCTGGATTATACCCAGTGGCCAGAATCCGACTTCAAACCCCATTTTCAATCCGGATGACAACTTCTGGTTGAATCATAGAATTATAAAATTTTTCATAAAACTGCCGAACTGCCTAATCTGGGTATTTCGATGGCGAATATGGCGACAGTTTCCGGTCAACAGCTTAAAGTGACAAATACCATCCAATACGATTTGGTCAGCGGTATGATACCCGGAGGCTACAAATCATCTTCAGACGCCATTTTAAATTACTAGACAGTAGCTTCCGGTTTCTGGAAACCAGTTTAAAAGGGACAAACATTACGCAATGAGAGTTTTTCAGTACCCGGGATGATGCTCAGAGGCCAGGAATCAACTCCATACTTCATTTTGAAATCCACGTTCGCGACTTCCAGTTTCTGGAAAAAATTCTTCAATTGCCAAATATAATCCAACAAAGGTATATCCACTCTTTGGATTTTAGACTATTGATGTTTTATTTGGAGGAATAATTGGAGCATAGTATTTGAAATTTGACGTAATATTTGTACTAAATAAATAGTTTTTTTTATCATAATGACTCCTAATTTCGAACTTTGATCAAAGCAGCTAGTTTTAAACAGTCTTTGGGTTTTGATTCTTTGTAAGTTTGAGGAACAACCTGTTCGTTTGACACATGTTTTCTTCAAATTAGTCGTGTAATCTTTGAGAAAACAGATTTTTAGTATTTTTACAATTTAACACATAATGGTTAAACAAAAGTCCGATTACACTGGTCAACACAAGTTGGGCCCCAAAGGTCAAACTAAGAAAAAATGAAAAACTATAGCTTTTCCTGTGATTTTTTTTTCTAGTGCAACTATTGTGAGCTTTAGAGCAGCAGTTTTTTCGATTTAGTCAACCAGTGTTAAAATCAAATGTAATGGGTACTAATTAAGCAACTAAACCTTTAATTTTAAACTAAATTATTGAAATCAGTCATGTTTTCTGAACACGTTTCTTTTCATAACTTTCGAACTACATGTTCAATCATTCGAAAATTCGTTATTTAGGGGTTTTGAAGACCGTCCGTTCATTTGATACCTATTTTCTTTGAACCGGTTGTGTAGTTTCTGAGATAATGGAGTTTTATAACTTTCACATTTCGAAACATAACTGACAAAGTTACAGTCCGATTATAAGCAAATTCAATAGGGTCTTATCAGGCAACTAGACCTTTCTATTGCAGCATATTTTGTGAAAGTCGGTCCATCCATCTTTGAGAAAAGTGGGTGAGTTCAAGCAGTCTTAGAAACATGTTTCCTGTCATAGCCTGGTTTCACATTATTATACATAACGGACAAAGTTAAAGTCCAATAACAATAAAATTCAATAGGGTCTTATGAGACCTTCCATATGACACTAATTTTGTAAAAATCGGTCCAGCCATATCTGAGAAAAGTGAGTGAGTTTAAACAGTGTTTGAAACACGTTTCTTTGCATAACTTTTGAACTACATGTCCAATCATTATAAAATTATTTCACAAATGGTTAAAAAAATAAGCCCGTTCTTTTGATATCAATTTTGTTCAAATCGGTTATGTAGTTTCTGAGACAATGAAGTTTTGTGATTTTCACATTTTGATACATAACCTCGAAACTAAAAATCCGATTACAATTTAATTCAATAGGGTTTTATCAGGCAACTAGGCCTTTCATTTGCAATTAATTTTATGAAAATCGGTCCAGCCATCTCTGAGAAAATCGAGTGAGATTGGGAAACCGTTACATACATACATACACACACACACACACACACACACACACACACACACACACACACACAGCACTTTTATACTTTTGGTTTTTTCAGTGATTGCTATACCTTTCTAGGAGAAAGGCAAAAATGTGAACTAGAAAATGCCAAGAGAAGTTGGAAAATGTGATAGCTGCACCGGCAGCGGTTGAGAAATGAACACAAAGGAAAGCAGGAACTAAATTACACACTTTTTGCTTAGTTGTTATCGCTGTCATCAAGGTTCTGGCGAGTGCCAGACATATATAATAACTTTGTATTGTGCCGTGTCAAATAAATCCGGAGTGATTTGCAATAAGGGCGCAACTGGCAAAATATAAACATTGGGGAATATCAGTTTGAAAATTTGCAAGTACATTTTCAAATCGTAATTCCAAAGGAAGTGACTAACATTAACATCAATACCAAAAATCGACGTAATATAAACCTGTCTTATAGTTTCCTAACAATCCTACATTATATTTGTGCATTTATGGCTAAAATCTGCGCTTTTCTTCTAACCCTTTTCAAATGAGCCTTAAAGCATTCTGACAACGAGATTCACCCACCTCTATTTCGCCTTAAAGTATTCTGACAACGAGATACGTCCATCTTTCGTTCGCCTTGTTTTTATTTTTGCTTCTGTTGCGCCCCTTTAAAGGTGCCTTCATTTTGAAAACAATGTTGATCCGCCCTTTACTGTCGCCTGTTTACGAAATATTTCACAAATAAGCCCGTTGATTCAAAACAATGAAAAGGGCCAATTTCCAAAGTATCTTTTGTTTTGGGTGAACTGTTTTCTCGCCCTTTACTAAAAATTTGATTTAAATAATTTTATCGATTTATACAAAAGAAAGGATTCTTGCCATGAATTTTGTAAGTCTTTTCGAAACCGATGGTGTAATAAAACGATTTGTTTACATTTTGTTAGTTGCGCCCTAAACGCGAATCACTCCGGAAATGTTTTTTTTTTTCTTCACAAATCATTTATTTGACACGGCACAAATACAATTCAATGTTTAACGGCGCCAATTATATCGGATGACTTGAAATCTATAAGCAAATTTTTTATCCTCGCTGCCGACTACGAGCTGAAATTAAGTCTATCTTAAAACTAGCATGTATTATTCAATCAGTGTTTTGTAGTTGAATGGTCGTCTGATGATCATCGAATGAATATGCAGCATGTATGGATTTGTTCTGCTAAGCCACGATGTCATTAGCTGGGACAGGGGCTTGTAATCCTCGGGTTCTGAGGGTATTGTGCGGGGTCTCGTTGCTGGTTTTGGTTCGTTGTTGTTGTTCGCTGGTGTTCAAGTTGCCATATGGTGTGTGCCGCTGAGCCAAGATATAAAGAAAGGCCTCGGGTTTTCCTGGCGAGTTCGTGTGGGGTTCAATTGCTGGTTCCAAAATCGAGGTCTACGACGTGTTCTTGCCGTTTTGTTGAATGTGGGTGGAAAGGAATAGGACTAGACTTGGGCATGGATGGATTTCAGGAAAATGTATATAAGGGACATGTAGGGTAGGTCGCGACTCGCCAAGACATCACGAACAGGGACAGCTGGTTCTCTACCGTCGGCCCGGAGGGAAGTTATTAATTTAGACCTGGCGTCACGGTGTACAGGGCATGACCAAACAACGTGCTCTATGTCGTGATAACCTTCACCACAGGCACAGATACCACTTTCCCCGAGCCCAATACGACGGAGATGCGCATCAAATCTATAGTGATTGGACATAAGCCGAGACATCACGCAAATGAAATCTCGACCAACATCCAACCTCTTGAACCACGGGTTCGTCGATACCTTGGGTATAATGGAATGTAACCACCTTCCCAGTTCCCCTCTGGTCCAAGAATGTTGCCAACTGATGATCGTATTCTGACGTACAAATGCGAAAAATTCATTAAAAGCAATTGGTCTTTCATAAATTTCACCGTTTGTTGCGCCCACCTTAGCCAAAGAGTCCGCTTTCTCATTGCCCGGTATCAAGCAGTGAGAAGGGACCCACGCTAAGGTAATCTGAGTAGATTTTTCGGATAAAGCACTCAGATGTTCCCGTATTTTCCCCAGGAAATACGGAGAGTGCTTAACATCTTTCATCGATCGAAGAGCCTCAATAGAACTGAGACTGTCCGTAAAGATGAAATAATGGTCCGTGGGCATTTTTTCGATAATCCCTAGGGTGTACTGAATAGCAGCTAATTCTGCGACGTAAACAGAAGCAGGATTATCGAGCTTATGGGAGACGGTTAAATTGTTATTGAAGATACCGAAGCCAGTGGACCCATCAAGAAGTGATCCGTCAGTGTAGAACATATTGTCGCAGTTGATGTTTCGATATTTATTGGAAAAAAATTTAGGGATCTGCTGCACGCGTAAATGATCCGGGATTCTACGAGTTTCTTCTATCATGGATGTGTCGAAAAACACAGTAGAATCAGAAGTATTTGATAAGTTGACACTAATTCAAAGAATATTCAAAGAAGGGTTAATATTTTGGGACATATGATTGAAATACAATGTCATAAAACGGGCTTGAGAATTGACTTCGATTAACCTTTCAAAATTTTCAATCACAGGACGGTTCAAGACCTCACATTTGATAAGAATACGAGAAGACAGGCTCCAGAAGCGGTTTTTCAATGGTAGTACTCCAGCTTAGATCTCCAAAATCATCGTATGGGTCGATTGCATGCAACCTAAGGCGATACGCAAACAACGATATTGTATTCGCTCCAGTTTGATCAAATGTGTGTTTGCTGCGGAGCGGAAGCAGAAACACCCGTACTCAATTACAGACAATATCCTTGTTTGATAAAGCCTTATAAGGTCTCCCGGGTGTGCTCCCCACCATGATCCGGTTATTGTACGAAGAAAATTTACTCTTTGCTGACTTTTCTTCATCAGATACCTAACATGGCAACCCCAGGTGCCCTTAGAGTCGAACCAGACACCAAGATACTTATGCACCAAAACCTGAGAGATCGTTTTACCCATTAATTGTGCTTGGAGCTGAGCAGGTTCATGCTTCCTAGAAAAAACTACTATCTCAGTCTTCTCCGGAGAGAATTTGATACCTAGCTGTGGAGCCCAAGCAGACAAATTGTCCAAGGTATCTTGCAATGGTCCTTGCAAATCGGCAGCTTTGGCTCCTGTAACAGAGACCACGCTGTCGTCGGCAAGTTGTCTTATCGTGCATGAATTTTCCAGACATTCGTCGATGTCATTTACATAAAAATTGTAAAGAAGGGGGCTTAAACATGAGCCCTGGGGAAGACCCATGTAGCTAATGCGAAAAGTTGCCAAATCACCATGCGTAAAATGCATGTGCTTTTCGGACAACAAATTGTGTAAAAAATTGTTTAAAATTGGAGAAAATCCTTGTCGGTGAAGTTTACCCGAAAGAATGTCAATAGAAACGGAATCAAAAGCCCCCTTAATGTCCAAGAACGCAGACGCCATTTGTTCTTTGCGAGCATACGCCAGCTGAATATCTGTTGAAAGCAACGCAAGACAATCATTCGTCCCTTTGGCACGGCGGAAGTCAAACTGAGTATCTGACAGCAGACCATTTGATTCGACCCAGTGGTCTAAACGACGGAGTATCATTTTTTCCATCAAATTCAGGATACAGGATAGCATTGCAATCGGCCTATAAGAGTTGTGATCAGAGGCTGGTTTCCCTGGTTTTTGGATGGCGATCACCTTCACTTGCCTCCAATCCTGCGGTACAATGTTTTGCACCAGGAACTTATTGAACAAGTTCAACAAGCGCCTCTTGGCATTGCCGGGTAGATTCTTCAACAAGTTGAATTTGATTCTATCTAACCCAGGCGCGTTATTGTTACAGGACAGGAGGGCAACTGAAAATTCTGCCATCGTAAAAGGTGATTCTATCGCGTCGTGGCCCGGAGACGTATCGCGAACAAAGTTTTGCGCAGGAACAGAGTCCGGACATACTTTCCTGGCAAAATCAAATATCCACCTACTTGAAGACTCCTCGCTTTCGTTGACCAATACGCGATTCCGCATTCTTCGGGCTGTGTTCCAAAGAGTGCTCTTTGATGTCTCCCTCGACGTCTCGTTTACGAACCGACGCCAATATCCGCGTTTCTTTGCCTTAGTCAAGCTTTTAAACTTGGTATCAAGCTCCGAATAACGTTTAAAGTCGTCGGCATCGTCTGTATCCCGGAAGGTCAGATACGCGTCGGATCTTTGCGTGTAGGCATCGGAGCACTCTTGGTCCCACCACGGAGTGGGAGGCGGTTCTTTGATCGTTACGCCAGGGTATTTCTTCGTTTGGGCTTGCAACGCGGCGTCGAGAATCAAACCCGCGAGGAGGTTGTATTCTTCAAGCGGTGAATGATGTTGAATCGAATCGACCGTTTTTGAAATCATTTCCTCGTATAACTTCCAATCGACATTCCGTGTGAGGTCATACGGAATATCAATTGGTCGCATGCGAATTGAACCGTTAGTAATTGAAATAAGAATAGGCAAATGGTCGCTACCGTGAGGATCGAGGATTACCTTCCATGTGCAATCCAACCGTAGCGACGTCGAACATAAGGATAGATCCAAAGCGCTTGGGCGCGCCGGAGGTTTCGGGATACGTGTCATTTCACCGTTGTTCAAAATAGTCATGTCGAAGTCATCGCAAAGGTTATAGATCAAAGAGGAGCGGGTATCATTGTAAGGGGAACCCCAAGCCACGAGAGTTGAAGTCTCCCAAAATCAAACGTGGCGAGGGAAGTAGTTCCATTAAATCAAAGAGCAGCCGTTGCCCAACCTGTGCTCTGGGAGGAATATATATTGAGGCAATACAAAGCTCTTTACCTTGTATTGTCATTTGACATGCGACAACTTCGATGCCTGGAATCGAGGGGAGGTTAATACGATAGAAAGAATAGCACTTTTTAATCCCTAGAAGTACTCCTCCATATGGGGTGTCTCGATCAAGGCGAATAATATTTAAATCATGGAAGTTAAGATCAATATTTGAAGTAAGCCAAGTTTCACAAGAGAAAATGCATCGCATTTGTTTTTATTCATCAAAACTTTAAGTGAATCAATTTTTGGTAAAATACTTCTACAATTCCACTGTAAGACAGAGATAGAATCCTTCGTATACGCAGATGAATTAGGCATCGAAGGATACAATCGCTGCAAGGAGGGGTCATTGGGCAGTCAACTGCTTCAAAAATGATCTAACTGTTGGGAGAAGTACTGTGAGGAAATTTTTAATTGGATCAGGTATATTGAAGTTTTCAAAAATCCAGTCCACGATGTTAGAAAAATTCACCAATCCAGAGTTAATTTGACTATCTGGGTGTGCAAAAGGAACAACTGGGATTCTAGATGTTCCAGGAAGTGCTGGGAACTCCTTCTGGGACTTTAAATTTGCAAGCCCAGGAGGAGTTTGCTTCGGCTTTTCCGCAGCACTTTTAGATTTGTTCGTATTATTCATTCCATCTTGAGAAACCTTAGGTCCTTTCCTGGGAAGCTTAGGAGAGGAAATATTTTTCCTCTTTCTAGTCTCCCCAAGACAGGCAAAAGAAGTTCCCTCTAGAGGTTCGTCAGAGTCGGTTTCATATGAAGACAACAGATCAAAGGGGTTCGATGTTATGGTAGAAGTGGTCACGGTCTTCTTAAGAATCTCAGCGTAAGAACGCTTTGAGCGCTCCTTAAGAGATCGTTTAATTTTATCTCTGCGTTGCATGTACACCGGGCATGCGAAAAGCTCATGAAGATTTTCCCCGCAGTGAATACACTTTTCAGCGTTTACACTGCAAGAATCTTCCGCATGAGTCTCCCCACACTTGCCACACCGTGCCTTATTGCAGCAGTAGGCGGCTGTATGGCCTAACTGCTTGTAATTGGTGCAATTCATAACACGGGGCACATACAAACGCACAGGCAGACGAACCTGGTTGATAGAAACGTGGCTAGGGAGTGCAGATCCGGCAAACGTAACGCGAAACGAGTCTGACGGAGTGTATACTTTTTTACCGGAGACGAGCGACATGGACCGTAATTGCTTAACATCCAATACTTTCGCCTCGGTAGTGGATTTTTTGAAGCAGCGTACGCCGCTTCCCAGAATACACTCAACAGTCAGACTCGAATCGGTTATTACACCGTCGATCTCCACGTCTCGTGCAGGTACATACACGCGATACTCGCGTGTAAAGAGCTCAGGGCGAGCTATATCGTTGGCCTGATCCAGATCATTGACCACGACACGGAGCTTGTTTGGTCTGACTTTTGCGATTTCGGTCACGGCCTTGTATCGTGACGTCAGATCTTTAGCGATTTGTAGCGTGTTCAGTGATTTTCCTCCTGGTTTGGGCCTCATGTAGAGAACCAGTGGACCCGTTGATCCGTCTGGGTAAAGCCTGGGACGAGGATTGACTAAAGCAGGGACAGAGGGGGGGGTGAACAGGAGGGACAGGGTCGGGTGGGTTTGGAGACGGGGGATCGGGGGCTAAGGGATCCACATCCATTGCGCTCAAACTAGCGCAACAGTACAGTGGCAAAGAAACACGTACCTCTTCTTCTTTGTTTTCTTCAATAGAACAATCACCGAGTCTTTCGGCGCTGGAACGGGCAGCTGCGCAGCGACACCACTAAAGCACAATAGCTGGATGACCTTCACTGCGGATTATCAGCTTATCTTCACACCGCACTTCGCACTCTTTGAAACGCGACCGGGTAAGCAATGCCTTTTTCGATTTTTTCTACACAATATCGGTTTTATAGCGAGACAACCACTTAATACGTCCGTTATTGCCGAGCGTTCGGGACGGAATGGCTCCGGAAATGTTGTGTGAAAAAAAAACCTAAATTAATCCACCTAGCGGTCAGACCCAGCCTTTCTCATTCAATTTTTTATTTGTAAAAATAGATTTACATGAACGCTTCAATCTCATATATGTATATTCACTCTTTAGGTTCTAAAACATTGATGTTGTAATCTTTACATATAAAAATGCAGTCAAGTCTGTCTGTCTGTCTGATCCATATAGGCCCGAAAACTACCGAACCGATCAACGTGAAAATTTGTATGTAGGGGTTTTTGGTGCCGATAAAGGTTCCTATGATAGTTTGAGACCCCTCCCTCTTCTGGAAGGGAGGGGTCCCATACAAATGAAACATAAATTTCTGCACAACTCAAGAACAAACCAAGCAAATGAAACCGAATTTGGCATGTGGATGTTTTAAGGGGTAACTAATATGTCCATAATAGTTGGATGAAACACAAATTTGTGCACATCTCGAGAACTAATCAACCAAATGGAACAAAATTTGGCAGGTAAATGCTTTTAGTGGTAACAAATATGTACATAATGGTTTGAAACCCGACTCCCTCTTCTATAAGGGAGGGATCCCATGAAAATGAAACACAAATTCGCACAGCTCAAGAACCAATAAAGAAAATACAACCAAATTTGGTATGTGAATGTTTTTAGAGGTAACAAATATGTCCATAATGGTATGACGCCCCTCCCTCTTCTGGAAGTACATGTTTCTTCACAAATTTTTGCACATTTCGCGAATCAATCAACTAAATGGAACCATATTGGCAGGTGAATGTTTTTAGTGGTAACAAATATGTTCCATAATCGACCTCAGTCAACATTTTGGATTGTAAGATGGCATTTTCCGGTTTCTGGAAAACAGCCGAAAATGGCCGATTTCCACCCAATTTAATAATATCCGGATCTAGAATTATACACAGGAGCTGAAATCGACCACAGATAGCATTTTAAATTCTAAGATGGCGACTTCCGGTTTCTGAAAACAGCAGAAAATGACCAAATACCACCCAATATGAGTTTTTCTTTAACCAGTATGCCGTTCAAAATCCAGAAATTGTCTCCAAATGCCATTATGAAATCCAAAATGGCGACTTCCGGTGTCAGAAAAACAGCGACAAATGACCAAATACCACCTAATATGGGTATTTCCGGAACCGTAATGATGCACTGGAGCCACAAATCGACTTCAGACAACATTTTGAATCGTAAAATGGCAACTTCCTGTTTCTGGAAAACAGCCTGAAATGGACGATTCCCATCAAATATTAGTATTTCTGGAACCAGAAAGATGCACAGAAGCTAAAAATTGATCACAGACACAATCTTGAATTTTAAGATGGTGACTTCCGGTGTCTGGCAAACAGCTGGAAATGACCAAATACCATTCAATATGAATGTTTTCGGAACCAGAATTACGCCCACATGACAGAAATTGATTTCACAGGCAATTTTAAAGTCCAAAATGACGACTTTCGGCTTCTGAAAAACAGCCCAAAGTGACCAAATATCATCCAATATGAGTTTTTCTTTAACCAGTATCCTAAATACCATTTTGAAATCCAAGATGGCGACTACCGGTTTGTGAAAAACAGCTCAAAATAAACAAATACTATCCAATATGAGTATCTCTGGAACCAGAACGATGCAATAAGCTAACAATTGACCTCAGGCACCATTTTGAATTGCTAAATGGCAACTTATTAGCAATAGTCGGAAATGACCGAATAATACTCCATATGGATATTTCCGTAAACGTGATGATGCATATAAACCAAACATTGACCGTGGACACTATTTTGAATTTGAAGACGACCACTTTTAGTTTCTGGAAAACAACCAAAAACACCTCCCAATATGGGTATTTCCGGTGTCAGATTGATGCCAGAAAGTCTGCTGATAATGACAGAATACCACCCAATATGAATATATTCAGTATTAAGGCGATGTACAGAAGCCAAAAGATGAGGATGTTGTCATTTCGATAAAACCAATCATTTCAAACGATTTGTTATTTGACTTTGATCATATCCTATGGCCGATTCGTCGTGCATTTGCAGACTTAAAACAAACCGCAAGGAATCAATGAACTTGGAACGTTCAAATAGTATGACACCACATTTAAATTATGTTGAGGCCACATATATCGATCAAAGCAGGTATAGTTTTAAATAGTCTCTGAATTTCTCTTCTTTCCATAACTTTTGAGCCACATATCAAATTGTTATGAAGTTTGTTATTTGTAACCCTGGTCCTCTTAAAACGAACCTTCAATGCTCTGGCTTTGCACAACAAATGTGACAACAAAGAATAATACAACAGTTGCGTAATGAATACATTGAAAAAGATCGAAATCAGAATATGTATAATACACAAAAATCGTGGTGTTCCGGTCGACTTCGGTTTTGGGCAAACGATTAGTTTTGCGGCGCTCAAAAAACCGCTGGTTATTTTCATGAGTCGGTGCGTATCAAAAGCTCGTGCATCCCTAATCACCGTCAGCAACCGAAACAGCCAACAGCGAGCCTCGTTGCAACAGAATTTACTGACGCTGGTGCCAGTAACGTGGAACCGAATGCATATGAATGAAACCAGAGTCGTCGTTAAATGCAAAATGTTGTATATAGTTGTTATTGATTCGATGATGGTTTGAATGACCGGATTCATGACAGTTAATCGATCAGTTCATATTTGCATCAACTTAATCAGTACCATCATTAGTATTGATTACTGCTTGCACTGCTTTAACGATAGACCGGAGAGTTCGTTTGGCGCCAGTGGCTTTTGTTACAGATCAAAACAGGTGAAACTGCTGAAAAAGGAGCCATTACAAACTACGAATTGCGCCACGAAGTAGCTAGGATGCTGTATACCCCCGGTGTTCAAAAATTAATGGAAAACATGTAGTTTAGTAACGTAATAAAAGTAGTTTGCTGATGTAAAAGTCGTGTTGAAATAAAATTATAGGGGAACTGCTCCATTATTCATCTCAGCCCATATATACACTACCCGTCATAAGTTTGGAATCGCTTTAATGAGTATTGCAACACCCAGTTTGAATATTGCAACACCTCCCGAAAAGTTTAGCATCACCTCTGGAGTAGGCGAATATCTCGTGTTTTTGACAACCCAAAAAGTTGTGGTTTTCAGCAAACTTGTTCTGAAGGTCAAAGGCTACTGTATGGTGGCCAATTCAGTGGGAAATTTTACCGCTGTGTGGTGCTAGTGGGCACAAAATTCGTCGTATTTTGAACTTAACTAATTTCACGATTCCTTACTGCTAAAACGTTGCGGTGTTCAGCAAACTTGTTCAGGTGGCTAACGGCTTCTACATGGTAGATAATTTAGTACTGAATTACACCACTATGCGGCGCTAAGGTGCATGCAGCTCTTGGTATTCAGACTTCAAATTATCGCGCGAATATTACTACCCAGAAAGTTGCGGTCTTCGGCTAGTGTCACCAGTTGTGGTCAAGCATGTCGAAACACAGTATAACGCCGCATGTGTGTTCCAAACTATTCCATCGAGGCTATTTGCATTACAATTCGATGTCAACACAAATCAAAAGCAACTGAGCAACATTGCTGAAAACCACAACTCTCTAGGTTTCCAGAATCGAGAGATAGAGTTACATTAACCTGCTCATATCAAGTTATGCAAAACTTTTTGGGGTGTTGCAATATTCAAACTGGGTGTTGCAAAACTCAGTAAAGCGATTCCAAACTTATGACGGGTAGTGTACATCTCATACTACATGAAAACACAATTGAAAACAGGAAAAAACGTATATTTTAGTCTTAAACCAATCTGCTAATCCATGGAATGGATCATTTTAGATTCCTCATGAAGTATCATCCTCAGAAACTCACTTAAAAGCACTAAATTTGATATTATAGTCGGCATCTGCACTCTAAAACTCACTTAATTTAATCACCTACCTCAGAAAACAAAATCCACGCATTGGTCTATACGGCTACAGCGGGACACGTTCGGCGGCCAACCAAAGTTTTTTTCATCACTAGCGGACCACTTTTTATTTTAATCACTAAACAATATCACTCACTACACTAAGAATACTTTAATCTTTGAAATGTTCACCTCAAATTTCCTAAAACAAGCTTGAATTAGCAGAAATATATGAGATGAATTTCTTCAATTCCTAAATTTCAACTGTATGTATTTTCATCTGTTTTCACTGCGTTGAAGAAAATCAAAAGTTGCCAAATCAGTTTCTGTTAATACAAAAAAAATTATACCGAAAATGTTGAATTATTCCGACATAATTGACAGCACTGTAGTGGTTACCTAGGTTACCAATTTTGCACGTAAACAACTACAGTGGATATCTAGGTAACCTACTACGACGGTCTGTGGCTACGTTCATTCATGATAATGTGATCCATTCATGATTAACAGTGTGATGAATATGGGGGCGTCGTGAGATGAATAATTGAGCAGTGATTCAAGTTTTAAGATGGATATGGAAGCGTTGTGAAAAATGGTTTGTTCTACAAAATTCAGGATGAGTCTAAATAATTTTACCTTATATACAATGCTGAACGATTCCATAAGAGCACGTAAGCATATTTAGTTTATTTGTTCAAGGATTTCGTGAAAATTTGGTGTTTAATCCGCGCATTCTTCGTGAATATCGGCTTAATGAGAGGAATAATGGAGCAGTTCTCCTAGTTTTCGATCCGGTCCGATTGGCTTCGTTCCGGTGCCGGTCCGGAGTCCGGTCCGAAGTCCGGGAACAAAAGTTGCCAGTTTTTCGAGAGCGTTATTTTAGTGAAAAAAATATTATTTATGCATGTTGAAAAATGTTTGACTAAATCAATACAATACTAACTAAGTTTTGCAATTTGTTTTTCTATTTTTTTATAATATTTTTTTTCTAATTGAAAAATTTGGAGTGTAGTAACAAAAAAGGCTGGTTCTACAATTTTCCTAGTTTTGGAACATTTATTTAAGCCAATATTTTAGTAAAAGTAGCTGCCGGATTCTTTTCCTACTTAGTCTGTTTATGCGTGATGTGACGAGGACCCGTCCCGAAGACGTTTTCGAGTGGAACACTCGATGCAGAAACACACAGGACGTCTCTTGCCATTAACGACAGGTTCGGAAATCTTTCAGAATTGTCCTGAATGATGAATAGAAAATAAACAGCACCATTAATGAAACAAAAATTATGTATATTGTAACTCACTTTCCACCAATTTAGCTGATGGCATTCAATTAACAGGGTGGCCAGGAGATTTCCAATTTCAAATTCCCGGTTTTTTTCCGGTTAGAAATTGATGTTTTATCCGGTTTTAAAACGCATAAATCTATAAGTTCAACCACGTTTATTTGTTGACAACATAATTTTGTGAGAGAATCTTGTTTTAAATATCATTATTTCATTTCAAAACTTGAAAAAGGGTTAACTTCTTCGGCCAACATGTATTTGCTGTTGATTGTTTGGACTTTTCATGGCTGAGATTTTCATTATTTCACTCAGCTGAAATCAGGATATAATTTGGAATCAATTTGAGCTTCATGTTTCAGAATATTTTCACATAAATTTTTTATTTATTTTGAACCGTTTTTTAGAACAATTTTCTGTCATTTTAGACTTACGTAAGTAATTACTGGTTTAATTAAACTGTTTAACTAAAGCAATATTTGTAACTTTCTGCACACTCCGGTTGAGATTTTCTGCGTTTTGTAGGACTGGTTCCTGCTTTTTCAAACCTTTAATATATATTTTTAAAAATTTGGAATTTAGTTGAAAGTTGTTTTGGCTGCTGTTGAGCTTCGGAAACGACAAATCTTTGAAATCATTTTCTATCATCAAGCCTTGTGAAATTTCATTAATTGTTTTTAAGCTTTGCTCCGGATTTTGGGCTTATTCAAAGTGCTTATTTAAAAATAAAATATAATAATTCATTTTCCACTAATTCTAAACTAAATTTCAAATATGATTGGGGATTTTTTTTAAGTCAATTTGGAATCTTTTCTAGAGTTTCTTCTTCTGATTTCTCGTCAGACTAAAATTTAGCAATTTTTTTAGCTAAATTCCCAATTCTGAGTTCATTTTCTCTTTCAAAACCTAATTTTAAATTGAATTGACTTTAAATTTTTCTATTGAATTGAATATTGTTTATTTCTTGTTTCCTAATAACTTGTTCATAGTCATTTTTAGTTGATGAGAGGAAACATTCTAGTTATTTTTCAGAGTTTTTGAAATAATTAGAACATATTTTTTTGACCCCGAGTCGAGATAGTTTTTCGCCTTGCCTGAATCTGCAATGATAGCCGATTCTGGCAATTTTAAATTTGTTTAAGTATAAATATAAATATAAAGAATTTTTTTTTGCATTTTCTACCTTATTATTACCCATTTCCTAGTGTTCACACAATTCAGTTTTGAAGTTGATTTTAAATTGATATTATTAGTTTCTTTCAGGCTTCAATACAATTTTATTGCTACTTAGAAACAATTTTTGCCCTTTTGAACTGAATAAGAAGATTGTTTTGTTTTTTTTCTGAATCCGCGTTCTAAATTTCAGAATTTTCAACAAAAATCTATTTGAAATTCTAGATTTAAATCAATTTAATTTTATTGCTACTTAGAAACAATTTTTGCCTTTTTGATTTAAATAAGAAGATTGGCTTGTGTTTTGTGATTCCGCGTTCTAGATTTCAGAATTTTCAACAAAAATCTATTTTAATAAATTTAATTTACACTTTTATAATATCATTGAATTCTTTTCATATTTATGGTGCATTTCTGGCTTTAAATTAAAATCTGATTGCTGACTTTTATCGAGAACTTTACAAACATTTGAACATATCTTTCGTCTTTTTATAGTCTCTGTAAACGTTTCATGGCTAACAATTGTTAGCTGAATTATGAACAACTGTGTGTATTTCTGTCGTTCAAAATATTTTTTCCGTTTTCTTAAGGATCTCTTGGGGCTCAATTATTGTCCTGACAGTATAGAAAGGACTAATTTGATACCATTGTTATCCTTACGTGGTATTGTTCCAGGTTTTTTTAGGCGAATGATTTCCGCAATGGCTCTTATAGTTTTGCCTTTTTTATTTGGAAAATATGTCTTTCTGATTTTAGAGGAGTATGCAAGCAATTTGAGAAAAAAACAAGGACAGGCTCTACATTTTAAGCCTCTAGAATACTATTCAATAAACTTTGAATTGAATTTTAAATTATTTTCGTTGCATCTGGTTTTCGAAACGCAAACTCTTTAGAATCAATTTCTGAAATTTCTGACCTCAAGACATTTTCTCAAGCGGATTTAAGCTTAACCGATTACCGGTGGAGAAAAATTGGTTTTTACCTCAAACAATGAACTTTAAACTCTTATTACTAATCGACTATATGCATAATTAACATAAACTGTATTGCATATTAAGCATTGATCTATTTTCTAACGATGCTGAATAGTTTCCTCGTGTAAATTTTCAAGTATAAATGTTGAACTCAAATCAAAGTTTGAATGTCAGGTAATGCCACATGGCAACATACGCAGGGAATCGGTTAGGTTACGATTTCTTTATTTTTGCTTATTTTCTGATGGTCTATTTCTGCCACTTTTATGTCAATCACCGACACCCGGGGAGGCGACTTCAACTAGAATCTTAATTAACGATCCGTTGATTAACGGACCGGTGCCAACGGCTTCACTTTCCCATGCGATAGAAGAACCCAGAGATTTTTCGCCTCAGAAAATCTCCGGAGGATTGAATCTAGATCAGTTTTGGTTGATTGTGAGTGGATAACGTCACCACACAACCATCGACACCTATGGCGTTGGGATTCGAATCCAGCGTGGTTAGTGGAGGCATTACTTGTTTCAGGTTTAAAATATTTTATCGTAGTTTAGTTTTTGCCTATTTCAAGTTAACATATAAAATTTTATTGGAATCATTCTTGACTTCTCTGGCCTTCAAAATATTTTTTAGTAATTTGAAGTTTTTACCTTCCCTGGGCTTTGTAGGTTTTTGTTGGCGATTTGTAACCCAAGATTCAAATCTTGTTTCTTTTTAAAGAGTATTTTTACATCAATTGTGAAGAATTCGGTACATAACTTTGAAACAAACTCAGTCATAAATGACATTAGACGTTGATACTGTAAAGTGGTGGTTGTTTTGATATTTGATCGCCACTTACTGTTGAAGCCCTAATCAGTGCCAATGAGAAGGGAGACAAATTAGAGAAAAACAATCGCAGCCAACTGTTAGTGTACAGAACAATTGCGGGACTAGCGCTAGGATCCTTTTGACTCTAACGGTCGTCTCGCTTAGCCGAGATTTGAACGAATGACGACTGGCTTGTTACTCCAGCACCTTACCTCGAGACCAACTAAATGGTTCCTTGAGCCTTCCAGTGTTTGTGAGATGGCAGAAAATGTATAGTGCGTTGACCTAATACAACAGATCCCAAGCATGTGCAAATGAAAAATAATGTTAACAATGGACATGATAAATTTCCCGGTTTTCCCGGTTCAGTTTCGAATTCCCGGCTTTTTCCCGGTTTTCAAGGTTTTCCCGTTTCGCTGACCACCTTGAATTAAGCACAAACTCAGAACAAGTTGTGCGAGTCTATCAGTTGTTCACTAGTTTCAAAGTGATAGCAGGAGTAAAATTGAAATAGCAGAAAAAATGTAACAATCAATGTCTTTCTAATTTAATAAGAACCATGTGATCAATTAAAGCATATATTACAGGTTAAAAGGCGAGCAAGGCTATATGGGTTGACTTTTAATAAAAGCAGCAAAGAAAATCAAAAAGGATGAAAAACTTGCTGCGTTCTATGACCTAAATTAATTTTTTTCACCGAAAATGTCCGGGGTCCAGAAAGCATTACCCGGTCCGTTACGAAGTCCGGATGGCTTTGTTCCGGTCCGGTCCGGAAAAAAATCGGACTTTGAAGGTTCCGGTCCGATCGGACTTCGGACCGGACCGGATCGGACTTTCACCGGACCCTACCCGGTCCGATGTCGAACACTAGTAATAAGGTGGCATATTTGGTGACGGAAAAGCCCAAAGTAAGCAGCTGTGCTTCTAACAGGAATATACCTGGATTGCCGTCCATCGTAGAAATTAACGTTTTCGGATTTGGGTTTGGGTCCACCCACATGGAAACAGAACCAGCCCCGGAAAAATTTGGTTTGGTATCATTTGAAGCCAAGGGACGTTGATTGTCTTTTTCTAGTCTCTGGATAACTGCTACAGTGACAAAAAGGAAGAGTTTTCTTAATCGCATCGTGACGGGCGAAGTAGATTAATTCACCCGGTTATACTTCTGTATCCTTGACTCGATCGAATATACACGCTGTGAAGGTTATACTGAATCCTAACGAAAACATAGCTGGAGAACGGTATCAACTTCGTTTGATGCGATTAGGCCAGGCACTGCACGAGAAATAGTAACGAGTACGAGCAGAGGCATGAAACAGTGATTATACTGCATGACAACACTCGCCAACGCTCACGCATCGCCAAAGTCGTTAAAACTTACATTGAAACGCTCAAATGGGAAGTCCTACCTCATCTGACATTTTTCCCAGGATGCAATGTTTGATCATTACTTATTGCGTTCAATGACACAGGGTCTGGCTGATCAGCAGTGCTGCTCATATAAAGAAATCGGAAAATAGCTAGTCACGAGGATAGCTTTAAAACAGACGAATACTTTTATCGTTGCGGTATTCTAGCTTTGCGATAACGCGAAGGAGGAGCATTGAGTGCTTCTTGATAAGGCGCTCTTGAAACATTACAGACGTACCTACGGTTACTCAGAGGACTAAACATTGACTTGAAATCCAAATCCAAGGTAGCTTTGGATCGAGTAGTCATGTCAGTCAGTATTGAGAATGATGGACCAGCTATGGATCCACCATCCATTAAAAAAATGAAGAAAGAAGTGAAAGAGCTGAGAAATTGCAAGGTACCTAACTAGGAAGGACGATATTCTCGTCGAACAACTGTAAACAAAACTTTATTTCGCATCACGCTCCACTATAGAACAATCGTTAGCCTTGCGATATGTTCCACGATAAATTTAGAGAATTCAATATACAAATTCGCCATTGCTGATACGTGCCACCCTTGACGGTTCTATATCAAGCGTCAGAGAATCCGGTGAGTTATCTGACAATTTCGTCATATTAGATGGTTTGAATTAGAGTGCTATTAGAGGGTGACGTGCTCATTCAAAAGTTTTGTTTAACATAAAAAGGGATCAAAGATAATAGGAGATATGCTTAAGTTGGAGTTTTTTTAAAGGTGTGTAGCGAATGGAAAACCCCGAAATTGTCAGGGAATTTGATTTGTGTTAACCTGGAAAGTTACAGGGAATTTTTTCTATACTTAGAATAGACTTCGACTAATAAGTAAACTCGATTACCCAGAATGTATAGCAGCACATTTTTTCACAATATCTTCTATCAAATATCAAATATCTTCTGATTATAATGCTTTATTCAGAGCATAAAGAACAAAAGGAGACGCTGAAAAGTGTTGCTTGAAATACTATTAACATCGACTGAAAAACTTGTTGCCTGAAAGATCGTATCACACATCTTTAAGTTCAGTTCTCAATTATTTTTTTCAGTCGAGATTCAGTTATACGATGGCTTGCTTTATGGATCAACTCCGTACAAGAGATGGTCGGGTTTCAGGTTTTCGAACCCGAAACCCGAACCCGACCCGTACCCGACGGGTTCGGGTTTGAAAATTTTTGAAAGTGTCGGGTACGCGTCGGGTTCGGGTTTCACAATTTCGGGTTCGGGTCGGGTTCGGGTTTCATGGAAATAAAATTTTCGGGTTCGGGTCGGGTTCGGGTTTGAACGAAAAAAAAGTTTCGGGTTCGGGTCGGGCTCGGGTTTCGACCAAAAAAAAAATTCGGGTTCGGGTCGGGTACGGGTTTGAAAAACATCAAACCCGACCATCTCTACTCCGTACCTCAAGATAAACTTGGAGACCACGAAATGTGTAACGACTGTTGGGAATTTGAGCGTGGCTTGTTTTGATTTTTTTGAGCTTCAAGTGTATTTGTGTTATTACAAGGTTCAGTCGATAAATTTTATGTGTAGTATTCGTGTTTCTGGTCGCGCTTACTTATTTTGTCAAAAGGGTAAGGAAAAGTTGTAAAGTTGTTCGATGCAGAATATGCAACGAGCTTCGGAGGCACTTTTAAAACTTTTGAAAGTTTGTTCCAGCCTAAATTATGAATACTTGCAATTAAAGCTGTTTATTGTTTCAGTGATTGATGACTCAATTGCTCGAGAGAAGATTTCCTTGGTGGATAAAAAGGACCCTTGTTCCAAATACCGAAGAGTCAAAATTCGAATACAAAGGCATCAGTTCGATCTATGCTAAGAGCAACAATGAATGTCTTTATTCTGTTACGAGCTTTGCAAATAGTTCGAACAGCTAGTTTTTATTGTTTGAAATATTTCCTGAACATTATTCCTCTTTCAGTGGCATAAAATGATTGCTTCCGAGAAATTATTTGTTGGAGTATACACACTGGTTTAATGCGCATAACGACCGTCGGAGTCCCATCTGCTGCTCGCAGTTTCTATCTATTTTCGAATCCATTAATTCACCATTCCAGAGCTCCAGCACAAAGCCTGGCACTCGAAGTAATAGTACGGAATAGCAACGCTATCTTCATTATTACTCTCGAAAATCCCACAATGACTCTCAACCTCGACAGGGCCCCGGCGCTATCAATTGCTGCATTATTGTTCGGTTTTCGTTCGGTTACCATTTTACAGTGACGTTATCTTTTTTTGAAACCAAAAAAAACATTCCGTTGTTGGTAGTGGATGGCTTTGTTTAATATCACAACGTCGGTTTCTTCTACTCGAAAGATCCGCACCTGTTTGGAGTCCCTTTCGGGCGAATGCGAATGCGACTCGGTTCGGTATAAAGGAAATAAGATGACAATTTATGGAATTCCTTTCTTTTATCTCGGTGGAAAACTTTCGATTCACCACATTGCATTGGCAATATAAAAATCCGCTCTATCATTCCCAAACAGTTACCAACTAGTCGGCGAGGTTTACAGTAGATTGGATTTCGAACTTCCTAGATGGTTATGCTGAGACGGAGGGGCAAACAGGACCCTTCTATGAATTTGGGGATGTCGAAGATTTATTGATAATACGCGTATACCCGATAGACAAATGAAAAAATGTGGTGATTGACTTTGTAAACCTGATAAGGTTGACAAGCTTGAAGAGTATAACCTGAAAATTGTTTTAAACCAAAAATATAGCGTTAAGAAATTCTACTCATTATATTTGTGATAAGTAACAATTTAAGACGCCATTGCGTGTGGGTTTTTTTCTATCACACATTCATACAATTCAATTTTTACGTATTTTCATGTCGACTGCGTTGATTTTACCCCAAACCATAGAGCGGATTGCCGACAAAAGAGCAATCATCATTGTCATCGCTTTTCCTTGGTGGCACTGTACTGTGAATACAATAGCCACTGTATTGCCCTTCCCTTGGCGATTGCTTAGCGGAACATTTCAACTTGAACCAATACGATACAAAACCCTGCCCCGCCTTCCGCGTTTGGCCATTTCTAATCATCTCGGATAAATCTCGCTCCTTTTGTTTTCTATTTATTTTTCCGCTCCACTGGCCAGTGAAATTTACTCCCGCTTTTCCGCTTCCAGCGGGAATGGCAAAATACGTCTCAACAGAGTGCAGTTTTCTCACTTCTGCATTGCAGTTTCGTATTTGTGGCGCCCAGACGATGGCGATGGATTTCGGTTTCGATTCGGTGGATCTTTTTGCAATGAAAATCGTGCCAGCCATCAGTGACAAAGCGATTTTTTATTTATAGTGTTTGCCAGATGACTTTCATGCCATCGACGGACGACGCAAATGAAAATTGATAATGGATTCGCCGATAGCTCATTCAAGTGTGTTCAGACTTAGTGGCAGACAAGTGCGTCGCTGGATTTGTCATGTTTATCTGTGCGATTTGATAAAGTTAAGATCGACTGATTTTATTTTAACAGTCCTGAAACAGCTCATAATAAGTATTAGTACTTTTGCGTTGATTTAAAATGCTAAACTGCATCAAAACACAACCCTCATGTAGAGTAACTTTCTTCCTTTATTTTCCAGACCATTACGGCCTAAAACTGTATATCCAGGAAAATGCAGGTATGCCAGAAACTTTTCTGTAACCATTTCTCTGCGGTCGTTTCACGATTTGGTGGTTTTGATTTTTTTTTGGAAAATCAACTGCCACTAGCTGACAGTAGTTGCTGCGTGCAAGTTAACTGAATGGCAGTTTCACAATGAAAGAAGCAATGCGAGTGAGTCAGTACTGTAGCACTGATGGCAAAAAGACAATCCTACTTTTTTTTATTCTAACAAAACTTATTTCACGTGCAGTTTTTTTTACTCCAAGCCTTTTAGGTTCTTTCGAATAACAAATATACTCTTTCAGGCTGCATGTAGCTAAAATTGACGGCCATTATTTCTACTAGTGTACTAGACTCAACCGATGGGGGCAATAACAGTCACGTTTCTCAAATTTCTCATATAACATGCCACGTAAAAAGTTCTTACTTCCGAATGAAATGTATACCTGCGGGAGATTTGAAGTTGCAAAAATTCCTGCAGGAAATGTGACCGAGTTTTCCGCTGTTCGCTCGGTCCAGCAGCGTTCCCCGTGCGTCGTTTACGGTTGAGTTGAGTCAAAGTTCTGACGTCCAAAGAAATGTGCTGAAATTTACTATAATTCCGAATAATAAACCAGCCATCTATCACCCGACTCTCGCCGGACGATGAAGATGGTCCGGCAGCCGCCACCAGAACGGGGGAAAATTTCCGGTCTCGGCAAAACAATCCGACGAATGAATGATGACGTACACATACAGTATATCGTGCAGCAGAAAAAAATTTAATTCCCTCGGTGAAGAACTTTGCTGGTATTCAGCGTAGCGTATCTTTAATGACGAAATTTGCTGTAGCGAAATATATAACAAAGCATCCAACAGTAGTCAGCTCTGATATTATTCTCAGTGATTATACGTGACTCATGGATTGTCGAGCTTTAATCAATTATTGCGTTTCTTTAACTTGTAAAAGTTTTGAACTGATTTACAAATACACCGTAAGACAAAAAAAGTTAAGAGAAAAACATTGCATTTTACTATAGAACGGGGGCCTAGCAAAATTCTTTTTCATCTCTTTAATAATTTCTTTCGTTTTCGTTTAAATAATCTCCACATCAATTCTAATCCATTCTTTCTCTTCCTCTGAATGTTGCTTTTACTTCCTGATCCCTCGTTCCGTTCAATTTTTTTCTTTTCTCTTCCTCTTTTTGACGTAGGACTACGTCTAACCGCACTATATCGAGATACATACATTCCGCGAATACTAAAACCAAGATGTAACGTCGGAATGAAAGATTTCAAACGGTTATACTGATGTAACCACATGATGGATCACAGTAGTCAATATGTCGTTGGATTGATTAAATGATGGACAATTTTGTGATTTTTCAATTTTCATTATCACTTCATTGTTAAACAGTTAAAATTGAATAAAAGTTTCAAGGTCGAATTTTCACCAACAATGTACCAACAATCATATGCGAGCACGCCTGGCACAGACTTCATGAATAGACACCAACTGCCTGCCTGTATAGCAGTGGCAAAAAAAAAATTGACAGAATCTCCCCGTCCCAATAGGTCAACTAATGTTAGCTTCCATGAGCCTAGACTATTTTGATGTCTTGAAGGTGAAGCTTTTTCGGAAAGTTCGTAACCACCTCCACTATCAGACTGAAACTGATGTCTTGAAGGAGAATATGATGGCACAGGCAACAGTACTGCACCGAGCAATGTATGAACAGAGCGCTGGTTACTCGTCGTCTATCAGTGCAGGAAAACTCGAAATTCATTTTTGTGCAGTCAAGCCAAGAGATACTACATCGCCGCTGTTGACGCACAGTGGGGCGTAGAATACAATTGAATTGCCGTTTGAATTGTCTTCTTCTTGTTTCGTATAGCAGCAAATATCAGAATTCAATATGCTTTTCGGGTGCCGCAAAATATTCTGCGCCGCCGGGGACAACAAAATGCGTTGTTTATTTTTGAACTCTACACTCTGCTTTTTTTCAGATTTATTTAAATAACTGAATATAGGGTATTAAAACGACAATAGAAAACCAAAATGCTCCGTACAGATCTTTGTATAGGTAGTTAAACGAGCTGTACTGATGATTATATTTTACTAGCTAAATGAACTTAGTCCAATATGACAATACTAGTTGCATCCCGCGGTGGCGGTATAGAGAAAAACCAAATTCATTTCATCTTGATATTAGAGTTCCGACATTAGAATTTGTATTTTTCAACTGAATTTTTTTTTTTTGAATTAGCATTTGCAAGAAAATATTGTTTTCCATAACCTTACTTGTAATTGAACAACGCTATGCAAACATTAATTGCTGAGGCTAATGCTGTGCATCACTGTAGCCCCGATTATTTTCGAAGATAACGGACATATAACTTTCAAATATGGTATCTTCGTTGTTCGTAGGTATCTTGAAACTGATCAATTTTTTTCTGATTGATTCTATATACTGATAAAATGATTAAATTGACCTGAATTTAATGTTACCATGTTCATAGAATTCTATGTCAATTTCAAATTTTCTATAAATATTCATTTTCTACTAAAACTGTACTTCGTTATCGATATTTTTCCACGAGCTTGTAACTGAAGGAAAAAACTTTATGTGACATCTTTGCCGCTTTGTGATCGATGAGTGAGCCAACTTCAACAAGACAAATAGGTATAGAAGGAAGTTTAATTTCTACTAAATCGTACTCAATTAAATATTTTATAGAAGGTTGCCTTTTCGCGTAATGAAGAAAATTCGCTGTATTAGAATAAAAGGTATTCATCAATGGTCCAGAAACCAAATTTAAGGGGGAAATTTGGGTCTAGAGCTCTATAGCAATATTTTAGGGTGACCAAAATTTTCGATGCTATCAAATATATAACTTTTTAATTTTTGTAGATAGAAAACCTTGTTCTACAATTTTATAGCTCCAATAATTTTAAGTAGCTTTGTAAAAAAAATGTTTCCCTAAAACATTGCTATAGAGCTCTAGACCCAAATTTCCTCCTAAATTTGGTTTCTGGACCATTGTGAATGTTAAAGAGAATATTTTTTCTTCTAAGTTAGAGTGCTCCAAAGAAATAATCAAAATACAGACCCCGTTCGATTTTGGCAACACGCCAGAATTTTTTCTGTGGCCAAATCGAACCATGCCAAAAATGAACGGTTTTTTTCATGACTTTTTTGACTTTTTAGGTGGTCAAAGACGACCTTAACAGTAGAAATGGCCACCAATGAACTAGTTTTAGTCGTTTGAA
Organism: Wyeomyia smithii; assembly: GCF_029784165.1. NCBI lineage: Eukaryota > Metazoa > Arthropoda > Insecta > Diptera > Culicidae > Wyeomyia > Wyeomyia smithii. The sequence goes on from NC_073696.1 coordinate 75,060,567, forward strand.
GTGTCGCTTGATGAATTTGGGCTGACGACCTAGATACTTGATATTACCACCCGAACCAAAATACTTTCCTTTTGAAGATGTTGAGCTTAAATTGGTTAAAATAAATCAAGCAAACTACAAGAGCAAAACGAGCTCAAATCAAACATAGTTTCAAAAAAAATATATAAAATTATTGTAGTCCTACGTCAACTATGCGGTCGTGTCTTGGATACCACCCTCCTACTATTTTCTTTTCCTCTCTCTCTCTCTCTCTCTCTCTCTAACTCTCTCTCTTTCTCTTGTTTCATATTTTCCACTTGATCGCTCAGCTTCAACCTATTATTTATATCACCTCTTCTACTATTCTTCATCACAACCCTACGCTCCAACAAGGATAGTTGTGATAGATTGATTTTGTTTTTTAAAACTAAAGTTATTTTTCTTGGCAAATGCAGCTATTTTTGTTTCGAATGTGATAATTTTATCGTGCTCCTTGAAAAATTTCACGTTAGAAACACCACCAAAGTTTTTAATTCCATGTCGAGATATACCATTTTCACAAAACCAGTTTCGTTTTTCTCCATATGCAATCATATGTATGTATTGGAAAATGTCTAAACAACAAAACAAATAACTTTCAACACATTTCTGGTTATAAAGAAATCCAAAGACTATTATTGCTTGGATTTTCGGCAACGAGATTGTACAACCGAAATAAACATAATCAAAGCGATTATGCTGCAAAAGCAAAAACAGTTTACCGATTCGAGACGAAAAACAACTATGTCATTTCTGGGAGGTGAAGACGTATCGATTTTTCTAGTTGCGGATCACGAAAATAGGCGCCTGGAAACCAACATCGCAACATTGGAGGCAAACCAAAGACAGATCACGGAAAACGCAGAAATTAGTCGCTGCGTTTTGGAGCATTATCGAAATCTGTTTGACGAGGAGGAAATCGAAGACGATCAACTTTTTTATCCTATCAGAATACTGAATGCAGACCACGAGGAAAACGAACGGATCATGGCAGATATTTCGCTAAACGAAATTTTTACTGTTATTAAGGGATCTGTCGCTAACAAGTCACCCGGTAAAGACGGCCTCACAAGAGAGTTCTACATCAAAGCCTGGGACATAATAAAGCGGGAATTTGGATTGGTGATCAACGAGATGAAAAACGGAGCTATTAGACACGACCTGCAAGACGGAATAATTGTGTTGGTACGAAAAAGAGGAGGAGATAACAGTTTGAATTCGCTAAGACCCATCACACTATTGAATGTAGACTATAAAATACTAAGTAGAGTGATGAAGCATAGACTGGAACAGATCGCTACGGACGTACTTTCTGCACACCAAAAATGCAGCAATGGAGATCGTACAATTTTCGAAGCCACATGTATGATCAGGGATCACATTGCATTAGCAAAACAAGACGGAACAGGAGGAATTATCATCGCCTGTGACCTTAGCAACGCTTTCGATAGAGTCAGTCACCCATACCTGCTAACGCCGATGCGTAGAATGGGAATAAATACACAATTTGTAAACCAACTGACCAATCTAACTGCTCAGCCAAAATCGTAAATAGGCATCAATGGTTGCACTACGGAAAGTTTCTCAATCAAAAGATCTGTTAGGCAAGGGGATCCTCTCAGCATGCTACTCTTTGTTCTTTATCTACTACCTCTTCTGGACGCGTTGACGGAAATATGTAACGGTCCAGGGGAATGTGTAACAGCATATGCTGACGACATAACAGTTATAGTGCGCTGCTCATCAAAAGTAAGTCGCATTCGAGCCTGTTTTGACCGTTTTGGCAAAGCAGCAGAAGCTAAGCTAAATTTAACGAAAACGGAGGCAATGGAAATTGGTGAACCATTTCCAAATTGGGATGGTTTCATCAAGAGAGATGTTATAAAAGTTCTCGGTGTCTTTTTCAAAAACAGTATAAAGGACACTGTTGCTCGAAACTGGGAAAATGTTTATCGGAACGTCAATGGCCTGCTGTGGATGCATCGTCCACGTCTGGTGAATATAAAGCAGAGAGTCATTCTCCTTAATACATACATATGTTCGAAAATATGGTACTTGTCTTCTATCATACCGGTGCCGAATAAATACGTGGCACAGTTCACCAAACAAGTTGGGTATTTTCTGTGGAGTGGTGTATCTGCACAACGAGTAAAAATGATCGACTGTTTCCGATCACGATCAAAAGGTGGTTTAGGTCTGCATTCTCCAGATCTAAAATCGAAGAGCTTGCTAATCAACTGATATTTGAAATATCTAAATATGACGCCTTCACTAACCCGCTATATGCCAATGCAACAAATACCATCGGACCTTATTCATCTCAAAATAATAAAACCTGCCCTGGAGAGCATACCCCAAAATATAGTCAGCTAATAGCATATATAAACATCTCTTAAAGCAGCTTCCCCCAGTGGGGATAACTACAAGGCACACAAGGAATTGGGAAAAGGTGTGGAAAAATATCAATCACAGGTGCCTGACGTCTGATGAAAAGTCTATTTATTTTCTGCTTGTTCACGGAAAACTATACCATAATGAGTTACTTTATCGTCAGGAGAGAAGAGAAAATCCTGATTGTCTACATTGCGGACAAACAGAAACCCTCAAACACAAATTTGCAGAGTGCAGGATAGTGAACAATCTCTGGCAACTAGCCATCACAAATATTAATCAAACATTACAGCAAAACAATATCAACTTTGACGATCTGCATTACTGTACAATAAATTGTAGTAGAAGAATTAGAGGTAGTGTGTTAAAGATGTTCATTAGATACGTAATGTACAATTTAGAAGTCTCTGAAAATGATAAAAATTTGGAATCTTTAAGAAATTACATGATTATGTATGTTTAGAAAAATGTAACTGTAAATAAAGCAATTTTCGAGTATGAAAAAAAAGCTGAACTAAACGAAGTACTGCTTCTTTTCCTTCAACGTTTCGACAATAAATTTTGTCTTTATCAAGAAGTCTACAAAAGACAAAGCAGAAATGTGTTTTTTCCCTATTTTAAAACCTTTCTCGTATGTCTGGTACTTAATAAAGCTTTTCGTTTTGTTTTCATTTGTAACTTATATAATTCATAATTAACTGTGGTCTGTTTGCGTTTATCACATAAAATGGTACTATTTAAAATAATTTTTGTTATTGATTATTCTGGAAAAACTTGTACTCGGAAAAACCTTATTTATGATCACAATTGTTAATCTTCTACTAGTGTGTTGTCGAAATTTTATCTAGATCAGATTGTCTGAGTGCGCATGATTGTAATTTCATGACGTATGAATTTTATGTTGTTTATTATTGTTTTTTACTGTGTTAAACACACCTGCATAAATAGAACTTAACCCGTCTGTATCACTTTTCTTGTTAACTGTATTGTTGTTCGTTACTATGGCTATGGCATATTTCCAGAATCGGTAGTGCTGTTGTGTTTCTGTGTTGGTCGAGTATTTCAACATTGTTTAGATCAAATGTGTGTTGGGTTCTAATACAGTGGTGCAAGAGTGCTGTCTTTTCACTTATGTCGAATTCGTTTTTACGGCAGGACTATCCCGTCCCGGACTACGCTTTGCTGCTGAAAAAAAAAACACTTTCCGAGCAGTTGCAACGGTGTGCGTAATACCAGTGGTAGCTGTCACTTTTGTTTTGGTCACTATCGCCATTGTCTTTTATCACGTTTGTGCTATTATACAAAAAATTAGCCAATTTTCTGAAAAATGACAAAATAACAAAACAAAATAATTAAAATTCAACCAGATGTTTGACACGCGAAGAACGATAATCAAAGCAAACCGATTTTGACACATTTTTTTTTGATTTTGACACATACGTGTGAATGTGTTGGTGTCTTCAAAACTGCACTCTGTTTCTTTCGCGGACTGTCCGGGACACAAAAAGGGTAGTCCGGGATAGTCCGGAAATTGTAAAAAAAAAATCACAGGAGGGTTGTGTGCAAAGCCACGACCGCAAGGATGAAGTAGAATACTTTTACAAGAAAACCCGGCTGCTTGCGTGTCAGTCATTTTTTAATTTGTTGTCCAATTCAATATCGGATAAGATGCCGATCACATCTTGGCGTTATCACTGACAGTGCGAATGAAGTATTCCTTGTGATAAAATAAACAGTGGAAAGCTGATTTAACATTCAAAACTAGACGGCTCATGTGTTGTCAAAACGAGTCAACTTTTCATTGAATGCATTTACTAGTGCCCGCCATCGCACAGAGACTGCATTTCACTAAAGTGCCTCACTGCATCAGCTGCTATCGATGCTAAACCCGCTGCAACTGCTACGCTATCCGTAGCCATGCTAATGTTTTGGCCGCTATACGCTGCTATTGGTATCCGCTGTCGCTGCATCAGCTGACCCAGCTGCTATCGATGCTGAGATCCGCTGCAACTAGTGCACTATCCATTGCCATGCCACAGCTGTGGCCGCTATCCGCCTGGTATCCACTGCACTGCTACTGCTAAGGGAAGACCGCTGTTGTCGCTGTCTAGAACTATTATGAGCGGCTTCGATTGAAACAGGCTCTTATATAGGGATGAAAAACCTATCGATAGTAGTAGGAAATCATCGATAACTATCGATAGCCATTTCAGTCGATAATTCCCATCCTTACTCTTATACAGACAAATAGCAAATTTAAAATGACAAGGTCTATGATTCTGTCGACCGTGCTTGGGAAGCAATATATTAACGACTAATCAGATCAGTCAAATTTCGCGCTTCAACAAGAATTGACCATTCTCAATAATATAGTTGCTTGTCATGATTTGGACTTGATAATTTTTGAATTTTGATTATGCGAAAAATTAATTTTTATGCTGATAATGAAAGTTTTTCGGATGTTGTACTCATGACTGAAGGAAAAGATAATTCAGTACGTTCTAAGACACGGAGATGAAGCCAAATATAGATGTTACAAATTTCCTGAAAGTAAAATTGATTTAAGAGAAAATATTAACTCTTCAATTAGGTTTTTATTTCATCCTGAAAAGGACAATTTGTTGTTTAATTCAATGTTTGATAAGATGCCGATCACTTCTTTGCGTTATCACTGGCAGTGCGAATAAAGTATTCATTGGTGGAAAATAAACACTGAAAAGCTTTCTAGAACGTTTTTTTTAATGAAAATGAAAAGGATGCATTTGCTATTGTGCCTGCTATCGCTCAGAGACAGCATTTCACTAAAATGCCACACTGCATCAGCTGGCCCTGCTTATATAGATGCTGAGACCAACGTCAACCGCTGCGCTATCCCCGTTGCCACAGTAGTGGACGCTTCCGTTGCCATTGGTATTGGCTGCCCTGCATCAGATGGTCCTGCTATCGATGCTGAGACGCGCTCCGCTATCCGTTGCCATACCACAGCTGTGGTCGTTGTCCGCTGCACTGCTACTGCTGTTGTATCCACTGCTGCTGCTAAGGGAGGACTGCTATTGTTGCAGTCTAGAATTATAATGAGCAGCTCCGGGTGAAACAGGCTCTTATATAGGCCAAATAGCACATTTCAAATGGCAAGGTCTATGATTCTGTCGACCGTGCTTGGGAAGCAATCAAATAACGACCAATCAGAGGCCGAAGTTTTCGTTTTGACAAGGCTTGACTATTTTCAATATTACAATAGTTTGAAAAATAAAATTACAATTATCTGCATTTGAGAAGAATCTTAGAAGAGTTTCCGATCTATTGCTGCTTATACTAACCGATTTATTAGCATTTGAAATTGGACATATTTTTCACTTTTTTCGGTTTTAGATTTTCATTTCACATCCCTATATAGCCGAACTTCCTGAGAGAAGTATTCTACTTCAAAACAGTGATAGGGCAAAGTGTAGTCCGCGGGGAGCTACACCGCAAAAACGAAAACGACATTAGTGTTGCAAATTGTGGATCTTCTATGACGGTGCATGTGTCAACAAGTTTCTGCAGTGCATTCAAGTTCGATCTGTGTCCGCTAATTCGTGTTTTTAACTTATTTGTAGTTATGCCAATATATTGTGAACTGCAGTCGTTGCATGAAATACTGTAAATAACATTGGTGTGGTCGTCTTTTGCTATTTTATCTTTTGTTTGTGTATAATATTGTTTGGCTATGTTTGTCTTTCGTGTGGCTAACTTAACTGTTTAGTAATCGTTTTTCAGGAACTTACTGATCTTATCGGTGAGATACGAAATGTATGCTATTGACCAGTAAGTGTATTCCAGGTGTTCACTCGCCGATTGATTGGAACTATGTTGCTATGGAACTATGAACTATGTTTGCAACACTAAGTGAAAAGACAGCACTCTTGCACCACTGTATTAGAACCCAACACACATTTGATCTAAACAATGTTGAAATACTCGACCAACACAGAAACACAACAGCACTACCGATTCTGGAAATATGCTACATAGCAACGAACAACAATACAGTTAACAAGAAAAGTGATACAGACGGGTTAAGTTCTATTTATGCAGGTGTGTTTAACACAGTAAAAAACAATAATAAACAACATAAAATTCATGGACGTCATGAAACTGACAATCATGCGCACTCAGACAATCTGATCTAGATAAAATTTCGACAACATACTAGTAGAAGATTAACAATTGTGACCATAAATAAGGATTTTCCGAGTACAAGTTTTTCCAGAATAATCAATGACAAAAATTATTTTAAATAGAACCATTTTATGTGATAAACGCAAACAGACCACAGTTAATTATGTATTATATAAGTTACAAATGAAAATAAAACGAAAAGCTTTAGTAAGTACCAGACATACGAGAAAGGTTTTAAAATAGGAAAAACACATTTCTGCTTTGTTTTTTGTAGACTTCTTGATAAAGACAAAATATATTGTCGAAACGTTGAAGGAAAAGAAGCAGTACTTCGTTTAGTTCAGCCTGATGAGCCGAAAATCCAAGCAATAATAGATACACCTCACAGTCGATAGCATTCACATTGGAAACCAAAGATATCATTCTCTTTTTGCAGCAGTGCTGCAAGTTTTTCCTCATGTTCAGTTGATTAAGTCCGTGAAGTCCTTACGAAAATATTGAAAACACGCAAAACCTAATCAAAGAGTAAGCAATCGTTATAATGTATGTCTTTTGACGTTGACTAACATCTATATCGAAGTTAGGCACCTAGATTTGAAAATTTAGTAATTCAAGCAGAGAAAACCAGGGAAAAGTGGTCAGGTTTTGAGCACTTCTTTTGCAGTCATCTATAATCAGGTTTTCGAGGATTTGGCATCAATCGATCAGAAATTCTTTTACGGTTAAATTTATGTAACAAAAACAAACTATTGTTTGAGATACACTATTGAAAAATTGGTAATTAATATCGATTGTCTAAATCATACCACGCAGCCAATCATTACCTCTCTTCCCAAGCACAGTCGACACTAAAGCAGGCACTAGACGAAGCAAATATTTGCTATTTTTTAATACAGATTTTATTTTGTGCAAATAAAAATCGTACCAAAAATAGCAAATATTTGTGTCGTCTAATACCTGCTTAACGGATACAGTCGATCTGACTTTGTTGTTATTGTTGTTTTCACTTTCTGTTTCCGATGTTTATAAAACGTACCGTTCGAACATTTCACCCCATCAGTTTCATTACTAAACCGTACCGATTACATACGGACGCTAGGTGTTAGCAGCTGAAAGGAGGAAATACAAAAGAGTACCGGTCATCTCGTGCCGGTTTCACCCGTAATGCTGGTGGCTGTTAGTAGTAAATGGCTACTGCAAAATACTAAAATGCCTGGAATTCTGGACGGACTAACCAGAAAACAAGAATATAATCGGCAACTGGCACCTTTTGGTACCTCGAAGTTTTGTAAAAGAAGCGTTGCAATCCCCTCTACTATTTGTTTTAATGAAATATAAGAATACGGTTGTCAACTTCATGCGGTCTATAGATGAAGAAAAAAAAAACTTCATGCGGTCGTGTCTTGAATACCACCCTCCTACTATTCACTTCTTTTTTATGTTGGTTCATCCCATTTTGACGAGAAAATTGAAATAAAATTATTTTTAATTTGAATAACGCTAAATTCAAATTAAAAATAATTTTATTTTAATTTCAATAATAATTTTATTCCAAATAAAACAATAAGAATAAAACAACGATATAATTGCAATGAAGAGAGAAAAAGAAAAAGGAGAGAGAAGGAAGAAAGTTAAACCGATAATATTTTATTCAAAAATTTAATTTTTGGCAATAATTTTTTTAAAAAACTGGCAACACTGCTGCAAAAAAAGGAAAAATAATTTTAGATTTCTTGATAAGCAGAAACATTATTTTAATTTTTTGTTATGTCTGTTCTTTGGGACATTTTCCAATAAATATGTTGTTTGATATAAAATGGATAATTTCAAAATAGGTTTCGTGAAAATGGTATATCCCAAGATTGGCTCTTATTACCTCGGGGTGACAGTTGTTTCTTATGTAAAATTTTGCAAGTAATACGATGGGATTATCAAATTTGAAATGAAAATGGCTGCCGAAAAATGAAAATTTAGTTCAAAACACGGTCAAAAATTATATATTTCTGATGTTCTTGATTTAATTTCTTTAAAAATCATCTATCAATATTTATCATTTTTCGGGCATCTTATGTCAATGAATTCATTGGTAATGGCTGGGCAGTGCGTATCAGCAGTACACTGGTACTAGTTGGCATGAAACAGACCCCAGTGTGGTTAAAAGCAGAACGCACAGCAACTTCTATCCCTACCTCCACGTGGTACCGACCGGGATACGAGCAACCAAGGGAATCAGTGCGTCTTGAACTGTCCTACAGATCAGACGTTTTTTTGGTTGCTTGTGGACTGGTCTTTGACTGCCTATAGCTTCAAAGTTTGTGTTTTGGCAGTGTGTCTTTTAAAGACTACCTGAAAGTTAATTCCCATCAGTCTTTCTCAAGACTACCTACTTTTGAATTTAACATTTGTTTTAACTTTTTTCGTATCACCTGAAATGGCTGGACGGAAAAAGAAACCTCGCATCGCTGCGGGGAGGAAAAGAGAGGCATCTCTTTCTGACACTTCGAGTGTCTGTAGTGACAATCCTTTTGATATTTTGCTTGAGCATGAAGCTGGTGAAATGGAAGTTACCAATAATGAAACTATACAAAATATAAAATCTTTAAAAAAGGAAAAAGTTCCACCTATTGTGGTAACTATTTCTTCTGAATTTAATATATTCAAAAAGGAACTTTCAACGTTTGTTTCTGACGTTAAAGTTACCTATCAAATTGGCCGTAGAGGAGAATGTCGCTTATTAGCCGACTCAGTAAAGGGTCGTGATCGTCTTGTTCAGTATTTAACTGACAAGATGTACAAATTTTTTACATATGACACCAAGAACGCCAAGCCGTTCTAGGTTGTCTTGAAAGGTCTCACCAACGATCAAACCGTTGATGAGATCAAACTTACTTTAACAGAATTACTTGGCATAGCCCCTACCCAAGTAATTCTAATGAAACAAAAATCACGAGGCGAAAACAGTCAGAGAACTGGAATTTCCCTTGTTAATTATTTAATACATTTTAACCGCAATGAGGTTAACAACTTAAATTTTTTTGAAAAAGCACATGCTTTGTATAATGTGCGTGTAAAGTGGGAAATTTATAGGAAGTATGGCGGAGGTGAAAAGCATATCACCCAATGCCGTACTTGCCAACGTTATGGCCATGGTTCCAAATTCTGTAACATGGACCAAAAATGTCTTAATTGTGGAGACTCTTCTCACAAAAAGGACACATGTCCTGTGAAAGAGAGTAAAAATTTTCGCTGTGCGAATTGTAACGGCAACCATATGTCAAATTTTTATCAATGCCCAGTCCGTTTAGCAATTGTTAAGGCAAGGCAAGGTAAACAAAATTCAATTTCTCAATTAAAACCAACTTCAAAACAAAATTCTCCAAGCGTACCAGTGACGCATAGTTTACCTACTCCTTTGCATACCCGTTTAAATTATGCACAGGTTTCAGGTAGTTCGAACATTATACCGCCTAGTGCTGGTAGTTCGAAAATGACCGTTAATATGGGTAAGCAAAACACGCTAGAAAATAATTGTACACCTATTACTACAGCTAATATTGCTGCCGAAAATATTTTTTCTAATGTCAACTGCCTGGGGCCTATTACGGCAGGTAAACTTTCTTTTTTGCAACAGGCAATGTTCGATCTTATGAACGCCATGTTGCAGGCAAAATCAATGTTTGAAGCCATTCAAATAGGCACAAATTTTACTATTAAAATTGTTTCTAATTTAAAATTTAGCAATGATTTTAAATAAAACAATTAAAATATTAAATCGGATGCTCGTTCATTGAAGGCCAATGAGAATGAGCTTTTTAATTTTTTAACAGTAAATAATGTGCATATTGCAATTATTACTGAAACATTTTTGAAACCTAACATAAAATTAAAATATGATCCCAATTACGTGGTTCATAGATATGATAGGATTCAGGGTTCCGGCGGTGGAGTTGCAATTGTTATTCATCGCCGAATCAAACATTGTGCTCTTCCCCATCTTGAGACGAAAGTAATTGAAACTTTGGGAATTGAAGTTCAAACTGAACTTGGGATTTTATTTATTGCCGCAGCATATTTACCATTTCAATGCACACGCGAGCTCAAAAATTATTTTAAAGGTGATTTACAAAAACTCACCAGAAATCGTTCGAAATTTTTCATAATCGGCGATTTTAACGCTAAACATCGTTCATGGAATAATTCTCAAAGTAATTCCAATGGCAAAATTTTATTCAATGATTGTTCTTCAGGATACTATTCTATTTTATCTCCGAATAGTCCCACATGCTTTTCTTCTGTAAGAAACCCTTCAACAATTGATTTGGTGCTAACAGATCAAAGTCATGTATGTAGTGATTTGATCACACATGCTGACTTTGATTCTGACCATCTTCCAATAACTTTTTCTTTATCACATGAATCAGTTTTAAACCCTATGAGCTCTGTTTTTAATTATAACAAGGCTAATTGGGAAAGATACAAAACTCATATTGAGAGAAATTTCAATAATGAGCTTGATTTGCAAAACGAAGTGAATATTGATTCCGCTTTGGAAGCATTAAAATGTGCAATTGTTGAGCCAGGAATTATTCTGTTCCAAAGGCTCAAGTGAAATTTGATTCATCAATAATTGACGAAAATCTTCAACTTCTAATTCGTTTGAAAAATGTCCGCAGACGTCAATATCAACGTTCTCGTGACCCTGTTTTTAAAACTATTTATAAAGATTTACAGAAAGAGATTAAACATAGATTTACTCTTCTGAGAAATCAAAATTTTGAGACTAAAGTTGAAAAATTGAAACCATATTCAAAACCATTTTGGAAGCTGTCGAAGATTCTTAAGAAACCTTCAAAGCCTATTCCAGTTTAAAAAGATGGTGAACGTTTTCTTGTATCCAATGAACAAAAGGCTCAAAGACTTGCTCAGCAGTTTGAGAGTGTTCATAACTCAAATTTGAATTTTGTGAGTCCAATTGAAAATGAAGTCACACGTCAATTTGATTTAATTTCTTCCCAGAATTTTTTACCTGCAGAAATAATTGAAACTAACTTGAATGAGATTAAATCAATTATTAAAAATTTCAAAAATATGAAAGCACCTGGTGACGATGGAATCTTTAATATACTAATCAAACATCTCCCTGAGAGCACAATGGAATTTTTAGTGAAAATTTTCAATTGCTGCTTCAAAATTGCATATTTTCCCAAATTATGGAAAAATGCAAAAATTACTCCCATTTTAAAGCCGGATAAGAACCCAGCTGAAGTTTCAAGTTATCGACCAATCAGTTTGCTTTCTTCAATAAGTAAACTGTTTGAGAGAATTATTCTTAACAGAATGATGTCACACATCAACGAAAATTCAATTTTTGCAAATGAACAGTTTGGATTTCGCCATGGGCATTCCACAACTTATCAATTGCTCAGAGTTACTAATATGATACGAGCTAACAAATCTGAAGGTTATTCCACTGGAGCTGCTCTTTTAGACATAGAAAAAGCATTCGACAGTGTTTGGCATAAAGGTTTGATTGCGAAATTGCAAACTTTTAATTTTCCAATTTTCCTAATCAAAATTTTAAAAAATTACCTTACTGATCGAACTCTGCAGGTTGTCTATCAGAATTCAAAATCTGATAGATTTCCTGTCAGAGCAGGTGTACCTCAAGGTTCAGTCTTGGGTCCAGTCCTGTACAACATATTCACTTCAGATCTTCCTGATTTGCCTCCAGGATGCACAAAGTCATTGTTCTGCGATGACACAAGCATTTCCGTAAAAGGAAAAAGTCTTCGTGTCATATGCAGTCGATTGCAGAAAAGTTTAGATATTTTTTCTTCCTACTTGCAAAAGTGGAAAATCTCTCCCAATGCTTCTAAAACTCAAATGATAATTTTTCCGCATAAGCCTAGGGCTTCTTTCCTCAAGCCAAACAATAATCACGTTGTCAAGATGAATGGGGTTATTTTAAGTTGGTCCGACAAGGTTAAGTACTTGGGACTAATTTATGATAAAAAACCTATTTTCAAAGAGCACATTGAGAGTATACAAGCCAAGTGCATCAAATATACGAGATGTTTATATCCTCTCATTAACAGGAATTCTAAACTTTGTTTAAAGAACAAACTTTTGATTTACAAACAAATTTTTAGACCAGCAATGCTTTATGCTGTACCGATCTGGTCAAGTTGCTGTTCAACAAGGAAGAAAACGCTCCAAAGGATTCAGAATAAAATTCTGAAAATGATTTTGAAGCGTCCTTCTTGGTTTGGTACACTCGAATTACATAGACTTACTGGTGTTGAACCATTAGAAGCTATGCCAAATAAAATTATTAACAATTTTCGACAAAAATCGTTGCAATCCTTAATTGCTACGATAAGCTCTCTTTATAGCCAATAAGTTAGCAATTAAGTTAGTTGTAAGTTTACTTCCCCTTTTCTGACAAGTAGGTTTAAATCCCTACGAATGATAAGTCCTAATTGCGAAAGCAAACAAATCCTTACAATTAAAATTACAAATTTCTAACAGTGTTGAGAAGTCACCATTTGTGATTGGACACACATACTCATTATTTACTTATATTTATCATAAATACTTAAGCTACTAACAAATCCCCCCTTAAAAAAAAAAAAAAAAAAGCAACCAAGGGAAGATCGAGGAATCGGTGGAAACTTGGTCGTATGCTGACAGGGAAGCGGGGACTGTTCTCTTAAGAGGGCAGCTTGTCTGATTGTCTGTTCTCCATGTTCTCCATTGTGTAGACGCTCAAACAGCGTCTGATTCGGAGCGGACGGCTGAGTTAAGAAATGCGGTGTCTCACCAGCTACACCCAAGACGGCAGCTCCGTCGGGAGATTAGGCCTCCGCAGCCCTAGTAAGGCAGTATGCCGAAAAATTAAAATACTACGAACAATCAAGAATTGAATACGAACCGGAACAGTCGGCAACGACCTAGACGACGATTGGAAGCTCGGTACATGGAACTCGCTGAACACCCCGGGTGGCGACTGGATTCTGCAGGATCAACTAGAACCCCGCCATGTTGATATCGTTGCGCTCCAGGAGCTTCTCCGAAATAGAGAGAACGTGCGGAGGGTTTGTGGCCGCAGGGCACAGTACTACCAGAGCGGCTGCACAATTAATGAGCTGGGTACCGGATTAATTGTTCTATAGGATGCAGAGTTGTGAAATCAATTGGCAGGCGATCAGCAACAGCTTGTGCTATACAACTATACTAACCGCAATGTGCACTGCCTTCACGAAGGAAGACCCGATGTAGAGGAAAAAGCGTTCCACGCACAGCTACGATAGTTTTTTTTTTTTTTTTTTTTTTCCCTTCACATAACATTTATTTGACACGGCACAAATACAATTTAATGTTTAACGGCGCCAATTATATCTGATGACTTAAAAACTAAAGCAAATTTTTTATCCTCGCTGCCGACTACGAGCTGAAATTAAGTCTAACTTAAAACTAGCATGGGATTTCCAATCAGTGTTTTGTTGTTCAATGGTCGTCTGATAATCGTCGAATGGCATGTATGGATTCGTTCTGCTGAGCCACGATGTCGTGAGTTGGGACAGAGGCTCGTAGTCCTTGGGTCCTGGTTCTGTTGTGCGGGGTCTGGTTGCTGGTTTTGTGCTTAAGGTTCAAACGTGTTCTTGTCGTTTTGTTGGGTGTAGACGGAGGGGAACGGGACTAGACTGGGGCGTGGATGGATTTCAGGAAAACGTATATAAGGGACATGTAGGATAGGTCACGGCTCGCCAAGACATCACGAACAGGAACAGCCGGCTGTCTACCCTCGGCCTGCAGGGAAGCTATTAATTTAGACCTGGCGTCACGGTGTACAGGGCATGACCAAACCACATGCTCTATGTCGTGATAACCTTCACCACAGGCACAGATACCACTTTCCCCGAGCCCAACACGACGGAGGAGCGCGTCAAATCTATAGTGATTGGACATAAGCCGGGACATCACGCAAATGAAATCCCGACCTACATCCAACCCCTTGAACCACGGGTTCGTCGATACTTTGGGGATTATGGAATGTAACCACCTTCCCAATTCCCCTCTGGTCCAAGCGTTTTGCCAACTGATGATCGTATTCTGACGTACAAGTGCGAAAAATTCATTAAAGGCAATTGGTCTTTCATAAATATCACCGTTTGTTGCGCCCACCTTAGCCAAAGAGTCCGCTTTCTCATTACCCGGTATCGAGCGGTGAGAAGGGACCCACGCTAAGGTAATCTGAGTAGATTTTTCGGATAAAGCACTCAGATGTTCCCGTATTTTCCCCAGGAAATACGGAGAGTGCTTAACATCTTTCATCGATCGGAGAGCCTCAATGGAACTGAGACTGTCCGTAAAGATGAAATAATGGTCCGTGGGCATTTTTTCGATAATCCCTAGGGTGTACTGAATTGCAGCTAATTCTGCGACGTAAACAGAAGCAGGATTATCGAGCTTATGGGAGACGGTTAAATTGTTATTGAAGATACCGAAGCCAGTGGACCCATCAAGAAGTGATCCGTCAGTGTAGTACATATTGTCGCAGTTGATGTTTCGATATTTATTGGAAAAAATTTTAGGGATCTGCTGCACGCGTAAATGATCCGGGATTCCACGAGTTTCTTCTATCATGGATGTATCGAAAAACACAGTAGAATCAGAAGTATTTGATAAGTCGACACGATTTGGAATATTCGAAGAAGGGTTAATATTTTGGGACATGTGATTGAAATACAATGTCATAAAACGGGTTTGAGAATTAAGTTCGATTAACCTTTCAAAATTTTCAATCACGGGACGGTTCAAGACCTCACATTTGATTAGAATACGAGAAGACAGGCTCCAGAAGCGGTTTTTCAATGGTAGTACTCCAGCTAAAACCTCCAAACTCATCGTATGGGTCGACTGCATGCAACCTAAGGCGATACGCAAACAACGATATTGTATTCGCTCCAGTTTGATCAAATGTGTGTTTGCTGCGGAGCGGAAGCAGAAACACCCGTATTCAATAACAGACAATATCGTTGTTTGGTAAAGCCTTATAAGGTCTCCTGGATGGGCTCCCCACCATTGTCCGGTTATTGTACAAAGAAAATTCACTCTTTGTTGACATTTTTTCATCAGATACCTCACGTGACAACCCCAGGTGCCTTTAGAGTCGAACCAGACACCAAGATATTTGTGTACCAAAACCTGAGAAATCGTTTTACCCATTAATTGTGTTTGAAGCTGAGCAGGTTCATGCTTCCTAGAAAAAACTACTATCTCAGTCTTCTCCGGAGAGAATTCGATACCTAGCTGTAAAGCCCAAGCAGACAAATTGTCCAAGGTATCTTGCAATGGTCCTTGCAAATCGGCAGCTTTGGCTCCTGTAACAGAGATTACACTGTCGTCTGCAAGTTGTCTTATCGTGCATGAATTTGCCAGACATTCGTCGATGTCATTTACATAAAAGTTGTAAAGAAGGGGGCTTAAACATGAGCCCTGGGGAAGACCCATGTAGCTAATGCGAAAAGTTGCCAAATCGCCATGCGTAAAATGCATGTGCTTTTCGGACAACAAGTTGTGCAAAAAATTGTTCAAAATTGGAGAAAATCCTTGTCGGTGAAGTTTACCCGAAAGAATGTCAATAGAAACGGAATCAAAAGCCCCCTTAATGTCCAAGAACGCAGACGCCATTTGTTCTTTACGAGCATACGCCAGCTGAATATCTGTTGAAAGCAACGCAAGACAATCATTCGTCCCTTTGGCACGGCGGAAGCCAAATTGAGTTTCTGATAGTAGACCATTTGATTCGACCCAGTGGTCTAAACGACGGAGTATCATTTTTTCCATCAATTTCCGGATACAGGATAGCATTGCAATCGGCCTATAAGAGTTGTGATTAGAAGCTGGTTTCCCTGGTTTTTGGATGGCGATCACCTTCACTTGCCTCCAATCCTGCGGTACAATGTTTTGCTCCAGGAACTTATTGAACAAGTTCAACAAGCGCCTCTTGGCATTGCCGGGTAGATTCTTCAACAAGTTGAATTTGATTCTATCTAATCCAGGCGCGTTATTGTTACAGGACAGGAGGGCAACTGAAAGTTCTGCCATCGTAAAAGGTGATTCTATCGCGTCGTGGCCCGGAGACGCATCGCGAACAATATTTTGCTCAGGAACAGAGTCCGGACATACTTTCCTGGCAAAATCAAATATCCACCTACTTGAAGACTCCTCGCTTTCGTTGACCGTTACGCGATTCCGCATTCTTCGGGCTGTGTTCCAAAGAGTGCTCATCGATGTCTCCCTCGACGTCTCGTTCACGAACCGACGCCAATATCCACGTTTCTTTGCTTTAGCCAAGCTTTTAAGCTTGGTATCAAGCTCCGAATACCGTAAATAGTCGCCAGGTATACCTCCCGTCTGGTAGGCCTTAAACGCGTCGGATCTTTGCGTGTAGACATCGGAGCACTCTTGGTCCCACCACGGAGTGGGAGGCCGTTCTTTGATCGTTACGCCGGGATATTTCTTCGTTTGGGCTTGCAACGCGGCGTCGAGAATCAAGCCCGCGAGGAGGTTGTATTCTTCAAGTGGTGAATGATGTTGAATCGACTCGACCGCTTTTGAAATCATTTCCTCGTATAACTTCCAATCGACATTTCGTGTGAGGTCATACGGAATGTCAATTGGTCGCATGCGAGTTGACCCGTTAGTAATTGAAATAAGAATAGGCAGATGGTCGCTACCGTGAGGATCGAGGATTACCTTCCATGTGCAATCCAACCGTAGCGACGTCGAACATAAGGATAGATCCAAAGCGCTTGGGCGCGCTGGAGGTTTCGGGATACGTGTCATTTCACCGTTGTTTAAAATAGTCATGTCGAAGTCATCGCAAAGGTTATAGATTAAAGAGGAGCGGTTATCATTGTATGGGGAACCCCAAGCCACGCCATGAGAGTTGAAGTCTCCCAAAATCAAACGTGGCGAGGGAAGAAGTTCTATTAAATCAAAGAGCAGCCGTTGCCCAACCTAGCTACGATAGTTGATCGCGTAGAGACATCAAGATCGTCATCGGAGCAAAACGCTCAGATCGGTAGAGAAGGCATATACAAGCCGATGATCGGACGCACAGTTTACACACCGGGTCGATTGACAGCGGCCAGTGATGCGACAACTTCGCAGCTCCTGTAGAAAACCTGACCTCATTGACGGCCGGTTCTTCTCGGACATTACAAATGTGATGCGGGTATTAGCTCGGACCACCACCTAGTTGCGGTATATTTGCGTTGAAAACTGTTGACCGGCAACCACGCGCGACATCGTCGAGCCCCGCGGTTAAACATCAAGCAGCTCCGGGAACCCCAGACTACAAGGGAATACACGTAACAGCTCGGAACGGTACCACCCACGGCGGAGGGGCTTTGTGCATCGCCAGTCTCGCAAGCAGACAACAACGCGGATACGAACCTTCTCAGGGATGTCAGCGAGGTGGTCGACAGATGGAAGGAGTACTTCGATGAACTGAATGGCGATACAGCAAACAGAAGCGGAGCAGGAACTGATCTAAGAGCACCAGCAGCAGATGACCAAGTACCAGCTTCCGATATTCATGAAGTTCTTTTTGCGATCGCGAAGCTGAAGAACAACAAAGCCACAGGCAAAGACGGACTACCCAGTTAGCTCTTGAAATGCGGGAGAGAGGCGCTGGCTAGATCGCTGCAATGAATCATTGCCATGATTTGAGAAGAGGAAAACCTGCCAGACGAATGGATCAAGGGAGTTGTCTGCCCCATCTACTAGAAGGGCGACGAGCTGGAATGTCGTAACTACCGCGGTATCTCGCTTATCAATGCCGTCTACAAAATACTCTCACAGGTCCTGTTCCGTCGTCCATCACCTTTAACCAGGAGGTTTGTGTGCCAGTACAAAGCGGGTTTCATGGGAGTGGCACGGGCATGGACCAAATCATCTCAATCCGACAGATCTTACAGAAACGTCGCGAGTATGATGTGCCCACACATCACAACTCCATCGATTTCACAGCGGCCTATGATACAGTCGATCGACAACGGCTATAGCAGATCATGTACGGCAAGGATTTCCGAAAAACTGACTCGACTGATCAAGGCCACTATGGCACAAGTCATGTGCTACGTGTGTATTTCGTGGATACTCTCGAACACCCTTGAATCGGGCAAAGGATTAAGACAAGGTGATGGACTTTCCTGTTTGCTGTTTAACATCACCCTTTAGAGTGTGATCCGGAGGGCGTGCATCGACATGAGGGGTGCTATTTTCACATGGTCTGTCCAGCTTCTGGGCTTCGCGGATGATTTTAACATCATAACACGTAACTTTGCGACGGCGGAGGGAATTTACGCCCGACTGAGACCGAAGCCGGACGAATCGGACTGCGAAACGAAATACATACGAGCGTGAGGCTCCAAGGAGAACAACATCAGCCTCGCAACTCAAGAAATGGTGCCCACTTTTCACTTCGGAAAACACTTCGATCGAGTCGAGTGCGACTACGCACGAAGTTAACGCTTTACAAAACCTTGATGGAAACGGCAGTCCTCTACGGAATCGAGACAACAACGCTTCTCAGGGAGGAACTTAACGCCTTTGGAGTTTTCGAGCGGAAGGTGCTGCGAACTATCTACGGTGGAGTACAGACGGACGACGGAGAATGGCGACGGCGCATGAACCAAGAGCTGCACGCGCTACTAGGAGAGAACCCCATGCACAGCTGGCGAAAGCCAATAGGTTGCGGTGGGCCGGTCACGTCGTAAGGATGCCGGACGACAACCCTGCGAAATCACTTCTCTTCAGCAATCCTGCCGGCAACAGAAATTGAGAGGCTCAGTGTGCACGATGGCTCGACCAGATCGAAGGAGACTTGCGGGTGATAAGACGCCTGGGGAACTGGCGAAACACAGCCCAAAACCGAGCAACATGGCGACAACTTCTTGATACAGCACGAGCCACCACGGCTCTCGTCTGATTGGTAAGGTAAGTAAAGATTGGTCCTTGTTGCAAAATGAAGGTTTTGGTACAAAACTATATATTCAGTAGTAACGTAAAATACCAATTTTTGAGTTCAAACAATCAGATTAACATAACAATAAAAGCTAATATTGAATCCCGATCTAGATCGGGTACTTAGCTAGTATAAAATAAATACATCGGCAAATTAAGTCAGTGAACGTCAGTGAAAGACACGAGCATATACACGCATATAACCAGCCCAAATTTGGATAGCAGAATATGTTAAAGTTAAGCTCAACATCTTGTAATTAACGTGCAGGTTGTGACATGCATTGGTAATTTATGGAAATCAAGCTAGATGGCAAACGATATACTCCATCATGGTTCGATGGTGAAATTCTCCGTCACAGACAATGTAGTTTGTAGCGACCTTTCACTGTAATAGAGTCTATAAGTAAAGGCTTATACATAGTTTCCGGAAGGTAAATTTTACCTTCATTAAGCAGTTGACGGTAGAGGGTATAATTGTACGAATTCCAGAGAAAACTTTCCGGAAGGTAATCTCTTGCATGGTGAAAGCTCTTTAACCTGCGCATTTGAGCCAGTGTACGTGCGAAGGGCTTCAATTACCGGTAATTATAAATGCTAACAAGTGCCGTGTAGTGGCAGCAGAGACAAAACTAACTGAGACAAACTTCTTTCGGGCGAAATGCAACTGAAAGCCTCTGGCGGGGATTAGAAAGTTTTACGGCGATTGTTTGAATGGTGCAGAAATAGAGAAAATATTATTTACTCAGAGGTGAAAAGTTGAATACTTTTTCGGCAGTATAATGAAAATTTGCTCGATGCCCAATTTTCAAATAAAATAATACCGGTCAGCATGGATTCTGTCTCGAGTTGACCATTGAAGAGCACAATTACTGTTCCAAATTGTCAGCTCATATTCAGCTTGAAATCAAATGCAAATATTTGTGAAAGTGTAATATAGATCTCCTAACCATCCAGCTCTCGCGTGATTTTTGGTCACATCCATCAGACAATCGTTCGCAACAAAACCAGTCGCTCTATTCCACCCACATACGACCAAACGTCCAACCCATTGCCACGTTGATGAATTCAAATCCATAAATCAGTGGAAAGATTTGTGCTCCTTTTTGAACTCTTTATCATTTCATTCTCCCGGTGAGCCGACCGGCATCAACCGGCACTGGTGACGACTAACTGGAACGTGTTTAGGGACATGTCCTCCTCTGTCGCTCGTACACCATACCCAAAGACAGCTGAAGAAGCACAACAACAAGCAACCGGGCATTCACTGCCAGTTTTCCGTTCCTTTATCATAACCATTGTCTAACGCAAATCTGACAGGGACAAATGTGCGCCGGCCGTATCACAACCGAGGAACTGCGGGAAGATCTTCTCCGCCGCTGTGGGAACAGGAATCACGCTGCAGGGGCGCCTGGTTTTTGGCCGGCTGACGTTGACTTAGCTGGGGCTAGCAAGTAAACGAGTCGTTTTATTCAAAAGGATTCTGCACACTGGTACTTCATCAGTAGCATCAACTGGCTGATGGGATGCTGTCTCACGATGAATCCCGATGTGTAATATCCTTCAGCCGAGCGAGTTTACGTGTACATCTGACTGGGACTGGTATGATAGAGCGAGGACACATTTATTCATATTACAGTTTATAACAAATATTGTGGTTTGCTAGTTCTGGCTCCGGTGGTCATTCTGAACTATCAATGGGTGAAGCGAAGTGCGAAGACACGGTTGTTGGGCCTGATTTTTGGTTCAAGGAGCATTCAACAGCGGTGCATATCATCAGAGTTATATAACCATGTATGCTAACATATGTCATATTATGGGTTGAGATGTATCAGGTCATGAAAACAGGACTTTACCTGGGCTTGATAAGGGTTATTGTAGAGTGCAAAGTATTCAAGTGCCCGATGGTTCTGCATTTGAGAAACTAGCTGAAAGTTTTTTTTAAATTTCTTTTTAATCAGAAAGTTGGAATGCAAATCAAATATTTTAGCTACGTCAACATATTTGTACACTTGGAACCAGGGCTCTACATTTTCGAAACAAAACAATGAAACTGAATATCTCACGCTGTCATTTCGATTCGAACAGTTTCATTTTCACTTGATTCCTTTCGGCTACTCATCGAATCACTTATTTATCTCTTTGTCGTCTGTTGTTAATCGGATCATTTTGAATGAAACTGATGACTATTTCAATTGACGGTGAGAGTGACGGAGAGAGAGACTTTTTCCTTTCCCTCGGCGTCTCAATTGAAATTATCACCGCATCGCGTCGTTTGATGATAGTTTTCTAATACCGCAAGCTGTAGTTAGAACGGCATCGGCTCATTGTCATTTTCAATTGAGAAGCGTCATGTGATGGTGATAATTTGTGACAGTTTCAAGCCCTTCAGTTGTTAAAATCAAAGCAAGAGCTTTCGACTGGATTTCATGTGACTCACGAAGTGCTCGAAACTGATACAAAAGCTTTTCAATTCAAAGCGAGGCACAGTGGGACGATATTTAAAATAGTAGGACATTGGTGTTTGTGACGAAACGCATGCGTTTCGATGTCTTCTAGAAAGTTTCTCATTTTCATAAGTATTTTATGTTGACGGTAAATTTTTTTGATTAAGGGGGGTGTATACCAAAATAAAAAAATTATTTTTTTATTTCTCGATAAACTTGGTAACTTGATTCCGACACATTAAGAGATAACGATACACTTTCTTCTAAAAAAAACGTGACAAATTAATCTTAGTTTTAAGTTTGTAAAACACTTGAACAATGGCAAATTTAAGATAAGAGCATTATCACGCAAAAACATACTTTCAGGGGGTGGTTTACTTTAATACCTTATAAATTTGTCAATTTAAGAGATAGAATTTTCCAATGCTCTACAAACTTGCTCGTAATTGCTAGTTCTACAATGTGTCGGAATCAAGTTACCAAGTTTATCGAGAAATAAAAAAGTTAATTTTTTTATTTTGGTATACACCCCCCTTAATTAAAAAAATTTACCTTCATCATAAAGTACTCATAAAACTGAGAAACTTTCTAGAAGACATCGAAACGCTAAAACCATGCGTTCCGTCACAAACATCAATGTCCTACTATTTTTGATTTCGTCCCACTGTGTGACCGGTCAAAGCATCACTAAAACCTGATAATTGTCAATTGAAAAAGACTTTGTTAGGCTCTGATTGGAACAGCTCGTGATGCTCGCGTCTGCGTCTTCAGTGAAGTTATAGACAATGTTATCACAAAAAATTGTCGAAGACACTTTTCTTTCAATTCCTTTTGTTTTGGAGATATAACGTTTTATATTTCTTAAAACAAACTTTTTTTAAATAGGTTAATTGATCCTATATTCATCTCATCACGCCTTTTCGATCAATTTATCGTCAAATTTTACTATATTTTCAACGTAAAACTTTCAACCACTTGACAAAATCGAGAAGCAAATAGATTTACTTTCAAAAATTTGTAGAAATTTGACGGTAAATTGGACAAATGGGAGAAATAAGAAGAATATAGATGCAGCGAGCTGTTGAGATGAATAATGGAGCGATTACCCTACATATATAAAAAACGGTAGCATTCAGAAGGTATCATAGCTCAAGAAGAATTTTTAATTCAATTACAAATACTTTCTGTGGAATTGTCATGGTTTTACTGAAAAAAAAAGCACGATAAATTTCAAATAAATCCGAGATTGTCTATTCGAAGGCACTTTTCCCGTCAATCCAACGCAACTTTGGTCGCTTTGTGAAACTTTTGTCAGCGGTTTTGAGATGTAAATGTTTGTGACGTTGATACCGGTCAATATTCGATTCGGATGCGGCAAAGTGAATTTCCAACTAACTTTTCCCATAACTTTTTTTCCCCTGGTGAAAG
This sequence comes from Wyeomyia smithii, assembly GCF_029784165.1. Classification (NCBI taxonomy): domain Eukaryota; kingdom Metazoa; phylum Arthropoda; class Insecta; order Diptera; family Culicidae; genus Wyeomyia; species Wyeomyia smithii. The sequence goes on from NC_073696.1 coordinate 75,084,044, forward strand.
CACCAGTGAAATGTGGGACACGTGCACGGTTTTACGATTGCTGAAGATGGAACTGTCTATCATTTTCGACCAACGACCAGATAGTTGCGGTTGAGCAGCACCCAAAAATATGCTAATCGAGTGTCGGTTGTACTTCAATATACGCTCGGTTTCACCAACGGCACAGCGTTAAAATGGCGAACTTTTATCTTAAAATAAAATATTTACCATAACCATATGACCACTTAAAATAATAGTAATTCGCGTGCACTTCGTGGTGAAAAGCTGCCAGTCCGACTCAGTTTTGGTTCCCGTAGAAATTCCTCTAATAATTGTCTTTTGCATCCAGTGCGCCGTTCGGCGTCATCTGCTTGCAATAACCCCCGGATGCGATGGTGATGTGTGCTTACAGTCGAAACTTTTTCCTGGTTGCGCTGCGGGATGGCCATGTTTGGTGGCTGAGGAGAACCGAATCCTTGGCGGTGAGCCCGGTAGACAATCCGGGGCAGTAATAATGCTGCACCAAAATCCGTGCGAGATTAGACCGAAATATTTGCCAGGCGTAAACTGAGCACTGAACAGATAACGGAAATTTAGTTCGTAGAAACCGATGGTCAATAGAAGCAGGGAGAAGTAGGTCAGAAATTAAAACTAAAACTATTGAAATGAAAAAGTTTTCCCATAAATTGTTCCATTTTGGTAAATTGGCTGGTGTTTTCGCTTTCGCCTAAATGGTTGCTCGGCTCGGAAGTGGAGAGTACTTCTGAACGATCGCAGTTACCGAAGGGCAGACCGAAGAGGAGCAAGATTGTTGCGACGGACACTATTTTGAGTGGTATTTAAAAAATGGACAGATCCCAGTGGAGCATGTCAACCGAACTTTGCGGAGAGATTAGAGGCAGCTTGACGTCGTAAATAACTGTCGCTTGCAAATGGCACTTTGCGAAACTGGGATGGGAAATGCGTTTTAGCTCCGGATCTGGTAGGCAAATTGACTGTGGTAAAGTGTCCTTCTTGCTGGAAGGAAGCGGTTGGAAAATTGGAGATAATGAAATGGGGATTACATTCGTTCCAATGATGAAACCGTTAGGTGCTGGGTTAGATAGCAATGATGCATGATTGAAGTTATTATAGAGAGTTTATCATAATCTACAGAAGCTATGAGAGCAGTTGATACTAGAGACTAAATTAAAGACTAAATCGCTACTTAAACATAATCGCCAATTACCATTATATCAAATAGAAAATGGTCTCTGATTTAGTTTCTCTCAATTCGATAACGTTCTGTCACAGTGATTAGAAACTCATCAAAAGACACTTAGATATGACGATGAATTTCGAATCAAAATATCGATATATCCGCGTTTGAGCTGGACGAATCATTTATTTTAGATATTTCGAAGACATATAATTTTGCCAGCAGTAAAATAATGAACTTTCGCTCTGTTTACTGCCTATACACGCATATAAGTCACACTGCCAAAAATGTACAGCTGAGTAGAACGCAGTTGAAACAAATAAATCTTTTCCCTTCTTAGGTTTAATCAAAATTATGCGTAAACTCGAGGTATTTTCAGAAAACTTCCATCAGAAAACATCTTATCCACTCTAACCAGCCAATCTGCGTAAGAATTACGAGAAACATTTATGTATTCCGATTCATGATAAGAGAAATTTAGCCTGACGAGTCGGATAGTTTACCCTTAATCGGAATTTATAAATGTTTCTCGTGGTTCTGATGCAGATGCCTTCAAAAATATGTTTCCCGACGAAAGTTTCCTGAAAATCCTTTGATTTTTCGCATGAATTGAGTTAATCGGATGGGTGGTTCACTATAGGTTAATTTACCCTAGGTGTGGGTAACCTGTTTTTTCATTGCATCCTACAGATAGTTTTCAGCTTTCCAATGCTTAGCTCATATTGAAAATCGGTAGTTGCGAACATAATCATAAACACGATTTTCTTATATATTTCAAAATGCTGGTTGAAGTGGGTCCGTAATAATATTCATAGATATAACTTGAATAAAATAATTGCTGGAATTTCAAATTTTCTGAACACTATTGACACATTTTTGGCGATGACTAACAAATCAATTTTCGAAATTCACATCCAAGTAATATGAATATTTCTCATAGGTTATATAGTAGGTTAGTTGTTCCATTATTCATCTCATTTAGCCGATATTCACGAAGAATGCACGGATTAAATACCAAATTTTCTATATTCATCCTGAATTTTGTAAAGCAAACCATTTTTCACAACGCTTCCATGTCCATCCTAAAACTTAAATCACTGCTCAATTATTTATCACACTGTTAATCATGAATGAATCACATTACCATGAAAGAAAATAACCACAGCCCGTCGTAGTAGGTTACGTAGATATTCGCTGTAGTTGTTTACGTGCAAAATTGGTAACCTAGGTAACCACTGAAATGCTGTCGATTTATGTCAATTATGTCGGAATAATTTAACATTTTCAGTATGATTTTTTCGTATTAACAGAAACTGACTTGGAGCTTTCGATTTTCTTCAACGCAGTGAAAACAGATGAAAATATATACAGTTGAAGTTTAAAATTTGTGAAAATTCATCTTATATATTTTTGCTATTTAAAGCTCGATTTTGGAAATTTGAGGTGAACATTTTGAAGTATTCTTAGTGCTGGTAGTGAGTGATTTTGTTTAGTGATTAAAATAAAAGGTGGTCCGCTAATGATAAAAAAAATCTTTGGTTGGCTGCTGAACGAGTCCCGTTGTAGCCGTATAGAACAATGCGGTTTTTCCTGTTTTTAATTGTATTTTCATGTTGTATAAAATGAATATATGGACTGAGATGAATTATGGAACCTATTTGATCCTTATAAAAACGTAACAGTCAAACATATAGGGTGCATATCAAATCTTATTTTAGTTAGTGATACATGCGACGAATGTTTCGTGGCTTATTTACTTTTGTAATGTATGGGCATTGTAAATTATTTCATTCAATAATCGCCTTCGTTTTCGATGGCTGTTGATAGACGCTTCCAAAAGCTGCTGCATGCACGTTTTACCATGTTTCGATTCGCAGATGTCATCACTTCCATGTTCTTAGCTTTGAGTGATCTAAGTAGCTATGTAAAAACACTCTGCACTGAAAGATATATTTGAAACATGGCACGGCGTGTATCGCAACTAGTGGACCTGTATATTAGAGAAATGACAAGGCACTTACTGTTAAGACAACTGTCACACCAAAACGAATAACGGAAATGAAAAATTATACAGCTCGCCCGTTTTGATGTTGACAGTTGCCTTAACGGTGAGTGTCTCAGCGTCCCTCTGGTGTATAGGCTGACTAATCACTCAGAGTGTTAGACTAACGGCACCGATTGGAAAATCGGAGCGTGTCAGTTTAATATTTTCTGCCCCGGTGTTTCATACTTTGGTAAACAACGGAGGCGAGGGCTCAAGTTTCGTGAAAGCACCGTTGCTGAATGTTTATGTTTACACTTCATAGAAACACCTTGCTCATTGCCACATGGTTCTGCTAGGCCTAATGCAAAGCAAATGTTTTTCAAACATACTCAAACTGTTCATATTATTCCTTATGTGAGATCAGTGTTTTGTCTTTTCTGGCTTTTACAAGGGGTTTTTGATGATTCTGAGCTTAATATGGTATCATTTTCTTTTCGGCCTTTTCTAGCCTTCAGAAGCGGTTTTCGGCTATTCTAAGCTTAATTTGGGATCTTTTTCTTCTTTGGCTTTTTCTGACCTGTAGAAGTAGTTTCGCAGCCTTTATGGGCCTATTTGTGATCATTTTTTTGTCTTTAGAAGCTGTTTCCGGAGATTCTGAGCTCAATTTGAGATTATTTTCTTCTTTGGCCTTTTCTGGTTTTTAGAAGGGGTTTCCGGCCTTTCTGAGCTAAATTTGGGATCTTTTTCTTTTTTAGTCTTTTCTGATTTTAAGAAGGGTTTTCGGCCTTTCTGAGCTATATTCGGGATCATTTTCTTTTTAGGCCTTTTATGGCCTTTTATGGCCTTTTGGAGGGGCTTTCGGCCTCTTTGAGCTTAATTTCTTTTTTGTCCTTTTCTGACCTTTTTTGGGATTTTCTGAGCCTAATTTAGGATAATTTCCTTCTTTGGCTTTTTTTGGCCTTTAGAAGAAGTTTCTCAGCCTTACTGAGCCTTATTTGGAATCGTTTTTTGACGTAGAACTTTCTCTGGAAGTTCGGCTACATACTCGGTTCCATGGGGATGTAAACGGTGACAAAAAAGTCCGGTCACACTTTTTTGGGGTCGCCTGTGGCCTACACGTTGCATCTCTCTGGTGCCATCTATATGTCAAATGAAAGGGTTAACTTTGCTGCCCAAAGTGGCAGAGTTTCGTTTCTGTGCAGTTTGTTTACATTGAGTTGTGAGCCATGGCAGAGTTATGAGCAGCTGTTATCGCTGAATATGTGAAAGGGTACAAACCCGGACACATATTCAAACACCTAAAACCGCTCGGAATCAACCGGAAATTCGTGTACCGGACCATAAATCGGTACCTAGAGATCGGAGGCACCGAGGACAAGGCACGATCTGGACGACCAAGGTCTGAGAGAACTCCAAGGCTGAAAAAGATTATACGAGACCGGATTCGCCGGAATCCCGCCCAATCTGCACGGAAGCTGGCCAGGAACCTTAAAATGAACCGAGAATCAATCCGCCTGCTTCTGCGCAAGAATTTAAAACTCACACACAGCTTAATTAGGGATAATTTTTTTTTGCTTTTTCTGGCCATCAGAAGGAGTTTTTGGCCTTTCTGACCCTAATATGGAATCATTTTCTTTTTTAGCCTTTTTCGACCTTTAGTAGAAATTTTTGGCCTTTCTGAGCTTAATTTGGAATCATTTTCTTTTTAGGCCTTTTCTGGCCTTTAGCAGGGATATTTGGCCATTCTGAGCTCAATTTGGGATTATTTTTTTTTGGTATTTTCTGGTTTTTAGAAGGGGTTTTCGGCCTTTCTGAGCTTAATTTGGAATCATTTTCTATTTTAGCCTTTTCTGGCCTTTAGAAGGGGTTTTCGGCTTGTCTGACCTTAATTTTATTTTTGGCCTTGTCTGGCCTTTAGGAGGTGTATTGTGCCATTTTGAGCCTAATTTGGGATTATTTTCTTCTTTGGTCTCTGGTTTATAGAAGGGGTTTTCGGTCTTTCTGAGTTCAAATTGAGATCATTTTCTTTTTAAGCCTTTTTTGGCCTTTAGAAGGGGTTTTCGGCCTTTCTGAACTTATTTTTTTTGGCCTTGTCTGGCCTTTTGAAAAGGTATTGAGCTTTTTTGAGCTTAATCAGGGATAATTTTTTTTGCTTTTTCTGGCCATCAGAAGGAGTTTTTGGCCTTTCTGACCCTAATATGGAATCATTTTCGTTTTTAGCCTTTTTCGACCTTTAGTAAGAATTTTTGGCCTTTCTGAGCTTAATTTGGAATCATTTTCTTTTTAGGCCTTTTCTGGCCTTTAGCAGGGATATTTGGCCATTCTGAGCTCAATTTGGGATTATTTTTTTTGGTATTTTCTGGTTTTTAGAAGGGGGTTTCGGCCTCTCTGACCTTAATTTCATTTTTGGTCTTGTCCGGCCTTTAGAAGGTGTATTGGGCCTTTCTGAGCCTAATTTGGGGTCATTTTTTTTTGCCTTTAAAAGCGGTTTTCGGTTTTTCCGAGCTTAATTTGGGATCATTTTCTGTTTTGGTCTTTTCTTGTTTGAGAAGGGGTTTTCGGCCTTTCTAAGCTTAATTTGAGATCATTTTATTTATTGGCCTTTTCTGGCCTTTAGAAGGGGTTTTCGGCCTTTCTGAACTTAATTTTTTGGCCTTGTCTGGCTTTTCGAAGGGGTATTGAGCCTTTTTGAGCTTTATTAGGAATATTTTTTTTCGCCTTTTCTGGCCATAAGAAGGAGTTTTTGGCCTTTCTGACCTTAGTATGGAATCATTTTCTTTTTTAGCCTTTTCTGGCCTTTAGAAGGAATTTTTGGCCTTTCTGAGCTTAATTTGGGATCATTTTCTTGTTATGCCTTTTCTGGCCATTAGCAGGAATATTTGGCCATTCTGAGCCTAATTTGGAAACATATTCTTTTTTGGCCTTTTTTGGCTTAAAGAAGGGGTTTTCGGCCTTTCTAAACTTATTTTTTTTGGCCTTGTCTGGCCTTTTCAAGGGGCCTTTTAGACCCAAATTTGGGATCATTTTCTTTTTAAGCCTTTTCTGACCTTTAGAAGGAATTTTTGACCTCTCTGAGCTTAATTTGGGATTATTTTCTTTTTAGGCCTTTTCTGGCCTTTAGCAGGGATATTTGGCCATTCTGAGCTTAATTTGAGATCGTTGTTTTTTGGTATTTTCTGGTTTTCAGAAGGGGTTTTCGACCTGTTTGAGCTTAATTTGGGATCATTTTCTATTTTAGCCTTTTCTGGCCTTTAGAAGGGGTTTTCGGCCTCTCTGACCTCAATTTCATTTTTGGCCTTGTCTGGCCTTTAGGAGGTTTATTAGGCCTTTCTGAGCCTAATTTGGGATCATTTTCTTTTTTGGCCTTTTCTGGCCTTAAGAAAGAGCCTTTTTGAGCCTAATTTGGGATCATTTTCTTTTTTGGCCTTTAAAAAGGGTTTTCGGTTTTTCCGAGCTTATTTTGGGATCATTTTCTGTTTTGGTCTTTTCTGGTTTCAAGAAGGAGTCTTCGGCCTTTCTGAGCTTAATTTGGGATCATTTTCTTTTAAGGCCTTTTCGTGCCTTTAGCAGGGATATTTGGCCATTCTGAGCCTAATTTGGAAAAATATTCTATTTTAACCTTTTTTGGCTTTTAGAAGGGGTTTTCGGCCTTTCTGAACTTATTTTTTCGGCCTTGTCTGGCTTTTTCAAGGGGTATTGGGGCTTTTTGACCCAAATTTGGGATCATTTTTTTTAGGCCTTTTCTGGCCTTTAGCAGGGATATTTGGCCTTTCTGAGCTTAATTCGGGATAATTTCCTATTTTAGCCTTTTCTGGCCTTTAGAAAGGTTATTGGGCCTATTTGAGCCTAATTTAGAATCATTTTCTTATTTTGGCCTTTTCTGGTTTTCAGAAGGGAGTTTCGGCCTTTCTGAGCTTTATTTGGGATCATTTTCTTTTTGTGCCTTGTCTGGTCTTTAGTAGGGATATTTGGAAATTTTGAGCCTAATTTGGGATCATTTTCTGTTGTAGCCTTTTCTGGCCTCTAGAAGGGGTTTTCGGCCTTTCTGAACTTAATATTTTGGGCCTTGTCTGGCCTTTAGAAGGGGTATTGGGCCTTTCTGAGCCTAATTGGGGACCATTATCTTTTTTGTTTCTTTTCTGGTCATTAGAAGGATATTTTGGCCTTTCTGAGCCTAATTTGGGATCATTTTCTTTTTTGACCTTTTCTGGTCTTTAGACGGGGTTTTCTGCGATTCTGAGCTCAATTTGGGATCATTTTCTGTTATTGCTTTTCTGGCTTTTGAAAGATGTTTTCGGTGATTCTGAGCTTGATATGGAATATTTTTTTTGGTCTTTAGAAGGGATTTCCAGCGATTATTTGGCCTATTTTGGCCTCTTTTGGGGGATTTCGTAAGCTCTCCCAGCTGGTCTCGAGGTACGATGCTGGCCTAACAAGCCAGTCGTCGTATGTTCGAGTCCCGGCTCGGGAGAGACTGTTAGTGTCAGTAGGATCGTAGCGCTAGCCCCGCAATTGTCCTGTACACTTAACAGTCGGCTGCGAAGTCTGTGTATAGTAGAACAGAAGGTCGAATTCCGATACGGAATGTAGCACCAAGGCTTTTTTGGGGAATTTCGGCCAGGCTGAGCTCAATTTTAGATCATATTCTATTTTGGCTTATTATGGCTTTCAGAAGGGGTTTTCGGTCATTCTGAGCTTAATTTGTGATCATTCATTTTTGGATTTTTCTTGCCTTTAGAAGGGGGCTTCGGCGATTCTGAACATATTTTGGGATCATTTTCTATTCTGGCCTTTAGAAGGGATTTCGGCTATTCCAAGCACAATTTGGGATCATTTTCTTTTTTTGGCTATTAGAAGGGGTTTCGACCTTTATGAGCCTAATTTGGGTTTATCTTCTCTTTTGGCTATTCTGAGGTTATTGTGGGATAATTTTTTTGGATTTTTTGGTGAATGGAGGCAACGAAAAAAAAAATAAATTTCTTAACATAACATTACACAATGCTAAAAATTTAGATTCAAGACGCTCCCTTCTGCAACCATTAATAGACCCCCCTTTGCAAAGTTACGGAACACTAGGCATTCCCCCCCGTAATCATGATTTTGAGAAATAGACACATAATTTGATAACGATATCAAGGTAGCACGAAACAAAGTTTGAATTGAGACACATAATTTTTATGGAAAAATTTAAAAATTGCCTATAAGACAGAGCGTGTTTGAAGGTATTTTATTGTGAAAGGTTCTGATGGTAGAGTAAAAACCATCATTGAAGCTTACGAACAAGAGGTAGGTGGATTTGCTTTGAAAAAACTATGTTGTTTTTGTTTTATATTTTTGACTAGTTACTTGACTCTTTTAATTGCCTACCCCTTGTTCTTTGCATCACAATAACTAACGCAAACTCAATCCCTTCTCCCCCTTTCCTAATTTCAATTTCCATCGAGAAAGGCTATAATCTGCTTAGGTCGTATTACGTGCTACTTCATCTACAAAAATTCAGTTCCATTTACAAAATTTCAACATCTCACTAAAGCCGGCGTATTTTTTCTGTATACACTCTGTGACTGGTGAATATTTTTTTTTGAGATATGAAACTCTTTACCAAATTTGCTGATAGCATCACTGCGACCGCTCCGCTAATCATAGTTGTTAACATGAAATGAGCTGGATTTTTTTGTTATTCGCACACCTTTCTTATTTAGTTGTTATTATTGGAATGTCATTACGTTGATAATGGGTGGGTGGATTTTTTTCTACTATCGGCTATGTTGGTTCGTACAATTGTCAACACATAACAGTACCGTTGAAAGGTTTTGAATAAGTTTTAATCACATATTTATTTCACTGTTCGATTACCCTACTCATCCAACCTTACAGCAAAAGTTTAACGATAGTTCTTCTTCAAGAATACGTAATTTTTTACATGATTCCTAATGTTTTCCCGTTTCATTTCCTGCGTCTCGCTGCGAACAAAACCCAATCCCGCAAATGCTGCTGGTCACAGCTTACCGTGGCATTCTTCACATTTATTGCAAGGAAGTCAGCATTCCGGAGAGCCAAAAACCATGTAATTTACTAAGAACCAAGAAAAATGATGATGCATCATTGCCTCAAACCATTGTACCTCCGGTTGGTAGACAAAAAGTAAGCTAACTTCTGCAGTCCGCAAAATGGGGAACCGTGTTGAAAAATGATCTCCAAATGAGAATTCATAAATTTCATTCACGTTTTATCCGAATGCATTTTTATTGCAGAAACTTCACTCACACCCTCTCACGGGCACATCGCTTCGTTTTGTTTGTTCGGAACAAGGGATTTTCCTTCCACCCCCAGTGAGGGCCTGCATGATACGAGTGCATGATGACAGCTTTCGTCCTGTTAGAATGTTAGAGGGATCTTGCAGGGCGCACGAAACAATGCAACATTAATACTCATTTCAACTAATTCAGCAGATAATGACACGGTGTATCAAACAACAGAACCACCAGCCAACGGATCGTGAAAAGTTTGAACCATCCTACGAACGAGGCCGCAAGTGTGCATACAAATCGTCCTTTCGGCCGGTGTTTGTTTTCAGAGCTGCTTTCACTGCTGTGTGGGGCGTTGCGGAGTTTTTGATTCATCCGAAAATGCCACCCCCTGAAAGTCGTAATGCGGAACATTTTTAGTGTGTTTTTCTTTCCCCGAATCTGTATTTATGCATTAGCATTTTGTCGTACTTTCTGTCAAATGCAGTGCTTATTTATTTGCGCTCGTACTGTATTTCGCTAGTGCCTCACTACTGCGTATGTTTGGGCTTTGAAGCAGGCCAGTTCGATGTTATTTTTTTCCCGGTTCAATAAATTTGTGATGCAGCTGTTGTCTTCATAAACAGCTCAAAGTTGAGCGTTTAACTGATTGCTGCGAATAGGACGAACTATGAAGTTGAATGTTGCTATCGGTTTAGATATATGTGATCTCAGAGCAAAAATGTTCTGTGGCAATGATTCGAATGTTAAAATGAGGTTGGATTAACATTGTGTAGGCCACCAGAATAGATGCATACATTTTCGCGATTCATTTAGGTAGATTGCTGCTCAATATTGAGCCTGTTTACGCTGTTATTTGTTGAAGTTAAAAACGAGGAAGAAACGTGATACAATTGCATTTTTGCGTCATACAAAATATTGCTTCTTGTAGATACATTGACGATTCTGTGGAATTGAATTGAATTTCTTGACTTCCAAAACAATTTTAATTATTTACTATTTTGTCCAACATTTGTAAAGAGGCTAAACGATATAAGTATACTTTCTCGTGATATCTTAAATTGACGAAAAAAGTCATATTTTGCCGAAAATTACGCCAACAAGAGAACTGATTTAGCAACTTTTTAGTTTTTCTGTTTCCTAATGTGTAATTTTCATCCCCATGATAAATTTTCATATTTTTAGATTTTTGACCACTACTAGTACTATTAACCCTCTAGTACCAAGTGCCGCCTCTAGACGGTCTTCAGTCAAACCTCTAAAAAGCTTCAATAAGGACTTAAAAAATGTTTTTAAGGCTTTATAGTGATTTTTTCGAAGTCTGTCTAAAAAATAATTTGGGTACTAGAGGGTTAAATAACTAAAGTGAGATAATGATTAAACTCTGCTGAAGTTTGGTAGATTGCAATCCACTTGATGTGAACCTAAATCTGCGCGTTTTGTTATGAATATGAATATTACCCCAAATTATAATTTCCAACAAAAATTAGATTCAATTTTTGTTATTACTTTTGTTTGCTATCCCTGTTTCGGTTAGGCTACATATTCATTGCAACAGCGAATTCACAGACCAAAGGTTATCGTTTCGGTAAAATGAAAATAGGGTCACGTTTACCCGTATCCTAATTCAAACTATATTCCGCCAATTATCATTTCGAAAAGTTACAGAATTTATCTGTCCGCCGAAGGAGTCATGGCAAAGTTCCAGCCGTATCTTTCCGTACGCCTGGTTCGTGTTTGCAATAAATAATTCATTCCAGTTTAACCCCAAAGGCCGGGCTCGTGCGGTCCGAGTACCACCGGCAACGAGAGATCCAATGTTGACGATCACGACCGTTACACTTTGGTTGTTCCATTTGTTGTATATAATATGATTTCGTATACTTTTTGTGATCCTGAGTGAATCTCTCGGTACATGTTTCGCATTCAAGGGTGGAACTAGGCCAACGCGTGCAGGTAATGAAATTATTTACTAGAACCTTTTCGTCATCATTGTAGGAAAAACGATTAAAATCTAGAAGACAATGGCCATCTTGGCCGTAGGAAAATCACCATAAAGCAAATTATTTTGGTCGATTTAATTGAAGCTAAAGCAATTATTTTATGACATTCTTTTCTTGCCTGTGTAATTTAAATTCAAGGAGTTCGAATAATTTAGTGGTGGTTTTTATTGCCTCAATTGCATAACCGAATGCTGGTTGCGCTGGAATGTTCGAGAGCTAGCTCAGCCCATAGTGTACGACGTGCAAGCGTCCCCAAACCTAGACAACAAACCGTTTGCACCGGATGTCTTCCAAAGTGAGCGTAATGTGCACAATCATTCGTCTTCCTTGGGCCGGTATTTCCACTTCAACAACAAAAGTAAAGTAAACACAACCTAATCACCCGACGGCATTCGAGTCTGATCCGTTTTGGTGGAAGATTGTCCAACGCGATGCTAAAATATAGACTTGTATCATTTTGTTCTATAATAGCATTTGTTTTTCGAAATGGTTAAATTATTCTGAAAACTTTCTGATGCTGCAATTTAGATTTGTTTCGCCAAAAGAGCAAAATGGACATTTCGATCCAAACTCCGGCTAAGGGCGATTAGCGGGACAGTCTTGGCTTACCATTTGTGTAAACGGAACACGTTTGCCGAAGCCTTTTGCCAAATCAACCGAACTAAATTGCTTTTCCGGTGACTCGTTAGATTGCACCGCCAGACGTCTTCTGTGGAGGATCTGACAAGAAGCGTGGTTCTTTCGAATGTATGAGATAAGTATTTGCAATAATAGGATAGCATTAGCAGCAACAGGGAGTACTGTCCAACATTAGCAAAACTGAACGTAATTGGGAAACCTTTGTTGAATGAGATGAAACAAATTAGAGCCGAAACCTGCTGGAACAATTTTGTGCGAGCCATGAAACAAAGTTGGACTAAATTTTCTTTCATCCCTCCGTCAATACTTTAGCGCGACGCGTCGAGTCCCAGACGACGCGGGAAACAGCAGACTGCGAGTCAACTTTAATTAAAACAAATAGTGCCAGAATTGAAACTGATTGCTTCATTTCCGTGAAACTCTCAACTTTTTTGACCCGAGACTGTATGAGGTCGTTGTATTTGTGTGGCGAATAGAAATTAAGGGATGTGGATATATAGCTGCTTGTGCTCAGCGACGCTGAAGAAATTTGTTCTTTTCCTAACGTGTTATGGATTCGGGCGAACGTTGCCTAAAATTTGCATCATTACCACTCAATATGTGAGCCGTTGAGAGTAAAAGTGGTACCTGTGCCATTTTTACACTTTTTAGGTTTGTTGCATAAATTGATGCAGAACGCAATAATGTACTAGAATACCCAAGAAAAAACGAGATCTGATAACCTTAACCAAAGTTTAAGCCAACACAATTTTTGATAATTAACATAATCACCATTTCGTTGAGAGCAAAAGTGGTACATGTCCAGTCTGTGCATATTAGATGAATTGTAAGTCGAGGATCTTAGGATATAAAACAATCATGTCTTTAGCAAAGTTGGTCAAGTGATTCAGTACTTTCAGATGAAGATCTGTCTGCTTTGGAATTTTCTAACTACGTGGCGCTAGTGTACCCATGACTATTTTGTAACTGAAAGCATTTTATCTATTTCAGTATCAACTCTTATGCTGTTACCAAATACATATACACTAGCGCACGGAGAGACAGAATTCCTTAACAAACAGAATATCATTCTAAAGTACTCAATCACTTGGACAACACTGCTGAAGACATAAATGTTCTACGTCCTAATATTAGAGAGCTATAATGCATCCTTCATGCTCACACTGGACATGTACCACTTTTGCTCTCAACGTTTCCTGGTTGTCATTATTTTTCCCATAGAACAAAAGTGGTACATGTTTTTCCATTGAAGTTTGGGTAAGTGTCTCAACCAGAACTCGTTATGCTTTCATGTGCCGTCTTTTGAAACCTTTCTAGCAATGATTTAGTGCAGTTATGTTGGAAAAAATTGTTGAAAATAATTTACTATATGAGTGTTTTCGTTTATCGCGTCTCCTGAAAAATTTACTTGATGGCACATGTACCACTTTTGCTCTCAACGGCTCATATTCAAAAGAGTAGTTTAGTAAAGTTTAGTCCAAATATTCGATAATATGTCCTAATTTTTGTACCCCGTTTATACGTCATGGCAAATAATTTGATTATTGATTAGTTTACCGTGATTTTTTCAATGGTTTTTCAGAAAATGGTTATCCGTTTTTAGTGAGTGCACTTCAAGGCCCCAATATGACCTATCACTTCTACTGAGAATGTATCCACAGTTTTTTTTTATGATTTGGACTATTGTGAGCATTGTTCTGATCTTTTGTGCTTAACGTCCCCTCTAGATCGGATCTCGATCGGTTTGCCCGCGTCGGTTTGCCCAGCGTTGAACCCTACCAAACACAAAAAGAATCTCGATGCTTGGATTGTGAGAACCGCCGATGACTTGACGAAGGAATTCTATGAGCTCCTCACTAAAACGAACAGGAGTGCCCAAATATGATATAACGATCGTCATTGGGGACGCAAACGCACATGTTGGACGAGGGCAGTCCATCTCATTGTTGGTAGATACAGCCTAGATACTACCCGTAATGGGAATATCCTCGGGTTGGTGAATTTTGTGTCTACCAGAGGTATAACAATTTGTAGCACATAAGGAAAGATATCCGGAAACACATACGGCAACATCCGTAAAGCGAAGATCAACCATATTCTGGTTGTCAATCGGCATTTTGGAGGCCAAAGCGTCGACTCATAGGCTAGAGCGGCCGAATAGTATCTCCGCCAACGCAAGAATGCGGAGATAGGGGTGTATTTCTCCAGATACAATACGAGAAGCTTTGAATAGCTGTAAACGTAATCAGGTACCGGACATTGCTAATACTTGCCGTGTTTCAGGGAAGGAACCTGATAACCGGTGAGACACTTCAGAGTAGGAACCATAAAAAGCAGTCGAAAAATTGCAGCCGGTCTCAAAACAGGCCATACCCTAATAACAATATTGGTTTTATCAAAGTTTTATAGCGCGCAATACTGCCAAAACAGCGCTATAAAACTTTGATAAAACCAGTTTTGTTACTTGGGTAAGGACAGTAAAAGGTAAGGGTGACGCTCATCTTGTGACAGAAGGGTGACAGAAGAGTCGAAGTACTCGGAAGTTCTTAAAGGAATGAGAGGCGATGCAAAGTTAAAAGACTTAGATCGAATGTGCAAATGTGCGATGCCAAAAGGAAGAAACGATCCTTGAACTTCGTACGGAGGTAACGAATTAAGGCTTAGCCTACCAGGCATTGTTCCACGTGGTACTAGGAGACGGGGTGCAGGTACTGGTACTCATTTAGAAATGGTAGGTTAAATATCTGAACGAATTTATCGAGGCGTGCTTAAGGAGCAGTGTGGAGTTGTGGTGTTTTGATCCACCACACCCAGGCAACCCGATATCCAATTACCGTTTTCGGGTGGGATGTTGCTGCTTGGTATAGCAGCTGTTGAGCCGCATAGCAGTGGTTCAAGTTTAATTGAATGACCCTCACGCCTGAGGTTTCGTAACCAGCTTGCTTGCTGGCCACTTGGGGCCCCCAGTGGTGTGTTTATCGCCCCGTTTGTCGGTACGAACAAAACACTTGGGGCACCCTGTAACTTCTCGCTTCATGTTCTGTACCACCGCATCTTCCGCAAAGCTTAAACCGGTCGGGCCGTTTGCACGACCAAGATCTATGACCGCTTTCAAAGTACCTGAAGCGGACACCAGGCTACTTGAATTTTATTTCCTCCTCTACTTTTAGTAGTAGCATTTTTAGTATTTTAATTTCCTCCTCTACTTTAGCTGGAGAGTCACCTCATGGGTGAGCGTTCGAACTTGCACACCCTCGCCAAGCACCTTTTGGCCTACCGTTTCATAGGTAGAACCCTTTCCCTTTGCCCCTTTGCGGAGTTCTAGGATCATCTCACCGGTACGAGACCGACGGATTGTCCTGACATCTGCACCGAGGCATCGCCTCTCGTGGCCTGCAAAACTTCAGCATGCTTAGACCCAGCAGTCGTTAAAAATGAGCGCGTCGCCACTAGTCGTCGCCTTACCCTTGCGCGGTTGATTGGGACGTTTTTCACGCTTGTCCCGTTTTTGCCGCTTTGCGTTTACTACGGTAGTCAATGGACTGTTACTCGTAATATCACCTTTTTCTTCCGTGGGCAGTTGACGATCCAGTTGCATCTTTTGACCTTTCCAAGGTTCCAGCGAACTGCACCTGCATCGTTGATGCAGATGTTAAATGACTCCGTATTAAGTCATTCGATATGTTGCTACGTTCGTCCGGGAACTTGAGTATCTCCTCAAGTTGAACAGCCAGAGCGGTCCCCCTTAAAGAGGTGGTCCCCCTTAAAGCCACTATCTTTGTCCATAGTGGAGTAGTCGCCTATGTAACCCCATGGTGGTCTACGCTAGAGCAGACGCCCCGACCAGCGTAAGCCAGGATAGGGCATCTGATCCTTAGACTACTTTCCCTCATCTGATCCTTCTCCTGTCTGATTCCAACCAGACAATGAACGCGGAACGTACTGGAAGGCCTGCCAAGTTTTACTGGACGCAGACCTCTGCAACCGTTTGCCTCTCCGCCGTTTTGAACCGTAGTCACACGACTTCATTAGGAGAGCTCGGTGTAGGTGCCAGCGTTATTTCGTGGTACAGGAACGTGTACCGACTCGTACCCTCGACTCTGTGACTAGTTACCATAGTTGGATTCTACTGATAGCTGCCGTACACGCTCCGTCGGAGGTGCTTACGTTTACCGTGGCTTTAACGAGGAGGCGAAGGCCCAGTGTCCGATTCCCTACCACGCCCTAGGAAATTTCCCGCTGATGGTCCGAGACTGTTCTTTCGCTATCAGTGAACACACTCGCATGCATGCCCTCGGCGTTCGCCAAGCGCCGACTCGTGGGAGCATGCAGTTTTGACAAGCGTCGATGATGTATAATGACGAGAACGGCAGCCTGCTTACGAACAAACCGACGGTTACAGCCAGGTGGATGGAGCACTTTCAGGCCCTATTGAACGGTGAGGAGCAAGTTGAGTCAAATAGGAATAGGATGAGGATTATGAGCGACGAACAAACTGTGGAGCCACCAACACAGGAGAGGATTAGACAGCGGTAGGAGAGCTGAAAACGGTTTGGTTTAGCGGACAACATTGATATCATTGGGTTCGACCGCCAGGCCGTGGAGGTTGCCTTCAGGTCTTTTAAAAGTAAAGCGGAGAGGTTAGAACTTATCATTTACTTAGCCAAAACGAAGCACATGGTAGCTGGCAGGGAGTGTGGGAGTTCCGGTAGTGAAGTGGAGACTGATGTGGTACGATTTGAAGTAGTTGATGAATTCGTTTATCTTAGTACGCTTGTGACATTCTACACCGATGTGAGCCGTGAAGTAAACGACGAGTTGCAGCTACGAACAGGACCTCTTACGAACTACGTAAACAGCCAAAGTCCCGTAGTTAGCCAACTCGTACAAAATTTACGCTGATCCTTGCGGTGGCCCTTTGCAGACATGAAGCATGAGAGTTGAAGGAAGCTGATAGGCGAGGGCTCAAAGTTTTAAAGTGATCGATACTTAGCGGTAAAGTGGAAGATGAGGCGCATGAGTTATGAGTTGTACCAGGTATAAAAATGTGCTGTCATAGTGAAGATCATACAGTATGGCTGGCACGTAGCCAGAATGCCTGACGAGAGATCCGCTAAAACTACCTTCAGCAGAGAAACAGGAAAAGGTCGTCGATTCCATGGTAGGCCTCCCACTCGGTGGATTTGAGACTGAAAAACGACCGCCCCAGAAGAAGAGGAAGTTGGATATCTCTAATTAGTTCAGCTTTAGACCGGTAAACGGGTCATCGGCCCGACAAATTAAAGTAAAGTAGTCAGTAGAGACAGTGGTAATTCGCGGCAAAAAAGTTGGAAATTCGCGTGTGGTAAAATAGAAAATATTCAGAATTCGCGGTAATTTCACGGCAACCTTTTCTTTAGAAAACGCCACATGAAGTGCTTTTTCGGATAAAAACAATAAAAAAAAATTAATCCACCTAGTGGTGCAGAAACCTTTGTTATACTAACTATAATTGTATATTTATCAGGCTGCCTATAATCGCATATCAGTCCCATCTTCATTTTCATCAAGTTGAGAAAACAGCACGTAAAGGTATTTTTCGTGCTTAAGTTATTTCAACTGTTGAGCGTGGTTTATTCCCATATTTTCGACATGATATAATGAGATAGACTTTTACCACAACTTCTCTATAAGAAAGACAAGAATGCATGTGGGACTGGTATGCGATTATAGGCAGTAGGCCAGTAAATCACAAATGGTATAGCAACGTGAATCCAATTTCAATTATGAATAAATGAATTCAAAAGATAATTTTCAGAAGGTGAACCAAAGACGATCTTTGAACTATAGCTTGACGTGGTTTTCGCAAATATTATGGATTTTATCACTGGAGTATATGAGTCTTATTTTTTCAATCGAGAACCAATTTTTAAATGCTGGATAGAAGCAACATATTTTTTTTAAATAAACAAAAACAGTAAACTGTAAATAGTAATAGATAACAAAGATGCTGATTTCATCCTAGAACAGCAAATATGTATGTTAGTTCGAGGCAGTTCTAATTTTTTAATTCCCCATAATCCAGGTTTGAATACCACATTTGCATTATTTTCAGAAATCGCAGGACCTAGAATTATGAATCAGCAAACTTCTACTAACCTAGCATTACAAAGAAATAAATATAACCATTGACGAAAGTTGTCAACTCAATTCTATCTCAAATGCATAATCTGAAAATATAGGTTTTCGCGACATTTGAGAGATTTGGATTTTCGGAGTGTAGACGAGAACATTATTCTTTTCGAAGGCCTAGGCTGTATGATGAAATTCGAAATAAAGACTTTATAAAACTTCCTGCGATAACGTAAATGGAATAACATATTTGCACTTTGTCTAAAATTAGAAACCAATATTTATATCTAATATGAGCGTAGTGTATCATATCATAGGAATAAGTGACTTTTCACCTGCATACACTAGTTAACGTGTATAGCCATGTAAAGTTGCTTCAGTTTCATCCAAACTACAAATGATCGCATCTCGATGTTCACAATTTTTTAAATTCTTGGTCACGAGTTAAAAGTACATTTAGAACCTAATATTAAACATCAAATAACAGTTCAACTGAAAAATTTTCCAGCTGTTCAAAACGTACATTGCAAACAAAACAGCGACTTTTTTATGTTTCCTGCATCTGCAATATCTGCATCGCTAATTGTGTTACATTTGCACACTGTGGGATCAGGTTTGGCTTCAATGCTCCCCGAAAGCTGTAAAAGCTTCTTATTTTTCGCAAATCTGGGTTCAACGTACAATTGATTATATATTTTAAAGAAAGTGCGGATGGAAGCTTCGCAAGCAAGAAAAGAAGCTAAGTAAGCATTGCAATGTTCTTTAAAATTAATTTATTTACACCATATAGCGATACGAAAAAAGAGGGATAGAGAAGAAGGAAAAGCATGGAGAGAGAGATAAATTATCCAGAAAGTAAAACCTTCCATGCCTAAAATATACTTTGGTCAAAACTCTACAGTTCAAGCAACCAATAAAAAATCGCACTCAGTATGATTTTCAAAGAGCTCCGGGGCTTTCATTTGAGCATGCGAACATCAAAATCGGAATATGCGTACTGTAAAAAGGGTGTTTTTTTTTGTTTTTTTTTGTTCGATTTTGGTAAACTACACAAATGAACAACATATTTACACATCTATACATACAAGCACACATTCACATACATAAAGAAATTGTTCAGTTCGTCGATCTGAGTCGATTAGTATACAACACATGGCCCTCCGTGCCATTCATTTTGCCTTAAAAGTTAAATGTCTCATATAAAAAATACTCTTTGATCAATAATTCAAAATCTAAGCCACTAATCGAAAATCCACTCGGTAGCATTCTGGGGGAGAACAGTAGCTTTCGTTTGCGTATAAGATCATCAAAATCGGATATTGCGTTCTGTAAGAAAGGTGCGTTAGTATTTTTCGGCACATACATACAGACAACATACATACACACACACACATACACACACACATACACACACACATACACACGAACAGACATTGCTCAGTTCGTCGAGCTGAGTCGAATGGTATATACGATTCGGCCCTCCGGATCTTGGATCTATTTTGCGTTTTTGGACCGATTTTATAACCTTTGTTTTGTATAACAAAGGTAAAACTGTTTTAGTCAATTTAATATACGGTAATTTAACCGTACGATCCATGATTTCTTTGCAGGACGGACTACTGTCAAAAAGTCTTCAATCATATTTTGGTGTCCGTAGGCACCTATTATTCATGTTATTCTGACTCACGCTGCATTTCGCATCTACCGAGTTTCCGGGAATCTATAGATATTTATTTGCCAACCGGGAAACCTCAAGAAACCGTCCCCGTTTCGAATACTTACCAAAATTGCAAAATATGCAAAAATGTTTGCTACTTGAACTAGGTAGGTACATATTTCAACTTCGATTTTGCACACTCTGTAACTCTATCATGCAGGTCTCCAATTGCCAAAATCTTTGCCCGAAGAGGATTCTAGTAACCAAACCGTCCGAAAACAATTCTACCCAGACTGACATAATCTCGTTGTAAGAGAGCAGTAGTACTATTCCATCTTACTGGTTGCGTAGGGAAAGGCCTCCCGTTGCCGTCGAGATGCCCATTAATCTTTAGATTTGTCCGTGTTGCTGGTTTTCGCGGCATTTCGCGGATTTTTGGTAATTTCGCGGCCGATGCTGGATTTCGCGGAATTCGCGGCTTCCGCGAAATCGCGATTTGCCACTGTCCCTAGTAATCAGGTACCGGAATGTGCTAGTTTTTGCAATGAGCAAAGGCAGAGAAGAGAATCTGATAACCGGAGAGACACTGGTGGTCCTTCAAAAAAGCGGTGACGACGAAATTAAATAGTCAGGACAACGTATGTCTTTGAGACAGAAGGATTGAAGTACTCGAAAATCCTCAAGACAATGAGAGGCAATGCAAAGCTAAAGGAATTAGGAGCAAATGTGCCGAAAGATGGCAAAAAATGTTGAGAAGGCGAAAAATTAAGCCTACCAAGTATTGTTCCGAGTGGCGCTTGGAGACGGGGTGCAGATACGGGCACTCATTCAGAAGTGGCAGGATATATATCTGGACGAGGTCACCGAGGCGTGCTCAAGAAGCAGTGCGGAGTGATAGTGCCCACGGAGACAGTTCGACTACGCTACAGCCCGACAGGCCACCGTAGCGAGGCACAGAGTGAACTGGTCAGTATGCCTACTTAGCATATACTAGCCACCGGAAATCTTCTTTTGATGCCTCGAGCTAGAAAATGAGCTGCAAGGGGCCAAAAAAGACTTCCGGTATGGTGCAGCAGGCTACTACAACAAAAACTGTAAGAAGCCCTTGAACTGGGAGCCGCGAAGTGCAGCGCCGATAAACCGGCTAGCAAGCCACTGGTGTAAGAATGGCGCGGCTAAAGCTGGACCACTGCCACGCTACCCAGCAACTGTTACATCAAGCAGTCAGTGAGTCACTGTCAGACATCGACATAATCTCGGTACAATGCCGTTTCTCTTCCAAAAGAGTGCCTGGATCTCGGGCGGCAATATAAACTAGAGAAGGTTGTGGTTCAGCAGGTTGCGTCACCCTCAAA